>NC_133532.1:86297-707547 GCF_048544455.1 Silene latifolia
ATCTTGTTGATTTACCTAATAAGGTAAAACCTCTACGGTGCAAAATGGCTTTACAAAATAAAGCGTTAGTGCAACGGGCATTAGTGGCAAAAGGTTTCACTGATGAAATTTTTTTGCACCTGTAGTCATGCTACGTTCCATTCGGATAATCTTAGCGATTGCCGCATTTCATGACTATGAAATTTGGCAAATGGATGTGAAAACCGCCTTCTTAAACGGTTATTTGGAGGAAGAGTTGTACATGGTGCAACCCGAAGGTTTCATAGATCCTGAACATCCTAAGAAAGTATGCAAGCTTAAGCGCTCCATTTATGGACTTAAGCAAGCTTCTCGGAGTTGGAATCATCGTTTCGACCAGGTGATAAAAGAGTATGGTTTCACTCGATCGGTCGAGGAACCATGCTTATATATCAAGTCGAGTGGAAGCAAGATTGTATTCTTGATATTGTATGTCGATGACATACTCTTGATTGGGAATGACATTCCTCTCGTATCTTCGGTTAAAGAATGGTTGAAGAACCATTTCCAGATGAAAGATCTGGGTGAGCCACAACGTATTTTTGGAATCCGTATCTACCGAGATAGATCACGACGGACGTTATCACTGAGTCAGGAGTCTTATTTGGATAAGATTCTTGAGAAGTTCAGCATGACCAACTCCAAGAAGAGGAACCTTCCAATGACGTCTGGGATGCAGTTGAGCAAGTCTCAGTCACCCACGACGCCTGAAGGGATTGAGCGCATGAGTCGTGTTCCTTATGCATCTGCAATAGGATCAATCATGTATGCCATGATATGCACACGTCCAGACGTGGCATATGCATTGAGTATGACGAGTCGGTACCAAAAGAATCCGGGTGAAACACACTGGATAATCATTAAAAATATCCTCAAGTACCTACGGAGGACTAAGGATAGGGTATTGACTTATGGAGGCGATACTAAGCTATGCGCAATCGGTTACGCAGATGCTAGCTTCCAAACGGATCGAGATGATTCAAAATCTCAGTCCGGGTTCGTCTTCACTCTTAATGGTGTTTGCGGTCACCGAAAAGTTCCAAACAGAGTGTTGTAGCAGATTCTACCACTGAATCCGAGTACTATGCCGCTTCGGAAGCAGCTAAGGAAGCGATATGGATGCGTCAATTCTTACAAGGACTTACGATAGTTCCTAGTTCGAATGACCCGATCACCATCTATTGTGACAATAGAGGTGCCATCTTCCAGGCTAAGGAGCCAAAGTCTAGCAACAAATCTAGACATGTACATCGGAAAGCTCACCTGATCCGTGATTATGTGGAGCAAGAAGAGATAGTGATTGACAAGATAGCGTCGGATGACAACATCGCGGATCCTCTCACTAAACCGTTGAATTTTGATAAGCATGAAGGGCACGTTATTTCCATGGGAATTAAACGTGTTCCTGAGTTGTAGTAGTTGATTATGGATTTGATACATTATCTTTTTCATATACTATTTATAACTTCATCGTTTTAATATAATATTTTGTTTTTCATGTGGATTGTACTGACAACATTGAACGCCACAAAGTGAACTGAATTACATCATATTTTGTTTGGTCCGTAATCGCCTTAATGAGCTGATAACTCTGGCTATTATATTGTGCAGTCGATTGATGGTGGGTTCAACGAGCCATAAGTCAAACGGTTGACTGTTCGATCACAGATGCGAGATTATAACGATACCTCGTAGAACCATTTTTGTGACAGCGTAATGGAGTCCTAAATGTTTAAAAACATTCGGTGCCAGGTCGTGGATAGGACATCCATTGTGTTCTTAGAGTCGATTCTTTTGACTATCGACTGTCTCTTGAGATTAAGGCAGTTTTTGGGTGACTTTGGTTTCTTTCTCACGGTCTGCGTAATCGAGGCTAAGTAGATTTTTTCTGGGTCATTTCATACTGTGCTTACATCTGCAGGATTCGAGTTGAGGAAAATATCCAACCTTTATCAGGTATAGTTATTTCTCAGGGCCACTCGAGGAGTAGTACTGAAATGCATGGCCATGCTCGAATGATGATTCGTTTATCAGTTAAGTTACTCTCTAGTCGGGGAAACCACTCTTGATAATGATCGCTTGTAAAATACGACCTTTGTGAATACGGATTTTGCAAATTGTTTTACATTGAGTGGGAGAAATTTTAGGATATGAGAATCGGTTATCGCACATACACTTGTGAGGACAAGTGGGAGTTTGTTGGAGCTTGTGTCCTCCACAAATTAGTGTGATAACATTTATAAATCTCTTATAGGTTCACATGGGTATACTTCGTATTTTATCAGTTGATTAACGATTACCTAATAACGGTTGGCTTGCTAGAAAGTGTAATACTCCGTATTTATAAGTCTTGGGGGTACTCTATCGAGTAGCCCTTACTCTGTCGAGTAAGGGTAAGTTGCGAAATAAAATAGTTTCTGGCCTGTTGGGTACTCGATCGAGTAGCTGGGGCACTCGATCGAGTAAGGGGGTACTCGATCGAGTACCTTGGGTACTCGATCGAGTGTCCGGTTTTACGGGGAGTTTTCTCGGGTTTTGTTAATTATGCGATTAAGGTATTTAAGTTCCGTCGTCATTATTCTAAACCACTTTTACAAAACCTAAATTCCTGTTTAAGAGAGAAAGCAACAAGTTCATCTTCCTAATCGCATTCTTAGCAATTCCCGGAGTTCAGACGGTCAGTTCTTGTCGTTGTTTATATCGTTGGGTTCTTTGCGTCGAGGGTAAGATCTATGTACCCTTTTTATTGTTTTTCCTTTGATTTGTGTTCCGGGTGTAATTCCAGAGCAAGTATCGTTACCACCCGTGACTTGTAGAATAATGTCTTGAGTTGAACCCTTCTTGCTTCTATCGTCCCTCTCGGCCTCTCCTGCAACAATGAACGAACTGAGGGCTCGGCTTTGTGCCAAGCGTACTCACTCCGACGCTCAAGTCAGTAAACTTAAAGGATTAAGCTGTGTTACTTGGCTAGATATGTATTGTAGAGAGATAAGGGAGATATTACCAGATGAATAGTGTATTTAGGTTAAGTTGTTGGATCCTTTCCTCAAAGAAGGTTGAGGAGTATTTATAGGCTTTCACCTTTTGTCACGTAGTGGCCAAGTGGCCAAGTGGCTATCAGGTGGAAAGACTGTTCTACCCTCGGCCGATGGACCTATGGCAGGCCGGCCGAGGGTCTTGGATGTGAGTACGCGGATATGTGTCCCGGCTGGCAGGTTGTCAGGCCGAGACCCGGGTGACAGGCCGACGGGATGCATCGGCTTCAGCTGTCTAAGTCGTTGACTTGCTGTGGATATCTTTGACCTTGCTCAGTGTGTTGACTTGGTCGGCGGTGCAGAATATGCCCCATCAATTTGCCCCCAGCGTAGTCTATGCCGTGGTATGGGCTCCGATGTACTTTTGAGCGTATATTCTGCGCAAGTAATTTTCGCAAATTTTCTGTATCGGCTTCTTCTTGTGCATCGGCGTGGCTCTTGTTAGGCCGTATCATACACCATATCCCCCCTCCACATGGATGCGTAAAGGGTATCCGATGTGGAAAAGAACATGACGCTGGCCGAGACCAGGGCTGAGAGTGCCGGTTGATTTTGATTGCCCCCGGCCGGTGCTTCCTAGCTTGGTTGATCGGGTGGCCGGCGGAGACTAGATACCTAGGAATTTGTTGGGGGAGATGAACAGTCGAAGAGATGTGAATGGGCGTGTTGAAAACGCTTGGTCACTGTTGCATTGATTGACATTCAACTGTTGCAACGATTGACATCCCGCGGTTTCATGCTTGACACGTGTATGTTCGCTGATTGGTTGACGCTTCATGGGCTGTGCCCTGATTGGTCCTTCTTCATGGGCTTTTCTCTATAAATAGGGCAGTTATTCCGTGATTTTGGCCTCCATTTTAATTTCGAAAATTTTCTCCAAAATCTTCATCTTTCCAAACTTTCAAGGGTTGTCTTCGTCTTCTTAATCTTCGGAGTATTTGATCCGGCGAGTGTTTTTCTTTAAGGTAAACAAGCAAACTTTTTATTTTTCTCGCGAGTAATTTGTTGTGAATCATGTCTTCTGCTGATGCTGGACCTAGTAAACCTGCGTCGGGGGGCCCTAGGTCTCCTTCTCCTGAAGTTGATCCTCAAATTCTGGAGGAATGGGAGGATGATGATTCTTATGGTGATTTTGGTGATGATTTCGGTGAGGAGGAGGAAAGGTCTCGTCCTAGTGAGGGGAGACAGTACGTCATGGATCACGGCGATGCCTGTAAGGTTCGCCTTGATCGTGCTTGGTCCCATAAGCTTGCCAGTTGTTCCGGCGAGAAATTTTTCGAGGGCCATTTTTTCTTTGGTAGGGGATACGAAATTGTTATCCCCGGGAGGGTCGATCCGTCTGTTGTCCTCCACCGGGCCACATCGGCGTATACATGCGGCATTTGGAGTACGGGCTCCGGTTTCCGCTGAATGGGTACGTTATGGCCATAATTAGAGCCATGAACGTTGCCGTTGTCCAACTGCACCCGCTGGCTATGAGAACCATAATCGGTTTTGTCTGGCTTTGTCTCTTTAAGGGAGAGGCTCCGACGGTGAATTTATTCCGCCGACTTCATCATCTTAAACCATCGATCTCTGGCCGCGTCGGATGGTACAGTGTGCAAACAGAGCAGGGTTATGTCTCTGTTGACAAACTTTCTTCTTGTAAGGACTGGCAAGGTCGGTGGGTGTACGTTAAAGTGCCGGATGACTATCCGCTGCCCCGTTCCTTCCAGCACCAAGTTAATTTGCGGTGTGAGACTAGGGCGGAGCATGACAGATGGGTTACCCTGAAGCATCTGAAAATGGATGCCAGCAGGGTCCATCTCAAGGAGGATGAGAGGCTGGCAATGAGGCTCTTTGAGGTGGACAAAAGTGGGATGCCGAAGAGATGGATTCCCCCGACGCAGATCATTCTTCAGGATGAGCCGCTTTGCTATGTCGGCCTCATACCGGCCCTAGCACGGGGTGAGTGGGGTCGGTGTGAGGCCCGTCACCGTTCTCAATGTTCTTGCTTTTCGAACCTCGATTTATTTCCTCTACTTGACTCTGTTTCTTTTGCAGATCACTTTGGACCGGACCTATCTGAGGATATCCTTCGGAGAATGGGGCTGCACAAAGATAAAACCGTTGCTAACTTGCATCCCAAGGCTCTAGCCCATGACCGCAGGACGTCGCCGAATGATCTTATGGAACAAATGGTGAAGGTCTTGAGCAAGGAGGAGGCGCAGGCGAGGGTTGTTAGCGGCGTAGTGCGTCGGACGCGGAAAACAAAGCTTTCAGCGGCAGCGGTGTCGACACCGGTTCCAACTCCCATCCCCTCCCCTAAGAAGGTGGAGATTGTTGATATTCCCGATGAGGGGGACTCTAACGCAGAGGGATCTCCCCTTATCCGTAAGAGGAAAGGGACAGCTTCTACCGCTGGCAAGGAAGTGCCTCCTCCGGTCAAAAAGGCCAAACATGGTACCTATCTAGCTTGTGGCTTAAATTTAGCCGTGCCATTAGGTGTTTCCGATAAGTCAATATTGATACTGATGTTTTAATTGAATTTCTGCAGACCAGCCGCAGTCGGCTATTGCTCACGTTGGGCAGCAGGCGGTGGGGTCCTCTGCGCAGGTTGGTGACCAAGGCGCCACCGTCAACCCTTCATCCCAGAAGGCTTTCGTCTCCCAGCCGCGGGCTAGTGGTCAAATTGTCACCACCGTCCCTTCACCCCAGAAGGCTTCCGTCTCCGAGCTTATAGAGGAAGGCACGAAGCTAATTAGGGAGCTGGCGAGGTGGAACGTGGTTACCGGTGCTCGTCTCATGGAGCAAGAGAAGGCCGTGGCTCGGGCTGTTCATGAGCGTAACGCCACTAAGCAGGTGGCTGCGTCGGCGGCGGATCTCCTCAATGAGCAGAGGCTTAGGGGAGAAGCCGAGAAGGCGCTCTTGGCTGAGAGAAAACTTAGGGAGGACGCTGAAAAGGAGGTCCTTGCTGAGAGGGCTAAGGCCGAGGCTGCGGCGGCCGAAGCTGCGAAGCTGCTGAGGAAATGTGACCTTGTTCAGGGGCGTGCCGACCTCTATCTCCAGCAGAGGAACGAGTCCAGGGGCCTGTTTAAGGCTCAGGCGGAGGTGGTTCGGGGCAAAGAGGCCATCATCAAGCAAAAGGAGGTGGACATCGAGATGCTCCAAACCGTCATGCTCCCCAAACTGTGCGCCGAGTTCCGGGATTTGGCCGAAGATGCTGCTAGGGAAGTTATCGGGGAGCTTTTCCCTCTTGATGGTTCTTTCCCGTGGGGCAGGTTCGACGTGCTGCTTGATGACAAGCTCGAGGCTAAAGAGAAAGCCGCGGTGGAGAAGGCCAAGGAGGCGGTGAAGGCGAAGATGGAGAGGGAGGCGGCCGCGGAGAAAGCAGCTCTTGCTGAGAAGGCTAGGGTGGCTAAGGAAGAAGCCGAAAGGATGAGGGCAGCTGAGGCTGCCGAGGCCAAGGCTGAGGCTGCTAGAAAAGCTGCTGGGTTGCCTACTGAAGAAGATGCGGCTACCGATACTGATGGCAGGCAGCAGCAGGCTTAGGAGAGCAAGTTTACAGCAGATCTGTTTCAGCTCCTCACATACTACCATGTGCTGCTTGATGAGAACAAGTTTACAGCAGATCTGCTTCAGCTGTTCGGGGGCCAATTACTCAGCCCTTCCTCCCCGCTATCTCTTGGTACATGAACATAATTGTAGCTTTTGCTTTTTTTTGTACAACTTTGGTAGGTTGTGTTTCGGCTCATCCTTGTGGGGACGGCCGTCGTCTGTATTCTTTTCACTTGTAATCTTGTAACTTATCTTCTAATAATAGTTCGTTTCTTTCGCCTTCGGCTTGGCCGAGGTCTTTATCTCATCTTCCTTTCCCTTGTGCTAATAGTTGAGCATCTCAATCTGTACTTAGCGTTTTTTGTTTTATTATATTTTTTTTTTTTTGCCTCTGTTTCCGCCTTGGCTTGGCCGAGGCGGTCTTAGAGTGTGTTCCTCAACTGTGCGACGCTTCTAAGGCGTTTTGATCACTTTGCGAGTATCGACTGCGCTGGTAGAGACCGTCGAGGTATTTATTTCTTGAGGATGATTGCCGTTCTTGCCGGTGTGACGGTATCAGCCGGTGAGTGCTCCTCGTTATTGAATGTCGCTCTTGTCGGTATGACAGTGTGAGCCGGCGTCTGTTTCTTGATAGCGTGTTACGTGGCGTCTACCACTTGGAGTGACTGCGACGGCGTCTACCTCTTTGGGTGACTGCCGTGGCGTCTACTACTTGGGGTGACTGCGACGGCGCTGTATTTCTTCGCAACGACTGCCGCTCTTGTCGGTATGACAGTGTGAGCCGGCGTCGGTTTCTTGATAGAGATTGCCGCTCTTGTCGATATGACAGTGTGAGCCGGCATCTTGTTTCTTGATAGCGTGTTACGTGGCGTCTACCACTTGGAGTGACTGCGACGGCGTCTACCTCTTCGGGTGATCGCTAGTGGCGTCTACTACTTGGGGTGATCACGACGCGCTGATTTCTTGATGGAGACTACCGCTCTTGTCGGTATGACAGTGTGAGCCGGCGTCTGTTTCTTGATAGATAACTGATGGGAAAATTTTGCTTTGAGGGAAGGCTTGGATGTTTTTTTTTCATTAGGTAAAAACATGCGTTGGGGTGTCCACAGCTATTTTGGACACCTCCGCAGCTACATAAATTTCTACGAGATTACCAATGCCCTAATGGCTCATCACAGGCACACCTCCCCAGTCAGCCACTAGTTGTATCCATGAGGTCGCCCTCCTGCTGTAAGGACGGGCTTTTTCCTTTTTCGGACTTCCTCGCCTCTTTGAGGGATTGCATGTTGCATCCTCGGGCAGCTATCCGGACGTTGACCACCTCATCCTTCTCGTTTTGGAGACGAGCTTATGCGCTTCCCCCGGTCCGAGACGTACATCGGTGTTAGGGCCCGATGGACATTCTTGCGTCGGCCTCGCTCAGGGTGACTCGGCCTATGAGAACGTTGTAGGCGGACGAGCCGTCAATGACCACGAACTCAGCTAGGACGTTTTTAGCCGCGTTCTTTTCGCCGAACGTCACCGGAGTCGATTGATCCCGGCGCACCAGGCCGGCCCCGCAGAAGTCGTATAGGGGTTGGTGCGGGGGCTCAAGTCCTTGATCTTCAGGCCGAGGCCGAGAAAGCACTCTCTAAACATGATGTTCGTGTATGCGCTGTGTCAATCGTGGCACCTCTTGACCGAGTGTGGTTGGATATGTCCAAATTGACTACAAGCGGGTCGCTGTGAGGGGCGATGACCCCTTCGTAGTCCTTTCTTCCAATAGTCATATCGGGGATGTTTGCAGAGGGGATCCCTGAGTTGGGCACAAAGTTGATGGCCTGATATAGCTCGTTTAGGTGTCGTTTGTGCCCATGAGCGGACCCTTCGTTCTCGTTGCCCCCGATGACAACATGAATCACTCCTATCCGCTCGAAGACGGACTTCTTATCCGAATCTACGGCGTCGGTCTTTTGGCCTTTTGCAACGTACTTGCCGAGGCTTCCCTTCCGGATCGGTTTCTCGGCATTCTTCGATGGCGGCGGTCGTTGGTTAAATGGCCGGTGTGGCCGTGGTACTCACGATCGGCTCGTGTCACCGTCACTTTTGGCTTGGGGGTCTCTCCCACTTCGGCCCTCGTTTTGCTCGGGCGAAGACCTCGGCGGCCGATACGACGAGAGGGGTTTTTCACTATACCGCCTCCGGTGGTACGTTCTCGAATTCCACCCGCGCGCCCGCCGAGTCTTGCTTCCGGTCGGATCTGTCCGACCGTGATCTATTATTCTCACGGCGTCTTCCATCGGACCGCGAACCGTTCTTTGTCGCGGCGTCCATCGTCCCGATCGTCCCGCTGTGACTCTTCTTTTTCGAGTGCTCGGCTTCGCTGGGATCTACCCGTGTCTTGTGATAGTCTTCCACCTTGATGGCTTGGTCGGCCAACTTCCCGGCGGCGTCCAAGCCCGGCCTCCGCTCTTGATGAGCTCGTTTTTAAGGCTCCCCTTGGGAGGCCCTTCATCGCGCGAAGGCCGCCACTCGGATTAATTTCTCGAATCTGCTGGACCTTTCCATCAAACCTCTTCACATAGCTCCGGAGAGACTCGCCTCCCTCCTGTCTGATAGTCAGGAGGTCAGATGTCTCTACGGCTCTTCTCTTGTTGCAAGAGTACTGGGCTAGAAAGGCGTTCTTCAGGTCGGCGTAATAGTACACCGAGCCGTCGGGAAGCCCTTTATACCAGCTCTGAGCCATCCCATGCAAAGTTGTTGGGAAAACTCGGCACCAGACCTCATCAGGCTGTTCCCATACCGACATGTAAGACTCGAAAGCCTCAGCGTGGTCGGATGGATCACTATCTCCTTTGTATGAAATAGGTGGCAACTTGAGCTTAGTTGGCACCGGGACTTCTAGGACGTAGGCGTTGAGGGGCTGCCTAACCACGTGTCGAACGACACGCGGCGATCGGCTCCTCGCATCCCTAACCTGGCTCCTCCCCCCGTAGCGGGAGGGGCTCCTTCTTCGACTCGGACTTCTTCTCCGGCTCTGGCCGAGTCGGACTCCTCTGGCTCCTTCGGGGTGAGCCTCGTTCGTGTGGCGGGGACGCTGTCCTCCCATGAGTGCGGGAAGGACTTAGGTCTACCGCGCCCACTTTGGGCTCCCCCGGCGTCTTGGCTTGGTCAGCTTCTCCTAGTACTCCGTTCAAATTTCTCGGAGTCACGTTTAGGGCCCTAGTCTCCTGGACAGTTTCCGCCGCTCTTGTCGGCGTGACAGTGTGAGCGGGCGTATTACTGATTAGGTCCAGGAGCATTTTCAGTTTTGCTACGTCAACCACCTGTCCCATGATGGTGACCTGGTTGGGCGCGGCGCGTGTCGGGTATTATTGGCATCCCGAACTCGGTTGGATTACTCCGCCGGTGGAGGGCTGCACGACTCCAGAGTTGTTGAAAGCATCATCTTGGCAGAACGCGGTTTCGTCGGTCGCGACTGCGTCTTGTTGTTTCGACATTTTCTTAGCTTTTTGGGTGGGTTTTTGTTGATTTGTTTTTTTTTTTGTTTGGGAATGAATGTGACTAGCTTCTAGTATCTTTCCCCACAGACGGCGCCAATTGTTCCGGGTGTAATTCCAGAGCAAGTATCGTTACCACCCGTGACTTGTAGAATAATGTCTTGAGTTGAACCCTTCTTGCTTCTATCGTCCCTCTCGGCCTCTCCTGCAACAATGAACGAACTGAGGGCTCGGCTTTGTGCCAAGCGTACTCACTCCGACGCTCAAGTCAGTAAACTTAAAGGATTAAGCTGTGTTACTTGGCTAGATATGTATTGTAGAGAGATAAGGGAGATATTACCAGATGAATAGTGTATTTAGGTTAAGTTGTTGGATCCTTTCCTCAAAGAAGGTTGAGGAGTATTTATAGGCTTTCACCTTTTGTCACGTAGTGGCCAAGTGGCCAAGTGGCTATCAGGTGGAAAGACTGTTCTACCCTCGGCCGATGGACCTATGGCAGGCCGGCCGAGGGTCTTGGATGTGAGTACGCGGATATGTGTCCCGGCTGGCAGGTTGTCAGGCCGAGACCCGGGTGACAGGCCGACGGGATGCATCGGCTTCAGCTGTCTAAGTCGTTGACTTGCTGTGGATATCTTTGACCTTGCTCAGTGTGTTGACTTGGTCGGCGGTGCAGAATATGCCCCATCAATTTGGTTAAACCCTAATTTAGAGATTTAGGGGTTTTTTTGTGTAGTATGTGATTGGTAGCCTCTATGTGTTGTATGATAGGAGGAGGGTTCATAGAAGAGGCTTTTTGACTCAGCAGTAGAGACCGTCTGATTGTGTGCATACCAGGTAGGATTTCCTACTCAGTATTAGTCCCATAATGGGATGTTGATTGATGTATTGTATTTGGTTGTTTGATATAATAGTTGTGTTGTGATTGTGGTTGTGATCGTTGTTGGTGGTTCGCGAGGCGTGGCCTCGGGCCGAGTGGGGTCACTTGCGGGAGTGGCTTCACGCCCTAGTTTCGCCCTCCGTGGAACCCGCCACGGAAAGGGATGTGCACATTAATGGACAGGGTTATCGCTCACTATGTGGAGCGGGGATTTGGTGGGTACGGCTGCGGTCCCCCACTGGCATGGCTGGTCCAGTGGACAGTCAGTATTGAGATGATGAGAATTGGTTGGTTGTGTGTGTGTGTACAGTTAAGCTGTCTGTTTATCTTATTGTCGTTATACATATTGATTGTGTGATTAGTATCGACCCGGTGTTGTTTTGTAAACTGCGGTGATCCATTCGGGGATGGTGAGCGGATATTGAGCGAGGTATTGAGATGAGTACTTGGGATAGGCCGGATGCCACGACATGATGATAGGAGTCTTCCGCTGTAGCCTTTAGTTTATTTACATTTCAGTTAGAACATCACTTTTGGAATCATGTATCGTACTTTTGGTTTGGTTTTGAGGATTGTAACTATTCGTTAAACTATTTATATTAAACGTTGTTTCTTCATTGTTGTTTGATTATCATTGCCTCGGGTAACCGAGATGGTAATGTCTTCATACCTGAGTGGTCCTGGTAACGCACTTGGAGTATGGGGGTGTTACAAATGGTATCAGAGCGACGATCCTGAAACCTGTAACCAATGAACCTAATGAACATAGGGAGTCAATTAAAATGAACCCGGGGTAAAAGTTGTAGGAGCTAGTGCAAAGGCTTGGGAGACGTCCTAAAGTCGCAGGGGTCGCTCTACAACTTTGAACCGGTCACATGGGGGAAGTGTTTGTCGAGTCGTATGTGTGTTTGGTTAACTTGTGTAAGAATGTGGTGAAATGTGTTAATTGTTGGGTGTTGAAGTAGAAAGTTGAGCATGTAAAAAAAAATGGTGATATGTGGGAACTTGTTGATGAAGATGATAATATGTTGGATGATTTACAATGTGGCATTTAATAACCTGATGAAACGATCTCGTAGATAGTAGAAAGATGCGTAGCATGTTTATTATGATATAATGTGGTTTATAAGTTTAGCATGTTAGCATATGACGTAACATGCGGGTAGCTTTTATGTATTAGCGAGACTCGATCGAGTGGGACTGACTCGATCGGGTGGGTTTTTAACGATTTTGAGTCCAGAATCGCGTTTTTGGGTACTCGATCGAGTAACTAGGGGTACTCGATTGAGTAGGGGGTCACTCGATCGAGTAGCCTAGATACTCGATCGAGTAGGTAAGAGATCAGAAGGTCCGTTAGGGTCGATGTTTGGGTACTCGATCGAGTATGTTGGGCACTCGATCGAGTAGCCCGTTACTCGATCGAGTGGGTCTGGGAACTCGATCGAGTAGGTTATGGGGGTCGTGTCTTCGTGTTTTGAAGTTTAGTACGTATGTTCATATCTACCCTTTCTTATATATGTCTAGTTTCGAGATGCCGCCCAAGAGAACTGCTTTGTATGCGAGAGATGAGCTTATGACCGTGGATGACATCGTTAAGATGTTAGAGCACCAGGATGCTCTTACTGAGACCCTAAAGAAAGTGAATGAGGACAAGAATAAGGATAAGGAGAAGGAGGTTGATCATTCAAAAATCAGCCTCTATATTGCGAGGTTTAACCCGAAAGAATACAAGGGAGTTGGGGAGCCTAATCTTCTTGATAGTTGGCTGAGAGAGATGGAGAACATATTAGACTTGGTTCATTGTCCTGATGAGATGAGAGTGGAACAGTCTGCGTTCTATCTGAGGGAGGCAGCAGGCAAGTGGTGGGATTCAGTGAAGGTGAGTGCTAAGGAGATATATACAAACCAGGGCTTACCCGCTATACCTTGGGAGGAGTTTCGTAGGGGTCGTGAGGAAGGAGTTTGTACCGGAACATGTGAGGAGTAAGATGAGAGAAGAGTTTGATGGTTTTAAGATGACTCACGAGATGTCCTGTGGGTTTGAGTACTACAGGCTGTTCAATGAGAAGTCTAGGTATGCTGAGGATATGGGTTTGAGTGAGGAGAATCTGGCATTGAGGTTTGAGAGGGGGTTGACCCCTAAGATTATGGATAAGTTACCCGTGGGGATCCTTATTGATGTTAAGGAAGCTTATGAGAGAGCTGGGAGAGCGGAGAGGTTGGTGGAGATGGCTCAGGAGAGGTTAGGTGGTGAGAAGAGGAAATCTGAGAGCGAGGGTGGTGGCCAATCGAATCACAAGAAGGGCAACCACAATCAGTCTAAGGGATTTTCTTCTGGGTCTGGGTTTAGTACTGGGGCTTCCTTTGGGCGTGGCCGTGGAAGTGTGAGTAATAGTTGGGGAGTTACCTGTTATAGCTGTGGTGGTGTAGGCCACAAGAGACATGAGTGCACAAGTGCACCGGGATCTTTCCAGAGACCTGCGCAGAGTTTCGCGAGCAATAGACCGGCTGGATCATGGCCAAACCGGGGAAGTCAGAGTTACCAGAGTGGAGGCAACCGCAACGGCGGTAATTCTTATCAGAAACCACCAGCGAAAAACAACAACAATCAAGGGTCGGGTGCTAAGCCGACCACCTCAGCCAGTACTGTCCAGGGAGGTGGGCAGAAGACCAGTGGCAAGTTATTCATGATGGAGAAGAAAGCAGCTGAGGAAGATGCGCACGTTATCACTGGTACATTCCTTGTTAATGGTATTCCTACGTTTATTTTGTTTGATTCGGGGGCTTCTCAGTCGTTTGTGTCTTTGAGTCATGTCAAACAGTTGGGTTTGAGAGTATATGAGTCTGTTAGTGAGCAAGTTTTCATACCTTCGGGTGAGTCTGTATCGTGTGGGAGATTGTTCAGAGATGTATCTTTGATAGTTGGGCAAGTTGATTTCCCTGTAGACTTGCTGGAGTTTCCTTTTAACGGTTTTGAGATGATAGTTGGGATGGATTGGTTAGGAAAGTATAAAGCTAAGATAGACTGTCATCAAAAGAAAGTGTCCTTAAGAGGTCCTAAGGGTGTTAGTGTGTCTTATCGTGGGTTTCTAGTCAAACCCAAAGTTAAGTTGATTGCAGCTGTTACCCTGAAGTCTTATCTGAGGAAGGGATGTCCTTTGATCTTGTGCCACGTGAGAGATGACCGGATAGAGAGTCCGACAGTTGATGAGATACCAGTGGTGGGAGAGTTTGCGGATGTTTTTCCAGAGGATATTCCGGGGTTGCCACCGAAGAGGGAGATAGACTTCACTGTTGAGTTGAAGCCAGGGACGGGGCCGATCTCTAAGGCACCGTACCGTATGGGTCCTAAGGATATGGAGGAGCTTAGGAAGCAGTTGGATGATTTGATAGAGAAGGGGTACATTAGACCAAGTGTATCGCCTTGGGGAGCACCAGTTCTTTTCGTGAAGAAGAAAGATGGGAGTTTAAGGTTATGCATAGATTACAGAGAGCTGAACCGTGTGACGATAAAGAACAAGTATCCTTTGCCAAGGATAGATGACCTGTTTGATCAGTTGAGTGGTGCAACAGTCTTTTCTAAGCTTGATTTGAGGTCGGGGTACCATCAGGTGAAGATTAGAGAGGTGGACATACCAAAGACAGCTTTCACGTCGAGGTATGGCCATTATGAGTATGTGGTGATGCCTTTTGGGTTGTCTAATGCGCCGGCAGTGTTTATGGATTTGATGAACAGAATCTTCGAGACGCTTTTGGACCAGTTTGTAGTGGTATTCATCGATGACATCTTAGTCTACTCTAAGACTAAGGAGGAGCATGAGGAGCATTTGAGAATCGTGTTGCAGACTTTGAGGGATCATGAGTTGTATGCTAAGCTGTCCAAGTGTGAGTTTTGGTTAGAGAAAGTTGCTTTTCTGGGGCATGTGATCTCTAAAGATGGGGTAGCTGTGGATCCGGCGAAGATTGAGGCAGTGACAAAGTGGGAAGCACCAAAGAATGTTGCTGAGGTTAGGAGTTTCTTGGGTTTAGCTGGATACTACAGACGGTTCGTGAAAGATTTCTCCAAGATAGCTAGACCGATGACAGCGTTGATGAGGAAAGAGAACAGGTTTCGTTGGGATGAGAGTTGTGAGACGGCGTTCCAAACATTAAAGGAGCGTTTGACCACAGCTCCTGTCTTAGCATTGCCTGAAGGGAGCGAGAACTTTGAGGTTTATACGGATGCCTCGAAGAATGGGCTGGGATGTGTGTTGATGCAGAATGGCAAAGTGATTGCCTATGCTTCTAGGCAATTGAAGCCTTATGAGGAGAACTACCCTACTCATGATCTGGAGTTGGGTGCAGTGGTGTTTGCTCTCAAGATTTGGAGACATTACCTTTATGGAGCAATCTTTAAGGTATTTTCTGATCACAAGAGTCTCAAGTACATCTTCACGCAGAAGGAGTTGAACATGAGACAGAGGAGGTGGATGGAGCTGATTGGCGATTATGACATGGAAATCATCTACCATGAAGGGAAAGCCAATGTTGTAGCCGATGCTTTGAGTAGGAAGAGTGTACATTCCCTCGTGTACACTCTATCTTTGATGAGACTGAGGGATGAGGTAGCGAGTTTTGGGATACATATGATGCGAAAAGGAGATGCCATGGGTGATATGACAAGACATCCGGAGTTTTATGATGATATTCGGGATAAGCAGGCTTTGGATCCTAAGATAGTGGAGTGGAGAGTCGGAGTAGAGAAAGGGACAAAGGTCCCGATTTTCTATTCATAGAGATGGTAGTTTGAGGTTTGATGGTAGGTGGTGTGTTCCTAATGATGAGGAGTTGAAAAAGACTATCATGACAGAGGCACATTGCACACCATATTCAGTTCATCCAGGTGGAGACAAGCTATACAAGGATTTGAAGAAAACGTTTTGGTGGCCTGGGATGAAGAAAGAGACTGAGTTTGTGTCCCGTTGTTTGACATGCCAGGGAGTTAAAGGGGAACAAATGACGACCACAAGGTAAGATTCAGTCTTTAGAGGTGCCTGAGTGGAAGTGGGAATCCATTTCCATGGATTTCATTGTGGGTTTGCCGAAGAGTCAACAAGGTAACAACATGATTTGGGTGATAGTGGATCGTCGACCAAGTCGCTCACTTTGTTCCAATGAAAGATACATGGACTAAGGCACAATTGGATAGGGCCTATCGAAAGAACGTGCTTAAGTTACATGGAGTCCCTAAGGACATAGTGTCTGACAGAGATGTGAGGTTTATATCGAGGTTTTGGAAGGAGTTGCAGGAATCGTTGGGAACAACTTTGAAGATGAGTACAACATTTCATCCCGCGACAGGGCAGACGAGAGAACAATCAAGACTCTTGAGGATATGTTGCGAGCTTGTGTGATGGATTTTGGTGGTAGCTGGGAGCGGAGGTTGGACTTGATAGAATTCTCTTACAATAACAAAATGCTATCACACCAAGATAGGTATGGCACCGTTTGAGACTTTGTATGGGAGGAGATGTAGGAGTCCAATCTGTTGGGACGATAATGCTGAGGCAGTGGTTTTAGGACCAGAGATGGTGCATGAGATGGTGGAACAGATTAAGATGATCAGGGAACGGATGAGAGCAGCTCAGGATCGACAAAAGAGTTATGCAGATCTACATCGTCGGGACATAGAGTTTCAAGTTGGGGACAAGGTTCTTTTGAAAGTGTCTTCTATGCGTGGGGTTATGAGATTTGAGAAGAAAGGCAAGTTAAGTCAGAAGTTTATAGGGCCTTATGAGATCTTAGAGCGAGTTGGGGAAGTTGCTTATCGCCTGGCTTTACCAGCTGCACTAGAGAGAGTGCATAATGTGTTTCATGTATCGCAGCTGCGGAAGTATGTGAGTGACCCATCACATGTGTTGGAGGCAGAGAGCTTAGAGCTAGATGAGTCCTTATCATATCTTGAGGTGCCTAAGCAGATT
Organism: Silene latifolia; assembly: GCF_048544455.1. Lineage (NCBI taxonomy): Eukaryota > Viridiplantae > Streptophyta > Magnoliopsida > Caryophyllales > Caryophyllaceae > Silene > Silene latifolia. Next base: position 103,204 of record NC_133532.1, read on the forward strand.
CTAGACCGAAAGGTTAGAAAGACTAGGAGTGGGGAGACAGTTTTGCTTAAGATCCTGTGGTCTAACCACGAGACCGAGGAAGCTACATGGGAGCCAGAGGAAGCTATGAAAGAGCATTACCCTTTCCTTTTTTATCAGGTATGTATGGTTACGGGGACGTAACCTTGTTTCTTTTAGGGGGGTAGGAGATGATCGCGAGCAGTTTTTAGGAGTTTTATACCCCTTTTATATGTTGTGTCGGGATGTTTGTCGGGATGAGTTGGGTTAGTATCATGTTTTATGTTGAATTTTGTTTTGGTTGCTGAGTCGGGAAGGTTATGGGAGTACCTGTGTTTAGTAGTGGTTTGAACTTCGGGGACGAAGTTCCTTTTAAGGAGGGAAGACTGTAATACTCCGTATTTATAAGTCTTGGGGGTACTCTATCAAGTAGCCCTTGCTCTGTCGAGTAAGGGTAAGTTGCGAAATAAAATAGTTTCTGACCTGTTGGGTACTCGATCGAGTAGCTGGGGCACTCGATCGAGTAAAGGGGTACTCGATCGAGTACCCAAGGTACTCGATCGAGTGTCCGGTTTTACGGGGAGTTTTCTCGGGTTTTGTTAATTATGCGATTAAGGTATTTAAGTTCCGTCGTCATTATTCTAAACCACTTTTACAAAACCTAAATTCCTGTTTAAGAGAGAAAGCAACAAGTTCATCTTCCTAATCGCATTCTTAGCAATTCCCGGAGTTCAGACGGTCAGTTCTTGTCGTTGTTTATATCGTTGGGTTCCTTGCGTCGAGGGTAAGATCTATGTACCCTTTTTATTGTTTTTCCTTTGATTTGGTTAAACCCTAATTTAGAGATTTGGGGGTTTTTATGTGTAGTATGTGATTGGTAGCCTCTATGTGTTGTATGATAGGAGGAGGGTTCATAGAAGAGGCTTTTGACTCGGCGGTAGAGAGACCGTCGATTGTGTGCATACCGAGGTAGGATTTCCTACTCGCATTAGTCCCATAATAGGATGTTGATTGATGTATTGTATTTGGTTGTTTGATATAATAGTTGTGTTGTGATTGTGGTTGTGATCGTTGTTGGTGGTTCGCGAGGCGTGGCCTCGGCTGAGTGGGGTCACTTGCGGGAGTGGCTTCACGCCCTAGTTTCGCCTTCTGTGGAACCCGCCACAGAAGGGATGTGCACATTAATGGACAGGGTTATCGCTCACTATGTGGAGCGGGGATTTGGTGGGTACGGTGCGGTCCCCCACTGGCGGGGTCCGGTCCAAAGGGACGTCGGATTGAGATGATGGGAATTGGTTGGTTGTGTGTGTGTGTGTACAGTTAAGCTGTCTGTTTATCTTATTGTCGTTATACATATTGATTGTGTGATTACAACTGACCCCGGTGTTGTTTTGTAAACCTGCGGTGATCCATTCGGGGATGGTGAGCAGATATTGAGCAGGTATTGAGATGAGTACTGGGATAGCTGGGATGCCACGACATGATGATAGGAGTCTTCCGCTGTAGCCTTTAGTTTATTTACATTTCGATTAGAACATCGGTTTGGAATCATGTATCGTACTTTTGGTTTGGTTTTGAGGATTGTAACTATTCGTTAAACTATTTATATTAAACGTTGTTTCTTCATTGTTGTTTGATTATCATTGCCTCGGGTAACCGAGATGGTAATGTCTTCATACCTGAGTGGTCCTGGTAAGGCACTTGGAGTATGGGGGTGTTACAGAAAGTTTGACGTTATTATCATATAGATGGCGGTGATCAACTAGTCCCTAAAAGTCACACCAAAAGGATGTGTTTGAGAGATGTGATTGTATGAAAATATAATCACATTGATGCCTTATATGACTAAACAGTTAGTCACTGTGTTGATGAGACGATTATTTAATGCTGATTAAATAATATAAGCTGAGACGAATTAACTGTCAATTCGTAAATTGAATATAATAAGTTATATTTAATTAATGTATATAATGTTAGCTTGGACGAATTAATATGTTAATTTATAATTAAATATAATCGGTTATATTTAATTAGCTAATTATAAATATGCGATATTTATAGTTAAAGTATATATTATACAATAGTGTCATAATAAATTATTATCGACCGGTATTAATAACTCGACTGCAAGCTGTTGTAAGTAGACTGATTAATACGGAATAAATTAAAATGACAATTTATAAATTATGCACTTTATATACATTTTGTAAACTACCAAAAATAAGTAGATTTAATCATCTTATTTTGGTAGGTGGTATAACCGAAAAAAAGAGAAATAATCCTCTTAATTTCGGTAAATGGGCCGAAAAATAGGAAGAAAAATTCTACCCTATTTCTCTTCCTCATACACGGTTAAAGGGGATGAGGGAGTGGATTTTTCTAACCTAATTTTCTAACCTAGCCTCCTCTCATTTCAACAAAACACAAAAACCCTAATTAATCAGTTATTTTGGGGATCGATTCTAGCAAAAGAATAAGGGCATATCTCATATCATCTTGGGTACAACTGATAGGAGAATATCATTGCGATATTGTTCATAGGCCGAATTAGCTAGGACCGAAGGTTATTTCTTTTTCATCTATGATTTTGTTTATGCAATTTATTTTATGACTAGTTATCATCACAATATATTCGTTATAATCCTTAAAGTTAAAGGGATGCATACAGATAAATCCCACACCATCCTCTTCGATAAGTCCAACATATCTATCGAAATGGTGAGAAACTCGACCCGGACCTCCTCGGTTGAGGAATAACAACAAATTTTAAATCGTGTCTTCTTGCGTCTCTACTTCGGTTTGTGGCTCTTGAACTTCATCAAGTTCAAAATTTCTCCCACTCTGTCTCTTAGAAATAAACTCACTTTCTAAGAAGACAAATTTCCTCAGACACAAACACTTTGTTTTCTTGAGGTTTGTAGAAGTAATATCCTCGGGAGGTAATGGGGTAACCTACAAAGATGCATTTTTCGGTTCGTGGGGCAAGCTTGTTGTCGGTCTCTTGTTGTCGGTCTTTGCCTTGACGTAAGCATTACATCCCCAAATCTTCATATAGGATATATTAGGAACCCTTCCTTTCCACATCTCATATGGAGTCTTTTCGGTGGCCTTTGTTGGACTATTATTCAATGATTTGATTGCGGTTTGGATTGCAAATCCCCAAAATGAATCGGGTAACTCGGTTTGACTCATCATGGATCGAACCATATCTAGTAGAGTTCGATTTCTCCTTTCGGCAACACCATTAAGTTGTGGTGTACCGGATGGAGTGAGTTGTGACACGATGCCAAAACCTTTCAAGTGTGAATCAAATTCATTACTAAGATATTCTCCACCACGATCGGATCGTAGTGCCTTTATCCTTTTGTTCAATTGGTTTTCTACTTCATTTTGAAATTCTTTAAATTTCTTAAAAGCTTCACCTTTATACTTCATTAAGTAGATATACACATTAGATATACACATATCTACTTAAATCATCGTTGAAGGTTATGAAGTAATCATAATTTCCCCTAGCGGTGATAGTCATTGGTCCACATACATCGGTATGTATAAGTCCCAATAGTTCACTAGCTCGAGTCCCTTTACCACTAAAAGGATTACGAGTCATTTTTCCTAGGAGGCAAGATTCGCATATACCATATGATTGAAAATCAAATGGTTTAATAACATTAGTGGAAACTAATCTTTTGATGCGATTCTCGTTGATATGACCCAATCGACAATGCCAAATGTATGAATCATTTGGATCACTTGATTTGAGTTTCTTCGATTGTATATTATAGATATCTTTACTTGAATTAGAAGTTTCTAGAACATAAATGCCATTAATAGAAGAGCCTCGGCCTATGACCAAGTCATTTCTTGAAATAAAACAACAATTGTTTTTAATGGCAAAATTAAAACTCTCTATGTCTAACATAGCAATTGAAATAATGTTCTTAGAAAAATAAGGTACATAAAAACAATTATGCAAATACAACTCAAATCCATTTGCTAAAACAAGCACATAAGTTCCCTTGGATGTAGTCGCTACCCTAGCTCCATTCCCAAGACGGAGATCAACATCGCCCTTGATCAGCTTTTCCACGTTTCTTAGCCCCTGTAAATGATTACAAAGGTGAGAACCGCAACCGGTATCTAATACCCACGTTGTGGTGGAAGTAAAATTTACATCAATAACATAAATTTCAGAAGGAATTTTACCGAGTGGAATAACAAGTCCATCCCTAATATTTCCCAAATATATGGGGAAATTCCTCATCCAATGTCCCATGCCATGACAATAATGGCATTCATCATCAACTTTGGCTCCTTTGGTAGTCCCACTAGCCATCTTGTTTCCATTGTTGAATCTTCTACCTTTCTTTCCCTTCCTTTTGAACCACTTTCCTTTAGCTGCAAGAGTTTGCTTGCTAGAACTCCCACTAGTTTCGGCATCCCTTTCTTCCAAAGATAAGGATCTCATAGATTTAGCGAGATGGTCTTCCCGAGACACATTCACAAAAGATCTAGTCATAGTAGGAGGTGTGGTGGAAGTAATGAAATTAAGGTTTCCATCGGAAGCGATTCCAAAATGAAGCTCTCTAGTAGTATCGAGATTATGGTTGGAGCAAATATCGTCAAATAAGTTATGACAAGACTCAATGGTAATCGGTGTTGTTGCATTAGTAGGATCCATTGCGTTATATAAACTACAAACATGGAGGTAAAGGAAATATTAACATTTGTCATTTGATCAAACTTGCAAACATTTTTATACAAGTTTTAAACATTTATATAGTGACCTCCACCCAACTATTATAAATGATCCCGAGACCCAAATTCATATTAACTCGGGCACGGTGAGCCGATTCATCCCTTATCAATATAACTCGGTGGATTAACTCTTTAATCGATTCTACTTCTAGAACTCTCGGTCGATAAAATTACTCTAATATTTATCTTTAGCCCGGAACACGTGCGACTACGGTCACGAATACTTCCGTTGAGCTCAATCCAAATTTTGATGTAATAACTTTTTACTACCCACTTACCCAACGTAACAAGTTTAGCACCCCGGTGAGCCGAGCCTACTTCCTTATGAAATTGGGATTCATGGTTTCTACTATTTGGTAAGGCTAATTCTCAATTATTTAGGGAGAGGTCTTGTCAATTTATTATCTATCACGTTTTGAGTGAATTAAAGCGGTGAACTACGATAATTATAATTGACACGATCGATGACTCGATAAAATAAAATGCATGTTTAGTTATTGCGATTTAGCGATGCATGCAAACATATAAATAAATGCTAAACATAAAGCATAAATTCCTAGTATGGCCTTCCTAAAAAGAAAATATAATTTAATTAACTATTACAAATTCGGAAACCAACTCCATTGGTCCCTTGAACTTCAGTCTTGGCACGCATCTCGAGGTAACACCGTCTTCATGGAAAATCCGGGAAATTACAAATAATAATTAAAAAATTACATAATTTCCTATTATACATTTTTAATAAAAAATAAATCTGTTAAATTACAAAACAGTGATACGAGATCACAATAATTACAACCGAATCGATATTCCCATACATTCCGGGTAATACCAATTAAAAACTAAGGCCATACTAAGTAAAACTACATAATTCAAAAATTATATAAATCAAAAATATGACAATCATAAATAAAATGCAGCATTAAATATGTATGAACAAGCTTAATTTTATGCCAAATCGCCTTTAAAGAGCTAATATCATATATTTTTCTCGGTTTTATGGATTTGAATGATTATTAACTATTAAAATCATGAAACATTTCATAAATCACATTTATATTCAAGTTAATTACCTTAACCTTTTAGGACTCAAAATTTAGTCTTCACAAAAATTTCGACAATAATTTAACTTGAATTTCTAATATTGTTCATTTGGACTCAAAATATATATAAAAAACTCCAAATTAAATTAAAATAATTTCAAAATTTGAAATTTAAACTCTTGAACATTCTTGAATAATTCCATGACATTCATAATATTCAAAACTTATGTTAAAAATTTCGAAAAACTTTGGAGAAAAACATCGTTGCGGTTTATCGAATTTGACAAATAAAATCATTAAAGCATAAGAAAAATAAAATCAACTTTTCACTTTTAGATATAATAAGTGGGATAAATAAGCAATATAGGACGTTTTTCTTAAGTCATGAAATATGTTTTAGTATTATAGGCTAATTTAAGTCACTATTTATTGAATTTTTACTCAAAAATTCATAAATCATGCAAAAGGAGTTCAATCCATCTAAAATTTTTACACACACTGAGTAAAAATGCATGTGACAGCATATAAAATTTTCATGACGAGATTCGAAATTTAACTCATATTAACCTAATAACCCATTTAAATTCAACTTTAACTTATAAAATTCATATTTTATGCAAAATGACTTTATTTTACACAAAATTTAACATACAACTAGTAGATTATATTTTTGAAATCATATCCCAAAATCACTGAAAAATTCGAAGTTTAACTATTTTTCGTCCAAAATTGACATTTTTCTCATAAAAATCACATTTTAATGCCAATAATATATATATATAATGAACAATAAAATCCATAAATCATCCCATATGATCTAAAATCCATTTAGGACCATAAACTTTTAACATGCAAAATTATTTCGTGATTTATATTCATAAATCCTAAATAACAAGTTTTATTTGTTAACTATAACTCGGGAAAACAAACCCGATTTTGCATGCAACAACCTTGTGCTCTGATACCACTTTTTTGGATTCAATAATCTCATTGGTTTACATATTCAAAGTATAATAGTTTAATTTAGTCATAAAATTAAATCGGATCTTATGCATGCAAAACAATTACAAGTATAAGGAGAAAATCAATTCTTACATTGAGTATTTCGGATCAAAGGGCACTAGCAAGTTCACGTTCTTACTAGTTCTTTAGCTTTTCAAAGGTGGAAGAACAAGATTCAAGTGGAGAATCTCTCCCATGGAATTATACCCAAAGCAACACTCTTAATAATTATAATTAATATGATCTAGTATTAATTAAAATCTAACTTAAACTAGACACAAAAATGGATTTTGTTCTCTTCCTTTTTTCGGTTAAGAGGAGAGGATTTTATGAGTGTTTTTTTCTCTAAAGTATTTCACAAATGTAGAGAGTTGTACATCTTTTCTAACACTAGACAATTATGTAGTGTAGAGGTGAATAATTATAGAAGAAACCCTTGGCTTCCTCTAGGTAGAAAAACCGGGTGGAGGGTTGGACTTTTGGGAGCCAATGCATGCAAAAGTTGCTCTTCTCAAAACTTATAGGGTTGCATGGCTATAAACTAGAGTGATCATTGTGTTTTTTATTTAAAATAATCAACACAATTTAAAACCCTAACCCTCCCCATTTTCGGTACACCCAACATAAAATGGAAGGTCCATTTTATATTTGTCAATTGTCAATTTTGTCATATGTCACTTGTTACATGACATGTTACACTATAGTGTATTTTTTTTTTTAACATATTAAAAATCAACATATTAATAAAATATGTTACATACAAAATTAACTAGTAATTTTTAATTACTTGTACCAAAATGGTTTATCGAATTATAAATTACAACAACTTGTATTTATAATAAATTATTCAATCTGTTTCAATTGTTTCGTAAACAATAATTTAATCTAAGTAATAAAACGATTCGATTACTTAGACCGTATCTTATTTAATCGAATTACAATAAGATACGTAATTTTACTCGCAAAATCATCCGTCAATTTTAAGCAATTTAATTAACTCGTATCGGGATACGATTAATTAAATAATCAATTAAGAGCATTACCCTATAGGTATGACCTTAGGGGATCAACTGATCACCACCATCGTACGACAGTAATGTCAAATTCTAGTCAGCCAATCATTACCGATATGTGTGGACCAGTTGACTAAGAAGTATTACTTTCCCTCATGTATTCTTAATATGAGATTTAAACATGTGATCTCAATATGATCAACAATGTGATCGCAATATTGTCGGGGACACTCCAACAAATTATGCACTTATCAGTTGTCTAGTCAGTGGACTTTGAGTTGGTCACCTTTGCGTGACACTAGGTTCCCGAAACTAGTGTAAGATGTTGCGGTATCAAGGAATATAGCTAAACTGAAAATCTAGCCTGAACTAAATTATTTCCATTCTGTCAATTGAGGAATTTTGCTTTTAAGCATGCAGCACGTTTATCTTAAGCGTGAGTTTGGTAATTTATTTTCGTTACATATGTTTTGATATTTCAATCTATTTTTGATATATTATTGTTTATTTGTAACATTTATATCATGTGATATGGCTGGGAGGAGGACGTCGAGTTACTCCCCACTTATTGTGGTCATTATGTTTATAACATGACGGTGTTAGCTTTACTGGGGATTTCTGTGTAAGCTAGCGAGTAGTTTGCAGATCCTACTCTGTTTTTCTGCTTTCTTTTATGGTTTTTAGTTTGAACACTTTGAGGAATTTTATTTTCGCCCTTTTTATAAAAGTGGCAATTGTTTAGACTTGACCGTTTGTTTTTATTTTATCCTTGAGAATTTTATACATTCTCAATTTATAACAGTTAGAACTTTTATCTTTGTATATTTAATCTCATTCGACAGTGTTTCCGCCACTGTTTTGCACTAGATTTTATAGGGAATTACACTTAGGGAGAGAGCGACTTGAATCCGAAGCTAGCTTTGGTGCTGACGTGGACCCATTTTGGGTAATTACTTTAAAACTCAACCCATTTTGATAATTTCTTTGATTTTCAACCCTATTTTAGAAAAAAATTCCCAAAGTGGCCCATACTTGAAAAAGATATAATAACAACACATTTGAAACATACTCGAAACTCGAAATAATCGGATGTGTCTAAAATTTTTAATAGCATCGAGTTTAGATTTGTTAGGATGGAAGAAAATAGGGTCATTATATGACCTATCTAATTGATGGGTCTAATCTAATCGACTATATTGAGTGGGCTCTAGTCCGCCTCTATTTTAACTTTGATTTCACGTCTATTTTTCTAAAAGAAAAATCAATTCATTAATAAAACGTCAAACGACACTTATAAAAGATAGGTATAATCGAAAACAATTCTAATAAAAGTAAAAGGACAAAATCCTCTCGTAAAACTAAGGATCTCAAAACATGATATGACAATTCGGCTCGTCCTTGTATCGCATCTTCATGTAGCTTTTAAGGGGATCCTTCATTTGATTCATTGATGGAGAAAATTTATCTTTTATTAGCACCATATATCGCCAGCGAATAACGCCCGTCCTTCGTAGAGTCTTATAACGGATCATCAACAAACTGTTGTTATTTATATTTCCATTAAAACTAACCCCTAAAAAGAAATAAGAGAGAAAACAATTCCAAAAATAGAGACTGATAAACGAATCTCACTGAAAGATAGACAACTTCATAACTTTTTCATAGTAATAATTGATAAATAATGCTATTTTGGGGCTTACCATCGATTAATTGTCGAAGAAAACCCCGGATTTGATTGATGGAGGTTAGGGTTTTTTAGAGAGGAAAAGGAGAGGAGAGAGAGAGAGAGAGAGAGAGAGTGATATTTATGTTTGTATTTCATGTCTACTTTTTGAATAATGGCTATCAACCTCTTTTTATGAAAATAAGATCTTAAAAGTTGACATTTTTTTTGTTTAAAGGAGTGCATTATGTATCGAATCTCTAACCGTTACTTGAGTTAACTCTTATTCTTTAAAGCTAACAAATTATTTATAAGAAGTGTTTGGTTTAACCATTCTAGGTATAAGGTGTGGTTTGAACTTTTGGAATGAGTTAAACCCATATCTTGTTTTTGTTTCATCCTTTTTTTTGCAATTTGATATATATATATATATATATATATATATATATATATATATATATATATATATATATATATATATATATATATATATATATATATATATAGCAAAGTTCTCCTAAGTCCCTTACATCTATTGAGTCCCTAAGTCTTTCTAAGGGCCTTTGGATGAAGGGAATCAATAGGTGAGATTAGATCTCAATGGAGGGCTATAAACCAATCTCCTCTAATTAGCTACTCAACTCAATTAAATTCCTCCCTAATCATCATTCATCCCTCATTAAATCATTATCACAAACCCCTCATATCTCTCTATATCTCACATTCTCACATTCTCTCATCAAACAAAAAAAAAACAAAAACCAAAAAAAAACCCAAAAACCACCACCACCAAAAAAACCAAATAAATCAAACCAAACTTCCTCACCCACCACCACCGACCGCCACCGACCACTCCGCTTATCCCTATACTTCCTCCTTCCTCGGCCTCCTGTCACCACCCACCGTCACCACACACCCCACGGCCGCCGCACGCCGCAGCACTACCTCCGGCCACCCCACCAAAACGCCCAGATCCGCCGCACCGCCCGCACACCACTGTCGTCTTTATTTTTCTTTTTCGTCTTTTTTTTTCAGATCTTGTTTCCTATTTATTTTTCTTTTTCTGATTTGATATTTGTTGTTGTTGGTTGTTTCATTTTGGATCTCGGTTTTTTCAGTATTTTTTTTTCCCCTTTGTTTATCATTTGTTTATCTTTGAATCAAATACCCATAAAATAAACAAGGCGAACAAATGATTGAGATGGAGAGTATATTGTTAGCCCTTTTTGGCAATCGGGATCGTCATAGTGTACTGTTGTTTATTGTATTTGTGGTGTTTGGTTGCCTTTAATCTATGTTGGACTTTGCTTAATGATGCGAGGAATTTTGTCAGTTGCATTTGTTTTCTTTAGTGTCATAGTGTCATAGTGTACTGTTGTCGGTTGGATTTGGAATTTTGTCGGTTGAATTTTGTCGGTTGGATCGTCATAGTGTCATAGTTAACTGGTGTTTATTAGACTTGGCTTTGTGATGTATTCTCGGTTATAGAAGAGGAGTTTTGTTGTTTGGATTTCAATGGTATTTTGGTTTTTATTTCTATGTTTTGGATTTTTATATTCACATTGGTAACACTTTTTTTTTGGTTAAAATTATACTTATCGTCATTAAAGTTATACTTTTTTCTGTTACAATTACACTTTTTTCTATTAAAGTTACAATTACATTTTTTTTTTATTACAATTACACTTTTTTACTGCTGAAATTACTCATTTTTTCTTTTGAAATTACACTTTTTTTTTGTTGAAATTACACTTTTTTTCTTTTGAAATTACACTTTTTCTTGCTGAAATTACACTTTTTTTTGTTATAATTGCACTTTTTTTTTTATAAAATTACACTTTTGTTTGATTAAAATTACACTTTTTTCTGTTAAAATTACACTTTTTTCCGGACTAACTAATTTGGACAATATGGAGTAACTAATTTGGACTAACTAATTTGGACAATATGGACTAACTAATTTGGACAATTTGGACAATATGGACTAACTAATTTGGACAATATGGACTAATTTGGACTAACTAAAGGAGTTATTTACGACTAAATTTGGACTAAAAATACACTATTTACGACCAATTTTGGACTACAAATACAATTTTGGACTGAAAATACATTATTTCCGAATAAATTTGAGCTAATAATACACTATTTACGACTAAATTTAGAGTAAAAATCCACATTTTGGACTAAAGTTACACAATCCATTTATTTTGAGTCATTGAGATTGTAAAATTTCAATCATTGTCCACTAAAGTGTAACTTTAGTAAATTGATAGTGTGTATCTTTTATCACTTAATTTTAGTTCATAAAAAGTGTAATTTTAGTCCTTAATTTTAGTTCACCAAAAGTGTAATTTTAATCCATAAAAGTGTAATTTTAGTCAACAAAAGAGTAATTTTAGTCCACAAAAGTGTAATTTTAGTTAAAATTGTGTAATTTAGTCCAAATTGTGTAACTTTAGTCCAAATTGTATAACTTTAATGAGTGTAATTTTAGTCCAAAAAAGTGTAATTTTAGTACAAAAAGGTGTAATTTTAGTCCACAAATGTGTAACTTTAATCCACAAATGTAATTTTAGTCTACAAAAGTGTAATTTTAGTCAACGGAAGTGTAATTTTAGTCCATAAAAGTGTAATTTTAATCCAAATTGTATAACTATAGTCCAAATTTGTGTATCTTTAGTCCAAATTGTATAAGTTACAATTTACAAATAACTTCATTAGTTAGTCCAAATTGTGTAATTTTAGTCCAAATTTGTGTAACTTTAGTCCAAATTGTTCTATCTTTAGTCCAAAAGCGTACTTTAGTCATTGAGAGGGTAACATTAGAAGAGATAAGTGTAACTTTAATAATAGAGATAAATGTAACTTCAATGAAGACAAGTGTAATTTTAACAGAAAAAGTGTAATTTTAAAGGAAAAAAGTGTAATTTTAACCGGAAAAAAAGTGTAATTTTAACGAGAAAAAGTGTAATTTTAACCGGAAAAAAAGTGTAATTTTAACGTTAAAAAATGTAATTTTAACATAAAAAAGTGTAATTTTAACGTTAAAAAATGAAATTTTAACAGGAAAACAACTGTGATTTAAACCGAAAAAAGTGTAATTTTAACGGAAAAAAGTGTAATTTTAACGGTCAAAAGTGTAATTTTAACCGAAAAACTGTGATTTTAACCGAAAAAAGTGTAATTTTAACGGAAAAAGTGTAATTTTAACGGACAAAAGTGTAATTTTAACCAAAAAAGTGTAATTTTAACCGAACAAGTAAGTTTAATAGATCCTAAATCAAACAATACCAAGACAAAATTTTAAATACGAAATTTGGCATTTATATATAACAAGACGGATATTAACAAAGTGATATCAACAAGAAAAAAGTAAAAAATGAGATATCACAACTAATAGATTTAGTAAAAAAAGACCAAAACATTAAAATTGAAAAAAAAAACAAAACGGAAATGAAAAAAAAAAACGGGTCAATGAAAATTTATCTATTTTAGTAGATCTAAGATTAAAATTAAAAAAACTCACAAATTTAAAACAATATTATATAGCAAAACGATATAAGGAGAAAAAAAAAACAACAAAAATAAAATAAAAAGAACACCCAAACATCAAGTTTTTTAAAAAAAAAAAAAATAATATTAAAAAATGACGTCGGGCGGCGGCGGCGGCGGTGGCGGCGGCGGCAGCGGTGGTGGTGTCCGGTGGGTGGTGGTAGGTGGATGGTGAATGAGGAAAAGATGAGTAAATGATTTATTTGGATTTTTTGGGTTTTTTATTTGTTTGGTTTTTTGGGTTTTTTTTTTCTTGGTTTTTTTGGAGAGAATATGGAGAAGTGGGATATAGAGAGAGAATGAGGAGATGTGATAATGAGTTGGTGAATGAAAGATGAGGAGGATTAATGTAGTTAATGAGAAAATTAGAGGAATATGGCAAAATTAGAGCATTAACCTTAATTTTTGGGTTCTCATCTTAGCCCTCCATTTCCAAGATCCAATGGCCCATAATGGGACTTATGGACTCACATGTAAGAGGATGACTCATTTGATCTTTTCACTATATATATATATATATATATATATATATATATATATATATATATATATATATATATACCTCAAATGTTTGAGGTATAGGTTTCTCATACTTAGGTGGGGGGAGGGGGGGTATGAGATTGATACTTTGGGTATCAAATCAAAGAGTTAAAAAAATCTATTTTTACTCATAAAAATAGAAATATCCATATTAGTAATTTTTTCTTTTAAGATCTTTTTTTACCATGAAAAATGCAAATAATGATTTTTAGTTGACATTTTAAAAACATTTAAGAAGTAACCTATTAAAATATTAAAAATATATAAAATATATAAAAAAAACTATATACAAGTTTTAATTAATTAATATATGAAAATTGAAATGAGAATATTAGTACATAAGTAAACAGTACAAAGTCAATAAAATAGACATACAAAAAAGTCTATTCCTCATTCCTGAATTGAACCAAACACAAGTATTAGGACATTAGCAATAGAAGAACCCCTAATAGGTCTGTTCTCATGTCATATAAGATAGTATACAAACTCATCTACCTACAAACCTTATCCCAACAATAAATAAACTTCTTCAAGGTTTCATCACATGGCTCACCATACTATTTCTTCTCTCACATTCTCTCTCCACAAACCTGGATACTATATTATAACCCCTCTCATCCATGAAGCTCAACACCCATGTCCAACAATAGAGGGTTTGTAAACAAACCTCTAAAATAATTGACACATCATCTTACATTCTTACAAACCTATTGACAAACCTCTATTGTGATTGCCCTTAGGGATAGAGTTCCAAACTCATACTACCCTGGGTTGATTCTTGATTTTATACTGATACCTTTTATGCGAACCAAAAACCTCCTTATTTAATTTTGTAATCTAGATTAATGTTGTCTTTATGCTAATATTTCTACCTTTGAGAGTACACTGACAAACTATTTTTTTTTATTCAAATGAGTGCACTATATTGTAGATGAGAATCGAGCTCTCAACTTCATGGCTGGAGTAAGAGAACTCTTATTACTTGAGCTAACTCTTGTTCTATGCTAACAAACTAAAATATGAGAATGACGTATATAAATAATACTCGGAATGAAAGATTGGTTATCAATAGAATAACTTTTGAATGAAATCACTTATCATTTACTTGAATATCAAATGTACATGCTTGGATATGGAAGTAGAAAATTAATAAACAATTTGATCAATGGAATAAAAAAAATTGCAACAATCATATACAAAAAAAAACAAAGGCTAAAAAGTTGTGAAAAAAATATAGAATCAGACTTAATCTTGCACAACTTGGTTGGAGTGTTGTTTAGAAGATGACTTGAGGGATGCCACCATTGGCTTCATCTTTTCAGTAAGCTTAATGATACCCAAAAACATTAGCCTATAAACAACCACCATACCAAACAATATAGCAAGGTCTACCCATTTGGAGTATCCCATTTCCATTTGCCAAAAGCTCCTCAACACCTCATCTCCGGTAATAATCGCGGGACCTCCAACTTGATTGTTAGGAAATGTCAACCCCTTGTACTCATTCTTAAAGAACCCTTGATTGGCATACTTATGGAAGGAAATGTAGTACATAGGGTACCTCCAAAAGGGCTTAGGGAGATCATTAGGCAAGCGAAAGAAGCCGCCATTAAGCATCATTACACCTTGAATTCCGGCACCTGTTATTATGCCCATTAGGAAATCTGGAACCAAGCTCGCGACAATCATCATTAGGCTCTCTACCAACATCATGCACACAAATAGCACCAATGAAAAGAAGACAAAGTGATCGAAGCCTCGTTGAAGACCAACAAGATAATAAGCTATTGCTCCCGGAATCAAAGAGATGATCAACAAGTAAGGAATTGACGAGATTGTGTTCCCTATCACGTAAACACCAACTCCATAGTGTCCATTTAGCCTTTCTCGTTCAAAAATCTACCAAGTTATGCAACAAACAAAATATATCAGTTTCGGTCTTAATCTCGGACACAATAACCAGATACCACATTTACTTTGTTAATCTCACCTTCATGTCTTCCACAAAGGAAGGGAATCCTCCTATTGCCATAAAAGTCAAGAAAGCTGCTACAAACATAAGCATTGCTCCTCTAGCCTGTCGATTTCACATGCATAAAACTAGTGAGCTCATTACTAGCAGCAAAATAATGAAAACACTAACCTAACTTGTGAGTTTTTGGAATTTTCACCTGAATGGAGCCATAAGAGTGACCAATATCATGAAATATAGTACCCACACATAAGCAAAGAGCTATATAAGCCAATAATAACCCAAGTCGCGGTACATATTCACAAAAGAACGTTTAGTTAGAACCACAGATTGTGTGAGGAAACTTGCATTACTCCTTTTTTATTTACTGGATCCTCCTCCCTGAAAATGTTTTTGGAGTATTAAATAAAGTTCAACTTGGAAATTCTTTCAATTGGAAGGTATTAAAAATATAAAAAGAAAATTATGCTAGATTTTTGAAATTGTCTTTTGTGGCTCTGTTATTAATATACGGAGTAGATGTTATTCACATTGAACCTTTACCTGTTGGCATATGTCTGAAATATGTTGATCAACTTTTTGATAGGTTTGTGATAATCTATATGAATTTGAAAGAATTTTGATGGCTTCTTCAGCGCTCGACATTTCATCTCCTTGCTCAACATCCTAAAATATAAGAAGAAAATTGTAAGCAAATTTAGTCCGGTTTTTTAGTCGATTACATTTGTTAAAATGAAACAAGAACTAACCTCAAAGTCCTTATTGATGGTTCTCAAGTAATGATCAGATGGGTTTTGCATGGTTGGACAGGGGTAGCCATTCAAAGCAAAATGCTGTTAAACGAAACACAAACACAATTAATCCAACACCAATGAAACTAACGGATGAGACACATCATACCGTGTGAGTATTTTAACTTTACCTCATTAGCGTTATAAGTCGGACCAAAGTAAACAAGCTGTCCACTAGAGAGGAGACACAGATTATGAAAGAGCTCGAAAACTTCACAACTCGGTTGATGAATGGAGGCAACCACTGTCCTTCTATCAAGTTGAGCGAGCTTGATAATCCGACTCATGACATGGTAAGAAGCCGCACTATCAAGACCACTAGTTGGCTCATCTAAGAAGAGGAGCTTTGGCCTTGTTAATATTTCAATGCAAATACTAACTCTTCTCTTTTGTCCTCCACTTAATCCTTTCACATTCCACCCTCCTATTCCTGTGTTCAAACAACCTTGTAATCCCATATCGCTAATCGCCTCATTAGCACGATCTAGTTTTTCCAATTTAGTCATGGAATTCGGTAATTGAAGTTGAGCTGAGTAGTACACAGCTTCTTTCACGGTTAGCGTTGTCATTAAGGTATCATCTTGAGTCACGTATGCCTAATTATTCCAATAAAAGTTTAATTAAAATAAAAAAACAACTATTCCATATATGTATGTGGATAAATAAGGGTGTATTATCTCTTACAGAAGTTCCAAAAGCAAGTCTTTGTCTTTGACCATTGATCAAAATATCCCCTGTTTGCTTGACGTCGGAACTTAACCTTCCTATTATTAAACAAACAAATTATTAAAACGGATGTCCAACTTAATACACAATGCTAAAAAATAAAGCCTAACAACTGATAAACACCACATCTGACCGCGCTCATAAGTCATAACACAAAATGACACGAGAACAACACATCTGAATCAGAACTGATATTTAAAATGACCGTAAACAACCTGACCAACCGGAATGACCGTGTGGCGGGTGTTGGTACAAAAAAAAAAGATAAAAAGGAAAAGGAGATTACCAGCCAAGGCATCCAAGAGAGTAGACTTGCCGCAACCAGAAGGACCCATAATAGCCAAGACTTGACCAGGCTCAGCGAACCCAGTAACGCCTTGTAGTATGGACCGTTGGTTAGCTTTGCCATCACTCACTGTTACCCACAAATCCTTCCATGTCAACGACACTCCTTGATTATCATCCCCTGGCTTAGGACATAATACTTGATCATTACCATTATTACTAGTTGTGCTAAACGGAAAATATGTGCGTGAACTTTGTTCTTCGCCTTCTATGTCAACATAAACGTCCCCTGCCTTATACAAGGGCCTTGTCGGGCTTGCACTTGGGCTTGGGCTGGGTGCCCATCTCAACACTTTGGGGTTTGTCGAATCCATTGGTTTAGTTAAGCAAGAAATGTTGATGGTTTGAGACTTTTGAGATGAGAGAGTCTTAAGAAGTGAAATAAAAATGTGAATTTAATTGCATATGCATGGGTTATATAGAGTTTGAATAGCAGCCTTTAAAGAATAATGCTACTTGCTATTTGGTAATCACAAGACTTTCTTATTTTGATTAAGATAATCAAGAATATTACGTTGAGTGTCAAGTATTATACTCCGTAAATAAAGTGATTAAGCAGTCTTAAACAATGGGGTTCGGACGTCGGACATCCAAAACCAGGGAAACTACCATCTTTGACGCATGACTGGATGCTTATTATAATAGGAGTACTAAACTAATAAATTAAACACACTATAATTTTGGTCAAAATAATCTTAAATAATAATGCTCAGCGTAGTGTGTATTTTACAATTGGAGGTTTTGTGGGCCCTGCTGGTTGTGGAGGAATTATTCGCGACGACACGGGTAATTTCGTTTCTGCTTATTTGTTCTCTTGTGGTGTATGTAATTCTATGAGAGCGGAGATGAGAGCTCTTCTAGCCGGATTGGAACACGCTCGCAGCCTCCGTATCACGAAGCTACTCGTATACATGGATAATAGTACCTGTGTGGATTTCTTTCAAAAAGATCAGCTGCTAAGTCATGGACTACGTCCTTTAGTCCAACAATGCAAAGAGTTAATCAAGCTTGGTGGGTGGTCCGTGAAAATTGATCACTCGTATAGAGAAGCCAACCGTGCTGCTGATTGGCTAGCGAACGAAGGCGTCACTTCAGCTCCATCAGTTACCGTCTTGTCCGTTCCACCTCATAATCTACGCTCAATTCTTCGTGAGGATGTCTTAGGTGTTTCTTTATCTCGTATCGTAGCTAGTTAGTTCGGGGCTTTTGCCCCTCTTATGTACCAAAAAAAAAAAAAAACAATTGGAGGTTTTGTACTGACATTACAATAAATCTTGTGTTTCACCAAATCTTTCCATCCAAAAAGGATTAGAGTCTGACAACTTCAAGAAGCTCGTGACTGGGGAGAGAAGTCTTGGCCCCAGATAAGCTTTTTACTAAATCTGGTTCTCATTGCCACCTGTGATCATTCATATGTCGGTACAACCCAAATGAACGACTACGATTCCATCATCTTTAAAAGAAAGGCCGTCTCAACAGCCATCTCCTTGGACTTCATGTACCTATTCTCTTCCACTAGCTCGGTCGTTAGGTTAAGAAGTATAGGCCGATTCGGATCGTGCACTGTCCGTTCTCGTACACGTGCAGCATATTTCGCAGCTTCCCATACTCCAAACCTGGATTGGTGGGGAGTTTAGAAAAAAAGTCAGTCACGCATTTCCTGCTTATCATCGCCATTTCATAAATACGCAACAGTTGCTCAACAGAAATTAATAAATAACACAGATTTGGAGATCTATCAAATGTTTCATCAAAAATTAATTATGGAGTACAGTGTAAAGCATGCAGGGCATAAATGCAGATGGTGTCACATATCAACCTGAAGAAAACCCTCAAGATTTAACAATTTTTGCAGCAACTGATGAAATAGGATGTCTTTTATGGGCGAACTATATGCTACTCCCTCCGTACTTGTCAATAATTTACATTTTCCATTTTAGTCAACCCTTTCAATAATTTACGTTCTTTTGTCCATGTTTTTGGTCAACAAAGTCTCTTGGACTTTCTACCCCACTTACATATGATTACATAAAAAGTCAAATCAAATGCAAATAAACTATTTTCAGCACAGATGGAGTAAATACATTGGCCGGATGTCAAGGCCAATTTTACAATATCAACCGGCCCAAACCCAGCCCAACCTAACACATGATCACCTCTATTTTAGGGTGTTTTTACAATAAAGAGCATGGCAATAAGACATATCTAGAAATGTGAGGACGCAGCTAATAAGGCAGTGCCATGGTTCAGTGCTTTCTGGTTAAAATCGATGAAACGGTCAATGTAGAGAAGTAGAACATCTAGTTTCTAAGACACAGTAAATAATATCAAGACTGATTAATTGAAAAACTCGTGCAGTGATATGATGTGATATTAAGCCAATAAACAACATAGAAGTGTTACCTCGTGCTAAAAGATGAAGAAATTAGGACAGCAGGATAAACAGAATCGTCCCTGATGTTATCATAGGGAGAATAACGGCGCATGGCTTGAAAATCATCAGTGTCCATTGGATACCCAAACTCTTCAAAATCAACAGGTGTGAGTGGTAATACAGGATGGAGAAGAGTAGTAGTTGGATCCAAGAATGGAACCTGTAAAAGCATAAGACAGAACATGTACAATCAGATAACAAGGGCATTAAGCAACAGCTATGGTTGATAGAGGTATCTATAGTGACAACCAAGTTGTATTGATATAGAGGTAATCAGTAAAATTCGACCCAGATCAACGCCGTCCAAAATTTTAAGATCCAGATGCAACCCGTCACTATCGAGGTCAATCGACAAGAGGTATATATATTATCTCTCTTCCAAACTTACAATTAATAATCCAATGAAATGTTCAGTTGTTTCAAGCACAAAGTTTCTTCCATATTAACCAAACGGCCATGGGTAAAAACGAAACAAAAATAAAGCAGAATATACCCCGAAAGGATAGAGTGAAAGTTAAATTGAGAACCTTCAAAACAGCAGCTCGGAATAAGTGGGGGCAAGAATTAATGGCTGAAGCAACTAGAAGCCCTCCAGCACTATACCCCCACGCAGCAAGCTTGTCTTCATGCGTAATTTTTCTCAACCAAAAAATTAGCACAGCAAAGGAAGTCTTGGATTGAATTATGTTTCTTAGTGCGCCTCCCGTCATGGTGCCACTTCTTGCCTCTACCACCACCACCTCTATAAAGAGTGGATCAATTTACAATAAGTTAGTGATTAGATACATCATTAGAAGCAATATTCTCTATAAAAGACCAGACCGCATTAATTATTAGAAATTTAGAACAGAAACCATAAGATGAATACAAAAATAAACTACCAAATACAATCAGTCTTAGGCAAGGCAACTTACAGTTTACACTCATACTGTGTACACTGTACAATATATCCATCCACAAGATCAGGACACATTTAAGTGAAAACAGTTACCCAGAGAATCCATTTTACAAGATGCTTGTGTAATGTGGCCTTACACAAAATATTGTGATTATATCATAAGAGTGAAACAATTCAGCAAAGATAGAAGAAATTTTAAAAATTGCATGTGATAAAAAAGCAGACCTGACATCTGCATATGCTATAACCCAACCACGATCAAGAAGGCTTTTCAGTTCACTACGCCAACGCTTGTCCAACAACTCACCATAAGCTCCGTGCCCATGAAGTAACGTAGGGTTCTGTTTTTCGTCTTTGTTTCTGTGAGAACATACAACAGTTAACGGTACATCCACCCCATCATGTGATGAAATGGTGTACTTTTCACATGCATAAAACTCAGAAAGGTCATTCCATGGGTTATCATCTTTTTTATTTTCACTGGTGTCAGATTCAAAATGTAGAGTAGTAGGTGAATGATCATCAAGTAAGGAAGAATTTTTCCCATAAAGAATCTTTGTCCTCTCGTGAAGCAAATTTTGTTGTTGAATAATGTTCCACTTGCCACTAAAAAGATCATAATCAACAACTGCAGCAGGCATCTAGAGAAGAGAAATATCCACAAATTAGTCTACGCCTTAGTAGCACAGTAATCATTTGCTGGTTTCAGGGACGTCAACCATAAGAGATGATAAAAGCAAGCTTAATATCATTCGTAAGTTGCACAATTCATGGATAACCTAGGGGATAAAAATGTTTCCTCTACATTACATAACGGAATATTAGGCTACCGTTACGTCGTTGCCACTTATATCACAACCTGTCAAAAATGCTAAAGTTTTGGTGACTGTCAACCGGTAATCAAACAATCACCATTTATTTACCAGTATTTCCGTAATTTAAACTACACTACCCATTATGATACACAAAAAAAATAGAAGGAAATATGTATAATTCCAAATAAAATGTATGTAATTGTGAAAAAGGGCTCATGAGAGAGAAAACAGACTCGAAACATGGAAAATCAAATCAAAGTTCCGATCTTAGGGCGTGAACACTAACACATTTGGTGGAACATTTTTGAAATTAGAGTTGCTTTAGCTGCAACCTGTTACATTACACATTGACATTCTAATAACAAGATTTCGCAACTGTTACTACTACAGTATTTTCATACCACGGTATAACCAGGTCAATGGGCCTATCAGAATTGCTTGAAAGGTGAAAGTGAATTGGAATTATTTCATACCACTGGAGATGAAACTGTGAAGCGCATTGTGGAGGATTGGAAGTCATAATTTGACCCTGGTAAAATTTCACAAACATGGCTTGGCAAAGAAAGGAAACGTGGACAATGCTCTGCTAAAGGAACTGTTCCCTGAAAACATAACAGAGGGTAAAAGAACATCAACAATCATGAAAAATAGACTTCGACATTAACGACATGTAACAATCAGAAACGGAAAGAAACCTTTGACGAGTACCAAATACTGCCACTATAAACACCTCAGACACAATAACAGAATACATATTCTACAAAAGCAACTAACATTGTGTGGTGAGAAAAGACATATTCAAGTAATTCAGCTAAATTAAACAAGCATGCTTGACAATAATCTATGTTTACTCAGTCTTGATTGTAAGTATCCGATACGAGTGCAAGCCCAAGAGTCAAACTTTGCTATTTTATAAATACTCATCTTCTTTTTGTCTAAAATTAAGCTCCTAAGTGTTATACTCATATTCCGAGTGTCAAGTATCAGACACAAGAACAGGAGGCAATACGAAGAGTCAGAGTAACATGGTCAATACTACATAATTTTGTAACATAAACATCTGGTGAACAAGTTTGTTGCTTTCAATGATGAATAAAAGAAAAGTTCTATCACAGATTATTCCTGCAGAAACATACTAATCATACTATAAGTTTCTCATTTGAACAACTCCGTACTTCTTAGCGTCACGTTCCCAAGGGGTTTTATCGTTAGTCATAGTTCGCATGAAACGCATATGAAGGACTAATTACAAAGACAAGAAACTGAGATTGAAGCATGCAAAGTCAACAATGATAAGTTTGCCTAACAATTACTTAGATCAACTCATATAATGACAAGTGTATACAAATCCAAATCGGTTGCTACTCTTCCCAAGATGTCACAGCAAGCGACACTCACAAAATCTTTCAACAAAATTCTTCAATCCTGAACATGAATACTTTCACATCCTGAAGAAGCCTTGGCCTCTAAGACAGTAAAACTGAATGGGGATTGGGGAGCAATATAACTTATAAAGGACCTTACCTTATGACTTGGAAAAGGTAAAGGAACTGCACATAGCCTGAGCTTTTGACTTTCTCTTATAATAAGCACTAAGTGTGTGTTGCAGAAATCAACATCTTCGATGATCATATCAGGATCATCAGCAAATACATTCTGTATTGAGCATCAAAAGCCAGAGTTAAGGAATGGTATCGGGTTTATAAGTTTGACAATCGACATCGTCATCTATCATTTCAAATTGAGTATGAATAAATTAAGGTCTAGATAACATGAAATAAAAACCATAAAACATACTTCCTCCCAAGTCCCATCACATCTGTTCTTCCCATTTGCTATTACTTATTGTATACAAACTTTTTACTAATTATCACCAATCGTGATATTTTTCTTTACAACTTGACTATATATTATAGCACTTTGTTACAAATTGGTACCAACAATGGATTCTAATCACATTTTAAAGAAATTTTAGCATGTCTTGTACATTACATTTATTTAATCGGCCATCAAATAGGCACAAAATATTCAATATGAGAACTAAACCAACTCAAACTGTTCATTTTAGCCATATAGGTAGGGGTGAGCAAAATCGGATATCCGATACGGTTTTGGAAACCGTATCGGATATCCGGTTTCTAAAGTCCCCTTTTTTAGTATCCTCATCCGATACGGTTTTTCCGTATATATGGAAACCGTATATCCGGTTTTTCCGGATATCTGGAAACCGTATATCCGATATCCGGTTTTCAACCTCACTTATGTAATTTAATATATTTTTTTTCTTTTCTATGTGTGATTGTTGGGTTTTTTAGTAACTTAAAAGTGTTTTAAAAAGTTAGAGTAAGTAAGTTATAAAGTTTAATACTAATAAGTTTTAATCACCAACATATTGGATATTTTGTGACTTATGTATATATTTTAATATTTTATTCTTGGAAAAAGGCAACCGTATCGGGTACCGTATATCCGGTTTCATATTTTGCCGATCCTTATCCGATAAGGTTTTTAAAGAACCGTATCGGATATCCGGAAATCCATATAATTAAATTCGTACAGCGTATCGGATACGTATAATAAAACCGTATCGTATAATTTTCCTCAGCCCTACATATAGTTACCAATTTGTAACAATAATATCATAATAGGTAGCAATTTTGAAAAAATAAAAAATAAAATTATATTAGGTAGCAAATTGTAAGAAAGTGTGTTTTTTACTGGAAATCCTATTATGACATGCCTCTTTATATTGATTAACTAACAGTGTCATGGCTAACTACAGAGAAGCAATTAGCTGACAAAGACATTAATCATTGGCTTGTGAAACGAAATGTAACGAAAAAGGACATCCAATAGTCATCCATCACACTGCAGTAAAAGGTCAGCATAAATGAAATACAAGGAAACATGGAGAGAAGCCACAAGGGCTGAGTGAAATCAACTAGACCTGAATATCAAATACCAATCCCATGGAACCCATGGACTGAATTAAAGAAACATGGTGGATCAACAAAGATGAAATTTTTGCCTATAACGATAACATTCCGCCAGTGTTTCAAAAAATCCTACTAATAGCCACTAAGCAGAGTCGGATGTACAGAGTCTTACCTGTGCGTTAGTAACACAAAGACATTATTTTCAGATGACCCCATATGAAAAAATTAATCGAGAATTGCATTGCATGACTGCTAGTTTACAAAAGAAAAGTGTAGCAAATTTGGTGAGCTATTTTGCTTTATTCCATCATAATCCAGAACCAAAGAATAATGAGTTTGTACCCTCCTTGGAAATGGAAACATAAATTTTTTCGTATTAAAAAAAAACCAATAAGGAAGAAGCATCAAGCATTAGCAATAATTACCTCCCAGGCTCTTTGGTCAGAAGCAACATCAACAGGTGAGCGAAGAAGATAATGATTATCAACAGGCTGTCCACCTCGTGGAGCATCTGTAAATAGATAAAGGTGCCCTCCATGATGCTCAACAATGCAATGGACAAAAGGCGCACCCTCCCACACTACTGTCATTTCTGACAGTGGATTTGAAGAATCAATCATATACACCTGCGAAGCCCAGAAGCAAATTAACGCAATACTAAACCAGGTTAAGTAGAATAAGATGCTAATAACAGTATCCAACATAGTTACCTTTGAAGCTGTAGTTGATAATACATAAACAGTAATAAATTTATAATCTTTTGTGTGCCGAATGTTAAGATAGACATTCTCCTTCGACTCTTCAAGAAGCAAAACAGCATCATCCTTTGACCCCAGTATGCTACGGTACAATCTAACAGTGAAGAAACACAAAATTAGCAAAATGCTAACAGGAAAAAAAAAATCTATAGATGTGTGTCAATCACTATTACAGACCTGCACGGCCGCTTGTAGTGATCAGTAACAACGTAAAACAACACTCGCCCATTCTTGGACCAAGCTACATTAGAAACCCAATCAGCTTGCGGCTTATCACACAGCACACCATTATTCAAGTCCCTCACTGATAACTTGAAGAAATCATTGTCTTTGTCATACATTGTGTAGGCAATATAACGATGATCAGGTGATACTTCAGACACTTCCTCATAAGCATAACCTACAATTACATAACTAAAGATCAAAAATTTGCATAGCAAAACTAAGCATCCCAAACAAAAGATCAAGCGGAAAAGGACCTCCAAATCTTTCAGCTTCATGATTGTAATCGATCAGTTTCTGCTCAATTTTTATCCCAGACGTAAAATCAAACCCAGCAGATGGAGACTTATGTGAAATAAACTCTTCATTCAAGCTCGCTAATCTCCGACAAAGAACTGGAAATTGTTTCCCTTCCTCAACCCGCCTATAGTACAACCTGTACATACCCTTGATTAAGTAGAAACAAACAACTATTCAGCAATAGAAAACACTTGTATTAAAAAGGAGCAAGCAGAGTCGCATCCAGGGACACATTCATGTCATACATATACCAACAAAATAATTGACAAATCGCCTCATTTACTACGTAAACCGGAGATTCATAAACACGGCCATGAACATACCATACATCAGCTTAAAAACAAACAGAAAGTGCACCATAATCATGAAGAATGCAAGCGAAAATTGGGCGAGATGGCGTGACCATAAGACAGAAAGTACGCAGGGGTTGCCGTCCCTTAAGCAATGTAAAATACAAATGTTTTAGTTAAAAATTTCGATCTTTCCTTAAGTTACTCAATTTAACACTCCAAATGGTGGGACACACGATAAGAAGCTAATTAGAGAAAGATTCTTAAGAATATATCATCAGAAATTGATGTACAAACTAATATTTAACCTCGTAATTGTTTAAGGCCACATTTTAGAAAAACCGATCCTAAACCCTGAAAAAGCACGGCATTAATGATAAGAAGGTGTTACAAAAAGCAGACTCACCACGGCCCCCAACGAAAAGGAGGAGAAGAGAGATCATAAGGCAAACGAGAGGCGATTTCGGAATGAAGTTTACTCTGAAGACGAAGAGTGTCAAGTAAGACAGCTTCAGTGTACTTCTCCTCTTGTTCCATGTAAACATCCATGTGTCTCATTGCCACCTTGTCGCTCAATTTGGACATCCAGCTGTAGTTGTCTTCCCATGTTACTCCATTTGGTCCTGTCATTGTCTCCGCCTTCTTCGGCGGTTTTGGCGGCGTTGGTGCCAGCGGTTTTGGTGGCGGTTTATGGGCTTTACGGTGGGCTTGCCGGAGGAATTGTGAAGTGGGTTTTGGGCCGCCGTGGTGGGTTATGGCTCGTCGGAGGAGATGGCTCATTTTGTTGGTGAGTCGAAGTGAAAGGTTTTGTGAGGGTTTAAACTTTTCGAGATTATTCAGGCTGTTACGGACTTCCGGACCAATTTGGATGCTCCTCATTTTTTTCTCTCCATTTCCTCTCTAATACACATATCAATACTATATATAAATCCAGAAACCAATGGACTTCAATATAATTAAAGAAAGTTATACAAATTAATTATACTATATAGTTTTAAATCACTAGCACCGTGTGATGGACCCGATTAAGGGATCTACATGCAAATATTATATAGTTTGGGTTAAAATTAAATTATATAGAAGCTTGGTAATTTTCCTAAACATTTGTAAGAGACTAAAACATGGTCAATTTCTTTAAAATAAAATAATTAATTAAGATTGTCAATTTCCTTAAAATAAAATAGTTAATTAAAATAGTCAATTTCAAGGAGACTAAAAAAAGAAGATTCTTGGTAATTTTCCTAAATATTTATAGAAGATTAGAAGATGGTCAATTTCCTTAAAATAAGATAACTAATTAATATAAACATGCACACTTATGATATTAATTATCAATATTAATGCGGCAGTAGTGACAGTAACAATAATTACGGCGGGAGTAGTGAAAGTAACAATGATTACGGGTAAGTTGTGAAATTATCAATATTAATGCGGCAGTAGTGACAGTAACAATAATTACGGCGGGAGTAGTTAAAGTAATAATGATTACGGGCAAGTAGTGAAATGTTATTACTATTGTTTCATTAATAAGAGTAAAATATTAATAGCGGGGAGTAGTGAATTTGTCTCAAAATTTATTTCATCGTAATTTTAGGATATGTCATAGAAAAATATATTAATGATAAATTTATGTGTTATGCAACTTTAAGTAATTTTATTTATTGAAAAAAAAAAATTAATGGTAAGTAGAGGTAGCCCGGGCGAAGCCGGGCACCAATACTAGTTTTAATATATTTTCTCTACCATTCATTAAAACATCTCATCCCATACTAGTAAGAGAATAAAAATTCTCTTAGTTTTCCCGCCTAAAGATACTTCTTCTTAATTGGGCCTATTTTTCTGAATACTACTAACACAATAAGATTTGATAGATTGTAAATTGTGAACCTTATACGTAGCCCACTTTTTCTATCTCATCTGTCAAAGTAAAAGTTATTAATAGCCCATAATTTTGGACTCTGCATGTCATATTATAAGCTAGATTTTTTTTTTGGCGTAAATCATCCGGTTTAATCCGGATTCGAGCCGGGTAGGACCACTCGGGCGGTAAAGCTCTCTCTCATGGGTTTTAACACCGTTGCGTTCCAAAGGCTCGAACACAAGAACTCTGGTTAAGCTAGAACAACTCCTTACTAGTTGATCTAAGTGCTCATGGGTATATTATAAGCTAGATGGGTGAACTTGATTTCGTATAAATTTAAATTTATATTATATTTATATGTTACCTCTTTTGTAAGAAATCATCAGTTATTTATTATGTAAAGTATACTTTATTTATGCAAATAATTTAATTGATAATATCTCTTTATAAAATAAATCTAAAAAGTATCGTGCTATAGCACGAGAACTACACTAGTTATTTTTATAAAACAATTACAACCATCAGATAATCACGAGATTTGATCCGAACCATTTAAAAGAGATGGAGGTCCATTTCTTTTGAGGAAATGGAGAGAATCCGGACCGGTTATAGAGTGCTTTGTTTTATTTAGACCTGGCTCAATCGGTTCGGACAATTCAAGTTCGGGCTGTTTGGGTTTGCAATAATTTGGATCGGGCTGGGTCATTTTCAGGCGGGTTGTTCTCAAGTTATTTGGGAATAATGGTCAGTTTACGATAATAAGCATTAAGGTTTCGTGTTAGATTGGGCCCTCAATTCAGGTGGGTTCGATTTATTCGGATCGAATCAGTTTTATCAGGTTTATTTATCTATACACTCGAGTACAAGGTGGGATTGTCTAGGACTAGGGAGACGGGGTGTTCATTTAGCTGATAGTCTATTTATTTAGTCTAAAAGAGAGTCAATTCCAATGTTGGGATCCAACCAATTTGGATTTGCGTCAGTCCAATTTATATGTTCAGTTACGAGTTAAGTCAATGTAAACGATTTATCTTACAAAACTAAAATCAAGTACAATCAAGTACATGCCTGTGTCGTACCCATTGTCATCCCTCCCTCTGCGGAATAGCCTTTTGAGACTTCATCTTAAAATATTTGAAGAAATGAAAAAGAACAAAAATGGAGAGGAGGGCGGGAGTATAAAATCAGCCAAGTAACCAGAAGAATAAAAATGTTAAAGTAGATGAATATCTTAGAGATTCTACAATGTCATGTAGTTTTCATGATTACATCATCATCAAAAGTAACGTCATTTCTGAGCATCTGCTGTCTATGCTCTATATAACCAAAATACAGATAACACAGTCCAACTAGATTGGCCTTCAGTACCAAGCAACCTTCCCGAATGAGAGTTTCGTAACACAAAACCTGCATGGCATGACTCTAGTAGCGCGACTACAATGAACTAACTTCTTAATTTCCTTCAAAAGTTGCTGATTCTCTACATGGCTTCAACCAACGTCAACTCCTTGCTTGCAATTTGCTTACCAATGCCAAAATTTTCAATCTTAGACCTTTTTCTTGGTCTTCCAATTACGCTGGGACTCTTTTTGTCGTGAACAGGCTCATCTTCAACCACGTCAGCATTCACCTCAGGGATCTTTTTGTCAGGAACAGATCCATGTCCTGCCAAGTCACCAGCATTGCGGTTTTCTTTCTTAGAGTTCCTACCTGATCTTCTAACTCCCTCTGGCGTTAGATTTAGTTCGGTATCAGGAGTGACCTTATTCTTCTTGTCATGAACAGGCTCCTCTTCCAGCACGTCAGAATTCACCTCAAGGATGTTTTTGTCGGGAACAGGTCCATGTCCTGACAAGTCACCAGCATTGCAGTTTTCTTTCTTAGAGTTCCTACCTGATCTTCTAACACCCTCTGGAGTTGCATTTGGTTCGGTATCAGCAGCAACGTTATTCTTAGATTGAATGCTGATTTCCGTCTTATCATCAGTTGGTACCTCCATGCCCTCAAAGGGAAGACATCTCTTAGCAGATTGCTGAGGGTCGGAAACAGTGTCAGCATCCGGAGTAGCGCGTTTTGTTTGTATAAGATAATGTGCCACTGATTTATATCCCAATTTGCTGATCTATTACAGGATACAAAAACAGATTATTTCACTTAATCTTGTGATCCATACTGCAGAGAAAATCTGAATACGTTGAAAATGACAAACATACCCTTTTGTACAAAGGGCCAGTTGGATACCATCCTCTTGCTTGGCGACACAAGCTGCAGTTGCAAATCCCACGACAAGGCGGGCATATCCAATTTGGATTTTGGTTGGCCTCTACCACATGCTCTCCATATCTGTGATAAAAGGCTTTATGTAACCCGGAAAAAACTTAAACTACTCCGTATAAACAAGTGAAAAGTTTCAAATCCAGATCATGAGTTGACTTCTACACTTATAAGTAATAATAGGTATGTAGCTGCATGGATGGATAGGTACCAGAGACAACATACTACCAGGAGTCCAGGACATACAGAACGTACAAGAAATGCACTTGGGAGTAGGACAATAAAAGTGGAATGGAGCGACTGCCATGAGAGAATAAATAGTTTGTTTTGCGAATGATAGGGTTATTACTAGCACATTATCTCTTCACTTGAAGATAATCAGTAGCCGCAAATTCATTATTCAGACTTCTTGTTGGGAATACAACTAGAATTCTTTAACTCTTCAGCTGATGAAGGAAAATAACCATTCATTCATATACCCCTAGTTTTAATTAGGGTCAGAAGAATGATACTCCATGTTAAATATCAGATGGGATGCCATATACGGAGTATTAAATTTTAGGAGGGATACAAAATGATTATTTTATTATCAAACAGGACAATATATCATGCAAGCTATAAGGCTTTGAAAGCTATTGAGACCGTATTTTGAGGCACTCTCGGCCGCTTAAGACACAATGACAAAGATCGAGACTGCCAATTAGATGAAGTCTCAAACCAAGATTCAACATCATGATCAAAAGTAACACAAACAAAACAGGGACAAGGATGTTGGCTGGCGGCAAGGTTTGTACTCAGTAAGGGATTTGAAGGCTATTATACATGAAGTAAATGGCAACATGGCTGTTTTAATAGTAAAGAGAATGGTGAATAGAATATATGAAGTAAATGTCAACATTAAAGCCATGCAGCCAGAGCATGCTATACCAAACAGGCTAAAAGGACCACGAATGAGGACAATATATCTAGTCATTTAAATTTAACTGCATGATATATCTTTAATGCTTCTAAAGAAAGCTGGATATCAAAACGCATCAGCAGTCCCCCTGAAGATCCACACGAAAAGGTTAATCCTGCCTTCAAGCATTATATACCAGAACTTTGTATGCTTCCATGATAATCAAGTTTTATGGTGGTGGGCCCTCTCTAGTATGTGTAGGCAGTGTAGCATATAAACTATAAAGTCGTGAAACACACAAGTTCCCGTGGAACTATACCAGTATACCCATCATAGATATTCAAATTAGATTGAGAATTACGGATAAAATACTCTCTATTCATAGGCAAACTCAAGAGGACAACTTCGAAAATCCACACTAAAAGGTCAATCATGTCCTCAAGGATTAGATATTCAGATTATTATGGTTAAGAACTTAAGATGAACTATTTGCATGAGCCAAACCCCAAGTGGTAGACATAAAAAATCCACACCAAAAGGTCAATCCTGTCCTCAAGCATTAGAAGTATAAAATTAGAGTGCAATTTATATGGATTAGATAAACCCTATATATTCACGTGACAAGCTCAAGAGGGTGCCTATGGCCAAGATAACAAAGTATGGCGCACCTCATTAAGAGACAATCTCCGCAAAACTGCCCTTGAACGAGACTGCAAGTGCTGCAGCGGGTACGTTGCCCAAGAGTCTTCTGCCTGAAAATGGATGCATAACATTTAAGTATTCCAGAGTTGATTTAATCCAATACAGTCTCTAGTATTCTCCTATACACGTTAATAAAAGCCCAGAAATAATCCATCATAATGTGAACCTCTTTTCCGCTAAAATAACAAAAAACATCATAGCATTCACAAACGTGTGAAGAAATTTATGTGTTGTGTAAGGCAGAGCTGAAGAAAAGAACGGATAAAAATATGCACTATTTTAATTTGCTTAATCGTGGTTATATGTCTTATATCTACAAGACTACAAATGAAAAGGAACAATAAAAAAAAACTCTTTGAACCTTGAAACGTGCGAAATAAATTCTGTCTCAGATAGTGTAACAGTTTTCCAGAATACTCAAGAACACCTCGCGTTTGAGGTCTTTGTTATTACAAGCTTTTAATAAACAAGTTGAAATAACATTCCGAAAAGAAGGTCAAACGGGGTCAATGAAAGTGAAATAAAGACAATTAATACTAAGTTAGCCTTCATGGTATCAAATCTTGGCTGCAACACCACATCGTGAGGAAAAATATTACAGAAGAGTATTGTAGATTCTTGAGGTGGTATAGACCACATTTATGACGCAGTACCCGAGATCAATCCTCAATGACTGATTCCACGATCAAAAGTCAATCCGAGATTTAATGCCAAGGTTGTCATGCTCCCAAACCCCCCACTTTTAACTCTAAAGCATGGTAACCTTGGCAAAAATGCTTAATTAATTCAGCACTGGATCAAATAGAGTAATAACGTGATCAGAGAATCAAAGACCGGCACTAATCTAAGGAAAAAAAATAAGGAGCAGCCTTGGATTCCGACACATGTTATAACTCACATCCTGGAACAAAACTAGTGTTAG
The DNA here is from genome assembly GCF_048544455.1 of Silene latifolia. Lineage (NCBI taxonomy): Eukaryota > Viridiplantae > Streptophyta > Magnoliopsida > Caryophyllales > Caryophyllaceae > Silene > Silene latifolia. The sequence goes on from NC_133532.1 coordinate 135,919, forward strand.
TTTCCGCTCTACCACAGGTAAGAAAATGTTTTTTTATGGAAAGATAATTTTATTACATTACATAACAAGAATTAATATAATGCTACTTTGAAGGACACTTTTAAAAAAAAAAAAAAGGCAACAGGAAAATTTAACGTTATTAGCGAACGTGCTACCGGATTTTGACGGGTAGGAGGTATTTAACTCTATTAAACTGTAAAGTGGTTAGCTTAAAAAAAAGATCTGCCATAAGTACACTTTCGACTGTCGGATGGTACCAATATGTTGTACTACTCTATCTTTTATTCTAATCGATCTGGATAATCAACTTGTACGCAGATAAACAAAAAGAAAACCATGTTACGAGAACCATCAAAAAGTGAGAACATTTGTAGATTTTCCTACGCATTTGCTGAAAAATTGTCCTACGTATTCAAATCCAAGAATCCATATCCATGTAAGAAACTAGCAGAACACATATCAAGCTGCATAAATTGGAAAGTTAGAAGAACAAGATAAGGAGCTAATGATTGAGATAACCCTGACCGGCACTGATGGCAAGTCTTGCCATTAACTGGATCGTAAATTCTGGTACCATCTGCAGAATATCCATCCACGAAAAATGTCCAAGGCATCTCTGTGTTCCCCAGCAACTTATCATGCTCCTCCGTATAGACCTCCGGCTTTGCTCCCTCTTCTAACACAATGTCTCTGCCTCTTTTCACTTTTTCTTCCTTAGGCTCCGCGTATGAAACAGCTGGAGCATTTTGCAATCTATTTAACAGCCAATTAAGCTAAATCAATAATACATACCCAACTAGCAACAGACAGACAGTCATATGATATACTCCGTAATCAAATCAATTTGTTAAGTATCAAGAATACCATCACCATGTCGAAATTAAATGAAATGAGAAATAAGATTGCGTCTCCGTATCAAATTAACTAATCGAAATGATAACACTACAAAATATAAAATTTCCATCTCAATCATTTGTTTAACTTAAATTAAAATATCCCTTACACAGAATAAAACGATAAAATAATTGACTGAGACGGATGGAGTACCTAGAAGAGCGACGGCGGGGTTCAGTGGGGCCCAAAGAAGGGGACTTCAAAGGGGTAACTCGATCAGTAGAGGATCTAGGAGTGCGTCTCGCCGGAGTTGAAGAAATGGATTTGAATTGAAGAGAAAGATCGACGATTCCAAGTTTCATTAATCGTTCGCGATTTTCCTTGATTCTAAGCTCTCTAGTTTGCTCATAATCTGAAGCTGTTGTTTCAGTGATTGGTTGGGTTTGTTCATTCTTGAGGTTGGTTTCAGTATGAGGAGCAGGAGTAGGAGGAGGAAGAGGAGGGGTTGCTGATTGTTTTTCAGGAATGGTGTTCCTTCTTGTGATGGCCATTGTTGTGGAGTTTTGAATTAGGGTTTTTTTGGGGGAAGTGAGTGTGATCAACGGTATAGAGAGAGGAAGAGAGGGGTTTTTTGTTGGTTTGAATTTTGAATGTGTCGAACGCTAGGAGAGTTATAGGTGGAGTGACTAGTGAGTCAGCCAGTGTGACAACCTGGCAAAGTGCCAATAGATAAGATCAATGCCCATGCTCTTATGTTTCACTTCAAATTCACCAAGTTTTAGGGTTAGTTTAAGAGGTCGTTTTGTTTGTTATAGGAATTGTAATTTAAGAAAGTGCTAATATTATACACTTCACGTAAATTGGAAGTAACTAGTAAGAGAGTTTGGTTAGAATGCGGGAAATAAGGGGGTGTTTGATTGGACCTTTTGTAATGAATTAGAATAAATTCATTTCATTTCAGTGTTTGGTTGGAGGATCTCATACCTATCTATGCACCCCCAAGTAGCCAAGTTACTAACTCCATTCCACCCTATTACTACTACTCAATCCATTTCGGGATCGAACCAAACACCTATGAGCATGTATGAAGTTCTAACTCCATATCTCATACCTATCTATGCACCCTATTACAATTCATTCTAATGCTTTGAACCAAACGACCCCTAAATTCTACGACAATTCTCACTTACCTAGGGGTAGAGGAGCTAGGTAAGCAACTTTCTCCATGGTGAGGGTATTGGAGTTTCTATGAAACTTTAATTTATGGGATTCCGGGCAAACAAACAACACATTGATTATTCAAATCCCATGAATTAAATTTCATGTGTTTTGACCTAAGAATGTCATATTTTACCACACTAATTACTAACAAAGTAATTTTTTTTTCTCTCTCCTCAAACATAACTCGACACCTTCGAGTTTTAAATATACCATCACTCTATTCCATTGTTCACGCGCACTATTTAACCCTTGCTCCCCCACCGGACATATTAGCCTCTTGCAAATTACCAACAACGGTATTATCCCCCTAGCCACCATCAGCAAGTCACCAACCTTTATAATACCATTAGACATTTCAACCACATGCATTGCTCTCCACAATTATACTATCGATAACTCGTCTACATAATTACATGTTACCAAAAAACGCAATAATTGCACATAAAAAACATACTCTGAGATGATTACTCTTCAAAGAATCTCCAAAGATCTCTAAATAAAAAATAGTAACGTATATGTTCATCAACGATAACATGGAGCTTCTTTAGAAGTATCGTTTTTCACAATCATACATTGTCCTCTTTCTGTGAATAAGCTTCGGCATGCAATCACTACTTCTCATACCGACAAATTTTATTCAATGTTGGCTTCTTAACTAGCCTTTGACCGTGAATCAACATTCTCTACTCTATTTATTTCCATATCTGTTATTTTCTCTTATGAATATCAAATTTAATTTGAAATTATGAAGATTTTTGAGCTTGTACAAGCGACATTTTTTATTAGCGAGGTATGAGACATATCTAGTCTATTCAAAATTATTTTTTTAATAAAAGTAATTTGATAATTTTTTGGAATGAATTGTGAAGGTTAGTACTTTTAATACTTATGTAGGTTATTTTTAAAGGATGACTAAATTATTTTTCATTTCATATTAACAAAGTAGTTATTGCGATGTTTTCATGTGTCTTGGAAAGTAGATGGACAATAATATATTAACATATGGGTAATTGGAGGTCGGCAGGAGCGAATGGTGGTCAAGAGGTAGTGGGGTAGCCATAATAGAGGGGTGGTGGTTGTAAGGAAGGATGTTAGAGAATTAGATCAACGGTACTGATGGTTAACTAAAGAACTATCGACACTTGACGGATGAGTTACATGAGCCACAGTAGTGTCCGGATTAGTTGGTAGGTGTGAATTATTGACGCCAGTTAGGTGGTGGTTGTAACACCCTTATTTTTTTATAAATCGATATGTTTATTTTAGAAGTCTGTTTTGGCTAAATAATATCCTGAACCATTAGTTTTATAATAGTTTAAAAAAACCACTATTTTATCAAAGATGACACATTTAGTTTTTAATATTTTAAATGCTTTAAATTTAGTACGACTCGTATTTTTATGGGCAAAGTGATGACTATTAACTTGACCCAAGTAGTATAAATTTTATATTGAACCGACTTATGAGAGATTTCAATCACTTTTTTTATTCTACTTCATACCGTATCCCGAAATGAATCATGTCAAACATAAATCGATACGTTTCTTTTGCTTCTTGAGTTGGGAGGATCTCGAACTCTACTTATTAAAATATATTTCTTGTAAAATCATGCTTATTAACTTAGCTTATTTATCGTAAAACTCATCTTAACTTCCTCCATTCACGATTATTATGGTGGTTGTTTTTCAAATAAAATATGTTTAATCAATAGAAATCAAGTTTCTGGTCTCTGCCGCTGTTTGAATGTTCCTTGAGTGCCCAACTTTAAATACCCATATCTCTTCTATTTATTAACGGTTTCGGGAGATCTCGCGTCGTTTTCTTGTTCTATCTGCGCTCTTCACAGTGGTGAATAAATTTGGACATTTCGGAAGCCTTTTTCTTTAGCGTAGAGAATCAGATGAGGATTAGCATTTCTAAGGTAACATAGACGACTGTACTTGGTTTACACCGCGGTTTTGCGGTCTTGTATGATAAATTGGGTCGATAATTGTTCATTTGTTTTATGGGTTTGTTGCTATTATTTGCGTGTTGTTTCTTTGCCTTGTACTTGATTTGTTGTATGCTTAGCTTTGGGTGAGAGATATGCCTCTTCTTAGGTTTTGCCTTTGTGTGTAGTAATATATGAACCAACGTTTAAAACAACGCACAATTAATATTGATGACTGTTATTGTGTATTTTTACGTATTGAAAGTATACTTATATTTAAGTCTAGTCAAAATTTGTTAGTTAATCCATCATGTATGCCAGTATGTATGTACCATGTTAGATGATTGGTATCAACATGCCATTATGTGTCTGGTGGTGTTTATTATTAATTAAGGGTATCATCGTTAATGCACGTGAAACATTGGTGTTATAACTATATGATTGTGTTGCAATTTAGTACTCGTAACATTGGTAAATTTTCTAATCATATTAATTGGTTAACCGACTTGAGTAATAAAGAATCGTCTTATATTATCCGCTTCACTTGTATCCTAGTAGCTGTGTGTATGGGCAGTCTAGGCAGGTCGAAGTCGTCCTATTAGCCCGATTGTTTATAGGCTAATATATAGTCTATGGGGTCATCAGCCCGGATGTTTATAGGCTTGGTGATTGTCGAATTGGGGTACGTTTATCCCGAGAGTGTGGCCATACTTAGGCTAAGACCGTATATAGAATCGCCGTCCTACCATAAGGATAGGGTAACAGTAATGGGTTGCCTTGACGTTTCGCCTTACTGAGTGCTAACTGATTTAATATATTTGTTTAATAAGATTACGATTGTTAAAAGAGTCCTCTGATTTATTTACCTCGAATTGTTGACAATTGAAATGAATTTATCGATTCAATAAACTAATTGTTTTTCATTTGAACATTATTGATTCGTGTTAATTACTTGGTTGCTTATCGTGATGTAATATGGCTGGGAGGACGTCCGAGTTACTCCCCACTGACTGTGGCTGTCATTCTTATGACTGACAGATTGGAGGTACTTGGATGCTATTATTTGCTGCTGGGTTGGTTTGGGCTAGCGAGCGAGGTTTAAAAGAAATTTAGCTAGTATCATTGGTTATATTGTAATTATTTTTTTGTCTTTTATATTTAGTAATAATTCGGATTAGTCCGGTGATTCTGCCACCGAGGCATTTGTTGTAAATGAGTTTCTCTTTATTTTTCTTGAATTTTATTGTTTAAAAATGTGGATTGTTACAGTTGGTATCAGAGCATTCTCGCTCCCGATGTCAACATGATGACCCTAATTAAAGATGAATTAGAACTTAGATCACTATTATCACTATTGCGATGACTAATTGAGAGTTGGGTAGAACACGTTAAGGATTTACGTGGTGTCTTACTTATCTTTAGTTACGGGTATGTCTTTCTTCAATTGAGTTATTGTATGTTCATATTAGACCGTTCTAACCCATTGTTTTCTTTAAAGCATGTATTATATGGCATGATGTTTTCTTTCTTTAATATATATTTTTTTCATCATAAACAAGCATTGTTCTAATTCGTATGCATATCTTGTTATTTGTTTACATGTTCTTTGTTTGCGTGAGTTTTTGGCTTCTATGATAACTTATCCTTCGTGAGTTAGGCTGAGTGTGTGGATGGGTGATACATGAAACTAGATAGGTGATTGGTGGAGAGATGGCAATGGACTTTTTGAGAAGAGATTATAGAGGGGTATCGTGAAATGTTTGACGTGGACTCGCGCTTAACTTTTAATGGTAATGATTATAATGAAAACGTTCAGATGTAATAACTCCTTAATTATTTGTAGTAAGGATGCGAGCTATACATTTCGGATAGGATTCTAAGTTACATCATTTTGGTGGAATGTAAGGTTGATGTGATTACAACATTTTGGTAGAACTAGTGCGCTTAATTGATCGAGAAAATTTACGAGTATTAATATATGAGAATACATATGATTAAGGTGAAACTTCATTTGGTTATTAATAATTGTGTGAATTATGTCTTATAACTGAATGCAAATAACTTTGGTGGTTTGAAAATGATGCTTTAGTAGTGAAATTTGCGAAGTATAATCACATGCATAGTGATGACTAACGGAATCCTTAATAGAAGTTTGAATTTACTAAGTTTGAAAGGTCTAATTTAAGATTGTGATATTTGAGGTGACAAGCTCGAAGACAATAGTTAATTGTTGAACTGATGATTATTGATTTTGAAGCGTATTGATAATATTGACGTCATCTACTATTAGGCAATAGTAATTGTGTTATAAGGATTGGTAATTGAGGTGTTTATGGCTTGAGCTCTTATTATGCCCTTCCAAGGATACTGAAATTATTTTAATTGCAATAACTTGACATGATCAACTTTGGTAATGTTGATCGATTAGGAAGTTTGGTTAATGATTCTTTATTGAGGAACTTGATGGAGTTTTAATAATGTCGAGTTAGTGGTCAGCTCGAATGCATAAAGTCTTGGCGTGTAGTTCTAGTCTCGAAATGAGTAAAGAGATGCCTCCGAGGAAGTAATCGATTAGAAATCGTTTAGTTATTGAATTGTTAGGAACAATGATAGATTTTGAGGGTAATAGGATACTAATTTGGCACTGCTAAATTTTTGAGGAAGTAAGTTAAAGCATATTGTTTGTGCAGTGGAATATGTGGAAGCATGAGAGGTGACTTGAGTTAAGCTATAATATTTGAAAACCAGCGTTCGCATTATTTCTATTCGATCCGATCCTTTATCTTGTTATGACTATATTCTTTGTTTATCTTTGTTACTCCTCACCTTCCCTTGATAAGATTCTATTTTAAAGATATGCTTCCTGTTTTTTAAGGAGCTTCATCTTCGTAATTTCTCACTTTCTAAAACTTTTCTATGTAATACTACGATTTTCTATGTCTTTGGATACTCTATCGAGTGGGGCTTACTCTGTCGAGTAAGTAAGTTGTTTTACAAAACAGTGTTCTGTCTGATGGGTACTCGATCGAGTAAGTGTGGCACTCGATCGAGTAAGGGTCACTCTATCGAGTAAGTTACCTACTTGATCGAGTAAGTTACTTTTGCGGGTCATTTTAGTCGGGTTTTGTTAGTAACACACGATTGATATATTAAGCTTTTCGTCACTTTCTTCATCATTTGTATATTTTATAAAAACCTTTCGAGAGAGAAAAGAAGTTACGTTGTCTACATTCGTCGCGTTACCATCAAATCCCAAGGGCTAAGGTTGTTGGATCGTCACGTTCTTTACGCCGTTGAGTTCGTCGTGTCGAGGGTAAGATCCTTGTATAGTTTTTATGTTGTTTCGTCAATTTTGGTTAAACCCTAATTGGGTAAATTTGGGGGTTTTGGGTGTTTGATTGGCTTAGTAGTAATTTCATGATTGTATATGTGATTATAGGAGGAGATTTTGTAGAAGAGCATTTTGATTAGCTGCTTGCGACGGTCTTCTGATGGCTTATTTCAGGTAGGGTTTCCCTACTCAGTATTGGTTACATAATGTTGATGTTGTTGTTGTTGTTGTTGTTGTTGTTGTTGTTATTGTTGTTGTTGTTGTTGTTGTTGTTGTTGTTGTATCTCATATCGTTGTTGGATTGGTTTTGGTGATTGTTGATAATATAATGTTGATTGCCTGTGTAACTGTCTGTGATCTTCGGGGTGCATCTATAGCTGAGTGAAGTCACTTGCGGGAGTGGCTTCACGCCCTTAATTCGCCTTCTGTGGAACCCGCCACAAAAGGGATGTGCACATTAATGAATATGGGTTTATCGCTCGATGAAGATGAGCGGGGCTTAGGTGGGAACGGCTGCGGTCCCCCACTGGCGGCGAGGAGTACCTGTTGCAATGGGTACTCTGGTAGGAAGTATGTAGTCAGTTATGTGGAGATTGGAGATGGAGACTGGGGTTGTGTTGAGCTGTTTGAACTGTTTGTGTACTTGTTTCGTTGTGGCATTGTTTTTGTGTAATTAGTAATGGCCCCGTTTAAATGTTTTAAAAACTGTGGTGATCCATTCGGGGGTGGTGAGCAGTTGTTGAACAGGTATGAGAAGATACGCTTGGGTTAGCTGGGATGAGTCACCACGATGCAGTCTTAGAGTCTTCCGCTGTTTTGATTTAGTTGTTTAGTACTTTTGGGATTTGAGAACTTTGTATTTCACTTTTATCAGTTTTGGCTTTGAACATGTAATCACTTTAAACTATATTGCTATTTAAATATGTTTCTTCATTGTCATTTGATTATCATTGCCTCGGGTAACTGAGATGGTAGCATTTCCATGCCTTAAATGGTCATGGTAAGGCACTTGGAGTATGGGGGTGTTACAAAGTGGTATCAGAGCGACGATCTTGAAACCTGTAACCAATGAACCTAATGAACATAGGGAGTCAAACTAAAATGAACCCGGGTAGGAGTTGTAGGAGCTAATGAAAATACTTGACAGATGTCCTAAAGTCGCGAACTCGCCTTACAACTTTGAACCGGTCACCATGGGATGCGAGTCGGGATCGCTATGTGTTTACCTTGTGTGTTATGTATTTATATAGTAACATGTTGTGTGAATTGGTGGATGCATGATTGTGGTGGAATGGGAAATGTGGTAAAAAGTGTTGTGTATAAGCATGTTGCATGATGGTTGGTTTACAATGTTGTTTGGAATTGTTGGAAAAGTACATGAGAAGGATGAATGATGTGGTGGAAAAAGGAAGTAGTTCATATATGATAATATGTGATGAATAATGGTGTTGCAGGAAGGATGATTTATAATGTGGCATAATAGTAACATGTGAATAGTAATGTTGTGTCGTATACGTATATTTTGTTTGCGTAAAGTTATATGACAAGTTTATGTAGTTGTTCACTATTGTTCATATGTATATGTTGTATGAAGTGTGTAGTTGTAATTGATGAATTGGTTGGAAAAGATTAAGTAAGTAATTGCATAAGAACATGAAATTCATGTGTGGAACATGTCTATGTGGGTAGTGGATTTTATAATGTTGCTATGTTAGTAACATGTGAATTGGGGAAATGAATGGTCATTTTGCTTTCCTAGTGGCTATACTTTGTATGAAATTCTCTTTTTCTAATAAGAAGCTGATTTCTACAAAAAAAAAACATGTGAATTGGGGAATTTGATGTTGTATGTTATGCTATTATTTTTGCGTAAAGTTATAGAATAAGAGTATATGGGTAGTACATGATTGATAAGTTGAATAATATATGTGCATAGGGATGTTGTTGTTTGGCTTTTGTAGATAGTAAGATGTGGTTAGGGGTACTGGTTTTATGAGTTTTGGATTGGTTTTGTTTGCTTGGTTGTTGTTTAAGTTGTTTGGAAGTAAAAAATCAAATAGTTATGTTGTTCGATTATAGAGAGGTTGTCTTTAAACTGTTATAACTTTAGATGTATATATGATTTTGATGTGATTCCAATTGGAGGTGATAGCTTGTCTTTTTATGATTCTAACGATAGGTCACATGCCCAAAATGACCAAGAAACGAGTGAGATATAACCATTTTACGAAAATTGGACAGTGCTGAGAAATGCGTAGGGTACTCGATCGAGTGGCCCTCACTCGATCGAGTGCACCCCTTGTTACTCGATCGAGTAGCCCTGGTAATTTGTTATACGTGCTTCTGACCTTCACTTACTCGATCGAGTAGGCTGTACTCGATCTAGTGACCCCTGTTTTGGGTCATATGCTTATCTTTTGACTTCGTTGCATATTATGTTTAATTCAAAGGTATTATTTTTCTCCTTTACGCATTGTTTTACATGTGTGTCGATCTTGATGTGTAAGTTACCCAATATTATGATGTGGCGAGTGGCACCTTATGGTGGGTATGAGTTCGGTGGGGAGGACATGAGTTATATGTGGTTGTGATGGATAGTGGAAAAAGAAAAGGAACATTGCTGAACTGGTTGAGGCATGGTGCAAGTTTTGTGAGATGTGGTGAGTGATATAATTGCAAATTTGAGTGATGTAAAGGTAAGTGTATATGAGTAAAAAGTGATGTAAGTGTAAGGAACGTGAGAATGAAAAGGTTGAAAGGAAGGATGTGGGCAGTAGCAACTTGAGATGTGTAAGAAATTTTGGAGGGAGATGGTTAGATTGTGTTGATTAAGAATATATGTAACTAAAGATCGTTGTAGAGGGATGGAGAAGAGTGGTATATAGTGAACTTAGTGGAGACATGCCGCGACGTGGATTTGCAGATAGTGAGTGAGTTTGGGAATTTGTATCATCAAGAGGTGAAACCAATGTGTGATTTTTTTGGGCAATTAACGGTATGAAATGAGTTTTGGGATTAAAAAAAAAGTGATTGGTGATGAGTGTGACTGATAGCATGAGATAGTCTGGACTGATTGGTGATAAGTGTGAGTGATAGCATGATAAGAGAAAATCCATGGTAACAAAGAGTAAGATGATACTGATATGAAATAATGGGATTCGAGTTTTGGAGCAATGAGAAGGTAACCGGAGCACTAAAGAATTAGATAGGAGTAATAAGGAGTTGAACTATTAATTGGTATTGTTGAGTGTAAAGAGAAAAGAAGGATAAAATGTAAGCTGAGAAAAATGTTGACCGGAGTTATGTGATATAGAAGTAATGAATCGTCGAGATGTGTGATACTGAGGATTTGAGGTAACGGTTATGTAGGGGTTCCAGGACGACATGTTAATCATGAGTTTCGAGGAATTAAGGAAAGTAAAAAGCTTAGTGAAGAATTTGCACGATAGGAGATCTTGGTGGTGGGTTGGGTGACGATACAATTAAGGATAGTATTGGGAAGAAGGTTGAGGTAAATTTTGTTGGTGGATTTGATGTCGTTATTTGGAATGCTAACCGAAGATAAGAAATGAACAGTTATTTTTGATAGGTGAGTGGAAGATATTTGTTGTACGAGCAGTGGTGGTATTGTGGTGTTGTCACTAATGGTTACGGATGATGACAGATAAGAAAGATAGCAATTCTAAAGAGGTTGATCTTGTATAGGCCGGATTGATATGTACGGTTGTGAGGAAGTATAAGATGTGGTCTTAGGAGGCGGTTGCCATTAGTTGAGTATTAGCTATATGGTTATATTTGGCAGGGGGTGATGGTTATGCGAATGGGAGAGTATTCTATGAGGGGCATACGAGTTAAGCTCGGGCGAGAGGTAACCTTTATCGAGTGGTAACTTACGTGTTCAGGATTGACTAGTTGGATGTGATTACGGATCTATGATGTGTATAAATGTTTGTGTGACGTTCTGACCTCAAGAGAAATGGTATGGTGTGATAGTTATAAAGTTGTTATATGAATGTTTTGTGATATATGTTGGGTATGGTAAACTAATGGAATGATGTTCAAAAGTGATAGTTTGGGTGACCTGGCATGGCTAGTTATACTTGTATGTGTATTCATGATATATGTTTATTCCGTGAAAAGGTATGAATGATATTCATGAGATTCTTGTCTGTTTATTCCGTATAATATGTTGTGTTATGATCTAGTAAAGCAGTTTTGAGTGAGTTTTCTTGTCCGGAAAGTTATACTGAGTCAGTGATTATGGGAATTGTATGTGGTTGTGATGTCTATCGATGTGGTTGTTGTGCCTCGGGTGGTGATCCGGGCACGGTACTTCGTGTTGTGATGCGGGTATTTTCGCGCTGCGGTGCGGTTGTTGGTGGCGGTGTTGCGATGCCGTCACTGGTTGTGGTGGAGTAAGTGGGATGATTACGATTCGAGTTTCGAAAGTACATACCAGTTATACATAGATTGTTGTTTTGATTGCTGCTGTTTCCTGTGAGTTTCAGTTTGGACAGATAGACGGTTGTTTTGTTTATTGATGTTTCTTACAAGTTTTAGCTTGGGCGTGAGGGTAGAGTATGATATGGAAGAGAGTTGTGTATGTTTCTTGACGCGTGCATTTTTTATAGGTATTTCATACTTCATTTTCACGCATTTCTATGCATTTTGTGTAGTATTTAGCTACAAATGTCCCCCGAATTGGCTACTTTGGTTTGTCTTGTATTATTTGCAGGTATGAACCGGAAATGAGTATAATCAAGCCTAAAACATGTCCTTATACATGCATTTAGGAGATGAGTTGAGTTAGAGCCTTAAGACTACTATTTTGAGATGCGCAAAGGAGTAAGACAGCTAGGCGGGCAAAGGAAGAACTTCAAATTACTAGTGCCTACTTTGAAGAGCCATACCTCGAGTTCTACAAATGATTTTCATGTGATTACAATTGGAGATGAAAGCTTGTCTTTTTAGCTTTCCAACGCCACCGGAAACGCCCTGTTTGCCCAAGTAACGAAGAAATGGCAGCCGTTTGAAGTTCAGTGCGCGAAGTAGGAATTGTGCGCTGGAAAGTACTCGATCGAGTACAATTGTGTTCGATCGACTACTTTTTATACTCGATCGAGTAGTGCCTATTTAATAAGTGCTCGATTGAGTACCTAAAGTACTCGATCGAGAGGTTTTAGCTTGGTTTTGCTCGATCGAGTGATATAAAAGTCCTCGATCGAGTAAATCTCTATTGGGCTCGGGCTTTTTAGCTTTAATTTGTTTTTAGGTCAAATAAAATCGCCTTTCCTATAAATAGGAAGACGACAGAACATCTAAGAACACACTTTTTCACATTATTTTTCCATCATATCTTCTTTGCTACTTTGCTTCTCTCCATTTTTCCGGAATTTATTCTGTAACTCTCTCTTTCCCTTTTATTTTCTTTATTTAATGCTTATTATTATCCTTTCCCTTACTCTTGCTCTTTTCTCATTCATGACTAGCTAATTACCCTGCTAGGATTTATGGGAGTCAATGAACCGATATTAATTGTTAATTAGTTTACAGATCTTTCGTTGTTATTAAGTCTATGTTGTTAATCACTGCCTTAAACTGTATCTAGCTAATTGAATCGATGCACTTAGCCTTTTTAACCTTGGTAAGCCTTGACCTAGACCGGAAGGTTGGAAGGGGTGAGACCTGCAGTGAACAATAGGATGCTTTAGTGAGGGCGGAAGCTAAGCTAATAGTATCTTAGGGCGAATTGAGACTGGAAGGAGATATTCGTTGCCTCGTAGATCGACCATCGACTGATCTGTGACCTTAGCTGCAATTAACTGACGTTCGTTGATGACCCGACAATCCTAGTTTTCTCTCTTTTTTGTTAATTTCTCTTATCTTTAATTCTCTTCCCTTAATCTCATTAGTTTAGTTCAAACAATTCATAACCCCCAATTGTGATCTTAGACAGACCGAGTTGACAAGTAGATAGTGACCGCCTCCCTGTGGAGATCGACCCTACTTACCGCTGACTTTTGTTAGTAGTACTTAGGTATTTGTTTTTGGTACTGGAACGACGGTATCATTTCTGTTGCCGGCATGGTATATCGATATTCTGTTGATGGGACACAGTTGTGAGAGGTTGTTACAGAAATTTTGATCTTGTTTTAAGATGAGGCATTGGTAGACATAGTAATGGCAAGTGAATGGTAGAACATGTGTTGTACTGATCTGAAAGCTGCAAGTGGTTCATAATCTTTTATTGGGACAGTGAGTATAGGGTGTTGGAAATTAGTATCATGATAAGTTATGGGTGAGTTTTGCGGTAATGAAAGAAAAGAACTTGAGGATCTAGTGTGAGTGTGTGTAATAATTGTGGATCGTGAGTTATGAGTATGGAGATAGGTGTATGTATAGAAGACTATGTCGTTTTGGCGGTAATAGGGAACATTTGAAGTTTTGGTTAAGCTAAAGATTTTGTGGTATAGGTTAGGTGGTGTGCCGAGTGAATTGAGGTATGAGAACTGTTTAAGTAAGAGAGCCTTGGATATAGGAATGGTGAGTGTTTAGATTATAGGAGGCTATCTTTGACATGCGGTGGTGATGAGGATAATGAGAAGATATAGCTAATGATTTAGTATTAGTGAGTTACGAGGACGTAACATTTATCTTAAGAGGAGTAGGATGCGATAAAAGAGAGTTTCATGGTTGTGCATGTTGTAGTATAATTGGAAATAGAGTGTTGGTGTAGCATAAAGGATGGATCTTTGTTGTGATTGATTTTATTAAAGGTCATGGCCGTGCTTGTAGTAGTTTGATGTTTAGGAATGGGAGAATACTTTGATAGAGTTGACAGTTGGATGATGATGTTTATGATTTCGATGGTGTTGACAGTTGGATGATAATGTTTATGAGTGTGAGTAAACTTCGAGGACGAAGTTCCTTTTAAGGGTGGTAGAATGTAACATTCCGTTTGATGTTTATGAATGTCTTGATATTGGATTCGCTAGTAGATAATGTGTTAGTGAGACGGAGCTAGCGGCATTGGTGGAAGGTATTCGATAGTGTATGAAGCTAATGTAGAGAGGCTATGATGTAGTTGATACCATATCAGGAGCCGTGTTGTGGAGGTAGGCATAGTTGGTGGAGTTGGTGTTAAGAGTTCATGTTTTATAGGTTGGGGTTTTGTTTTGAGTTCTTAGTTGTGTTGTTGTGTCTTGATCGAGTTAATATGTTTGTTTTGAGTATGGGTTGAACTTCGGGGACGAAGTTCTTTTTAAGGAGGGAAGACTGTAATACTACGGTTTTCTATGTCTTTGGATACTCTATCGAGTGGGGCTTACTCTGTCGAGTAAGTAAGTTGTTTACAAAACAGTGTTCTGTCTGATGGGTACTCGATCGAGTAAGTGTGGCACTCGATCGAGTAAGTTACTTACTTGATCGAGTAAGTTACTTTTGCGGGTTTTTTTAGTCGGGTTTTGTTAGTAATGCACGATTGATATATTAAGCTTTCCGTCACTTTCTTCATCATTTGTATATTTTATAAAAACCTTTCAAGAGAGAAAAGAAGTTACGTTGTCTACGTTCGTCACGTTACCATCAAATACCAAGGGCTAAGGTTGTCGGATCGTCACGTTCTTTACGCCGTTGAGTTCGTCATGTCGAGGGTAAGATCCTTGTATAGTTTTTATGTTGTTTCGTCAATTTTGGTTAAACCCTAATTGGGTAAATTTGGGGGTTTTGGGTGTTTGATTGGCTTAGTAGTAATTGCATGATTGTATATATGATTATAGGAGGAGATTTCGTAGATGAGCATTTTGATTAGCTGCTTGTGACGGTCTTGTGATGGCTTATTTCAGGTAGGGTTTCTCTACTCAGTATTGGTTACATAATGTTGATGTTGTTGTTGTTGTTGTTGTTGTTGTTGTTGTTGTTGTTGTTGTTGTTGTTGTTGTTGTTGTTGTTGTTGTTGTTGTTGTTGGATTGGTTTTGGTGATTGTTGATAATATAATGTTGATTGCCTGTGTAATTGTTTATGATCTTCGAGGTGCGTACCTAGCTGAGTGGAGGCACTTGCGGGAGTGGCTTCACGCCCTTGATTCGCCTTCTGTGGAACCCGCCACAGATGGGATGTGCACATTAATGAACATGGGTTTATCGCTCGATGGAGATGAGCGGGGCTTAGGTGGGAACGGCTGCGGTCCCCCACTGGCGGCGAGGAGTACCTATTGCGATGGGTACTCTGGCAGGGCTACACACTTTAGTGTGTAGTCAGTTATGTGGAGATGGAGACTGGGATTGTGTTGAGCTGTTTGAACTGTTTGTGTACTTGTTTCATTGTGGCAGTGTTTTTGTGTAATTAGTACTAACCCCGTTTAAATATTTTAAAAACTGTGGTGATCCATTCGGGGGTGGTGAGCAGTTGTTGAACAGGTATAAGAAGATACGCTTGGGTTAGCTGGGATGAGTCACCACGATGCAGTCTTAGAGTCTTCTGCTGTTTTGATTTAGTTGTTTAGTACTTTTGGGATTTGAGAACTTTGTATTTCACTTTTATCAGTTTTGGCTTTGAACATGTAATCACTTTAAACTATATTGCTATTTAAATATGTTTCTTCATTGTCATTTGATTATCATTGCCTCGGGTAACCGAGGTGGTAGCATTCCCATGCCTTAAGTGGTCGTGGTAAGGCATTTGGAGTATGGGGGTGTTACATTCTATCTAGTTATAGGAGGTCATTTTTTTCCCTTTCATTCATCGAGTTCATACACTCGTATTTGTTTTATTTGTGATATTCGAGTGTTCAATGCATAACATTCCTCAAATGTGAAAGTTTCTAAGTATTTTAACTTGGGTTATATTATTATACCTTGACATATTTTTAAGAGATTCTTACAATGTAAAACTTTTATTAAATAAAAACCTTCAAAAAGTTACGAGATTTGTCGACCTTTATAGACTATATTTATTCTTTAAGAGCATGTATGTTGAAAATTTTCACATTGGTATTTACAATTCTAAAAAAAAAAAAGATTTATACTTTTTTCTTAATTGTCTTCCCCGTTTGGTATGACGCTTGAACTTGTTGTTGAGGACGTCTAATTACAAGTTTGTCTCTTACTAACTCATGTTTAAAGTATTATGTGATTTTATTTCGATTTATCTTTAAAGTGGGTTTTACTTGTTAGTGTTCTTGACTGCAGTGAGATTCTTACGTCCCATTGTAAAAGACTATCACTTTATCTTTTGTATCTGTTAAACCATTTTAATAATTTATTCATATCGATATCTTTCCATTCTCATTTGTTAAATGACATTTTGATAAGTGTTCTCATCGAGTTTCTTGCAACTTTCAAGTTTCGAGACGAAACCTTTTAAAAGGCGGGAAGATTGTAACACCCTTATTTTTTTTATAAATCGATATGTTTATTTTAGAAGTCTGTTTTGGCTAAATAATATACCGAACCATTATTTTTATAATAGTTTAAAAAGACCATTATTTTATCATAGATGACACATTTAGTTTTTAATATTTTAAATGCTTTAAATTTAGTACGACTCATATTTTTATGGGTAAAGTGATGACTATTAACTTGACCCAAGTAGTATAAATTTTATATTGGACCGACTTATGAGAGATTTCAATCGCTTTTTTTATTCTACCTCATACCGCATCCCGAAATGAATCATGTCAAACATAAGACGGGTTATCAGCCGGGTAAAACTCATCTTTTACGTTTTTTTTTGCTTCTTGAGTTGGGAGGATCTCAAACTCTCCTTATTAAAATATATTTCTTGTAAAATCATGCTTAACAACTTAGCTTATTTGTCATAAAACTCTTCTTAACTTCCTCCATTCACGATTCTTATGGTGATTGTTTTTCAAATAAGGAGTCGTTTGGTTCACCATGGGAAGATAGAATTCCCGGGAAGATTAAATTCATATGAAGTTGAAAATCATGTGAATTGTAGAAATCTTGTTTGGTTGGATGTAAGAACTTGAATTCATGTGGGAACTCCCACTTACCTGGGGAGGCTAGGTAAGTGACTCCCTACATTATGTAGAAATTGGAGTTTCATAGGAAGTTCTACTTCCCATGAATTGGGCAACCAAACAAACCTTCATTTACCTACTTCCCATGATTTTCCAATTCCTATGAATTTGGAAGGCAACCAAACAACCCCAAAATATGTTTAATCAATAGAAATCAAGTTTTTGGTCCTTGTCGCTGTTTGAATGTTCCTTGAATGCCCAACTTTAAATCCCCATATCTCCTCTGTTTATTAACGGATTCGGGCGATCTCGCGTCATTTTCTTTTTCTATCTGCACTCTTCACAGTGGTGAATAGATTTGGACATTTCAGAAGCCTTTTTCTTTGGCGTAGAGAATTAAATGAGGATTAGCATTTCTAAGTAATTTAGATGACTGTCCTCGGTACTGCACCGCGGTTTTGCGGTCTTGTATGATAGATTGGGTCGATAATTGTTCATTTGTTTTATGGGTTTGTTGTTATTATTTGCGTGCGGTTTCGTTGCCTTGTACTTGATTCGTTGTATGCTTAGCTTTGGGTGAGAGATATGCCTTTTCTTAGGTTTTGCCTTTGTGTGTAGTAATATATGAACCAACGTTTAAAACAACGCACAATTAATATTGATGACTGTTATTGTGTATTTTTACGTATTGAAAGTATACTCATATTTAAGTCTACTCAAAATTTGTTAATTAATCCATCATGTATGCCAGTATGTACGTACCATGTTAGATGATTGGTATCAACATGCCATTATGTGTCTGGTAGTGTTTATTATTAATTAAGGGTATCATCGTTAATGCACGTGAAACATTGGTGTTATAACTATATGATTGTGTTGCAATTTAATACTCGTAACATTGGTAAATTTTCTAATCATATTAATTGGTTAACCGACTTGAGTAATAAAGAATCGTCTTATATTATCTGCTTCACTTGTATCCTAGTAGCTGTGTGTATGGGCAGCCTAGGCAGGTCGGAGTCGTCCTATTAGCCCGGTTGTTTATAGGCTAATATGGAGTCTATGGGGTCATCAGCCCAGATGTTTATAGCCTTGGTAATTGTCGAATTGGGGTACGTTTATCCCGAGAGTGTGACCATACTTAGACTAGGAAAGTATATAGAATCGTCGTCCTACCATAGGGATAGGGTAACAGTAATGGGTTGCCTTGATGTTTCGCCTTACTGAGTGCTAATTGATTTAATATATTTGTTTAATAAGGTTACGATTGTTAAAAGAGTCCTCTGATTTATTTACATCGAATTGTTGACAATTGAAATGAATTTATCGGTTCAATAAACTAATTGTTTTTCATTTGTACATTATTGATTCGTGTTAATTACTTGGTTGCTTATCGTGATGTAATATGGCTGGGAGGACGTCCGAGTTACTCCCCACTGACTGTGGCTGTCATTCTTATGACTGACATATTAGAGGTACTTAGATGCTATTATTTGCTGTTGGGTTGGTTTGGGCTAGCGAGCGAGGTTTAAAAGAAATTTAGCTAGTATCATTGGTTATATTGTAATTATTTTGTTGTCTTTTATATTTAGTAATAATTCGGATTAGTCCGGTGATTCCGCCACCAAGGCATTTGTAATAAATGAGTTTCTCTTTATTTTTCTTGACTTTTATTGTTTAAAAATATGGATTGTTTAAATATGGGGCAAACTTTGAATAGAGATAAAGATCTGATTCTTTGTCGAATGAAAAGTATTTATTTTATTTTGGTTATTTGATTAAGTGATATAATTGTATGAGACGTATTTACATTAAAGTATGTAAGCATCATTACTTCCACATAAGGGTTGATGCGTGTATTTTATATAAGGTTTTTACCTCATTTTTACACGCATTTCTGTACTATTTACGTGGCATCTAGCTACAAATACCCCTGAATATTCTACTTTGGTTCGTTTTGTGTAAATTGCAGGAATAAACCAAAGAGGAGATAAATCGAGCCTAAACTCGTCCCATTTGCATGCATTTATGGAGAACAAGGAGCCGGAGCTTGGAATCTATCACTTTGAAGACGCATGAGCTGGTTTCGGAAAGTGTCATAGTGTCTAACGTGCCAAAATAGCTCGATCGACTACTTTTCTAGTCGATCGAATGCTTTATTTACTGAAGGTTACTCGATCGAGCAGTTCCAGTATCCAATCGAGAAGGCAATACAAGGAGTTACTCGATCGAGTGGTTTATTTCCACTCGATCGAAGGGTTTGTCGCTTAGTTCGATCGAGTGGTTTATTTCCACTCGATCGAGTGGTTTGGCCCGTATAAGAGTTTTTCCGCCTAATTTCGTATGGGCTTTTGTAATTAAGCTATGGATTAGGTTTAAGGGGGAGATTTTCGTATGCTACTAAATAGAGTAGACTGTGTAACTCTTCCTCATTCATGATTCACTTCTACATCATCTTATTCACTGCTTTCTTTTCTATTACTCTTTCTCTACTCAAAAACTTGGATTCGGAACTTGTATTCGGTATTGTTATTCTCTTTTAATTCTTGTTCTTAATCTTAATTCATTTTATTGCTTCTATTTCCTCTCTTTCTTTATTTTGCTTTTGCTATTTGTTTCCATTTCGTTTATTATTATCACGTTTAATTCTTTTTATCTATGTATTGTTATTGTTGTCGATAATGATGTATAGCTAATTTTCCTCTTGCTAAGACTAGGGGATCCATGATTATGAAGGGATAGAAATTGCCATATTAGGTTAATGCTTGTGTAGTCTTTGTTTTTAATCGCTACAGTTAATTGTATCTGTCTAATTGAGTCGACGCAATTAGGCATTTTTATCGTAGTAAACCTTGACCTAGACCGGAAGGTTGGAAAGGGCGAGACTTGTAGCGAATATTAGGGCACTGTAGTGAGGGCGGAAGCTAAGCTATTTGTGCTTTAGGGCGATTTGAGACCGGAAGGAGATATTCACTGCTCCTTAGACCATGCTTGCATTGACTTGAGACCTAGATTGCTAGACTGAATGATCATGGTGAACCGACTGTCTTAGCTGCTTTCTCTATTTTTGTTTAATCTTTATTCTCTTGCTTTTCCTCTCTTTCTTAGTCTTTTTAGTTTAAAACAATCAAACACAACCCCCAAATTGGTTACCCTGACGAACTTAGACGAAGCCGACATTTTCCCATCTCCCTGTGAAGATCGACCCGACTTCCCTAGCTATATTAGTTAGAGCCAGTTGGTTAATTTTGATAGGTATACGACTGCCCTGTCAAATTTTGGCGCCGTTGCCGGGGAGGTGGCGCAATTTTGTTGCTTTATTTGAGTTTGTCTCTCGTCTCAAGGAATTTATTCCTTGAGGCTGATCTCATTTTTGCAAAGTTTTGATTAGTTTTGCAGGTATTCTGTTCTATAAGAGAACATCGTCACACCTGCTCTGCTTTGTAAACTCTATTTGCCAGGATGCCTAATATAGCCAGCCATTCAGAGCCTAATGTGGATTCCCTTCCAAAAGGTTTCTTACTACCCACTACTGAGTCGGGAACCTTTGGAATCCACCCATCCTACATACAGCTGGTCGAGAAAAATCTCTTTAGGGGGGTACTTGAAGAAGATCCGTGCAAGCATATAGAGCTATTTACGGAGTATTGCTCTACCATTCCTCTTGCTGCTGGGGTGACACAGGACAAAGTGAAGGGAGTTATTTTTCCCTTTTCTTTAGCTGATGATGCCCGGGAATGGTTGAGGGATCTAGATAGGGAGGCAGCCGGTGTAACCGACTGGAGTTCTCTTGCTTTAGCCTTTTACAGGCGATACTTTCCACCGCAGCGCACCAATGCCTTGAGAGCTCAGATTACTTCTTTTGAGCAATTGCCTATTGAAGACTTGGATGGGGCTTGGACTAGGTTCAAGAAGCTTGTCCGTTCTGTGCCTCATCACGGGTTCAAGCGTTTGGTCCTTTGCACCCAATTTTACAACGGGTTATATCGGAATCAGAGAGCTATTCTTGATAGTGTAGCTAAGGGGAGATTCACTAAAAATGTGGAAGATGATCAAGGGTGGCGTCTTATTTAAGAGATGGCTATCCATGTTGCTGAATATGGAAATCCCCGAGGGAGTGGGCAAGTTAACGAGTTGGCTTCAGCTGTAGTGGAAAGTCCTAGCAAAATTCTAGGTAATGTGGAGATTACGGAGGCTATGAGTGAGAGTGCACAGGTTTGTGCAATTACTGAGCATGTGGAGATATGCGATAGATGTGGCATGGAGGGGCATGACCCCATTAATTGTCTGGCAAGTATAGAGCACGTCCTTACTTATCAGAAATACAAGCAAGGAGTTCCTTTTTCTCAATTATATGAGGAAATGAAAAGTGTTTTTACTCCTTCTACGCCAGCGCTGCATCCGGTCTCTCCTTCTACGAATGGGGAAATTGCCGAATTGAAGTCCTTAATGTTGAGCTTAACACAACAGTTTGGGGAGAAATGCAATAGGAATGAAACCGTTATAGTGGAGTTGAGAGAACAAGTTGCGCAGTTAACACTCGCGAAAGACCAAGCCCACCATCCACCGACATGCGACCCAGTTAATGCTACGAATATCCAAGGTGGTCTTGCTCATGAGGGGCCGAAAGTACCAGAAGACGGGGTTGTGACAACTGATAATACCCCGGATGATGATTTGGATGAATTTCTAGACGATATCCTTGTTGTGTGTTAGCCAGACACTCGATCGAGTGAAATTTCTACTCGATCGAGTGAAATAGTCCATCCAATCACTCGATCGAGTGATAATTGTGGTCGATCGAGTAGAGCCTAAATCATAGATGCTCGATCGAGTGATACTTTTACTCGATCGAGTGAAAAAGAGGAAGAAATCACTCAATCGAGTGAACAAAGTGGTCGATCGAGTAAGCCTGAAAAAGAAATCACTCGATCGAGTGAAGAAGATGGTCGATCGAGTGAATGCCAAGATAAAACCACTCGATCGAGTGAGAAAAGTACTCGATCGAGTGCCAGAACCAGCGGAGACTCTATTTTAATCTCTAATTCCGCTACCGTATCATCTCCCCCTGCTGTGGAGACGTCACGCACTGATAAAGGTAAAGAGAAAGTCACGGGCCCACTCATTCCTACCAGAGTACCCTTTCCAAGCCGTCTGAAGGACGCGAAGGTCGAGCGACAGTACGGTAAGTTTGTGGACATTGTGAAGAACCTCCAGGTAACTGTCCCTTTTACCGAACTTGTTACCCAGGTACCTACTTACGCCAAATTCATGAAAGATATTGTGACGCGTAAGAGAGAGCTAAGTGAATTTGAGACCGTTTCATTTATGGAAGAGTCTAGTAATTTACTTTTAAATAAGGCTCCACCTAAAATGAAAGACCCGGGTAGCTTTTCTATTACCTGTGTTATAGGCAATGTAGTTATTGATAAGGCTCTTTGTGATTTAGAAGCCAGCGTCAGTGTCATGCCCCTATCTATCTGCAAGAAATTGAATATGGGTCATCTTAAATTGACTAATATTACCCTACAGATGGCTGATAGATCTGTTAGGCGACCCTTGGGTGTCTTAGAGGACGTGCCTATGAAAATAGGCAAGTTCTTTATACCAGTAGATTTTATTGTTTTAGACATAGCTGAGGACACCCGGACCCCAATTATATTAGGAAGACCATTCCTTTGTACAGCTGGGGCCATTATTGATGTCAAACAAGGGCATTTGACTCTTGCAGTAGGGGATGACACGATCACCTTTAACCTATCTAGCACTTTGGTTCGGCCAATGATAGAGGACACATGTTATTCTGATGATATTATTGACGAGTCTATCTATGACTTCTGGTCGGGTTCTTTTATGAAGGACCCACTAGAAGCTCTTATACTTTTGGATGAGTGTGCAGATAACCCAGATAACGATGATGCTGTGTTGGATTTGCTTATAGATGATTTAGATGAGCGCGAACTCACCAACGCTGAGGGAGAACAAGTGGAACAGATGATTAGTACCCTTTGCTCCATTGAGGTAAAGGTGCCTGAGCGTAAGCCTCTTCCTTCTCATCTAAAATATGCTTTCTTAGATGATACTGAGCGATATCCAGTCATCATTAGTGCTAAGCTTGATAATGATCAGCTGACTTCTTTGTTAGCTGTACTTAAGAAAAACAGGAAAGCATTGGGTTATTCTTTGGACGATATCAAGGGGATTAGTCCCGATATTTGTATGCACAGGATAGAGCTGGAGGAAAATCACAAACCTTGCAGACAGGTCGTCGCTAAATCCGAGAAGATGCAAGATGTTGTGATGGCTGAGGTAATGAAGCTGCTCGACGCATGTATTATCTATTCTGTTGGTCATTCTAAATGGGTGAGTCCAGTGCAGGTGGTCCCGAAGAAAGGAGTGACTACCGTGGTTAGGAATGACAAAAATGAGTTAATACCTACTCGAGTAGTAACTGGTTGGCGGATGTGTATAGATTACAGACAGTTGAATGCCGCCACCAAGAAAGATCACTTTCCCCTTCCTTTTATTGATCAAATGGTAGAAAGGTTAGCTTCTCATAAGTTTTTCTGCTATTTAGACGGGTATTCAGGGTTCTTTCAGATCCCTATTGACCCAGATGATCAAGCTAAGACTACATTTACTTGTCCTCAGGGCGTGTTTGCTTATCGCAGGATGCCTTTTGGTTTATGTAATGCCCCTGCCACCTTCCAAAGGTGCATGATGGGGATATTTTCAGAGTATATTGAGTCTATTATGGAAGTTTTCATGGACGATTTCAGTGTTTATGGAAGTGATTTTTCTAACTGTCTGTCTAACCTTGATAAAGTGTTGCGTACGCATTGAGGTTAATCTCGTGCTTAACCGGGAGAAGTGCCATTTCATGGTCAACGAGGGAGTTGTCTTAGGGCACTTAGTTTCTGATAGGGGAATAGATGTTGATAAAGCAAAAGTGGAAGTGATTCAAGAATTACCTCCTCCCCAATGTCAAAGGAGTGAGAAGTTTCCTTGGTCACGCCGGTTTTTATTGGCGGTTTATCAAGGATTTCTCAAAAATTGCTAAACCACTTACACAAACTGCTACTTAAGGATGCCCTTTTGTATTTACTTGACGAGTGTCTTTCTCGCTTTTAACAGTTAAAGCAGGCTTTAGTGTCTGCGCCGATCATATAGCCTCCCGACTGGGACTTGCCGTTTGAGATAATGTGTGATGCCAGTGACTATGCACTAGGAGCGGTGCTAGGCCAAAGGAAAGACAAAGCCTTAAATGCAATCTACTATGTGAGCCGAACTCTGGATGAGGCTCAAGTGAAGTACACTACTACTGAAAAAGAGCTGCTAGCTGTAGTTTTTGCCTTAGAGAAATTTCATTTTTATTTGATTGGGTCAGAAGTTACTGTTTTTACTGACCATGCAGCTTTGAGGCATCTCCTTGCTAAGAAGGAGGCTAAACCACGGCTATTGAGATGGATACTCCTTCTTCAGGAGTTTGATTTGCAGATTAAAGATAAGAAGGAGCCGAGAACGTTGTAGTTGATCATCTCACGCGATCGTCGCGACAAGAGAGGGAGGATTCTTTACCTATTGATGAGTCTTTTCCTGATGATTCTTTATTTGCTATATTATCGTCTATTGTTAACCAAGAGCCTTGGTATGCAGATATAGCTAATTACGTTGTCAGTGGCAAGCTGCCGCCTGACCTTTCTCATCAGCAGAGGAAGCGTTTTCTGTATAACGCTAAGCATTATTTTTGGGACGATCCTTATTTGTTTAAGGAATGTGCAGACGGTCTCTACAGACGGTGTATTCCGTAGTGGGAGACCAAAGTAGTCCTGGAAGGCTATCACTCCTCTTCCTATGGTGGTCACCACGGTCCATCGCGCACCGTGGCTAAGGTACTTCAGTCTGGTTTTTACTGGCCTTCTTTGTTTGCTGATGCTAAGTCTTTTGTTTCAGCTTGTGATGCCTACCAACGATCAGGGAACGTTTCAAAGACCCATGAGATGCCACAAAATGGTATCTTAGAGGTTGAGGTTTTCGATGTCTGGGGCATTGATTTCCAAGGACCGTTCCCGTCCAGTAAAGGTAACATGTATATTTTAGTAGCTGTAGATTATGTGTCGTAGTGGGTTGAAGTAATTGCCTCACCTCATTGTGATGTCAAGACCGTGATAAAAATGTTCAAAAAGGTCATATTTCCCCGATTTGGTGTCCCTAGAGTCGTCATTAGTGATGGGGGAATGCACTTTAAAGAAAAGAAACTAACTTCCATTCTGTCTAAAGTTGGTGTTTAACACCGGCGTGGTTTGGGGTATCACCCCCAAACTAGTGGTTAGGTTGAGGTCTCTAATCGCGAGCTGAAAGAGATCTTGTCTAAGGTAGTTTCTAAATCATGGAAGGAATGGAGTCTTAAATTAGAAGACACATTATGGGCCTACAGAACTGCCTTTAAGACACCAATTGGTGCATCACCTTATAGGTTAGTTTATGGGAAATCATGTCATTTACCTGTTGAGTTGGAATGTAAGGCTTGGTGGGCAATTCGTGAGCTTAACTTTGATCCTAAGTTGTGTGATCAGAATCGTCTTTTGCAACTAGATGAGTTGGAAGAATTTAGGCTTAATGCCTATGATAGCTCGCGCATTTATAAGGAAAAGACGAAGAGATGGCATGACAAAAGAATTTTACCTCGGGAATTTCACGTTGGGCAAAAGGTGCTTCTGTTTAATGCCCGACTGCGATTATTTCCTGGCAAGATGAAGTCAAGGTGGAGTGGTCCTTATACGGTGACAACTGTTACTAAATTTGGATCCGTTGAGCTAGAAAGCCCCGAGGGAAACCGGTTCAAGGTGAATGGACAATATGTGAAGCATTATCACGAGGCAAATGAAGCAGACAATCGTGTTGAAGTCCTGTACTTCGACGAGCTTGACGCGCTAGTTAATTGATGCCAGAAAGGTCGTGCGGGACCTCTTAAACCTGCGCTCTCTGGGAGGCAACCCGGACTGTTTTGTTGTATTTTTGTTGAACTATTTCTTTGCCTTTAGCTTTTTGTTGAACTTTAGAACACAAAACTATGCTTTTTCTACATTCCCTATGCTTCTTATACGTGTTTTGCAGGTGCAGTTACTCGATCGAGAGGTTTTTCTACTCGATCGAGTACTTTTGCCAAGAGATTCACTCGATCGAGTGATATTTTTACTCGATCGACAAGCTGCAATTCCGCTATCACTCGATCGAGTGATTATTTCATTCGATCGAGCCCTTCTGACACCAAATCACTTGATCGACCTGTTCTAGTTCACTCGATCGAGTAGTTTCGTTTTCCAGCTGCTACTTTTCGTCTATTGAGCTACTGCTTGACTTCCTTTGACCTCCCATGTTCATGGTCGGTTTGGGGAGGTCCCTCTTCACGACGTTTTGTAAGTATTCCGACTCAAGTTATCCTTTTCTCCTCAGTTTGCATTTCTTTCCCTATTTTTGGTACAATGAGGGCATTGTACGGTTTGGTTTGGGGAGGTATGCATCCATATCTGTGTCTGCATGTTTTCTTACATTTTCGTTTGCAAGTTTATTTATTTTCGCTTGCATTGTTGTTTTTAATTCAAAATTTCAAAAATCACATAAATTTAAAAAATTTTCACGTTTAATTTGAGTCGGAACGTTTGAACTTTGACGCTACATTGAATCCTTACCTTAGCCTTGCATATTCTTGACATTTAGTTGGCATGATTATGTGCATGGTCTATGAGTTTTTGTTTCTCTCTTACCTGAACGAATAGACTTGACTCATATATTGGCAAGCTACATTACATTCTGAGGTTAGAGCTTTATAAACTGGTGACATTCATGACCGGTTTCATTTAGGATGTGAGTAGTACTCTCTGTAAGGCATGTAACATCAATTTGCATAAGCATGAGTTCAGTCTTCTTAATACCTGTATGGATTCGGTTTGTGGATGGTGACACATGTTAGGAGAGGCAATTCCCTTTTTATTTCATTTTACCTATGAGCCCCACATAGCCAAATTGCTCTTTTTGTCCTATTAGCTACATTCTATAATTTTTCCTACCCTAGCCGAGCTAGTGATGAGTAGCTGTTTGGAATGCTTTACTGCAGTTTGGTTGTGTTTATCTGATTTCAGAAGTTGGTGGAAGAATTGAAGGGAATGAAAAAAATGATGAACGAAAATGAAAAAAAAGAAGAAAAGAATGGAAAGAAAAATTGGAAATACGAAAAAGAAAAATCATGTGCGAAAAGAAAAAAAAACGAGAAGTTGTATGATGATTTTCACTCCCATGTCTAATTTATATTTTATGGGGAGCTGACAAGTTTTTGGTGTATTGTGATCTAAGTGCATTGAATTTGCACCGTTTTGTTTTGTTATTGAGTATGAAGTTGGGATGCAGTTCAATATTTGGATTCGTTGTTGCTAGCCTGGCTATTAACTCCACATATCTAAATTCATCTTAGCCCCTTCTTACCCATTACCTCACTTACCCAAATGTAAGTCCTCGACGTGTGTCTTGGTCATTAGTATGGTTGGAATGCTTATGTACGGTTGTAGAGACTTTGTTCATGTTAACTGCATGCATGTTCTTATAGGCCGAGTTAGGTGAGTGTCTTTACTTCTTTCTATCTTTCACATATATACTCACCTCGTGCCTAAATTTGAGTGATGAGCGACCCGCGAGAGTCCGATATCTCTGAGTTTTGCAAAGTCGACGGTTCAGTAAGTTTGAAACATTGATTTAACTCGTTTGCACTCATCACTTGCCACTCTGTTAGTTGTTGCATTAAACTGGTTTTGGTGGATGATTTGTAGCTGATGCGCTGGTCCCGTTCCATTGTTTTATCTTAGTTGCATTCATAGTTTGCTTGGGGACAAGCAAAGGTTTGGTTTGGGGAGATTTGATGCGTGTATTTTATATAAGGTTTTTACCTCATTTTTACACACATTTCTATACTATTTACGTGACATCTAACTACAAATACCCCCGAATATTCTACTTTGGTTCGTTTTGTGTAAGTTGCAGGAATAAACCAAAGAGGAGATAAATCGAGCCTAAACTCGTCCTATTTGCATGCATTTATGGAGAACAAGGAAACGGAGCTTGGAATCTATCACTTTGAAGACAAGTGAGCTGGTTTCGGAAAGTGTCATAGTGTCTAACTAGCCAAAATAGCTCGATCGACTACTTTTCTAGTCGATCAAATGCTTTATTTACTGAAGGTTACTCGATCGAGCAGTTCCAGTATCCAATCGAGAAGGCAATACAAGGAGTTACTCGATCGAGTGGTTTATTTCCACTCGATCGAAGGGTTTGTCGCTTAGTTGCTCGATCGAGTGGTTTATTTCCACTCGATCGAGTGGTTTGGCCCGTATAAGAGTTTTTCCGCCTAATTTCGTATGGGCTTTTGTAATTAAGCTATGGATTAGGTTTAAGTGGGAGATTTTCGTACGCTACTAAATAGAGTAGACTGCGTAACTCTTCCTCATTCATGATTCACTTCTACATCATCTTATTCACTGCTTTCTTTTCTTTTACTCTTTCTCTACTCAAAAACTTGGATTCGGAACTTGTATTCGGTATTGTTATTCCCTTTTACATCTTGTTCTTAATCTTAATTCATTTTATTGCTTCTATTTCCTCTCTTCCTTTATTTTGCTTTTGCTATTTGTTTCCATTTCGTTTATTATTATCATGTTTAATTCTTTTTATCTATGTATTGTTATTGTTGAGTCGATAATGATGTATAGCTAATTTTCCTCTTGCTAAGACTAGGGGATCCATGATTATGAAGGGATAGAAATTGCCATATTAGGTTAATGCTTGTGTAGTCTTTGTTTTTAATCGCTACAGTTAATTGTATCTGTCTAATTGAGTCGACGCAATTAGGCATTTTATCGTAGTAAACCTTAACCTAGACCGGAAGGTTGGAAAGGGCGAGATTTGTAGCGAACATTAGGGCACTGTAGTGAGGGCGGAAGCTAAGCTATTTGTGCTTTAGGGCGAATTGAGACCGGAAGGAGATATTCACTGCTCCTTAGACCATGCTTGCATTGACTTGAGACCTAGATTGCTAGACTGAATGATCATGGTGAACCGACTGTCTTAGCTGCTTTCTCTATTTTTGCTTAATCTTTATTCCCTTGCTTTTCCTCTCTTTCTTAGTCTTTTTAGTTTAAAACAATCAAACACAACCCCCAAATTGGTTACCCTGACGAACTTAGACGAAGCCGACATTTTCCCATCTCCCTGTGGAGATCGACCCGACTTCCCTAGCTATATTAGTTAGAGCCAGTTGGTTATTTTTGATAGGTATGCGACTACCCTGTCAAGGGTGTGCATTTTCCGGTCTGGACTGGAAAATTGGACTGGACGGGACTTGGTTAAACCAGAACCGAGATTAAAAATTTCGGTCCGGTCTCCGGTCCACGTTTTTTAGGGATTTTTGTTCCAAAATGGGTTTTCCCGGTCCGAACCGGATTGGACCAAAAAAACCGGAATTAGCATCATTTTTTTCTTAGATTAGTTTATGTAAAATTCTTTTTTAATGTTGCTTCATTATGCTTAACCTTGTCGTTATAGATCTTAATATTATATATTTCTCCCTTTTTATAGGTATAATATAAATAATATGATTTATAAAGTTAATGTAAGTGTAATACCCCTCATTTTTTAGAGGTACACTCGATCGAGTGTGAGGGAGCATTGACCGAGTTCCACCTTACTCGATCGAGTGAGGGTGACCGAGTAGGTGGAGTGGCCAGGGTCTGACCTGACCACACTCGGCCGAGTGGTTGGTGCACTCGGCCGAGTGCTGGGTCCACTCGATCGAGTTCGAGTTCCTAGTGCACTCGACCGAGTGAACCGGGTCCAGGTCTTATTTTTATGCGGGCCAGATTTTCTTGTTGGGCTTTAGTATATAAGGATTATAATCAGATTTTCTTCATTTATAAACCCTTGATTCATCTCTCTAAAACCTATCCCACTTTTCTCTACAATCCCTCCTTATGTAAACCCTAGATCTACAACTTTTGGTTAAGAATTTAGAAGACGTATTCACACATTCTTTTTCCCCATCACCTTGTGAGTAACCTACTACCTTTACTCTTTTAATTTTGACACTTTGATTTAAGACTAAAAACCCTAGATGAATTTGAGGGTTTGTTATTTAGGTTGTTTCATTGGGGTTTTGGTTAATTCGGTAGTTGTAATAAGTAATTATATGTGTTATAATGTTGTAGGATATATTTGTGATAAGTTTTACTTGGTAATTTGTAGGATGTGATTTCATAAGAGGAGGAATTCTTGTGCTTGATTGTGGTATTTAAGATTTGCTATGAGGTAGGGTTTTCCCTACTCGGATCTCATTATTTACATATAATTGTTTGTGTCTTGTTTTGTGTAAACGAGTTGTGTTGGTCCTTGTGTTTGGTTGTATTTATACATGTGGTGTGTGGTTTCTTGGCTGTTATGATACTCGAGTGATGGAGTGTATGAGATTGGCTTGTGTTGCGGTTACTCCTGAGATATGGTGTTTGGTGATCTAGTGAGGAGGTGTGGGAACCGTCCTCATGCCCGAGATCGCTCCTTGAAGGGTCCCTCAGCTTCAAGGAGGATGTGCACATTAATGGTTTGGGTTACCGGGTTCGTGTTGCGATGCGAACTCAGGTACTTCGTGTTTCGATACGACTACTGTTGGGCCGGTGTTCCGATGACGTCACCGAAATTGTTGTGAGATGGAATGTTTATGGTATTGGGGTGTCTGATGAGAGTTGTGGAGTCCGTGTGTCATGTTATTGGTCATGGTATGTTGGTTGTCGTGATTATATGTATTTTGAGACTAACGTGTATGTATTTGTGTAATTGTCACCGAATTTAACTACGGAGAATTGAGTTTATCCCTGTGATTTTTCCGGTCATATGGGGAGCAGTGTATGACAGGTTTGGTATGGTGTACGAGCGGGTTTTGGGCCGAGCATGGACTTGACGGAGCTTAGTTGAGTCATTTAATTAGAAGTGACATAGATATAGAGGTGGCAAACGGGTCAATTGGATCAGTTTTGGTTCGGTTTCTTTTAGATCGGGTTATTTTGGTGCAGTTTTATTTTCGATTTCAGTTCGATTCAATTCAGGTTGGATACAGTTTCCATTTTTAATCAGTTATAGATATGTCGGATCGATGCAGGTTCGAGTCGGGTCAATATTGGAGCAAATAAGGTTTAAGTCGGGTCAATATCAGCGCAGATGAGATTCGAGTTAGGTCATATTCGGATCGGATGTCAAGAGATTCGGTCTTTATTCAAAACATCGGATATAATACAAATAATTTTTTTAATAAGTAATATACAATGTTTTTTTATAAGTATGATATAATATTAATTGAGAGACGCCAAATGGGTGACACTCATATGCAAAAAGACACCCTAAAGGGTGACGCCCAAGTACATTCAGGTCCTTTTGGGTTTCTTTGTTGGATTTCGGTCATTAATATACAGGTTAAAATCGGTTTAGGTATGTTTCGGTTCGGTTTAAAATAATTCAGGTTAAAACAGTTCAAGTTCATTCGGTGTTGGGTCTATTTCGGATATTACAAATTCTGTTCGATTTCTAATCAATTCAGGTCGATTCAGGTTTTGGAATGAAGTTCGGTTATTACTTTCTGATGTACGGTCAGTTGTTGATTCAGTTAATTTCCATCGATTTTTTGGATTCGGTTTACTTTTGTCCGGTCTAGGTAGATCATATTAGAGTCACACGTATTATTGAGATTTATAATTTGTATAATTTATTCGTTTTGTAACAACATTTAAATTATTAATTGTATTAAATGTTTCGTTATTGGAGTTTTAATGTACTACCTCGAGAAACCGAGACGGTGATACTCCTAATTACCTTGACCGGGTAATTGGGGGTGTTACAGTAAGTAGATAATGTAACACCCCGGCCCAAACCTAGGGTCGGGAGCGGTCACTCACGGTAGCTCTTCAGGCTGTGTACATGGCCTACAGATAAACACGGGTCATTTCCAGCACATTTTGTCCTCACTCATGCGCATCCCAAGAACCTTCCCAGGAGGTCACCTATCCTAAGACTACTTTCAGTCAAGCACGCTTAACTATGGAGTTCTTTTATATGGATAACTAGAAAAGAAAGTGCACTTTGTTGATATGAGTAGTACTTTCAATCCCTTTAAGCACTAGTCAGATTTTAAGCCTATCAATGGACCTCTTCAAGGGGTACCCCACCCAAATAATGTCTTATGTTTAGTGGAGTATGTGGACAGCGGGCCGCCCACGGGGGCGCTTGGTGAGAAGCGGAAACAAGCGTTTGCATTTTGTATGGAATCGCCACCAATTTTTATGGGAAATTGGAACCGTTCGAATACCTCATGTCATGTCAAGACATAAAGTAGTGACATGAACACTAAGCAATCGTTACCCTTAGCATTCTATGTCTAGAATGACTCTCGTGGATGCCAATGAACACGGGTGCTCACGGAGATCTGGAGTAAGGGGTGAGGGTACGTATTAGGAAGCTCTTTTGATCGAACACCTAATCCCGCCCGCCTCGATAGCGGCCTCTACTAATGATTAGGGAAGTTATTCGTACTCGATATTGTTGGGGTTGGTGTCCTTAACAGTTAGTGCAAGGACTTATAAACCTCTAAAAGGATCAAAGGGCATACTTTGGTATTATAATCAGTTGATCCACGTTTATCAATAACGGTTGGCTTGCTAGATAAGTTTGACGTTATTGTCATACAGATGGCGGTGATCAACTGGTCCCTAAAAGTCACACCTATAGGATACGTTCGAGAGATGTGACGGTATGAAAATACTGTCATGTAGATGCCAAAATTGACTAACCAGTTAGTCCGAGTTATTTGACTAATAATTAGTCAAATATGTGATGTTGAGATATTATATTTAATACGGATTAAATATCATGGGCTAAGGCGAATTAACCAGTTAATTCGTAAAATTAAATATAAACGATTTATATTTAATTAAATGTATATTGAATATAATTATACAATACTTTTTTTTGTCGGACACGAATTAATAATTCACTAACCCGTATTATTAGCCGATGCCTTAATTGCCGATAACCGATAACGATTTATGATCAAACCGCGTCATATACATTTGGAACTTAATGAACCGGACCACGAGTTAAAACCAAGAGGAAGTGGAAGCCCACTTCCCTTGTGTGGGTCTCGGTTTTTTGAGTGAGAGGGATCAAAAGGGAGAGCTTCTTCTCCCTTCTGACCTAATCATCATTTGAAACAAAAATTAGGGTTTGGAAGAGTATTCTCCTCTGAAAAACCTGAGATCTCTCATCTCGAAAGAAAAACACACATCAGTTCTCCCAATATTGCAAAGCAATCGGAGAACACCATCTAGCACAAGGGCATATCTCGGACAAGGTCTTGGGTGCAACAATTAGGAGGGAATCTGGTTTGATTTCTGTTCTTTACGCCGTGCATCAAAGGACCCGAGGTTGATTTCTATACATTAATCATTTCATTATGTTTTTAGTTTTATGACTATAAATTGCATGTTTAATTTTACGTTATAGTCCTGCAATTAAAGGGTAGTATACGGATTTTAACCCACAAGTGGTATCAGAGCGAGGCCACGTGAATTTTTCCATGTGTTTTTCATAAAACTATCTTGAAACGATTTTTTGTTTTGTATAAAAATCCGTGCTGCAGCAGTTTTTCTCACGGCAGAAATTTTTTTGTTGTAATTGCTGCGTTTTTGGTTGCTCTTGTTGTTGTTTTGTCTCGAAAACCGTACCGTGACATGTTTACACGGGTTATTTTCGTTTTGATGTTATGCATATTGTTATTTTACACGATCATTATAACAATATGTTAATGTCTAGCAATTTTGTAGATTTGTTTTCAATCAGTTTTGATCAAAATAGCGTTTGTTTTGTCTCGCCAAAACTGTTTCACGAGGGTTTGAAGTTTTCAGAGGTTTTTGCACTCGATCGACCAAGTTTTTAATCGATCGAGTGGTTTTTCTGACAAGTTTTTGCTCGATCGAGTCCTTGTTGTACTCGATCGACCTGCTTTTAAAACCCCACTGCTCGATCGAGAAGTCCTCGTACTCGATCGAGCAGTATTGCTGATATAAGTCCTCGATCGACCACCAGTGTTGTCGATCGAGCACCTCCTGATTAGCACACCCCTCGATCGACTTGCAATTCAGTCGATCGAGCCCTTTTGTCCCTCGATCGAGCACTTATGTCCCTGGATCGAAGGATTTCGTTTTTGACAGCTTTGAAAATTTGTTTCTTTTGATTTAAATTTTCTTTTGGCTTTAATATGTACTTTATACGGATATTGTACACTCGCTATGATTGTGAAACGGTTCACACACGTACCATTAAGTTATTTTAAAGCGTATTTAAAGTAACGGATTGTAATGGATTAAAACTAAATGATAGAAGCGGTTTTATCACATGAATTTTAATCATTAAAAGGTGGTTTGGATAATTTTAACATAATTACGGAATTATGTCACGAATGAATTAGTTTTTAGTTGATGCATTTTTATTTATCGTTTATCTTGAATGCCGTGAATGCTTTTTTATTACGTATTTAATTTTACAAACGATTGTAACTTAGTGTGGCCTTAGTAGAACGTGTTACCGTAATGATGGAACACGGTCTTGGTTGTATTTTGAGATCTTGTATCTCCGTTTTGGATTTTTCACTTGTAATTACAGTTTTAATTAGAATGTAAATAGGTTTATATTTGTAATTTTAAATTGTAATTTTTGAGAAGACCAAAGATGGAGACCGGATGCTCACTCCCGCTACTTGGATCAAGATGGAACATCAAGACAAGCTTCTCGGGTCCAACGGTGGATTCCAAAGTTGTTTTATGTTTTATTTTACTAGGATAGGCCACACTAGGAATTTTATTTACGTATTGCATTCTTTTATTTATTTTTCGCAACGATAATATGCATCATATTCCGCCTAAAAACCAAACCACCTAATTTATTGCATGAAAACTGACACATATAGAGGTCACGAGTTAGTTTTCATTGACATTCTCATGTCACACGTTTTAAAGCCATCATCCAAATAAATTCATTCACGACAGACGCTAGTTATTCGTTCACTTAAAATGAATTATAATTTTGTTGATGGGATCTTCCTCGTATAAACTAAAATTGAGAACGGTCTTTATAGGTCAAACTCCAATGAGTCCCTTCTTCGTCGGTAGGCATAATATGACCCCTTCTACGTCGGGTAAGTTGGAACCGATTGACCTATTTTATCTCAACACTATGGTCACTCGTACGATCCTGTGATTATGGTGGACTATAGATAGGATTTACAGAAATCTATCGACCAAGAGTTCTTCCTAAGAATTGGCTAAACAGTTGGCTTATCAATTTACCGAAATTGAGTCTTGGGATCACTTGTATCATTCTTGAGGGAGATCAATTATGCAAGTGCAAGAGTCTACATGTTTAAAATGAATTTTAAAATAGACTTAAATCACCTCGATGAGTTGCTTATTTCGTTTTGTTTTTCTTTCTTTTTCAGTGTAGATCACGATTTTAAACTGCTAAACAACAAATGGCTGGTTCAAGTGATAACCCAATGCCAAGTGCCACATTGGACCGTGAGTCCTGGCTTAGGATCTTCATGAATCGGATGAATCGGTCTACTCGATCAAGAATGATGGATCCAACTTCCGCGGGATCGGGAGGCGGCATTACGGAATGCTGCCGCTGGCGATGGGAAGCTCAAATTTCTCGCTGAGCCCATGCCGTCAAACCCGTGCCCCACGGGCCGAATTAACGAGATCGACAAGTATAACGATTTCGCCTTGGAAGCGGGTGCGGTTAAAAACGTACTCATTTTTGCAATGGAACCCAATTTGCAGAAACGCTTCATAGCCCAAGGTGCAAACAAGATTTTCACCACGCTCACTAAGGAATTCTCGAAAGCACCGAGAATCGTGACCTATGAGCATACCACTCGCTTCTTTGATGCGAGACTCCGAAGGCCAACCGGTTAGCCCACACATTCTCGGCATGATTGAGAATGTCGAGAAGTCGGAGACCTTTAACTGTAACATCAGCGAGAACATTGTTATCAACCGCATGCTTCACTCACTCCACGATGGTTTTTCGCAATTTAGAGCGAATTACTATATGAATGATTTGAAGAAAACTCCCCATGAACTGCACTCCCTCCTCGTACAGACCGAGAAGGACATGAAGTTCAGTGGGAGCATAAAACAAGATGTTCTCGTTGTGTCAAACAAAGGCAAGGGTAAGGGCAAAGTTCAAACAGGAGCCTAGCGGAGGCAAATCGAAGTTTAAGAAGTCGGGCTCGGGTATGAGTGGTCCCGGTGAGTCGAGTAACTCATCAGGCGCGACAAAGAGCAAGAAAGATAACATGGAATGCCATCACCGCCACATGATCGGGCATTGGAGACGCACATGTCCCTGTTTATCATGAGGACTTAAAAGCGTCGTGTTAAACCCGTTGGTATGTCTTCTTCTTCTACTTTTATTCATATGATTGAGATTAACCACGCAAGTTACGGAACTTGGGTACTTGATACTGGTTGTGGTTCTCATCTGTGTAATCATGTGCGGGGGCTCCGAAACATCGAACCCCTCGTAAAGGGTGAGGTGGACCTGCGTGTTGGGAATGGAGCAAGAGTAGCTGCCATCTCAAAGGGGACATATGTGATCCAGCTTCCTAGCGGATTTGAGTTATCATTATATGATTGCTATTATGTTCCTAGTCTTTCGAAAAACATTATTTCGGTTTACGCACTTGACAAACTTGGTTTTTCATTTGTAATAGAAAATAATGCTTGCATTTTCTCTTTACACGATATGATTTACTGCAAGCGCTCCATGAACGGAATTTATGTTTTAGATCCGACCACGGAAATATTACACGTAATGAATAAAAAGTTAAAGGTTGGTGACAAAGATCAAACGTATCTATGGCACCGCCGTATGGGACACATTAATGAGAAACGCGTAAAAAAATTACTCATCAAAAATGGAGCTATCTCGGCCTTTGATTTTCAATCATTTGGCACGTGTGAATCATGTCTCATCGGTAAGATGACTCGTATTTCCTTCAAAGGTGTTGGAATGCGCGCTGCTGACCTATTAGGGCTCATACACACGGATGTATGTGGTCCTATGTCAATCACCGCACGAGAAGGCTATAGGTATTTCATCACTTTCACGGACGATTTGAGTAGATATGGCTATGTCTACTTAATGAAGCACAAAAGTGAATCCTTTGAGAAATTCAAGGAATACCAAAATAGGGTACAGAACCTATTGGGTAGAAAGATAAAAACACTGCATTCGGATCGTGGTGGCGAGTATCTTTCTCACGAGTTTGATCAACACCTAAAGGATTGTGGGATTGCCCTACGATTAACTCCACCGAACACCTCGGTTGAATGGTGTGTCCGAACGGAGAAATCGAACACTACTTGATATGGTTCGATCCATGATGAGTCACACGGTTTTACCTGATTCATTATGGGGTTATGCTCTTATGTCGGCCGCTCTAATACTTAACTGAAGTCCGTCTAAAGTCATTGACAAGACTCCATATGAACTATGGAAGGGAACGGTCCCTAACTTGTCCTTTATACGGGTTTGGGGCTGCGAGGCTTATGTCAAGTGGAGACACGAGGATAAGCTCGGCCCGCGATCGGTCAAGACATACTTTATAGGTTATCCTAAAGGAACACTTGGTCATTACTTCTATTCGCCAACCGAACAACGCGTTTTTGTTGCGGCTAGTGCGACATTCTTAGAGAAGGAATTTCTCGAGAATGCAAAGAGTGATAGAACCTTCGACCTGTCGGAGATTCCTGAACCAAATACCGAGCAACTATTGGAGGAACCTATTCCTTCAATCCCGGCTGCGGTTAACATTCCCGAGGAACCTAGGAGGTCGGGAAGAGTCTCTATTCCTCCGGACAGATACATTGGTATGGTCGAGGAACATGACATAGATGACGTTCTACTCTTAACGAGTAGTGAACCCGCAACCTATAAAGGTGCCATGACAAGTTCGACTCAAAGCTATGGCTTGAGGCCATGCAATCCGAGATGGACTCCATGTATGAGAACAACGTGTGGGATCTTGTTGACTTACTTGCTAAGGTTCGTCCCCTTCAATGCAAATGGCTTTACAAGATAAAGCATTCTATGGAAGGTCAACAAGATATCTACAAAGCACGACTAGTTGCTAAAGGTTTCACCCAAGTGCCAGGTTTGCACTACGATGAAATTTTCGCACCCGTAGTTATCTTTGCGTTCCATTCGGATTATCTTAGCGATTGCCGCTTTTCATGACTATGAAATTTGGCAAATGGACGTGAAAACCGCCTTCTTAAACGGCTTTTTGGAGGAAGAGTTGTACATGGTACAACCCGAAGGTTTTATCGATCCAGCACATCCTAAGAAAGTGTGCAAGCTTAAGCGTTCCATTTATGGACTTAAGCAAGCATCAAGGAGTTGGAATCATCGCTTCGACCAAGTGATTAAAGAAAATGGATTTACTCGATCGGTCGAGGAACCATGTCTATATATCAAGTCGAGTGGGAGCAAGATTGTCTTCCTAATATTGTATGTTGACGACATACTCCCGATTGGGAATGACATACCTCTCTTAACTTCGGTGAAAGTATGGTTGAAAAACCATTTCCGGATGAAAGATCTGGGAGAGGCACAGAGAATTCTAGGCATCCGTATCTATCGAGATAGATCACGACGGATGTTATCTCTCGCCAGAGTCTTACATAGACAAAGTCCTGAGAGATTCAAAGATGACTAACTCCAAGAAGGGGTTCCTTCCTATGGCTCCAGGGGTGCATTTGAGCAAGTCTCGTGCACCGGAGACACCGGAAGAGAAAGAGCGCATGACACGGATTCCTTATGCTTCGGCAATAGGATCAATCATGTATGCCATGATATGCACACGTCCGGACGTGGCATATGCATTGAGTATGACAAGTCGATTCCAACAAAGAACCAGGTGAACCACATTGGTTGGCAGTCAAGAACATTCTTAAGTACCTCCGGAGGACTAAAGATTGGGCATTGACTTATGGAGGCTCTCAAAAGCTATGCGCAACCGGTTCGCAGATGCTAGCTTCCAAACGGATCGAGATGACTCGAAATCTCGGTCGGATTCGTTTTTACTCTTAATGGCGCTGCAGATCACCGAAGAGTTCGAAACAAACTCACATTACAAGATTCTACGACCGAGTCCGAGTACTATGCCGCGTCTGAAGCAACAAAGGAAGCGATATGGATGCGTCAATTCTTACATGGGCTCTCTGTAGTGCCTAGTTCGAATGACCCGATCACCATCTATTGCGACAATAGTGGTGCCATCTTCCAAGCTAAGGAGCCAAAGTCTAGCAACAAATCTAGACATGTACAACGGAAAGCTCATCTAATCCTAGATTACGTGGAGCAAAAGGAAGTAGTGATAGAAAAGATTGCTACTGATGATAACATAGCAGATCCTCTCACTAAAGCATTACGACAAGATAAGCATGAAGGGCACGTTAATTCCATGGGAATCAAACGTGTTCCTGAGTTGTAGTACTTTTTATGGATTAGATTCATTCTCGTTTGTACTCTATACGACATCATCGTTTTGATATTTATATATATATATTTTGTTTTTCATGTGGAATTGTACGACAATTTTGAACACCACAAAGTGAACTGAACAAACATCATATCTTTTTCAGTCCTTAATTGCCCACATGAGCTGATAACTCTGGCAATTATTTTGTGACGTTGGTTGATGGTGGGTTCAACGAGCCATAAGTCAACCGGTTGACTGACCAATCACAGAGGCGAGTTATACGGATATCTCGTAGGACACCATTGTGACATCGACGTGGAGTCCTAAATGTTTTATAACATTATTTGCCTTGGTCGTGGATAGGACTGCCATGGTGATCCTAAGAGTCGATTCTTTGACTATCGACTGTCTCTTGAGACTACGGCAGATTTTGGGTGACTTTGGTTTCTTTCTCACGGTCATCCGTAACAGGGGGCCAAGTAGATTTTTTCTGGGTCATTTCATGCTGTGCTTAGATCGGAAGGAGTCGAGTTGAAGGAAATATTCAGCCTTTATCAGTACTCGATATTTCTCGGGGCCACTCGAGGAGTCAGAATCGAAATGCATGGCCATGCTCGGATACGGATTCGTTTTATCAGTTAAGTTACTCTCTAGTCGGGGAAACCACTCTAGATACAGATCGATTGTAAAATACGACCTTTGTGGATCCAGATCTGCAAATTGTTTTACATTGAGTGGGAGATATTTTAAATGAATATGAGAATCGGTTATCGCACATACACTTGTTCGGACAAGTGGGAGTTTGTTGGAGCTTGTGTCCTCCAGTTAGTGCGGATAACGTCATTGCACAAACACTTGTACGGACAAGTGGGAGCTTGTTGGGGTTGGTGTCCTTAACAGTTAGTGCAAGGACTTATAAACCTCTAAAAGGATCAAAGGGCATACTTTGGTATTATAATCAGTTGATCCACGTTTATCAATAACGGTTGGCTTGCTAGATAAGTTTGACGTTATTGTCATACGGATGCGGTGATCAACTGGTCCCTAAAAGTCACACCTATAGGATACGTTCGAGAGATGTGACGGTATGAAAATACTTCCCTGTAGATGCCAAAATTGACTAACCAGTTAGTCCGAGTTATTTGACTAATAATTAGTCAAATATGTGATGTTGAGATATTATATTTAATACGGATTAAATATCATGGGCTAAGGCGAATTAACCAGTTAATTCGTAAAATTAAATATAAACGATTTATATTTAATTAAATGTATATTGAATATAATTATACAATACTGTTTTGTCGGACACGAATTAATAATTCAGCTAACCCGTATTATTAGCTGATGCCTTAATTGCCGATAACCGATAACAGTTTATGATCAAACCGCGTCATATACATTTGGAACTTAATGAACCGGACCACGAGTTAAAACCAAGAGGAAGTGGAAGCCCACTTCCCTTGTGTGGGTCTCGGTTTTGCCGAGTGAGAGGGATCAAAAGGGAGAGCTTCTTCTCCCTTCTGACCTAATCATCATTTGAAACAAAAATTAGGGTTTGGAAGAGTATTCTCCTCTGAAAAACCTGAGATCTCTCATCTCGAAAGAAAAACACACATCAGTTCTCCCAATATTGCAAAGCAATCGGAGAACACCATCTAGCACAAGGGCATATCTCGGACAAGGTCTTGGGTGCAACAATTAGGAGGGAATCTGGTTTGATTTCTGTTCTTTACGCCGTGCATCAAAGGACCCGAGGTTGATTTCTATACATTAATCATTTCATTATGTTTTTAGTTTTATGACTATAAATTGCATGTTTAATTTTACGTTATAGTCCTGCAATTAAAGGGTAGTATACGGATATTAACCCACAGATATATCGTCGGTTATATGCATGCAATGCAACATCCATTGATTAATCCTAACATGTGAGAATTAATACTAAGTCGGTTGACACGTAATTAGCAAGCAATTGGGTCGAAGTAGGATTTAATGTTCAATTACATGTGAAAACATACAAATGATATAAGAAATACAATAAAAGAAATACAATAATGAAAATTACATTAATTACATTGGGATAGGCGATTTATGTCGAAAATACCTTTAAAACGGATAATTTGAGAAAAAGAGATAAAAGAATAAATCAACGAACAAAACAGAAGGCGATAATACGGATAATAGTTAGTTAATACGTAAACTAATTAAACTAGGTCAAGGCAGAAACGGAGTTCAGGGACATAACTCAGCCAGGAACAGGCGCAGCAGAGCTGCGTCCTTTGAATAAGCGCGTGACGCGCGCCTGTTCCTTGGCTCGGTCCTGGCCTCCGTCGTGAAGCGTAATTGCAAGCCTTTAATGCCGATTGGTGATTTAAAGGATTAGTTGATGATATTTACTCGGATGAAAGTGATTAACAGGTTAATTACATGTGAATGATGGTCATAAAAGCGATAAACATGAATGATACGGATGTAAACGAATTAATTACATGAGATTATGATGAAGATATTAATGAGTCCTCTGTTGAAATAAGTCAATTAGGCTAAATATGACGGATATACAACGAATATGCGAATAATCAGATGAAAACTATATCAATGGCGAATTCCAGAAACTCAATATGAACAAATTGAATCTCTAAAATCCGGGTTTGAATTTAATGACGGAAACCCGCAAATATGAATTATAAGGGATTTAAGTCGGATTTGATGAATTAAACATGTGCATGAATGATGAATCATGTGATACAATATACATGTGAATTATCAGTGACGATTATATCAAAGAATTAACGGACGAACAAATAACAAGTAAAAAGAAACGAATTACAGAGGATTTAGGAAGAAGAAAAGAAGCGGAAATCATGGCGGCCTCACGAAGAGGCGCAAAGAAGAATCGCGCTCCTTCGAAGAGGCGCAGCAGTTGCTGCGTCTTTTCTCGACGTCTGTCTACTGGAAATCCGTAAAAGGAGGTTTTAAAGATGGTTTTAGAAATCGGTTTTAATGAGGTATTTTCGACATAAACCTTACAATT
This sequence comes from Silene latifolia, assembly GCF_048544455.1. Taxonomy (NCBI): domain Eukaryota; kingdom Viridiplantae; phylum Streptophyta; class Magnoliopsida; order Caryophyllales; family Caryophyllaceae; genus Silene; species Silene latifolia. The sequence goes on from NC_133532.1 coordinate 178,879, forward strand.
GTGATACAATAAATAAAAGTACAATAAATAAAAGAGAGATTTACACCCTCAGACTTACATGTTGACGAAACGAGAAGGACTAAGATATCGATTAGTGATGCTCGACGCGAATGCAAGGAAAGTGCCCTCGTAAGAGGAAAACGATTGATTAAATTGATTAATTAGATTGATTATTGTGTAGTTGGTCAAATTGGTCGGTCATGCAACGGACAGGCTGGTACCCGGAAGGATCCGAGCTTACGTGGTCGAAAGTTCAAGCACGTAGGCGCCAATTAGTAAGAACGAAGTCTAGAATGCAAAGGGAGAAGAGAAGGGCGGACACTCGCGTGAGAAATATGAGGAACGAAGGCTCCTATTTATACTAATCACGCGAAAGAATTATGGTAAGACTAGGATACGGAAGGAAATATCCGGAAATAACCGACTTAGGTTAAACGCGGAAACTTGGACAAAAAGAAAACCCTGGGAAAAGGCGCAAAGAATCGCGTCCCTTGGAAGAGGCGCAAAAGACTTGCCGCGTCCTTTCCCGGGTAGGTTTCTCTGCGCGTAGAAAACGCGTTTGACAGCCTGTCGTATTTTAGGCATAACTTTCTCTACAAGACTCGGATTAAGGTGATTTCAGTGGCGTTGGAAAGCTAAGAAAGAGATCTAGAACTTTCTGTGAAATAGGCCTGACCCAAAAAACTAGTTATGACCTCGTAAAACAGGCCTAAAATTTGGGTTGTCATTTTAGCTAAATGAAATGCACATTTTGTAATGTAAACTTTTAGTTTAGCCTAAAGAAGTAACATGGGACTCAAAATGAGATATAATCATGACATTTTATGACATCCTAACCTTAGGTAGACAAGCACATTGTTTTGACTCGGGATTTGACGGTTTTAGGAAATGAAGACGGTTTTTTGACCCGGACTCCAAATGTACTCTAATTACTGCCAAAACGACCGTATCGACACGTAGATGACAATTAAGAGGTAGACGTTAATATTTGAGCAATCACTTGACGATAATCTTACGAACTGTCACTAATCGTTTCGCGTACCAAACATGCGGCCCAATCATCACCGGGTGGTTTGCGGGAGGTGCAGAAACGAGGTGTCTACAGAGCCTCCACTTTGACTGAGGCTTGGACAAGGCGAAAGTCAAAGTATAGCCATCAGGTCAATCGAAGATTACAACCTGACGACTATGGCGACGCGAGGCGGCTCAAGGGGTCTGAACCAAGGACCTGTCGTCGGGAACATTTTAGAGTCTGTCGACTATCGGGGAGGGTCGTTTAAAGTCCATTAGACTACGTAAGGAGGCTCGCCAGCCATAAGAAGAGACCATACCTGAGACTTCTTTCCTTGAGATGCTTCTGGAGGTGCATAAGAGCTAAGGGTAAGCGTGGGAGCTAAGGGTAAGACCTAAAGGACATATAAGGATTGTGCTAGGGTGTGGGACCCTAAAGGAAAGCATCAACGGGAAGGAGGCCAAATATAAGTTCAACTTAAGGGGTAACCAAGGTTTAGGTGTAGGAACTCTAAGAAAAGGTGATCCTAAAGGAATATGATCCTAAAGGAATATGATCCTAAAGGAATATGATCCTAAAAAGGAAAAGGTGATCCTAAAGGAATATGATCCTAAAGGATATAAGTATGATACTAAAGGAATATGATCCTAAGGAGAAAAGTGTATGAACTCTAGGGAGTTTGGGAACCTAAAAGAAGCTATGTGTGTGAACTTGGGTATACGAACCTAAAAGGACGGCTGGTATGGGAACTTAAAGGCTTGTGAACCTAAGAGGAATTGGGATCCTAGGGTTAAGTTTAGGAACTTACTGGGTTACTAATTCTTGTTTTAAACGCGTGCGCTTAAGCTTTCTGAGGTATGAGAACTCCAAAGGATTTATGGGTTTATGAACCTAAGGATGTTGGTGTGGGAGCTTAAAGGTTTATGAACCTAAAGGAGGCCATTTTGGGATCTAAGAATCTAGGGATAAGAATCCTAACTTTGGGGTTTATGAACCTAAGGAAGGAGGCTTTGGTTTGGGAACTTTCGGAGAACGACACCTTTGTCGAACTCTATGAGGAAACAATAATATTGAGGATAGCAGGACGTCGGTAGAAACTGCTGGGGAATCTGCTTGCGTCGGTCTCAAGCGAACTCTGGCAAAACTTGAGGTTGAATCTGCTTGCGTCGGTCTCAAGCAAACTCTTGTTGGGGAATATATTGACGATTAGGAACATCTTGATCGCCATGGAAGAAATCTTGAGTGAGCAATACTTTGCAAAATATCGCCGGCTACTGGGACAAATATTTTGACGACTAGGAACATCTTGATCGTCATGGAAGAAATCTTGAGTGAGCAATACCGCAAAATACTACTCATTACTGGATATAAGGATTTGAGCAATATCGCAAAATATCATTGCACGGATATAAGGATTTGAGCAATACTGCAAAATACTGCTGCACCGGATATAAGGATTTGAGCAATACTGCAAAATAATGCTGCGCTGGATATAAGGATTTGAGCAATACTGCAAAATATTGCTGCGCTGGATATAAGGATTTGAGCAATAATGCAAAATACTGCTGCGCCGGATATAAGGATTTGAGCAATACTGCAAAATACTGCTGCGCCGGATATAAGGATTAGGGGTGTGTCGAAACATTGTCAGATAAAATCCGCTCGTTGTTGCAAGCGAAGTCTTGATAAAGTACTGCTTCTGATACTCACCTGCATGGTTAGTAGCCACACAAGAATGCAATCTAATATGTGCACGTAAGCAATTATCACATGGACCTCGAATGAGGAAACACACAGGCTTTGCAAAACTTGTTTCTTTTTAAAAGTTGTTTAAAACTTGTTCAAAGAAGTTTGTCGTTTGTAATGCGTTATGCATATTCAATGGGCTTTAGACACGTGACTGACGCGACGTAGACCTACTAGGACGCAATGTGAAATGTAGACTTAGGTTTGACTGACGCGACACTAACTTAAATTTGACGCGACACAAGGATGACTTTGACAGACTTTGCTTAAGTATGCGCAACCCCTAGCCAAGTAGGGGTGACAATGCGTATCAGTTCCAAAGGTATAAGAATTGCAAGAATGATGGGGACACATAAAAGCAAGGCATGAGCCATGGATCACCGTTTACTTGGATGTCTTCTCGCCCGCTTGTAAAAGAGACCCCTCTTGAGGTACGATGACTTGGATAATTGATCTAAGATCTTTGTCATTGTCCGGACCGAGCACTAGCTAGATTAGAGGAATAAAGGAAGGGTGGCATCTTGGAAGAGAAGCCCCCAGGATGAGAATATGACTCTGGAATTTGGTGAAAAAGGAGGCTGGGCGACAATAAGGAGCCCCCAGTATAGAGGTGTTGGTTGTAGAAGGGATGTTAATTGAGATTGGAAGGTTGAAAACTGGGATGGTTGATAATTGAGATTGAAAGTTGGAAGTGGGGATGGTTGTGTCCTTGAGGACTGCCTACGCATTCACGTGAAGTGAAATCAAATCAGATCGTAGTTCTGAGGTTTGGCTTTGATTTTGTTTGGGTGTTGTGGTTGTATCCTTCTTGTGTAAGAAAGGACTGCCTACGTATCCACCTGAAAAGGTGAAATCAAACCATGCTCGTAGTTCAAGTGTGTGCCTAAGCTTATGTTGTTAGGACCTTAAAGTGCATGAGTCAGGAGAGTATATTCCTTTGGTGACTCGAAGAATCGATTTGAGATAACTCCCTCTGATCATAGACCAAAGAGGTATAATTAAGTTTGTAAAAATTTCCTTGTCATGTGAGCACACTTAGTGGACCCTAAGGATGAATATGGGTATGTCCCATTCTACGTAGCAAAGTATTGAAGACTCCGTGTATGGGTCAAGCTGAAACTGGATTGGATATTTGGAATGTGGAGCTCGGTAATAAGAGGCTTTGATGAACAAATCTCTGGAGCTTGATTTTGTGGAGTTAAGGCTTTATGGGGTTATGGCTTGTAATGTGGCTTGGAAATGGAGTCTCTTGGCTTGATGTAGCCTGAGCACGTAAAGCGAGTTAAAATGACGTGGGTTCAAGTTTCCATGTCTTGGCCCTAAAGGATGGATATACTTGACGAGCTTGAGAGGATTCTCAAAATTCCTAACTATCTCCCTATAACGGTCTCGAGAAGGACTTAGGGTGTGTGATGTGTGAAAGGCTAAGTAGGGGTGCTAGCTGACCATCTTCATTGATGTCTTGATTCTATATAGACTTCAGCAATATTCTATTTTCAGGCTTGTTCTTGATTCAGATTTGGATTCTTGGTCTAGAACTTATCTTGGCTTTTGCTCAGATTCTTGATTCATGTTTTTGAAGATAGCTTTGACTTTGGATATTTACATGGACATGCTTGATTGAGCCTTTGTCTTTGATCATGGCTCGTATTGTCTTGGATTTTCTTGTTACCATGGATTTGGGTCAGACTAGCACCTTTGGTGTGAAATGGGTTGGTTTTTTTAGTAACACGGGTTTTTTATTGTGGGGAATGGGCTTGCCTTCCGTCATGGGTCGTTAACAAGGGAGATGGTCTGGATTCGTCCTAGAATCTCTTGATATAGGCTCGTCCTAAACTGGGGTTATATTGTGGTTTCTATTGCCAGACATGGAATAGGTAAGAAAAGAACACGGAGTTTCAGGTCCTCTATAACTTGGAATGGAACATCATCTAAGTGCACTCACATCGACTGACATGCGTTGTTATTGTTCATTTTAAAAAAAGTCTCAAACCAATTCTTGTTGTCACAGGAAAAGGGTAAAGGAAGAGATAGGATAGAATATGTGGATTGAAAAGTGTGCTTTTATTGAAATGAATAATAAATGTATTTAACGTAGACTCGAGAAGACATGTGACTCGTGGGACAGCCCCCAGGTTGTCACTAGAAACGGAAATGGACACAAAGAAAGTTACTAGAACAAATATGAGATAGAAAGCCTAAAACTCGGACTCGGACTCGGACTTTGAATCGATCCTAGAACTAGACTCGTAATCATCGGCCCACGCATGAACATTTTCTCTTCCAGCAACGGGCTTCGACATCCGGCTTTGAGCATTCACCCATTTGAGCACCTCGTCCTCATCATTGGGAACATTGGAAGGATAACAGTCAAGAAGAGTTTCTTGATAAGTGGTATATCCACGAGGATTGTCCAAGCTACCTTGTGGGTTAAAGGTTGAGAGGGATAACCTCCCGCTTTCGATCATATCCTGAATGACATGTTTTAATTTGTAACATTTCTCTGTATCATGCCCTTTGCCTCTATGGTATTTGCAGTAGGAATTCCCATCCCAGAACTTGGATTTCTTTTCGGGTTCGGGAGTAGGTCCTATAGACTTCAACATTCGTTATTCCATGAGTCTCTGAAGGACATCGGTGTATGTAATACCAATGTTGGTAAATTCCCTAGGAGGTGTGCCTCTATTTTCGGAAGCCTTTGTAAATGACCTTGGAGGGTTGTTAGGTTTCTTAGACGAAGGATCCATGAGGATGCCTTTATTGATAATAGATTGTCCGTTTGTTGCTTTCTCCTTAAGATTGTCAAGTTGAGGGTTTGTCTGGACACTTTTCATTTTGAGAGGTTGGGTATCAAGCTTCTTACCCATTTCAGCAAACTGATTTTCCATCTTGGAGAGTCGAGAGTTTAAGCTATCAATAACTCCTTCTATTTTGGAGAATTTATTGTTGAAGGCAATGGAAAGCATGAGCATTCCACTTTGGATATCTTCATCTTCGAGGACATTGATTCCTTTATCATCATGATGATTGAGGAGATGAGAACAGTCTAAAGATGATTCTTCACCAGGTTTAATGATATTGGACCCAAGAGGGTCGGTCTTCTTGGATTTCTTGGCGGAAGGTGGCACAGGAAGCTTGCCATCCTCGATCATATCCTGAATAATATGCTTTAGACAAAAGCATTCCTCCGTATCGTGTCCCCTACCTTGATGGTACTGACAATATGAATTGCCCTTCCATCTAGATAATATCTTTTCAGGGTCTGGGGTTGGACCAATTGGATGAAGTTTTCCTTGGGAAACCAACCTTTGTAGAGCTACTTCATATGTGGTTCCGAGGTCATGGAATTCCCTATGAGCTCGTCCCGGCCTTCTGGGTGGAGTTTGTGAGAGGTTGACTCCCTTTCCTTCATTGGTCTTCTTAGATGGGTGAGTTGTGTTGAAGCTATGCCCTGGCCTTGGGGTATGAGAAGATGGTAAAGGTTTCATCATGTCTATCTTCTTTTCCATATTGATGACACGAGCGCTCAAGTCTTCGACGGTGGCCTGGAGCTTAATAACTGCAGTACTTAATCCCTCGACGATGATAGATAAACGTTCTTGAATACTTCCACCGGAAATTGCAGAATTCCTACCGAGAAGAAAATGATGCGCATTACGACTTGATTCGACATGGGATTACGCATACTAAGGCAACAAACAAAGGAAGGGACAAGATGACACATCTAGACTTGACTTGTGAATTCAAGAAATGTCGTGAGCGACTTCTCGTGTTTGAGTTCACGGTGCTTGACTTTGACCTTTAGACTCGAGTGTTGACTTTTGACAGAGTGACATTTATGTGGTTGACTTTATTGACAGGATTGGCGACACGTGTTGATTCTAATTTGTGTGTTTAAGACAGACTTGACTCGAGGTTCGGGTATAGGTGTTAAGAAGACTGTTGTAGTTTAGACTTAAATATGAGGCCCATTGAGACTCGTGTGTTGAGCCTCGGAACGTGTGACTCGAGTGTTTAGATCCTAACTGAATTGGGGTAGGGGGTCCAAAATGACGGCGTGACGCCTTAGGACTTGACTTGAATTTTGAAAAGACCCAAAATGTAAAGGAAGACGAGTTTATGATTTGACAGAGTTCCGACTAGGACATAGTCGGTTTGAACTTTGACTCTAACTTAGCCCAATTGAATGTACACATTTACATTTACATGTTGCATTTGAATTAAACGTTTATGTTTTTTTTTTTCGGATTTTTTTTTTTTTTTTTTTTTTTTTTTTTGAAATGGGTTTGAGGCCCGAAATTTGACTCGATAAACGGACAGAATTTTGACTCATTTTGCGCTATTTGAAGGCCTATTTCGAAATTTTGTTTGAAAATGGGTTTTGATTTTTGAAAACTCGTCATGGTTTTGTTTAGAAATGGTGATCATGTAAGGTATACACATTTATACAAGCATTATAACGGGATGCTGAGTGCATTTAAAAGGGTTTTGGTTTAAAGGGTGGGTTGCCACACCGAACCATCAAACCCGAAGTCTGTGGAGAGGCTCGTACCAAACAAGAGTAAGGCCGATTCCTAGTCCATTTCCTCAAGTAGTGAAAGTCCTTGATACAAACAAGAGTAAGCATCATGGTATGGATGACGTCAATCGCTATCCATCCTTAGGCCCAAATAAGAATTAGGACCGTTTAGACGGGACGATTGGTCGAATGGGTTGGGTTGGGCCTAGGAAGGCCGAATTAAACGATCTAGGAAGACCGAGTTATGAAAACCGACAATTGTCTTGTACAAATTATTCCCTAACCTTGTTCAAGTTTCACCCTTGCTACACGTAAGTGTATTATCCCCAGCGGAGTCGCCAAACTGTGGACAGCGGGCCGCCCACGGGGGCGCTTGGTGAGAAGCGGAAACAAGCGTTTGCATTTTGTATGGAGTCGCCACCAATTTTTATGGGAAATTGGAACCGTTCGAATACCTCATGTCATGTCAAGACATAAAGTAGTGACATGAACACTAAGCAATCGTTACCCTTAGCATTCTATGTCTAGAATGACTCTCGTGGATGCCAATGAACACGGGTGCTTACGGAGATCTGGAGTAAGGGGTGAGGGTACGTATTAGGAAGCTCTTTTGATCGAACACCTAATCCCGCCCGCCTCGATAACGGCCTCTACTAATGATTAGGGAAGTTATTCGTACTCGATATATCGTCGGTTATATGCATGCAATGCAACATCCATTGATTAATCCTAACATGTGAGAATTAATACTAAGTCGGTTGACACGTAATTAGCAAGCAATTGGGTCGAAGTAGGATTTAATGTTCAATTACATGTGAAAATATCCAAATGATATAAGAAATACAATAAAAGAAATACAATAATGAAAATTACATTAATTACATTGGGATAGGCGATTTATGTCGAAAATACCTTTAAAACGGATAATTTGAGAAAAAGAGATAAAAGAATAAATCAACGAACAAAACAGAAGGCGATAATACGGATAATAGTTAGTTAATACGTAAACTAATTAAACTAGGTCAAGGCAGAAACGGAGTTCGTGACGAACTCGGCCAGAACAAAGCAGCAGCGAGCTGCGTCCTTTGAATAGGCGCGCGCTGACGCCGCGTCCTGCCCTTGGCTCGCCTCCGGCCGTGAAGCCGTAATTGCAAGCCTTTAATGCCGATTGGTGATTTAAAGGATTAATTGATGATATTTACTCGGATGAAAGTGATTAACAGGTTAATTACATGTGAATGATGGTCATAAAAGCGATAAACATGAATGATACGGATGTAAACGTATTAATTACATGAGATTATGATGAAGATATTAATGAGTCCTCTGTTGAAATAAGTCAATTAGGCTAAATATGACGGATATACAACGAATATGCGAATAAGCAGATGAAAACTATATCAATGGCGAATTCCAGAAACTCAATATGAACAAATTGAATCTCTAAAATCCGGGTTTGAATTTAATGACGGAAACCCGCAAATATGAATTATAAGGGATTTAAGTCGGATTTGATGAATTAAACATGTGCATGAATGATGAATCATGTGATACAATATACATGTGAATTATCAGTGACGATTATATCAAAGAATTAACGGACGAACAAATAACAAGTAAAAAGAAACGAATTACAGAGGACGAGGAAGAAGAAAAGAAGCGAAATCTGGCGCGCCCTCACGAAGAGGCGCAGCAGAATCGCGCTCCTTCGAAGAGGCGCAGCAGTTGCTGCGTCTTTTCTCGACGTCTGTCTACTGGAAATCCGTAAAAGGAGGTTTTAAAGACGGTTTTAGAAATCGGTTTTAATGAGGTATTTTCGACATAAACCTTACAATTGTGATACAATAAATAAAAGTACAATAAATAAAAGAGAGATTTACACCCTCAGACTTACATGTTGACGAAACGAGAATGACTAAGATATCGATTAGTGATGCTCGACGCGAATGCAAGGAAAGTGCCCTCGTAAGAGGAAAACGATTGATTAAATTGATTAATTAGATTGATTATTGTGTAGTTGGTCAAATTGGTCGGTCATGCAACGGAGAGGTCCGGTACCGGAAGGATCCGAGCTTACGTGGTCGAAAGTTCAAGCACGTAGGCGCCAATTAGTAAGAACGAAGTCTAGAATGCAAAGGGAGAAGAGAAGGGCGGACACTCGCGTGAGAAATATGAGGAACGAAGGCTCCTATTTATACTAATCACGCGAAGGAATTATGGTAAGAATAGGATACGGAAGGAAAGATCCGGAAATAACCGACTTAGGTTAAACGCGGAAACTTGGACAAAAAGAAAACCCTGGGAAAAGGCGCAGCGAGATCAAGCGTCCCTTGGAAGAGGCGCAAAGACTTGCTGCGTCCTTTCCCGGGTAGGTTTCTCTGCGCGTAGAAAACGCGTTTGACAGCCTGTCGTATTTTAGGCATAACTTTCTCTACAAGACTCGGATTAAGGTGATTTCGGTGGCGTTGGAAAGCTAAGAAAGAGATCTAGAACTTTATGTGAAATAGGCCTGACCCAAAAAACTAGTTATGACCTCGTAAAACAGGCTTAAAATTTGGGTTGTCATTTTAGCTAAATGAAATGCACATTTTGTAATGTAAACTTTTAGTTTAGCCTAAAGAAGTAACATGGGACTCAAAATGAGATATAATCATGACATTTTATGACATCCTAACCTTAGGTAGACAAGCACATTGTTTTGACTCGGGATTTGACGGTTTTAGGAAATGAAGACGGTTTTTTGACCCGGACTCCAAATGTACTCTAATTACTGCCAAAACGACCGTATCGGCACGTAGATGACAATTAAGAGGTAGACGTTAATATTTGAGCAATCACTTGACGATAATCTTATGAACTGTCACTAATCGTTTCGCGTACCAAACATGCGGCCCAATCATCACCGGGTGGTTTGCGGGAGGTGCAGAAACGAGGTGTCTACAGAGTATTACACACCTCCACTTGAAAAAACGCAACGTCCTCGTTGCGCCTGGCAGCATCTGATTGCTACCAAGCCCAGAATCTTCCCCCGCTAGTTGGGTGACCCGGGTACTCCTGTAATACCCGTCCTTTTAGAGACCCGTTGACTGTCGTTGACTGACCCTAGACACCTATCTAGATCTTCGGAAACCTTACGAGCTAACCTTGTGACGTTATAACCCTTTAATGTGTTGATTACTCGATCTAGCGGAGGCTACTTGACCGAGTAGCTTAGTCACTCGATCGAGTAGAGGCCACTCAATCGAGTAAGTTCTTTACTCGATCGAGTAACGGGAGTTCAGCAGGGAATTATAAATCGTGATATCGTGAAACCCAAATCATTTCTTCTCCTTCTCTCCTAAACCTAGATGCCGCCATATCACTTATCCTTCAATATGGTTCATCTCCTTGAGGCCTTTGAGAGTGGTTACACATTAGGGATGGGATGCTTGAGTCGGGCAGCGGTCTTAATGTTGGATATCTTTGTATAGGTATGTTGCCATCATCATCATCGTCTCCCTTGGATTCAGTTGTGTTTATGGTAGTAGTAATAGATGGTTATGCTGGTTGTTATAGGTGGTTATGGTGATTGCTTGTTGTCTTGTGGTCGTGCACGGAATCACTGCGGTTTGCTAAAGGTAGGTTTTCCTACTCAGTACTGTTGGTTGTCTAAAGTGTCGATTGTTGTTGTATAATTGGTTTAGTGTCGTTGTTGATGGTGTAGATTGGTTATTGCTGATCGTTGTTGTTTTATAATGTAGTTGGTTGTGATGGTTCGTCTGTGGTACTCGAGGTACGACCTCGACTGAGTGGAGTCACTTGCGGGAGTGGCTTCACGCCCTTGATTCACCCTCTGTGGAACCCGCCATAGAGGGGATGTGCACATTAAGGAACATGGGTTATCGCTCGGATTATATGAGCGGGGCTTAGGTGGGAATGGCTGCGGTCCCCCACTGGCGGTGTGGATTACTGGTGGTGACTGGTAATCTGGCAGGACTGGACCTTCGGGCAGTCAGAGATGTGTGGTTGATTGGAGGAGATGGTATATGCGTGTTACTGTATTTGTTGTGTCTGCTTTTATATTTGTTCCTTTAGTTGCTGACCTTGTGTGGTGTTGTTGTGTTGTCTTCTTGTGTTGTGTCTGCCGTGATCCCCTATGGTGAGCAGTCAGTCTTAGCCGGTTGATGTCTGGATCCTAGCTTGGTGCTTGGAGGGACGAGTCTACCACGAGTCTTGGCAGAGATAGTTTACATAGTTGATAGTAGTCACGAGTTGTACCTTTGTTTTGTTTGTATCACTTGTAATTTGATATAACAGTTCTTTTATCGACATTTGATTATTACTGTCCTTGGGCAACTGAGATGGTAACGCCCTTATGTGCTGGGTAAGGTCTTGTTAAGGCTCCTTGGTAGATGGGGGTGTTACAAATTGGTATCAGAGAGACAATTTTGGAACCTGTAATTAATGAGCCTAATGAACGTAGTTAGTCTAATAAAATGAACCTGGTGTATATATGTTGGGAGCCCCGGCTGATGCTTGATTTTGGGTGAGAAGGCGCCCTCATTTCAAAATCATTGCCCCAATATGCTTAAGCCAGACACCGAGAATGGGGATATCGAGTCGGGAATTGTGTGCATAGATGTGTATGATAAATAGGTTAGAAATAGTTGTGATGGAGTCTATGGTAATGTTTAGTGCGTGCAAATAGTAACGATGAACTGTGAAGGTTTGTGAACTGTTGGAAGTGTGTGTATGGATGCGGTAAAGATGGTGAATATGCTAGGAGTTGCATACAAGTATTGGATAATGTAGTGATGATCATGAGTTGTGAGTCTTTATATGCGTTTTAGTTAATAAAAGTTGTCAAGTAATATTTGGAAATGCAATGGATGAATTGGTGTGACATGTTTGAAACCGTGAGCAAACTTGTGTAGTAAGTGGTAAATATGTTGCCAAATGGATGATTAATGTAGTGTAAACATGAGTCGGATAATTGAATTTGCAAATGTGTAAGTAGACGTAGAATACTGTGTTGATTGTACATAAAAACAAATTGATGTTATAGTTGAATTGTGTTGCTTAATAGTTGGTATGGGACGGAAGGATATGTGTAATGTTTGGATGAAATAGCGGTGTTACGTTTGAGTAGTAATAATGTATCGTAATTAGATGAAATAACCGGTGACGAGTTCCAAATATACTTTGGAATCGACACGAGTTGTTGTTTTGCAGGAATCATTAACCGAACTCGGAACTTTTGACCTCGTTCCTAACCTTACTCGACCGAGTACGAATGCCTACACGACCGAGTAGACCTTACTCGATCTAGTTGAGGAGTTATTAGATCGAAGAAGTTGGAACTGCCAGCGAAAAATCAATCGAGTAGCTCCAACTCGATCGAGTAGAGGCCACTCGATCGAGTACCCAACTTACTCGATCGAGTAAGTGCTACAGTACCCGGACTCACGCGGGATTCTTATACTTTCCAATCTTCTTCCTTCTCTTATTTCTTCATACTTTAAACCCTAACTTTCTACCAACATCTTTTTCTCCCATATCTTGGTGAAATTTATGCTTGATTTCTTGGTTTCCTTCATGATTAATTCGTTCTATTCATTTGCTAATCATTCAAGGTAAGAATGCTCATCTTTCTCTTTGTTTTTAATAAATTAGAACTATATAAAAGTGTTTGATTTTCTGAAAATTCGATTTATACTCATGTATTTTTGTTTTTAATTGTTGTAATATGGTATAGTTGCTCTAGTTTGCTGATTATTGATGCTAAAAGTAGAAAAATCGAATCAATAGGGGAGTATATGTGGACCGAAATTTCTAGGGTTGGGTTACAAATTGAATTTTGATTTGTCTTTTGAGTATAAAAGGCGGAAAATTGAGTAATGTATGTTGTGGGTATCATGTTTAATGTTGATTTTGATTAGTTTTGCCCAAAATTTTGTCTTAAAACTCCGTCTTAAAAGTGCCCCAAACTGAAATTCGCCCCAATTCTTTATGATGGTTACCTTTTTGTGAAATTATTTTGAAAGGATTAGTACCTTAATTTGTTGATTGATGTTACAATTTTCGTATTTTTGACAGCTATAAAGACCGTCTGTTATGGATTGTGAGAGTGGCATGTTTAAAACTTTTGATTGTTTTGGTGAAAATGTGTTTACATAGTTGTTTCTTCCTCCATAAGTGTGCATGAAAAGTTTTTTTTCTCCAAGTAAGTCTGTTTGTGTGTCTAAATATATGTGTTGAAATAGATGCCGAGACCTGCAGTTGGCACCCGCCAGAGTAAGAGGGGAAGGGCTTCTGAGGCCGAGGTTGGTGAGGGGAGTCCGGGACCCACTGTCTCACCCGTGCCCGAGTATTCTACCGTTGTCTTTGATGATTTTAAGCAAATAGATGCTTTTGTCGAGTTACAGAAACGTCGTATGAAACCAACCCGATATATCGACACCACCATCTTAGAGGACCTTGGGGTAGAGACGGATATGAGGCATATATTTGAGACCTTGGGTTTGACTGGTTTGTATCGCCTTAGGAAGAATTCCTACGCCTTCTTGACCTTGGAGTTCATGAGCTCTTTCACCTATGATGCAGCGGCTAAGACCGTACAGTTTCGTCTCATGAACACTAGTTTCCTCTTGACCATGTACATGTTTGCTACCCATCTAGGCCTTGCTCGACCGGAGAAGGGAGCCCTTAGGGATATCTCGACGGAGTGCGGGGCTAGTAGTTATATGCCTTGTTTTACCGGTAAGAACGCCCCCACCTCAAGTAACATGTTGATAAATGACGTTCAACATGTCACTTTGAAGATCTTTCTTTGTGCCTTGACTTGTCTGCTCTACGATCGGAAGGATGTGAGTAAATGAACTCACATGAGGTGATGTTGCTAGTTGCCTATCTCAACCCCACCCGAGCCCCGAGAGTTTCTTATAGTGCCCCGACCATAGTCTGTGCTAGCCTAGCTTTGATGGCCACCCCTGGGACCCGATACTTGAGTTGTGGCGCCATTGCCACACGGTTAGCTGAGCGGTTGACCACCTTTGAGGCCTTGTCGGCCCTTACACCTAGGGCTGGGCACCGGTCCAAAATCGGACCGGATCGGACCGGAACCGAAATCGGAAAAATTCACGGACCGCGTCTGGACCGGAAAAATTCCGGTCCAAGACCAGACCGGACCGGTTGGACCGGAATTACCTACTTTTTCAAATTCCGGTCCAACAATTCCGATCCATTGGACCGGATCGGACCGGTTGGACCGGAATAAAAATACAATTTTAAGAAAAAAAATGAAAATAACCATAATTTCGGGCATTCCGGTCCAAACCGGTCCGGACCGAAAAATACCGGTCCCGGACTGGACCGGAACGGAAACCGGATTCTTGAAAAATGGTGGACTGGAGACCGGACCGGAATTTTTAATTCTTGTTCCGGTCCACTCGATTCCGGTCCGGACCGGTCCATTTTTCCGGTCCGGACCGGATTATGCCCACCTCTACTTACACCTATGGCTCCATCGGTGCCTACCTTGGACCGAGACTACTTCCTCGACTAGAAATGGTTGAGAACTTTGGAGGGTGGTGGTTTGGCTTGGAGAGTATGGGGTATGAGCTGGATGAGGATACCTGACCCCGATCACCTTCCCGTGACTGAGCCCTTGACGACGGCGGTAGTGGCATCAGATTCTGATGATGAAGAGGAGACTCCTACTCGGCAGTACTACCTCATTGATGCAGATATTTTGGAGGTGATGTAAGCGCCGAGTAAGGGGGATCAGGCTAGACCCGAGGATCGACAACCTAGAGTGGGGAGGGGTCCGAGACGGGTGAGGGAGAGAGTCGCTGAGACCCAGCCACAACTGCCCGTGCCTCCACAGCATCAGTTTCCCAGCTACCCTTCGTTCTTTAGTCCTGAGATGCGGGTGAGTGAGCTCACAGAGAGGGTATCCGCCACTTTGATGCTCCGGAACCTACACGAGATAGCATATATGCAGGGCATTAGGACCACCTCGGCCCAACCGGTGTGGTGAAGAGGTGTTGGAGACGATAGTGGAGTCTTTCACTCCTTTTATGTGGATCCGACTACATGGGGGGGGGGGACCCCAGGAGTTACCCATAAGGTTGCTTGGCACCATGGCAAGTGGGAGCAGATTCTGGTACAGGTGCTATCACAGGTGAGGGTACAGCTGGAGCGGGCACATCCGGAGGAGGAGGCGGAGATGAGGTGATGGAGGAGCCGGCCTTGAAGTGACGTTCTTTCATTGTTTTATATATATACTGTCTCATAGATTGTCGTAGTTAGTACTTGGTTGGTTGGTACTTTTGATACACTTTGGTTTGTATTTGGCCATGTTTTGGGTGGATTTTGCACAAGGCTAAATCAGGTCAGAGTAGATTTAGGTAGGGTTAACTAGCTCTAGTTAGTCCGTAGGTCAGGTTGTCAAGGTGGAATATAAGGATATAAATGCGATAAATATAACAATAAGAAGACAAAGAATTTTGTACGTGGAAAACCCTTGAATGGGAAAAAAACCACGGGCACCAAGCCAGGAGAGGATTTCACTATTGTATTATGAATTTAGCACAATGGGACGTAAATATCTAAGAGTTGTATGGGAATATTGTGTTGGGAAATGTGTCCTCAACAATAGTGCGATCACATGATTTAAATATCATTATTAAATCTCATTTTAAAGAATACAATTGGGAAGTAATTTTATTCAATCAACCGTCAACATATATCGGTAATGATTGGCTGACTAGAGTTTGACATTACTGTCGTGTGACGGTGGTGATCAGTTGACCCCCTAGGTCACACCTATAGGGCAACACTCTTAATTGATTATTTAATTAATCGTATAACGTTACGAGTTAATTAAATTATTTGAAAATTGACGGACGATTTTGGAAGTAAAATTTACGTATCATATTGAAATGTGATTAAATAAGATACGGTCTGAGTAATTGAATTGTATCATTACTCGGATGAAATAATTGTTTAAAGTAACAATTAAATTGAATGAATTGTTATAAATACAATCAGTTGTGATTTATAAATTGGTAAAATTTTTGGTACAAGTAATTATGATATTACTAAGTCGATATTTGTATGTGACGTATTTTATTAATACGTTGATTTTTAATATGTTAAAAATTACATAACAAATTTATGTCACATATGACATGTGACATATTGACAAATTGACAAAAATAATATGGACTCTATATTATCCATTGTGCCGAAATTAGGGGAAGAAATAGGCTAATATTGTGTTTGATTAAGATAATGGTAAACACAATGATTACCTTATTTCCTAGCCATGCAAGCCTATTATGTATTGTAAAGAACAACACTTGCATGCATTGGCTCACCCTAAAGGCTCCTCTTACACGGTTTTGGGGAAGAAAAATGATCATTGTTTTCTCTATAATTTTACCTAATAATATACTAAAAGTAGTGTATTATTATTCATTCCAATTTACTCATCAAAAATACAAGTTCTAGTGAGAAGAAAAATCCTCTCTTCTTCTCTCTCAAAAACCGAAACATATAAGTGTTTTATAAAAGTTTTGGTTCAATTTTCTACCTTGATTAATATTATACTAGTATTTGTAATATTAATCAAATTAAGAGAAGCCTTGGGTATAAAGTTTAGGGAGAGATCTTATACTTAGATCTTGTTCATCCATAAGGAAAAGCTCAAGATCAAAAGAGAAAGGTGATCTCTTTTGTGCCCTTAAATCCGAAATCAACAATGTAAGGACATTATTTCTCTTCTTTTATATTATTGTTTGCATGCATAAAATCCGTTTTAATTTTATGACAAATTATTTTAGACATATATGAGTATGTTAATATGTATATGAATCTACATTTCCTTCAATCGGTATCAAGAGCCACGGTTGTTTGCATGCAAATTGGTTAAAAGTTTTTCCGAGTTATATGAATAACAAATAAAACTTGTAAAATTTGTGTTATTATGATATATCACGAAATTATTACATGCATGTTAATATTTCTGGTCCTAAAGTGTTTTAGGATATTTTGGTTAATTTTTCGGATTTTTATTGTTCATAATTTACAATAATGGCATTTAAATGTGATTTTATGAGTAAAAATGTCATTTTTGGTCTAAAATTAGCTATACTTCGAATTTTCACTTGGTTTTTGGATATGTTATCTCATATATTATTTTGAGATAACCTGTAAATTTTCATAATTTTTGGACTAGTTATGCTCGAAAAATGTTTTTTTCATTATTTAATTCGGATTTAAGTGAAAAATAGGTTAATATGAGTTAAATTTCGAATCTGGTCATAGAAAATTAATATGTTGTCACATGCAATTTTACAAGATGTGTATAAAATAATTGGCTATAAAGAAGTCTTTTAGCATGATTTATGAATTTTTGAAGAAAAATAGCATAAATAGTGACATTATTAGTGGAAAATTAATAAAACATAATCTATGACTTAGGAAAAACGTCTAATGTTGCATTTTATTATATTTTTCAGATCTAAAATTGAAAAGTTAATGAAAATAATTTTTCCATGTTTTTATGATTATTTTATTAAAAATCGATAAACCGCAACATTGTTTTTCCGGAAAAATTTCGAAATTTTTAACCTAAGATTTTGAACATTATGAGTGTCATGGAATTTTTCCAGAATGTTCATGAATTTAAATTTCAAATTTTTAATTTATTTGGAATTTTTGGATTTATTTGAAGATTAATAGCTTATTTTTGTAATTTTTGGTCCATTTATGAACAATTTTGTAAATAAAGGTTAATTATGGTCAAATTTTTAGTGAAGACTAAATTTGAGTCCTAAGAGGTTAGGGTAATTAACTTATGCATAAATATGAGTTTATGTATTTTTGTGATTATAAAATGTTGAAATCACGCAAATCCGTAAAAACCGAGTAATATACGATATTGGCTAATTAAAGGCGATTTAGCATAAAATTGAGCATGTTCATACATATTATAATGCTGCATTTTCTTTATGATTGTCATAATTTTAATTTATGTAATTTTTGAATTATGTAATTTTACTTTGTATGGCCTTAGATTTTAATTGGTATTTCCCGAAATGTATGGGAATATCGATTCGGTTGTAATTTTTATTGTGATCTCGTATCACCGTTTTGTAATTTAATAGATTTATTTTATTTTAGTTACAAATGTATAATAGGAAATTATGTAATTTATTATGTAATTTTATTCATTCCGGAGTTCCTAAAGACGGATTTCTTCAAGAATGGCGATACATAAAGACGGTGTTACCTCGAGATGCGTGCCACAACCGAAGTTCAAGGGACCAATGTAGTTGGTTTCCGAATATGTAATAGATTAATAGTTTTTCTATTTTAGGAAAGGCCATACTAGGATTTATTTATCTTTATGCTTGCATTTTATTTTATGTCACATGCATCGCTAAATCGCCATAACTAAACATGCATTGTTATTTTATCGAGTTTATCGACCGTGTCAATTCGAATTATCGTAGTTCACCGCTTTAGTTCACTTAAAACGTGATAGATAATAAATTGGCATGACCTCTCGCTAAAACAATTAATTGAGACATAGCCTTACCAAATAGTAGAAACCATGAAAACCTATTTCGCGAGGGAGTGCACTCGGCTACCCCGGGGTACAAACCTTGTTACGTAGGGGAAGTGGGTGATGAATGTTAATCCACCGAATTCATGTTGATAAGGGATGTATCGGCTACCCCGTGCCCAAGTTGATGTGGGTTTGGATAATGGACACATTTATTCGAAATTTGGATTGAACTCAACAAAAGTAATTGATAAGGGTTGCATCGGCTACCCCGTGCCCTTGTTGATGTGTTTTGGGCTATAGATAAACATTAGAGTAATTTTATCGACCAAGAGTTCTAAAAGTAGAATCGATTAAAAAGTTAATCCATCGAGTTATATTAATGAAGGTTGCATCGGCTACCCCGTGCCTAAGTTGATATGAATTTGGGTCTTGGAATCATTTATTATAGTTGGGTAGAGGTCACTATATAAATGTTCATATCTTGTTAATTTGCAAGTATGATTCAAAAAGACAAATGTTAATATTTCCTTTTTCTCCATATTTGTAGTTTTTACAATGAATCCATCAAATGCTACCGCACCTATAACTATTGAGTCATATCACCATGTTCTTGACGACGTATATGCTCCAACAATAATTTCGATACAACTAGAGAACTTCATTTCGGGATAGGTTCGGATGGAAACCTTAATTTCATCACCACTTCTAAACCACCCACTACTACTAGACCTCGTGTGAGTCCGTCTCAGGAAGACTACCTCATACGATCTATAGGGTCTTTATCTCTGGAAGATAAGGATGCCAAAGCTAGTGGGAGCTCTAGCAATCAAGTTCTTGCTTCAAAGGGCAAGAGGTTCAAGAAGAGAGGAAAGAAAATCAAAAACTTCAAGCAAGTTAATGATGAGTGCCATTATTGCTATGGCATGGGACATTGGCTAAGGAATTGCCCTATGTATTTGCGAAATATAAGGGAAGGACTCATTACTCCAAAAGGTACAATTCCTAAAGAAATTTATGTTATTGATATAAATTATACTTCCACTACGACATGGGTACTAGATACCGGTTGTGGTTCTCACCTTTGTAATCATTTACAGGGTTTAAGAGATGTGGAGAGGCTTAGCAAGGGAGATGTGGATCTACGCCTTGGAAATGGAGCTCGGGTAGCGGCCGAATCCAAGGGAACTTATGTTTTAGCTTTGCCAAATGGATTTGAGTTGTATTTGCATAATTGTTTTTATGTACCTACACTCTCTAAAAACATTATTTCAATCGCCATGCTAGACGTGGACGGTTTTTGTTTTGTCATTAAGAACAATCGTTGCTCTATTTCTAGGAATGATTTGGTTATTGGCCAAGCTACTTCCATCAATGGCATTTACATTTTAGAGACCTCAAATCCAATTAATGATATTTATAACATACAATCAAAGAAACTCAAAACAAGTGACCCAAGTGAAGCGTTCATTTGGCATTGTCGATTAGGTCACATAAACGAGAATCGCATCAAAAGATTAGTTTCGACTAATGTGATTACACCATTTGATTATCAATCATTTGGTACATGCGAATATTGCCTACTTGGCAAAATGACTCGTAATCCTTTTAGCGGTAAAGGGACACGAGCTAGTGAGCTATTGGGACTCATACACACCGATGTATGCGGACCAATGAGTATCACCGCTCGTGGAAATTATGACTACTTTATAACCTTCACCGATGACTTGAGTAGATATGGGTATATCTATTTAATGAAACACAAGAGTGAAGCATTTGAGAAATTCAAGGAATTCCAAAACGAAGTAGAGAACCAATTGAACAAAAGAATTAAGGCACTACGATCCGATCGTGGTGGTGAATACCTTAGTCTTGAATTTGATTCACACTTGAAAGGTTGTGGTATTATATCACAACTTTCTCCACCCTAACACCACAACTGAATGGTGTTGCCGAAGGAGAAATCGAACCCTACTTGATATGGTTCGATCCATGATGAGTCAAACCGAGTTACCGAACTCGTTTTGGGGATTTGCAATCCAAACTGCAATTCTATCTTTGAATAATAGTCCCACTAAAGCCACCGAAAAGACTCCATTTGAGACATGGAAAGGAAGAGTTCCTAATCTATCCTATATGAAAATTTGGGGATGTGATGCTTACGTCAAGGCTAAACCCGACAATAAGCTTGCCCCAAGATCTGAAAAGTGCATCTTTGTAGGCTATCCTTTGACCTCTCGAGGTTACTATTTCTATAAACCTCAAGAGAACAAAGTTTTTGTGTCTTGCGAGGCTGTCTTCTTAGAACGAGAATTTATTTCTAAGAGACAGTGGGGAAAATTTTGAACTTGATGAAGTTCAAGAGCCACAAACCGAGGTAGAGACGCAGAAAGATGTTCCTTCGTCGTCTAACGCGGTTGTACCTCCTCCACTAAGAAGGACGGGCCGAGTTATTCGCCATCCCGATCGATATGTGGGACTTATCGAGGAAGATGGAACACTCGATGTGTTGCTTATGGAAAGTGACGAGCCCGCCACCTACAAGGCCGCAATCTCTAGTCCTAATTCCACCTTATGGCTTGAAGCCATGAAGTCCGAAATGGATTCTATGCTTGAAAACCAAGTTTGGGACTTGGTAGATTTGCCTAAAGGGGCAAGACCCCTTCAATGCAAATGGATATTCAAAATCAAGAATGCATAGAAGGACATGACGATGTCTACAAAGCTAGGCTAGTGGCAAAAGGATTTACCCAAGTCCAAGGTCTCCATTATGATGAGACTTTTGCCCCCGTAGCCATGCTAAGATCCATACGGATTTTGTTAGCGATCGCCGCATTTCATGATTATGAAATTTGGCAAATGGATGTCAAAACCGCTTTTCTAAATGGGCATTTAGAAGAGGAGGTGTACATGATACAACCCGAAGGTTTTGTTGATTCTAAAAATCCTAACAAAGTGTGCAAGCTTAAGAGATCCATTTATGGTCTTAAGCAAGCATCTAGAAGTTGGAATCATCGATTCAATCATGTTATAAAGGAAAATGGTTTCACTCGAAATATTGAGGAACCATGTTTATACATGAAATTCTATGGGAGCAATGTTGTGTTCCTAATCTTGTATGTCGATGACATACTACTCATTGGAAATGATATTCCGATGTTGTCTTTCGTTAAGAAGTGGTTAGGTAACCACTTCCAAATGAAGGATTTAGGAGAGGCACAACGCATATTAGGTATCCGGATCTATAGAGATAGATCCAAGAGGATATTGGCACTAAGTCAAGAGTCTTATGTCGATAAGATTCTTCGACGGTTCAGCATGGACAAATCCAAAAGGGGTTTGGTACCTATGGTAACCGGGACGATATTGAGCAAGACTCAATCTCCCTCCGAGCCCCATGATGTTGAACGCATGAAGTTGATCCCTTATGCTTCCGCTGTTAGATCAATCATGTATGCCATGATATGCACACGTCCTGATGTCTCGTATGCCTTGAGCATGACGAGTAGATATCAAGGAAATCCAGGTGAGAGTCACTGGATTGTTGTCAAGAACATCCTTAAGTACTTAAGAAGAACTAAGGACTCTATCCTTGTGTTTGGAGGAGACACCGAGTTGCGTGTTAATGGATACACGGACTCAAGTTTTCAAACAGATAGAGATGACATGAAATCACAAGCTGGTTTCGTGTGTTTATGCTCAATGGTGGTGCCGTAAGTGGAGAAGCTTCAAGGAAGTCAGAATCATGGATTCGACAACGGAGGTCGAGTACATAGCGATCGAAGCGCCAAGGAAGCTATGTGGATCAAGCAATTCACGGAAGGTCTAAAAGTAGTACCTACCGCCAATGATCCCATCACTCTCTATTGTGATAATAGTGGGACGATCTTCCAAGCTAAGGAGCCAAAGTCTAGTGATAGATCTAGACATGTACTTAGAAAGTATCATGTAATAAGAGATTTCATTGAAAGAAAGGAAATTGCGATTTGTAAGGTTGGGACGGATGACAACATAGCCGATCCGCTCACCAAGCCTTTATCGCAGGCTAAGCATGATGGGCATGTTACGTCCATGGGACTTAAACGTGTACCAAATTTCTGTTAGATTTTGAAATGAAATAAAAGTGTTGTTTTTGTTCATGTTCATAATCACATTTGTCTTTTATCTTTAATATTATACTTTGTTACATCCATACGGGTTGTAGAGACAATTGAACCCCGTTAAAGTGAACACGGATTAACATAGTATTTGCCCATAGTCACTTGTATGAGGTGACGTCTCGAAGTGACTAGAGTGTGAGGCGATTGATTGCAAGTTCAAGTGCCATAGAGTCATGTGAGATGACTAGTCGATCACATATAAATGACTGTTAGGAACATTTTGTCGGGCCTAATGACCGCTTATAGAGTTCTGGCAAATTTATATAGCCTGGTCGTGGCGAGAGCTACTATAGTATTCTAATGAGTCGATTCTTTTGACTAAAGACTATTCGCCTAAGATGGCACAGTTTCAGATTAACTTTGATTTGTGTTACTACGACCTTCGTAAATGGGGTCAAATGGGCATATTTTGGGTTATGATGGTCGTGGCTAGTCGAAGGGAATGAGTGCGATAGAATTGTCCACCCTTGTCGGGTTATAACAATATCTCAGGGCCACTCGAGGAGTAATGAACTGGAAATGCGTGGCCACGCTCGGAATGTATCTATGATAGATAAGTCCGGTCAATAAGTTATTCTCCAGATCGAGGAAACCACTCTCGATATGATCACTTGCAAGTACGACCTGAAAGACACCTTGCATTGAGTGGGAGATAGTAATAGGACAAGAGAATTGGTGACGCACACTTGTCGAGGACAAGTGGGAGATTGTTGGGAAATGTGTCCTCAACAATAGTGCGATCACATGATTTAAATATCATTATTAAATCTCATTTTAAAAAATACAATTGGGAAGTAATTTTGTTACTGTCAACTGGTCAACATATATCGGTAATGATTGGCTGACTAGAGTTTGACATTACTGTCGTGTGACGGTGGTGATCAGTTGACCCGCTAGGTCATACCTATAGGGCAACACTCTTAATTGATTATTTAATTAATCGTATAACGTTACGAGTTAATTAAATTATTTGAAAATTGACGGACGATTTTGGAAGTAAAATTTACGTATCATATTGAAATGTGATTAAATAAGATACGGTCTGAGTAATTGAATTGTATCATTACTCGGATGAAATAATTGTTTAAAGTAACAATTAAATTGAATGAATTGTTATAAATACAATCAGTTGTGATTTATAAATTGGTAAAATTTTTGGTACAAGTAATTATGATATTACTAAGTCGATATTTGTATGTGACGTATTTTATTAATACGTTGATTTTTAATATGTTAAAAATTACATAACAAATTTACGTCACATATGACATGTGACATATTGACAAAAATAATATGGACTCTATATTATCCATTGTGCCGAAATTAGGGGAAGAAATAGGCTAATATTGTGTTTGATTAAGATAATGGTAAACACAATGATTACCTTATTTCCTAGCCATGCAAGCCTATTATGTATTGTAAAGAACAACACTTGCATGCATTGGCTCACCCTAAAGGCTCCTCTTACACGGTTTTGGGGAAGAAAAATGATCATTGTTTTCTCTATAATTTTACCTAATAATATACTAAAAGTAGTGTATTATTATTCATTCCAATTTACTCATCAAAAATACAAGTTCTAGTGAGAAGAAAAATCCTCTCTTCTTCTCTCTCAAAAACCGAAACATATAAGTGTTTTATAAAAGTTTTGGTTCAATTTTCTACCTTGATTAATATTATACTAGTATTTGTAATATTAATCAAATTAAGAGAAGCCTTGGGTATAAAGCTTAGGGAGAGATCTTATACTTAGATCTTGTTCATCCATAAGGAAAAGCTCAAGATCAAAAGAGAAAGGTGATCTCTTTTGTGCCCTTAAATCCGAAATCAACAATGTAAGGACATTATTTCTCTTCTTTTATATTATTGTTTGCATGCATAAAATCCGTTTTAATTTTATGACAAATTATTTTAGACATATATGAGTATGTTAATATGTATATGAATCTACATTTCCTTCATATTGTATGCTCTATCTTGTCTTGTGTTGTCGTCCTTCAAATTATTCCCAAACGTTCTTTATATAGTAACCAGTTGAACGGCTGCTTGATCTTGGTATTAATGTGGAATATTTTCCTTACTTGCCCGCAATAATTCTCAATAATACGTCCTTAATTGCTGCTTTAATTGCGAGATCTTCCTATTTAATGCTGCGTATGTATTCCTCTTGTTGTAGATACCTCATTTCTGCACCTCCCGCAAACCACCCGGTGATGATTGGGCCGCATGTTTGATACGCAGAACGATTTGTGATAGTTCGTAAGATTATCGTCAAGTGATTGCTCAAATATTAATGTCGACCTCTTAGTTGTCATCTACGTCCCGATACGGTCGTTTTGGCAGTAATTAGAGTACATTCGGAGTCCGGGCCTAAAACAGTCTCCATTTTCTGATAACTGTTAAATCCCGAGTCAGAATGTTCTGGAATGTTCCGGATACTTCTATTCCATATTTCACAAATTTTATCTTTTGGCAAATAATATCCCCGTAATATTCTTATAAGATATTAAGGAAATCGAATTATTTCCGTCCTACCATAACTCAAACGCGGAAATCTTTCTTCAGCAGGAGGAAACCTCCTGGGAATAGACGCAGCAGGTGCTGCGCCTCTTCCAAAAGACGCAGATGGGCTGCTGCGCCTTTCCCGAGCCCTTTTCGCATGTTTCTCGTATCTTTTTCATATCTTTCCGAGATTCACTTCCAAAGAGTCTCCGAAACCCTAATTCCTTCACGTGATTAGTATAAATAGGAGCCTTCGCTCCTCATATTTCTCACGCGAGTGTCCGCCCTTCTCTTCTCCCTTTGCATTCTAGACTTTGTTCTTACTTATTGGCGCCTACGTGCTTGAACTTTCGACCACGTAAGCTCGGATCTTTCCGGGTACCAGCCTCTCCGTTGCATGACCGACCAATTTGACCAACTACACTCAAATCAACTTAATTAATCAATCGTTTTCCTCTTACGAGGGCACTCTCTTTGCATTCGCGTCGAGCATCACTAATCGATATCTTAGTTCTTCTCGTTTCGTCAACATGTAAGTCTGAGGGTGTATAATCCTTATTTATTTATTGTATTTACTTTTCGTATCATCCATTGTAAGGTTTACGTCGAAAATACCATTAAAACCGATTTCTAAAACCCTTTGTTAAAACTTGTTTTTGCGGATTTCCAGTAGATAACCATCGAGAAAGGACGCAGCAACTGCTGCACCTCTTCGAAGGAGCGCAGTTCCTGCTGTGCCTCTTCGTGAGGATGCCGCAGTTCCTGCTTCATTTCTTCTTCGTTCGTCCTCTGTTATTCGCCAAAGTTCTTTTATTTGCTTATTCGCTTGTCTATTCTTCATCATGATAACATATAAATCACATGTGTATATTATTCATCGTCTTTAACATGTTTAAATCATCACAAATCCGACTTAAATCCCTTATAATTCATATTTGCGGGTTTTCGTCATTAAATTCAATTTCGGGTTGTAGAGATTCAATTTGTTCATATTGGGTTTCTGGAATTCGTCTTTGATATAGTTTAATCTGTCTTTTGTCATGTTCGCCGCATATTCGTCATTAATTCATTGTATCTAACGTAGTTAATTGATTTAATTCGTAGGACTCATTAATATTTTTCACTTCTGTCATTATTCCATCTTGTAATTAATTCGTTCAATCCGTCTCATCCATGTTTATCGCTTTTATGACCCATTCATATGTTAAATAACCTGTTAATCACTTTCATCCGAGTAAAAATCGTCAATTAATCATTAAAATCACCAATCGACATTAACGGCTTGCAAATACGGCTTCACAAAATTTAATCGAGCCAAGGACCGGACGCGGCGTCTGCTGCGCCTATTCTAAGGGACGCAGCTCTCGCTGCTGATTCTCGGCCGAGTTACGTCCCCCGACTCCGTTTCTGCCTCGACCTAGTTTAATTAGCTTACGTATTAATCAACTATTAACCGTATTATCGCCTTCTGTTTTGTTCGTTATTTATTCTTTTATTCTTTTTTCCCAAATTATCCGTTTTAAAGGTATTTTCGACATAAATCGCCTATCCCAATGTAATTAATGTAATTTCCATTATTGTATTTCTTTTATTGTATTCCTTTCATTGTATGTTATCACATGTAATCAACATTAAATCCTACTTCGACCCAATTGTATGCTAATTACGTGTCAACCGACTTAGTTAAATCTTCACATGCTAGGATTAAGACTTGGATGTTGCATTGCATGCATTATAGCCGACGATATATCAAGTACGAATAACTTCCCTAATCATTAGTAGAGGCCGCTATCGAGGCGGGCGGGATTAGGTATTCGATCAAAAGAGCTTCCTAATACGCACCCTCACCCCTTACTCCAGATCTCCGTGAGCACCCGTGTTCATTGGCATCCACGAGAGTCATTCTAGACATAGAATGCTAAGGGTAACGATTGATTAGTGTTCATGTCACTACTTTGTGTCTTGACATGACACGAGGTATTCGAACGGTTCCAATTTCCCATAAAAATTGGTGACGACTCCATACAAAATGCAAACGCTTGTTTCGTTCTCACCAAGCGCCCTCGTGGGCGGCCCGCTGTCCACAGTTTGGCGACTCCGCTGGGGATAATACACTTACGTGTAGCCAAGGGTGAAACTTGAACAAGGTTAGGGAATAGTTTGTACAAGACAATTGTCGGTTTTCATAACTCGGTCTTCCTAGACCGTTTAATTCGGCCTTCCTAGGCCCAACCCAACCCATTCGACCAATCGTCCCGTCTAAACGGTCCTAATTCTTATTTGGGCCTAAGGATGGATAGCGATTGACGTCATCCATACCATGATGCTTACTCTTGTTTGTATCAAGCCTCTCCACAGACTTCGGGTTTGATGGTTCGGTATGGCAACCTACCCTTTAAACCAAAACCCTTCTAAATGCACTCAGCATCCTGTTATAATGCTTGTATAAATGTGTAAACCTTACGTGATCACCATTTCTAAACAAAACCATGACGAATTTTCAAAAAATCAAAACCCTTTTCAAACAAGAATTTCGAAATAGGGCTTCTAATTAGCGCAAAATCCGGTCAAAACTCTGTCCGTTTGTCGTGTCAAAATTCGGGCCACAAGCCCATTTCAAAACCTCACTTCGAGTCCACTCCTATAACTACACTACAGTTGACTAGGACACACATTTTCAAAGACCTTGTCTTTCTTCAAAACTCACTCAACACAAGTGGCACACACCCACTTCATGAGTCAAAACTTTTCCTCTTTTAGCAAGTGTGATAGAATGGTCGATCGTGTTTTGATTCGTCACCGATCTCTTATCCAGTTTCCAAGATGCCCGGATCAAGTGATGAAACGAACTTCCACCAACTTCAGAATAGTAATGATCGAATCCTAGCCGCGCTAGCCCAAATGCAATCTACTCAAGAACAAACCTATGACCGCCTCGAGCTCATCGAAGGCCGTATCTATGCCGTAGAGGGAAGGTTGCCTCCCCTTGAAAGTGAAGTGCTACGTAATTCCGATGATGAATCTAGGGATGAGAATCCTTTCATGGGGATGACTGCAGCTGAGAAAAGACTCCAATACCTAGAGGAGCAATTGATGTACCTTAAGGGGGATGACATTTATAGGGAGAACAATCGCAAGTATGAAGCCGTCAATTCCAAATTGCCAACTAACTTTAACATGACGGATATCCCTAAGTTCAAGGGACACGAGAACCCTTTGAACCACATCCGTGCCTTCAAGGATTACATGTCTATCAAAGGCATCAAACCCGAGATGTTCTTAAGGATCTTTCCTTCATCTCTTGATACCATCCCGAAGCAATGGTTCTACACTTTAGATCACAAGAAGGTCGCTACTTGGGAGGACGCCGCAATCGAGTTCTCTAAACAATATGCGGATAATGCCGAGATCCAAGTCAACATGCGTACTCTAGAGGTTCTTACCCAAAATGTCAAAGAAGGATTCACCGACTTCCTAAGTAGGTGGAGGAAGACTAGCACCCAACTAGTTGAACGCCCAGATGAGGCTACTCTTGTGGAAAAGTTTGTGGATAATCTCAAACCCATCTATGCCAATCATTTGAGATATCAAAACATCAAGACTTTCAAGGACTTAACCGTATTAGGGACACGAATTGAAGATGACATCCGTAAAGGACTCTTGTCCAAAACGGTAGGTCGAGGATACCAAGGGTCCACAAGTCGTTCATACGGCTCTACTAGCAAGACCGATGAGGTTAACCTTCTCGAGCCATCCAAGAAAACTACCCCACCAAGGAAATTCACAAACCTTGGGGATACTTACTCCAACGCTCTAAAAAGGTTAATGAAGCAAGGTAAACTCCAACCCATTGGACCTACTCCCGAACCCGAAAGGAAGTCCAAGTTTTGGGATGAAAATTCATACTGTGAATACCATAGGGGCAAAGGGCACGACACAGAAAAATGCTACAAGTTGAAACACGTGCTTCAAGATATGATTGAAGATGGTCGACTTCCAATACCACCAGGAGGTAAGCCCAACAACACTCAGAATCCTCTTGGAGTTCTAGTGATTACAAGTGATGAATCTACCCTAGATTGCTCACACCTCATTTCTCCCACCGAAAATGAAATTCACGCGATTGAGAAAGAAGGGCTCTACTCTACTATCTCCCCTACCATCTCCGACTTCATCACATGGGTAAGGAGTGTAGATAGACAAGTTTGGGAACTAGAAAGCATGGTAACAACCTTACGCAATCCCAACGCAATACCCAAAGAACGTGTACCATTGATCTTCTCTCAAAATGCCACTATGCAAGAAGTAGTCACCGTGGTTGATAAACTAGTCGATCAAATCATACGACTAGAAGGTGATATCAAGAGAATGAGGGAACTAGCTGCAATCAATGGGGTTTGGGCCGATGACGATGAGGACGAGTATCTCATTGAAAACTCCCTAGTCAAAGAAATAGTCCAAAATGGTGAAGACCAAGATGTGGATCACCTAACTCGTTCGGGTCGCCCATATCAAAACACTACTCAAAACGGTCCAAACAACGTCATCACACCAAATGACAACGAAGATGACCCCACTGATCATTTGCTCAAGCAATTACAGAAAACAAAGGCCGATCTTTCAGTCTGGCAACTAGTAGCAAGCTCATTCCCACATCGCCAAGCTTTACTGCAAGCTTTGGCCAAGCTAAATGTAGCACATAACTCCACTCCTGAAGATGTAGTCAACTTGGTCTTCCAAGAATCACCTAAGCTAAGTAATCCTATTACTTTCTCGGACGAAGACTTGCCACCTTTTGGCGCTAGTCACAACCTTGCTCTATACATCACTGTCATTTGTCTAAAGAAGAATGTGCCAATGACCTTGGTAGATGATGGCTCCGCGGTCAACGTCATACCCCTCAAAACGGCATACAAGCTAGGCATGAAAGAGTTGGATTGGACTCCCACCAATCAAGGTGTACGTGCATATGACGGTACACGACGAAAAGTGGTAGGACTTGCTAACCTAACCATAGCCACGGGACCAATCGAACGAAAGGTTAACT
Source organism: Silene latifolia (assembly GCF_048544455.1). NCBI lineage: Eukaryota > Viridiplantae > Streptophyta > Magnoliopsida > Caryophyllales > Caryophyllaceae > Silene > Silene latifolia. The sequence continues at coordinate 209,416 of NC_133532.1, forward strand.
TCCAAATAGTGGACATCGAAGCTTCATTCAACATACTTCTCGGAAGGCCTTGGATTCACGCTTCCAAAGCGGAAACATCCACCCTTCATCAAAAGATCAAGATCCCACTAAATGGCAAAGTAGTGACGATCACTTCGTCACCCATCAAGGCAATAATCGAAAAACAATCGAACAATCAAGTCCTTGCGGATCCCGTATACGAACTTGGGGGCTTCCAAAGTGTAAGCGTTATAGAAAGTGAGTTGGCACCCTTATACTATAATCCCTACTCCAACTTGGTGGTCAACCACATACTCAAATCCCAGGGATACTTCCCTGGAATGCCTTTGAACCCTATTTGGAAGAATACCTTCGCACCATACAAGGAAGGCAACTCAACGAGGATACCACTTGGACTAGGGTACAAACCTACAAAAGAGGAAGTTCTCGAAATGCTCGCCCAAGTCCAAAACCGCAAGCACGTAGGAATCCAAATGAGGCCATATCTCCCTACCTTAAATGGGTACTTTGTTCAAGAAGGAAGTTCAGAGCTCTTTCACGGATTTCCCGAACCTTGGCATTATCTTGAGAGGAAGTTAGCCGGAATCGAGATCTTTCACGATTGCTACTTCATTCCTCCAGAAACGGTTCCTACCGTCAAAACCCGTCAAGCACCTTGCTTAGACGAACAAGCTGTTAGCCTATTGTTTGGAGAAGATCGATTCGTTAGGGCTGCACAGGATGAGATCATTACTATGATACTTCAAGACGATCGCTTCAACCCTACCGCGTTGATTACAGAAACCGACACAAAGCAGCAGAAAGGATGGAGAAAATCGATCAAATGGACCAACAATCAATGAAGACTCTTCAAGCTCACCACTGGAGAAGGAGAGATGTTCAAAGGAGAACCAGAAGACGATGAGTTCGAGTCGGAGTCGGAGTCTAGAGAAGTCATTAGAGAGTCTATTCCTGTTATCATCCCCACTCCCTTCGTTTCTCCTAGCTTAGTCTCGAGTAGTCACAGTAGTTCGGGAAATGCCCCAACCACTGTCCCTTTACCGCCACTGACCATGGATCAGTTGGCTTCTTTGTTTCAACTTTAGTCAAATCTTAACATGAATAAATCAGGTTCTGCTTACTCTTTGTGTTATCTTGAGTGCAATTCTGTTTACGATGATACTGAGGATGACCAAGACCCAGACTCAATCGAACTACCTCCCTACGTAGCCAAAGAAATATTACAGGAAGGGGAAGGGGGACCAGTAATAGAGGACACCGAACCCATCAACGTAGGAACCGAACTAGAACCCAAAGAACTTAGGATAGGAACAACCTTGAGCTCTACCGAAAGGGCCGATTTCATAGACCTCCTAAATGAATTCAAAGACGTTTTCGCTTGGTCCTACAAAGACATGCCAGGAATCGACAGGGATATTGCCGAACATAGGATTCCGATTAAGCCAGGTTTCAAACCTGTGAAACAGAAACTTCGACGAATGAGAACAGAATGGGCTATAAAGATTAAGGAAGAAGTTGACAAGCAATTCAAAGCCGGGTTCATCAAAGTTTCCGAGTATTCTGACTGGGTAGCTAACATAGTACCCGTACCCAAAAAGGATGGGAGAATCCGTGTTTGTGTTGACTTTAGGGACTTGAACAAAGCGAGTCCAAAAGATGACTTCCCTCTACCTCACATTGACATATTGGTGGACAATACTGCCGATCACGCGTTACTATCCTTCATGGATGGATATGCGGGTTATAACCAGATCAAGATGGCCATGGAAGATATGCATAAGACCGCATTCGTCACCCAATGGGGAACCTATTGCTATACAGTAATGCCGTTCGGATTGATCAACGCCGGAGCTACATATCAACGCACCGCAACTACACTCCTACATGACATGATGCACAAAGAAGTTGAGGTATACGTAGATGACATGATTGTCAAATCTAAGGAAAGAAAGGGACATATTGCGAACCTTCGCAAGTTCTTCGCAAGGCTACGAAAGTACAACATGAGGCTCAATCCTCAGAAATGCACATTTGGGGTAACATCTGGCAAACTCCTGGGATACGTGGTTAGCCAACGCGGTATAGAAATAGATCCTTCCAAAATCAAAGCTCTGATCGAAATGCCACAACCCCAAACAGAAAAAAAAGAAGTCGAGGATTCCCGGGAAAAGTACAAAGACATAAGTCGATTCATATCGAAACTTACGATGATTTGTGAGCCTATCTTCAAGAAACTCAAGAAAACAGACCACACCATGTGGGATGATGATTGTCAAAAGGCGTTTGACCGAATCAAGGAGATATTGGCCAAACCACCAGTGCTCATGCCGCCACAACAAGATCAACCTCTTGGTTTATATCTCACAGTAACTGAAACCGCCATGGGTTCTATGCTGGCTCAAACTGTAGAAAGTGAAGAAAGAGCTATTTACTATCTAAGTAAGAAGTTCTTGGAATATGAGTGCAAATACTCACAACTCGAAAAGACATGCCTCGCTCTTGTGTGGGCAACGAAGAAGCTACGCCACTACATGCTTAGCTACTCCGTCAAGATATACTCCAAAATGGATCCAGTCAAATACCTCTTCGAGAAACCCGTCCTCAACGGACGTCTGGCAAGATGGACTCTGATGCTCTCAGAATTCGACCTTAAATATGTGCCACTGAAAGTCATAAAAGGTCGCGCCGTCGCCGAATTCTTCGCAGAAAATCCTATCAATGACGCACAAACCATAGATACTTGGTCATTTCACGACGAGGATATACTTCAAACAAATGTAGACTCCTGGGATCTATACTTTGATGGAGCATCAAACTTAAGAGGATTCAGAATAGGAGTGTTGCTCATTTCTCCTGAAGGTGAGCATACACCGATCGCTGTCAAACTCGACTTCGAGGTGACAAACAACGCTGCAGAATACGAAGCTTGTCTCATTGGACTACAAGCGGCAGTAAGCTTAGGCATTAAAAACCTCCGAGTACATGGGGATTCATCACTGATCATCAACCAAGTTACAAGACCTTGGAAAACCCGAAGCGAAAGCCTCGCTCCCTATCAGGCTAGGATAGACCAAGTCGCTCAATTCTTTGATCACGTAACCTACCTACACCTACCTCGGGAGGAAAATCAATTTGCAGACGCTCTTGCGAAACTTGCATCTTTGATAAATATGCCGGATCACATGATGGAAATGCCTTTGTGCATCGAACGACGGTCAGAGCCGGCTTATGTCCACCAAATCACCGATGAAGAGGAAATCGCACAAGAGCCCTGGTTCCAAGCAATCCTGAATTTTAAGCTTAATAGTACCTATCCACCGGATATGGACAAGAGGGGACAACGAGCTATACGCCTATTAGCTTCCCAATACATTCTGATGCAAGGAGAATTATACAAAAGAACACCTCTTGGTGTAGTCCTACGTTGCCTCGATCATTCACAGGCACGAAAGGTGATGGAAGAAGTCCACAACGGAGAATGCGGTCCCCACATGAGTGGGCCTATGATGGCAAAGAAAATCACACGTTTAGGATATTATTGGACCACAATGGAATCCGATTGCATAAAATACGTAAGACATTGCCACAATTGTCAAATCTTCGGGAATGTACAACATGTCCCTCCTTCGTTGCTCTACACGATGACATCTCCTTGGCCATTTTCCGCATGGGGAATTGACATAATCGGAAAGATAACCCCAGCCGAAATAGGAGGTCACTGTTTCATTCTAGTGGCAATTGACTATTTTACCAAATGGGTAGAAGCGGCTTCCTACACTGGTCTTACGGCTAAAAATGTGGCAAAATTCATACAAAACAACATCATCTGTCGATATGGTTGCCCACATAAGATCATTAGCGATAATGGGTCACACTTCCAAGCTGAAACCGAGCAATTGCTAGCCAAATACAAGATTAAGCATCACCACTCTTCGCCCTATAGACCACAGACTAACGGCGCGGTAGAGGCAGCAAACAAGAATGTTGTCACGATTCTCAAGAAAATGATTGATAACTACAGAGATTGGCCAAGCAAAATACCCTTTGCCTTATGGGGATACCGTACATCTGTCAGGACACCCACTGGGGCTACTCCTTTCTATTTGACCTACGGCATGGAAGCCGTACAACCAGTCGAGCTAGAAATACCATCCCTGCGTATTCTACTAGAAAGTCAAATCCCGGAGGCCGATTGGAAGAGGGATAGGTATGAAGAACTCATCCTCCTGGATGAACGTAGGCTACGTGCCTTACATAATGTCCAAACATATCAAGCACGTATCAAACGAGCTTTCAACAAAAGGGTTAGGCCAAGAAACATCAAAGAAGGAGACTTAGTACTCAAATCAGTTAGAGCTCTTTTACCTGTTGACCCAAGGGGAAAATTCAAACCTAATTGGGCCGGACCATTTCTAGTCAAATCCATACTCCCAGGGGGTGCGGTTAGAATCACAGACCTAGATGGGAATGAATTTTCAAACCCCACAAACCTTGACCAACTGAAACGGTACTATGCCTAGAACAGGAACAAAAACGCGCCTCGCGTAAACCCACGTGTCGCTCTTGTGGCAATAAATAAACGGCCCCTGGCTGAGCTGAAATAAGCTAAATGTCACTGTGCTCTTGCATTTTGACAAAATTGTCGTCCTCATATCATCAAATAAACTAAACTCGCACCTCCAGAGTAAGCAAAAGCTCATGCTTATTTTCTATGTTCATTACAAGCTCTTGCTTCGAACAATTATTCTTTTACATTTACTCGAACTACGCGCAAGGGTTTGATTTCGCTTTTTAAGTGAATACGTAGGCAATCCTTCACAGGATTCAACCCATTATATCTAAAATGTAAATAGAAGGACATCTGCATTGCATTTGAAATTCGACAAGAATAATAAGTAGAAAATCCCAACGGTTTCATAACCATTTAACTTTTTTATTTCATTCGTTTCCTAAATAATAATAGTACGTTACATAATAAAAATAGAATAGGCTAGGATTCTAAAAATCCCTCCTTTTTATTACAACAACAATAATAATAATAATCAAATAATAAATAAAGACTCGGGCTATTCCTCCATCTTCCCCTTGCCCTTGTCATTCTTGTCATATTTCTTGTCACGACCTCGAGCGGGGCGCTCTTGCACCACTTCAGACCTAATCACCAACGGTCTTTCTCGAGGCCTGACTCTTCCGTTCTTGCCAACCACCATCTCTGCGACAGGAGTAGTCTTTGATTTCTTTGAAGGATGAATGACTTGAAACCCGGCTTCTTCTTCTCCCTCTGTCAGATGCTTCTCCTTCTCTTTCTCTCCCTCGCGCACCTTGTAGTCAACAAGCTCGCGTTTCCTCAGTCTCTCGCGCTCTTCCGGAGTTGCAGCCTTCCTCCACCTCAGATAGGAATTCGACACCCACAAAGCATTGGCGGAGAAGTTCAAGAACCACCTGTTTCTTTGGGCCCATTTAATAGCCCACTCCCTTCGGCTCTCGGTAGTAAGCGCCATAGCAGTCTGCGGGACGGTGTCAAGCCTAGGGATCGTCTACTTCAGCCCAACTTGCCTCATCAGTCTTTCCGGAAAGATGCATATCATAAACTCCAATCCAGGAATGCGCACGGACCTAGTGGGATCCAAAGAAGACACTCTAGTGACAGACTTGAGATGCCACCACGGTACAACCCACCTAATCAACGGACCATCATCACTTTTCAGCTTATTCTTCCAATAATCACAGACCCGAGTGAAGTCCACCATGTACAACCGCGTCCTCATCGCAATTGAACGGGAATGATAGGAAAGTGCATGAACTGGGGGCTCGATCAATCGGAGCCGTTCCATAAGCCAAACCTACCAAAAGCAGGTATTAGACATCGAAAAAAAAAAAAAAAAACGAAAACGAAAAAAAAGAAAAGAAAAAGTGTGTCTTTACCTGCAAAATGACGGGACTCCCCAAGACCGGCAGATCGCGGTTGGATTTCCTATTATCCAAACCCAAAATAATCTCTCCTAAGCATAAGCAAGCTGGGCTCCTGCGCAGCTCCATTTGCTCAATAAGGCCCAAAAGACGGGGATCACCTCTCAAGTCTTCATCAACATGCCCTTGGAAGACATACACATGCAACAAACAAAAGACAAATGCCCTCCTCCTAGCAACATGAGAAACAGTAGGGTCGGCCCTGTTGATGAATCGGTCTATAAAATCCAACATTCTCACGCCTTTCGGGGTAACTAGACGATCCACCTCAAGTCTGGTCAGTCCAAGCAAGTCTCTGAATTTGCTCTTATACCCTTGTGAAGTGGAAGGAATGGCAGGTAAATGTTCGGGGTCCCACCCACCAATAGCAGCAATTTCTTCACGAAATGGGCAAATGTCACCTCCTGGGAACGCGAAAACATGATAATTCGGGTCCCAATAGCCAAGGCAAGCATCCAAGAACGGTTTTACAACCTTAATGAGTTTCAAACTCAATAAAGACCCAAGGTTATAAGCACCCATGTCATGCTTCTCCATATTTGAAAATTCATTGGTCCATTCCTTCAAGCGGATCTCCAAAGTATTCATAATGAAAAATTTTCTTTTGAAGATTTATTTTGGGAGTTTTATGTGAATAGACGAAGAAGAGACGGAAGATTCATGTGAATTAAAGCTCCGTCGACGCTTCTATTTATACTAATTGCTGTTTCCAAAAATCCGTCAGAACGGACCAGCTTGGAACAAAGCGCGGACTGGGCCGCGCCTCTTCAAAGGGACGCAACTCATGCTGCGCCTCTTCCCCAGTCTCACTTCTGTGATTTCCGCGTTGGATCTTTCCTAATTCTATAACGCATGATTTCCTATTCCCGCGGGGTTTTATTTTGGTAAATACGAGAAGATTACCATGTTTCAGGTTTCCTAAATCCGCGGGCACGCATTTCGAGACGACGTCGACACCTTCGCCATTTCATCACACCTAATTCCTTTCCTTTTTAGGAAATAATTCTCATTTTCTTTTTTAGGAAATAACTTTCATTTTCTTTTTGGGAAATAATTTTCTTTTGTTTTCATTTTTAACGAATTTCAGCATTTCATTTCTACATTTTCTAACTAATAGATTTATCTTTTTTCTTTTTTTTTAGGGGGTAACCCTCCCTACCGTCCGGTCATTTCCGGCAAAATTTTTGCATTTTTGTATTCTTTTGAGTCTCATTTTTGCGCTAATTAAGGCCATATGTATATATAAATGTATGTTTTGCGTGGTTTCTATGTAAATTTCGGCAGCATGACGGCGTAAACCGTTATCTACCAAACCTGTTCATAACTAACCTGCAGATACAAGCAACACAACCCAGCAGCAAAGGCACTCAGGCCGTCGTATATACACCAAACAGAGCAAATGTACAAGCAAACTGGGGGCTTGCGCCCCAAACAAAGTCTAAAAATGTTCAAAATCAGATGTCCAAATGTACAAGTCTACAAAACTACACAAAACTACTGCTGGGCGCCCTCCAACTCGGCAACTCTCGCCACAAGAGCAGCGATCTCGGCATCCCGAACCTCGAGCTCCCTCAACACGCGAGCTGTCTCCTCCCGAGACTGGGTCAACTCTCGCTCCAGCTCGTGGTCACCCTGTAAACAGCAATAAATTGGCTCATGTCAATCGGTTCAAGCAAAATTTAAAATAGAAAAATCAAAAAAATCAAAAAAGAGAGAAATGGGTGTATGGTTCATACCTGACGACCTCGACCACCGACGAGTGCCTCGATGGCAGTAGCTCGCAGCCGGTTGGCCACCCTCCATAGTGCCACGAACCGGGACGGCGCGACCTGCATTTTCAAAGGAAATTCTCAGCAAATTGAACAAACTCAATCAAATGTGTTCTTACACGAAAGTTATACAAGTTAGAGGCTCACCCTCCGAATCAGATGCTGCCAGTCGTCTAGGCCAGCATCCGTCACAGCTACGTCAAAGTCACGCAGCTCGGAGATCGTCGTCCTCCCGGTCGCGTCAGTGTACTCGAGGGTCTCAGGGTACTCTGGGGGCTCGATCCCGCCGCCTCGACCTCCTGCAAAGACAAATAGCTCTCTCTAAACCGATGATCTTTCATCGTAATTCTCAAAATCAAATCAAGAAAAAGTAAAAAGATACTCACCACTACCGGCCAGTACGCCAACCTCCCGTAAAGGAACGCCGAGTAGTCCTCGCCAGGGAGAAGAAGGTCGTCGCCACTGGCACCAGCCAAGTCCGCCTCCCTCTCAGCCTCAGAAGGCTCCCTAAACATCGTCCTGGGAGGATCGATGAGAACCGTCAACGCATCCCAAGAGCACTAACGAGCCAACCGCTCGCCCAAGTACCACACATGACCCATCGACGTCCTCAACAGCAGTCGGCTCGGGCTCCTAGGTCGAAGGACCTCAGCGACAAAAGGAGGCGCTCCAGCATACTCCGCCCAAGGTCTGGGCACCCACTATGACAAGATAAGGCAAAGATCATTCCTATGATCAAGTAAAGGCAAAGTATAAAAAGTATAAGTGAATACGAATGGGATACTCACGCTGCTCAGCTGAAGAGCGTTCACGTCCCGCCGGTAGACGTTGTGAGAAGAACGCTTGCTCTTTGTCCGGCACATCACCCAATCCCTCACCACGGGATAGGCCCTCTCCAGCGGCTCCGTCCTCTTGGGCGCGAGACTCGGGAAGTAGGAGTACACCCACGCCTGTAAAGCAGAATAATCAATGACGATCTTTCGTGATTTGATGAAGAAAGGAATTTACTTTGATCTAAAGGAAGGTTCATACCTCCAACAAGAGTCCGGTCCGACAAAGACCGGAGAAGTCCCCTTCTCCATCAACTCCGGATGAACCATGGCCCTCATGAAGCGGATGAGGACCGCAAAACCAGCAGTGACCCAGTCCCAGCGCCCTAGGGAACTCAGGTCAGAAAGAAAGGGAAGAAGCTTCGTCGACAGCCTCTCGCCCTTGTCTCCGAGGTAAATCGAAGACAGAAACCACCAAAGCCACAGACGAGCCCTCTGCTCAGCTGTACAGGGAGGAGGAGCCGTCTCCCTCCTGTCAATCGTCACCAGCACCGGGGTCTTCCCCGCAAAGTAGTCTCGAACGTAAGAACTGGGTACCAAACCCGACACTATAACAGCCTTCGGCGACAAGTTCCAGCCGATCAATCTCCTCGCCTCGGCCGAGTCCGCCCTCATGGCAGCCTCCGGCCACACCATCTCCTCACCCCACACGGCACTGTAAATCATGCCGTAATCCTCCAAAGTGACTCCCACCTCACCAAAAGGCATGTGAAATGTGGAAGTCGTATCCCGACCGGTCCAAGAAAGCGCGGACCTGGCTAAGGTTAGCCCGCAACTTCCTCTTCACGATATCCCTCCGGACACAACCAGAGGACCGAACGCTCCACGCTCGATCATGGCCCTCTCCTCCGCCGACAGCCGCTCGTAGTGCTCCATCGCCGTCGTGTACCCCGAGAACGACCTGATGTTCCCGGCCTCCTATTATGATTTGAAACAAACCTATCTTTAGTTTTGACTGAAATTTGAAAGAAATTTGGACGAAAAGAATGGAAGAGGATGAGTAGTGAGTAGTGAGTTTATATTTACCAAGCTCTTCACCGTCCTGTAGGACAGGTGACCCTCTGCAGCCCACACGAGGTGCCTACTCTCCCAGGTCTCAGCCCACGCGGGAGCTCCCCTCAGCTGACGACCTCCTCGCCCGACGTTGGCCCGTCGCGGGATTTCCTCCTCCTCGACGGCCTCCTCCTCGTGAAACTCAGCAGCCATCACCGCAGCGGTGAAGGCCTGCTCTAAAGCCTCCTCAACAGTAGCGGCGTCTATCTCCATGGGAGCTCTCCCATAAGTAGAAGCCTCATCACCTGCAACGTTAAAGCAAATTCAGGCCGCGTCACATGACGACAAGCCTTTGTTAAGGGGTTTTCGAGCCTTCAAAGCCCTGAAACCGCCCTTTCCTTGCCATCCTTGGCCATATTCCCATCAACCCAATCACTCATGTGATAAATTGGGTCAAGTCAAGTCCAATTCGAAGCCTAGTTCCAGGTTCAAGTCGAAAATTCGGCAGCATTTCGCTATAACGGCGATTATGCCCTAGAAAGGTGTCCTGAAAAAGTGGTCACAAACCAAAATTCCGAGATGGTAGAAAGCTTACCCATCACCCAAGGATCCCAAATATCAAATTTCATCGCAAATGGGCAATCCTAAGGCTATTTCCGAAGCAATTTACGTTTTAACTTTAAAACCGTCTCAAAATTTCACTCAAAGGCTCAAAACTTGATGAAAATTCGAAACAAATACATGGTTATGTTCCTAACATCACCTACTATCCATTTCTATCATCAATTTGACATGGAAAATCCATTTGGGGGAAAAGCCCCAAATTTTCTATCAAAAGGGTCGAAAACCCTAAATTTCGCGGCTCAAAATTCAACAAATGTAGATGATTAATGCAAGATTAAGACACATACCTCGATTAGTCATGTTTAAAGCAAGCTTTTGAATCAAACCTTGGCGGAAATGGTGAAGATTTGAGAGAGAAATGAGTGATTGGTGTTTCGAATGCAAATGAAACAATCCCTCTGATTTTCGCGTTTTTACGCAGGAAAGCCAAATTGGGGAATAGACGCAGCAGGCGCTGCGCCTCTTCCAAGAGACGCAGCTCTTGCTGCGCCTCTTCCAAGAGACGCAGCTCTTGCTGCGCCTCTTCCTTTTGTTCCCTCCATACGGATTTTCAAAAATTCGTTATAAGTTCGTTATTTGTGGGCCCATATTTGGTGCGCCTCTTCCCCGATGCTATTTTACTCTTTTGGTCCGCTCGACGATTTTCTTTCGTTCCGGCTCGCATTTCCAAGCCAGCAGCAGACTGTTTATTCCTTCCAAGACTCATTTTGCTTGTCGCAATGAACATTTACTTATTTACAAAAATTCGACGCACCTTCATTATGTCTCAAGCGAGAGTAAGCGGATATACTTTCCCTCTCATGACAAGAAGAATAATCCCAACTATGTCTCCAGTGAGAGTAAGCGGACGTACTGTCTCTCTCAAGACGCGAGGATTAACATTTATCCAAACGATTTTCCCTCTCAGCAGTTCCCAGCCGTGTCCTGCTACTTGCAATATTTTCCCAAAGATTATCCAAACAATTTCCTCTCAGCAGTTCCCAGCCGTGTCCTGCTACTCTCAATATTTCTCGATTCCCACGGAGTCCGACGAGGGTGTCGTTCTCCAGAAGTTCCCAAACCCAAAGCCTTCTTTCTTAGGTTCGTAAACCCGAAATTAGGACTTTTTAACTATAGGATCCCAATCCTTATAGGTTCATAAGCCTTCAAATTCCCAAACCGATAGAGTTCCTATACCCAACCTCCGGTTTACCCCTTAAGTTGAACTTACTTTTAGGCCTCCTTCCCGTCAATGCTTTCCTTTATGGCCCCACACCCTAGCACAAATCCTTATGTATCTTTTAGGTCTTACCCTTAGCTCCTACGCACCCCCCGGAAGCATCTCGAGAAAGAAGTCTCAGGTATGGTCTCTTCTTATGGCTGGCGAGCCTCCTTACATAGTCTAATGGACTTTAAACGACCCTCCCCGATAGTCGACAGACTCTAAAATGTTCCCGACGACAGGTCCTTGGTTCAGACCCCTTGAACCGCCTCGCGTCGCTATAGTCGTCAGGTTGTAATATTCGATTGACCTGATGGCTATACTTTGACTTTCGCCTTGTCCAAGCCTCAGTCAAAGTGGGGGCTCTGTAGATACCTCATTTCTTGCACCTCCCGCAAACCACCCGGTGATGATTGGGCCGCATGTTTGATACGCGGGAACGATTTGTGACAGTTCGTAAGATTATCGTCAAGTGATTGCTCAAATATTAATGTCGACCTCTTAGTTGTCATCTATGTCCCGATACGGTCGTTTTGGCAGTAATTAGAGTACATTCGGAGTCCGGGCCTAAAACCGTCTCCATTTTCTGATAACTGTTAAATCCCGAGTCAGAATGTTCTGGAATGTTCCGGATACTTCTATTCCATATTTCACAAATTTTATCTTTTGGCAAATAATATCCCCGTAATATTCTTATAAGATATTAAGGAAATCGAATTATTTCCGTCCTACCATAACTCAAACGCGGAAATCTTTCTTCAGCAGGAGGAAACCTCCTGGGAATAGACGCAGCAGGTGCTGCGCCTCTTCCAAAAGACGCAGTGGCTGTTGCGCCTCTTCCCAGGCCCTTTTCTGCGTGTTTCTCGTATCTTTTTCATATCTTTTCGAGATTCACTTCCAAAGAGTCTCCGAAACCTTAATTCCTTTACGTGATTAGTATAAATAGGAGCCTTCGCTCCTCTTCGCTCCTCATATTTCTCACGCGAGTGTCCGCCCTTCTCTTCTCCCTTTGCATTCTAGACTTTGTTCTTACTTATTGGCGCCTACGTGCTTGAACTTAATTAATCTCTTCTCCCAATTTGACCAACTACACTCAAATCAACTTAATTAATCAATCGTTTTCCTCTTACGAGGGCACTCTCTTTGCATTCGCGTCGAGCATCACTAATCGATATCTTAGTTCTTCTCGTTTCGTCAACATGTAAGTCTGAGGGTGTATAATCCTTATTTATTTATTGTATTTACTTTTCGTATCATCCATTGTAAGGTTTACGTCGAAAATACCATTAAAACCGATTTCTAAAACCCTTTGTTAAAACCTGTTTTTGCGGATTTCCAGTAGATAACCATCGAGAAAGGACGCAACAACTGCTGCGCCTCTTCGAAGGAGCGCAGTTCCTGCTGCGCCTCTTCGTGAGGCTGCCGCAGTTCCTGCTTCCTTTCTTCTTCGTTCGTCCTCTGTTATTCGCCAAAGTTCTTTTATTTGCTTATTCGCTTGTCTATTCTTCATCATGATAACATATAAATCACATGTGTATATTATTCATCGTCTTTAACATGTTTAAATCATCACAAATCCGACTTAAATCCCTTATAATTCATATTTGCGGGTTTTCGTCATTAAATTCAATTCCGGGTTGTAGAGATTCAATTTGTTCATATTGGGTTTCTGGAATTCGTCTTTGATATAGTTTAATCTGTCTTTTGTCATGTTCGCCGCATATTCGTCATTAATTCATTGTATCTAACGTAGTTAATTGATTTAATTCGTAGGACTCATTAATATTTTTCACTTCTGTCATTATTCCATCTTGTAATTAATTCGTTCAATCCGTCTCATCCATGTTTATCGCTTTTATGACCCATTCATATGTTAAATAACCTGTTAATCACTTTCATCCGAGTAAAAATCGTCAATTAATCATTAAAATCACCAATCGACATTAACGGCTTGCAAATACGGCTTCACAGCCAGAACTGAGCCAAGGAACAGACGCAGCGTCTGCTGCGCCTATTCCAAGGGACGCAGCTCTGCTGCGCCTGTTCCTGGCTGAGTTCTGTCCCTGAACTCCATTTCTGCCTCGACCTAGTTTAATTAGCTTACGTATTAATCAACTATTAACCGTATTATCGCCTTCTGTTTGTTCGTTATTTATTCTTTTATTCTTTTTTCCCAAATTATCCGTTTTAAAGGTATTTTCGACATAAATCGCCTATCCCAATGTAATTAATGTAATTTCCATTATTGTATTTCTTTTATTGTATTCCTTTCATTGTATGTTATCACATGTAATCAACATTAAATCCTACTTCGACCCAATTGTATGCTAATTACGTGTCAACCGACTTAGTTAAATCTTCACATGCTAGGATTAAGACTTGGATGTTGCATTGCATGCATTATAGCCGACGATATATCAAGTACGAATAACTTCCCTAATCATTAGTAGAGGCCGCTATCGAGGCGGGCGGGATTAGGTGTTCGATCAAAAGAGCTTCCTAATACGTACCCTCACCCCTTACTCCAGATCTCCGTGAGCACCCGTGTTCATTGGCATCCACGAGAGTCATTCTAGACATAGAATGCTAAGGGTAACGATTGCTTAGTGTTCATGTCACTACTTTGTGTCTTGACATGACACGAGGTATTCGAACGGTTCCAATTTCCCATAAAAATTGGTGGCGACTCCATACAAAATGCAAACGCTTGTTTCGTTCTCACCAAGCGCCCCCGTGGGCGGTCCGCTGTCCACACTTGTAATGTGATTTCCTGGTCTAATATCGTCCTGATATTTTGAATGTTGTCCTCTCCATGGCCTGACGCCTGTCTTCATGTGTCCTGATAGCCTGACACCTGGCACCCTGATAGTCAGGCTAAGGTAAGACATTGATCAGGGATGTCTGCGGATTTCCAGGCCTAACAATTGCCCCTTATCTCCTTATTTTCGATGTGTCAGGAAAAAAATTAAGGAGATAACTTCAATCTTTGGAAAATTACTCAACGGTTGGATTGTGCCTAATCAGCTCCTGTAACGGATATTTTGCTCAGTTAATGATGCGTGTATTTTTACTGCAACCTCTTCAAGGATTATCCATCCAACTTGCGGTTGAAACCCAAATTTTATCTTCTATAAATACTCCTTTACTTCATTATGTTAATCTTCATCAAAAAAATCTGCTTTGCTCTCTCTTAATAATCTTCTTCTTCAATCTTCCTTAACTTCCAGTTTTTTAATCTTTGATTAATTTTTGTAATATTTCATTAATGGCTGCGAAGAAGAAATCTACCAGGGTGGTGACTCCTGGGACTCCACCTCCCCAAAATCCTGAGGAAACTTCTTCTGAAAACTTGCCTTCATCTTCTGTTGCTCAACCTTCTGTGGATGATAATCCAAGTGATTCTCCTCTGGAGATGATCTCAATTTTTTACGGTGATTTCTAATTTAAGCCTACGAAGGCCTTGAAAGATGACCAGTCTCTCCCAAATCGTTTGAAGCCTAAGTTTGAAAAGGTACTGAAGGATAAGGGGATCATTCCTACTGATTCTGAAGTCTGGATCCCTGAGAATTCTCCTATCAGGGCTGACTGGGCGTGTCCTGGTTGGTTCTGTATTTATGACTGGGCCTTCAGGGCAGGTTGTAAGCTTTCCTTTCCCCTCTGATGGTTGAGGTTATTAAGGAAATTGGTGTTCCTTCTTATCAGTTGATGCCCATGGTATGGAAGGTGGCCTGTTCTGTTGAGCACCTCTGTAAAAAGCACAATATCTCATTTTCTCTTGGTGATCTGAAAGCCTGCTATGCTGTCAAAACCAATAGTCCTGGCCGTATAAGTTTTAAGGTCAGGGCTTCTACTACTCCCCTTCTGAGTAATCTGGATAGTGGCCATGACAAGAACTGGGCTGCTGGATACATGTTTGTCAGGACCAATTCTGTGGGTCCTGATATGGCATATCTAAATTACGAAGCTTGTGTTGCTGGTGAGTTTTTTAACTTTTCTTTTATCCTGCATGTTTTATTCGTTAGTAAAAAATAAATGAAATTTATATTGAATCATACCTCTTATGTGTGCAGTTGATGATTGGGTTACTGAAACTGAGTATCCCACTGCAAATATTTCTACTTTCCTTGCTATTCCTCCTTTGGAGAGGTCTTGGCCTCTTTGTTGCGGGGCTGGCCATCTTCCTCGTTGTCTGAAGGCTGATGGTACTGCCAGGGTGGCTAAACCTTCAAGGGCTGTTAGTGCTTCCACTTCAGGCAGTAAGTCTATCTTATTTTCCTTTTTTCTTCTTACTCTGGCTTCTTAGCGATGTTTAGTTTATATTGCTAATGTAGTGTTTCGTGTTGTAGCTACCAGGTCATCTACTCGCCTTGCCAGATTTGGTATAGCTGACCTCTCAGCCAGGTTGGCTAAGATCAAGGAGGAAGGCTCTCAGGAAAGCGGAGATGCTGAGCCCGTTATTGATTTAACCGAACTGCCTGATGCTTCCAAGGTCACTACCGTTCCTGCTGCCTCTACTGAAACAAGTTCAGCAGCCCAGAAAAGAAAAACTGAAGATGTTGATGTATCTGCCCCAGTCAGGGAAGTGAAAGCCAGGGTGGATAATATGGAGGCTGCTAGGGTGAAGATCAGAGATTATGCTGCTTCCAAGTCAGATATCATGCTCACCCTTGACCCTATTGAGACTACTACCCAGGTGGTTGCTTCAGTAGATCACTCAGTCAGCCTTTTGGCAGGTGCCTTGGCTGCTATGAGGGAGGTACGCTATTTTTATCGTTATGTGTATTTTGTTTGGATATTTATTATTGGGGTATAATATTCATATTATTCTTTCTGTTTTTGGTTATGGCGCTGCAGCCTGTCTCTATAATGCCTATCAAGCTACTTCTTTGGTAGCCAGGATTGACCTGATGAGATCAGATTATGATAGGCTGAAATCTGAACTAGACTTTATACGGGCTGATCTAGCTGCTAAGGCTGCTGACTTGGTGATGGTGCAGGCTGAGAAGGATGCTGCTAAGGCTAAGGCAGATTCAAGTAAGCGACTCTTGTAGGAGGCCTTAGACAGGAATGAAGAGCTCACCCAGTAGAGGGATGATTTGGAGTTTAAGCTTGATGATGCCTCCCTTTATTTCTATATTAAGGGGAAGGTTGCTGCTATGTCAGAGCCTGTTGAGGCCAGGGCAAATTGGAACCCTGAAGATGAGATGGCTTTTGCTACTTCAAAGTATCCTGACCTGCATAACATGGGAACTGAACAGGAGGTTGACTCTCCAGGGGCGCAAGATGTTGATGCTGATCCGACTAAGAGTGGGAGTGCTGGTGCTGTTTCCAAGGAGAAGCAGTAATTTTCTTTTTTTCTAGTTGATATTTGGCCCATCCAGGGGGATGTCCCTGGACAAACAATTTTATTTTTTCTGTCTCTATTTAGGTCAGGGAGACTATCCCTGGCCTCTATGAATATTTTGGTGCCTTTTCCCCAGGGGGTAAGGGTTTTATTAATATAATCGTGGTGGCCTTCTTTGGTTGGTTTTGCTTATTTGACTTTGTTTGAACCCGTGGCTTTTGCTTTTCCAATCCTTTTGGACCTGTCAAAATATTTTTTTGGTTAACCTCTAGAGTATTTTTAATTTGTCCTGTTATTTAAATTGTAGTGAGTAATTCAACCAAGTATGGCTTTTGCCATAGTGGTTGAAGGGGTGGGAAAACAGGCCTGTCAGAAGGGCTTATGTCCCCTGCCTGACTGGAGGGCTTGGTATTCGGCCTGACATGAGGGCTTTTAGACTAAATGTTCGGGATGGCACACCCTTCCACCGTCTTGCTGCCTCCAGCCGTTTGTAATCATTTGCAGTAAACCTAGTCAGGTCAGGCAATTATTTCATGCCTGATTGGTCCTGACATTTACTGTATCCAGTGATGGTTACCAACTCGTTAGGCACAATTAAGTGCAAAGTTTTGTTTCAGATTTTGATATATAGTAGAGTAGCCCTCAATCCTGAATATTTATGCATATAAACATTTATCATGTATAATTGTTCAGGATTTCAAAAAGTAAGAGAAATTGGGTTAGTCAAATATATAGATATGAGTTGCATATAGAGAATATAAAACACGTAATTTTTCAGGTAGCACATCAGGTTGAGTAAAGATATGAGTTTGTACCTGATTGTGGCCTGATCTGGGTTTTACATATGGAATAATTTTAAATGGGTTACATTCCAGGATCTTGGGATCATTTCTCCTTCTAATGTTTGGAGCCTGTATGCCCCTTGTCCGACAATTGAGTCAATTACGTAAGGGCCTTCCCATGTGGGGGCCAGCTTGCCTGTTGATTTTTCTTTTTTATTTGGAAAAACTTTTCGTAGGACAAGGTCTCCTTCCCTGAAGACTCGAATTCTAACATTTTTATTGTAAGTCCTGGCTACTGCTTGTTGGTATGATGCCATCCTGATTTTGGCAGCGTCTCTTAGCTCTTCTGTCAGGACCAGGTTATCTTGCATCAGGTCTCTGTTTGCTTCAACATTATTCAGGCTGTATCTTGATGTTGGCACCCTGATTTCTGTAGGAATGACAACTTTACAGCCATACACCAAGGAATAGGGTGTTTGGCTTGTTGATGTCTTTGAGGTTGTCCGGTCTGCCCATAATACTAGTGAAAGTTCTTCAGCCCATTTGCCTCGTCTTCTTTTTATTTTTTTTCTTTAGGCAGCTTAGACTACCTTATTGCTGGATTCAGCCTGGCCATTAGCTTTTGGGTATCCAGGGGTAGATGTTACCAGGTTGATGTTCCATTCTTGGCAAAATGCTTGGGTCTTTTTCCCCACAAATTGGGTTCCATTATCACATACTATTTCTGATGGGACTCCATATCTGCAAATAATATTTGTTCGATGAAGGACATTACTTCTTTTTCGCTTACTTGCCGAAAGAGTCGCCTCGATCCATTTAGAGAAGTAATCAGTCATAGCCAACATGAATACTTTTTGTCCTGGAGCTACGGGCAGCTTTCCTACAATATCCATGCCCCACTTCATGAATGGCCAGGGTGCAGAAATTGAATGAAGGAGCTCAGATGGCTGATGTATAATTGGTGTATGGACTTGGCAGGCTTCGCATTTTGAAGAATATTCCAGGCAATCAGCCCTCAGCGTAGGCCAGTAATAGCTTGTCCTGAGTACTTTACTCGCCAGGCTTTTTCCTCCTTTGTAGTTACCACAGTGTCCATCGTGTATTTCTTCAAGTACAAGTTTAGCTTCGTCAGGCTCCAAGCATCTCAGGTATGGTCCGGCCTGCGATCTCTTAAATAATGTGTTATTGATAATAGCATAAGTTGAAGCTCTTATTTTAAAAGCCCTTGCTTCGTGTCTCCCCTGAGGCAGTATTCCTTGGAGAAACCAATCATAATAGGGTTTAGTCCAAGAGTTACCGTCCTAATTGATAGGGTTGACTTGTTCAGGCTTACTGATGGTTGGTTCTAATAAATGAACAATTGGTATTTTATCAAAAACCGTAGGGGTAAAATTTGAACCCAGGCTGGCTAGAGCATCAGCCTGTGTGTTCAGGTCTCTTGATATTTGATCTATATCAAATAAAGCAAATTTAGCGGTAAGGTTTTTTGCATATTCTAAATACGAAATCATTTTTGCATCCTTAGCCGTATAAATTCCCTTTATTTGATTAGCAATTATAAGTGAATCAGTTTTTACCTTTAGGTTTTGAACACCGAGGTCTAGACATACCTTTAAGCCTGCTATCAGAGCTTCATATTCCGCTTCATTGTTTGTAGCTTTGAACTCACAGCTTATAGCCTGTGCTATCATATCTCCCTGTGGTGATTTAAGCACTAATCCTAACCCTGTCCCCCTGGCGTTGGATGCCCCATCTATGAACAAAGTCCATTCTTGGTTTGGGGTTTTATTTTCTAATTGGTTGACTTCTTTTTTCAGGTCACGTTCTAGGTTAGGGCTAAAGTCAGCCACAAAGTCTGTTAGGGCCTGCGATTTGATTGCTGCCCTGGGTTCAAAAGAGATATCGTATGTGCTAATTTGAACTGACCATTTGGCCATCCTGCCTGATAATTCAGGTTTACGTAGGATAGATTTTATTGGTAAGTTAGTCCTGATTATAATGGGATGGCTTTCAAAGTAAGGTCGTAATTTAGTACACGACATAATCAAAGCTAAAACATATTTCTCAAGTAATCCATACCTTATCTCAGCATCCAACAGGCTTTTACTTACATTATAAAACGGGTGTTGTTGACCATCCTGTTCTTTTACTAGGACTGCACTGACTGCTGTGTTAGTGACGGATAAGTATACTGACAGGGGTTCTCCCTTCTCTGGTTTAGCCAGTAAGGGTGGAGATGATAGGTAGGATTTTAAATCTTGAAAGGCTGTCTCATGTTCATCCGTCCACTGAAACTCTTTATTTTTTATGAGGAGGTTGTAAAATGTTTTGCACCTTTCTGAGGATCTTGATATGAAACGGTTCAGGGCTGCTACCCGGCCTATCAATTTTTGGATATCTTTGACAGATTTGGGTGACTGTAATTCCAGGATAGCTTTTATCTGTTCAGGGCTGGCTTCTATGCCTCTCTTCGTGACCATGTATCCCAAGAACTTACCTGTAGAGACTCCAAAGTGGCATTTTGTAGGGTTGAGCTTCACGTTGTATTTCTCTAATATTTCGAATGCTACTTCTAGATGCTTCACATGATCTTCTGCATTTTTGGATTTTACCACCATGTCGTCTATGTAAACTTCCATGATATCACCTATTTGGGCTTTTAACATCATGTTGACCAGGCGCTGGTACGTTGCCCCTGCATTCTTCAGGCCAAAAGGCATGGCAGTGTAGCAGTATATGCCTCGGTCTGTAATGAATGCAGTACTCTCCTGGTCAGCAGGGTGCATTTTTATTTGATTGAATCCACTGGAAGCATCCATGAATGTTAGCATCTTATGGCCTGCTGTGGCGTCTACCATGGCATCAATATGTGGCAAAGGAAATGGATCCTTGGGACAGGCTTTGTTCAGGTGAGTATAGTCTACGTAGACTCTCCATTTTCCATTCTTTTTCTGCACAACAACCACGTTAGCCAGCCACTCAGGGTACATTAATTCCCTGATCATTCCCATATCCAAGAGTTTTTCCACTTCCTCGTTGATTATGGCATTTCTTTCAGCTGCAAATTTTCGTCTTTTCTGTTGTATAGGCTTAATAGATGGGTCAACATTGAGATAATGTGTAATTATATCAGCACTAATTCCAGTCATATCAAAATATGACCAAGTAAACCAAGATGTTTTATTTTTAAGAAACTTTACCAGTTCGGGCCTGACACTATCTAGGGCGTCAGATCCTACTAAAACATACCTGTCAGGGTACTCAGGGTCTAGAATTACCTGATCTGTTTCCATTCTGGGAGGTGCTACATAAGTACTCCTGACAGGGTACTGTAATTGCTATGCAAGGGACTTACCTGCCTTGGAAGGTTTCAAGGCTGTTGTGTAGCATTCCTGGGCTGTCTTGTGATCCCGTTTGATTGTGGCTATGCCCCAGTCTGTTGGTATCTTGATACACTGGTGATAGGTTGATGGCACGACCTTACCATTATCAATCCAGGGTCTGCCCAAGATTGCGTTGTAAGACGACAGACAATCAAGGACTCCAAATTTCTCATAGGATGAGACTCCTTCAACGTAGGTTGGGAGGTGGATTTCTCCTAGAGTGCTTCTGGTTTCTCCACTGAATCCTACCAAAACGCTGGATTTTTTGGTGATTTGGTCCTCATTGATTTTCATGGCTTTCAGTACGTCAAGCATGATCAAGTTTACTAAGCTGCCTCCATCTACCAGAATCTTTCTTACTGTGGCGGTTCCAATCTACATAGAAATTACCAGGCCATAATGATGAACATCAGGGATGCCTACCAGGTCACAATCATTGAAAGTGATTGTGGGGATATGATCCGGCTTGCAGGGTGATACAGTCCTTGGCGTCCTGGCTATCTTTTTTGCTGCTGAACTGGTCAGGCCGCAGATTTATGATCCACCAGATATGAATTTTACTTCGTATATTAGAAGTGGTGCAGGGAGGCTGCGATCCTGCTTATGCTCCTGGCTCTCCTTGCCCTGATCTGCATTCCTGCCTTTCGTCTTGATCAGGTCTTTTAAGTATCCAGATTTCAGCAGAAAAGCCACTTCTTTCCTTAGGGTGAAACAGTCATCCGTCGTGTGTCCAATGTCCATGTGGAATTCGCACATTTGGAATTGTCCCTTCTAGGGTTGGGATTTTCCGTCTTCCTGGGCCATCTGACTACTGGCCCCATGTTGTCAAGCCTTTGGATCAATCCTGCAATATCAACACTGAAGTTATGCT
Organism: Silene latifolia; assembly: GCF_048544455.1. NCBI lineage: Eukaryota > Viridiplantae > Streptophyta > Magnoliopsida > Caryophyllales > Caryophyllaceae > Silene > Silene latifolia. The sequence continues at coordinate 231,183 of NC_133532.1, forward strand.
CGGAAATAGGTGGAAAAACTTTAGCCTTACCTTGATATTCATGTGCCAGGTTGACTTTTGAATGGTCTGGCCTGGAATATGGAGTAGGTTTGTAGTTGGTTCCTTTGCTGCTCTTCCTATTGCTTTTTTCATAGTTCTTTGGTCCACTGGAAGATCCAAGCTTGTAGTTCTTATCCTCTTCTAGCCTGATAAAAGCAAGAGTCTTGGCCTGGACATCTTCGAAGGTGTGGCAGGGATACTTAGTGAGCTCATTGTATAAGTCACTGCGTGGTAGCAATCCCTGCCTGAATGCCTCCACTGCTGTTCCAACGTCACACCTGGGAATAGATACTTTTTCTTTGTTGAATCTTGCAAGGAATGTCCTGAGAGTTTTATCAGGCTTCTGTGTAATCCGGTAAACATCACTGGATCGCTTCTCCAACTCCCTGCTACTCGCAAACTGCTGGTTGAAGTTGTTGATCAGGTTGGCGAAGGAATGGATCCTCCCAGTTGGTAGGTTGATATACCATTGTAGAGCAGGGCCGGTCAGGGTTGTTCCAAATCCCTTACACATGCAAACTTGTCTGAATTCGCTGGGAATAGATGCAACCAACATTTTTTGTTTGTAGAGGACCACATGGTTTTGTGGGTCTATGGTTCCATCATAGATTTTCATGGATGGGACCACAAACTTCTTGGGTAAATCTACCTTTGCTATTTCGTCTATGAAAGGCGAATCAGCATAACTGTCAGGGGCAGCTTCTTCCAGGCTGGCGGGTACCTCAGGTATCTTGTCGAATTTTTCATTGAGTTTCTTGATTTCCTAGACTACTACCATCATGATGGCTGCTGCAGATTCATCAGGTTTTTCATTGTCATTCTTTGGCTCACCATCATCGTCAGTATTGATGAATTTAGAACCACTTGGGCTCCCAAAACTGGAGAAATCAATGTTTTTGATAATTGATGCAAATGGGGTTCATGGCTTGAATCTAGAGCCTGCTCCTTGGGTTTTTTCCAATTTTTGCTTCAGAGCTGACTCAGACTCTCTTAATTGCAGGATTTCTGCCTCAGTTTGGGCCACTTTTTCTTTCAAGCTTTCCAACTCAGCGATTTGTTGAAGGGCTGCGTTCAACTGTTCTTCAACGGTGGGCTGGGCCATTTTTGTATGATTTTTGATTTTTTATAGGAAAAAAGGGTTTAAAGAGCTAGATGCCCCACGGTGGGCGCCAATTGTTTTGGGTGGATTTTGCGCAAGGCTAAATCAGGTCAGAGTAGATTTAGGTAGGGTTAACTAGCTCTAGTTAGTCCGTAGGTCAGGTCGTCAAGGTGGAATATAAGGATATAAATACGATAAATATAACAATAAGAAGACAAAGAATTTTGTACGTGAAAAACCCTTGAATGGGAAAAAACCACGGGCACCAAGCCAGAAGAGGATTTCACTATTGTATTATGAATTTAGCACAATGGGACATCCTGGCACCCTGATAGTCAGGCTAAGGTAAGACATTGATCAGGGATGTCTGCGGATTTCCAGGCCTAACAGGCCATAAGGCCGTATTTTGGATGATTTTAGGACTTACTATGGAGGTGGTTGGTGTTGGAAATGAAATCCTGACTTATATATGTTTCCTTGGTTTTGCAACTTACCCATTTGGAGGATTTTGACCTGTGGCTACTTGATCGAGTTCCCCTCACTCGATCGAGTAACTGCAGGTGTGATTTAGAAATGCTCTCTGGACCCGACGTACTCGATCGAGTAGCTGATGAACTCGATCGAGTAACGTCAACTCGATCGAGTGGCTTCTAAGCTCGATCGAGTTCCCCTGTATGTTGGTTATTTCGTTCAAAATTGTTTTGGGTCTTCATGCTTGTGGATCTTGTTGATAGTATGTTCCTTTGTCGTGTTTGGTGATAGCATCGTAGTGTCTCAAGTATGGTTCATAAGGTTATATATATGTGGTTTACACAATATAAGTATGGTTTATACACTTTTGCATGCTAAATTTAATTGCCTCAAGTAACATGCTGAATGGTAGTTTTAATTTTGTTGCATGTTTTGAAATGCCGCTTAGGAGATTAATCGATGTCGTATATAATAACGGGATGACGGAATGTGTAATTAAATTGTCCGCTTTTCATATGGTCTTAGTATACAAGGTTCATATTTTCGTAATAACAAGGAAGTACCATGTTCGTTGTGAGTCTCAATGTATAGTATAATTTGTTGGTAATGTCAATGTGGAATAAAAGTTAACGTCTCGTGTAATACTTATAGTCGTCTTGAAGGTGAACTTCGGGGACGAAGTTCCTTTTAAGAGGGAAAGAGTAATGTCGCACGGGAAAATGACAAAATTATGACAATCTCATAGTAGTTTGAGTAGTTGTTTGAGTAATTGTTAGTGATTGTTGTATAATTGTTGGCAATTGTTGATTAAATTTATCATGTTATTGTATTTCGTTTCCAAGTAATTGTTCACAAAGTTGTTAAATAATTGAGTTGTTGCTGCATGATTGAGTAATAAAAAAATACGATTTAAAGGAATTAGTTTTAAATGAATGCTATTTTGTTTGTTGTGTAAGTGATCGATAATCTACGGCTTTTGGGTGATTGATAACTAATGATTGTTGACAAGTAGTTGATGGAGGAATAAAAATGATTTTCGTGTTGGTTTATACTTGAATAATGACATGAGATAAGTGGAACTAACGGTTGTGTCGGTTTGTTCTCGTGTATAATGTATGTTTGATGACTTGCTAGGAAGCCGTGTGGGACGTTGGGTGCTAGGGTAGATGATGATGATTGGTGGTGAGTGTTCGTAACTGGGTGGTAGATACGAACGGTTATGTTTGTCCTTGTCGAGATGGATAGTTGTAGGTTACTTTAGTTCCTTTTTGCCTTGTGTCGTGGGGGAGGATGAGTTGAACTTCGGGGACGAAGTTCTTTTTAAGGGGGGAAGACTGTAATACAGGTCCTTTTAGAGACCCGTTGACTGACCCTAGACACGTATCTAGACCTTCGGAAACCTTACGAGCTAACCTTGTGACGTTATAACCCTTTGATGCGTTGATTACTCGATCTAGCGGAGGCTACTCGATCGAGTAGCCTAGTCACTCGATCGAGTAGAGGCCACTCGATCGAGTAAGTTGTTTACTCGATCGAGTAACGGGAGTTTAGCGGGGAATTATAAATCGTGATATCGTGAAACCCAAATCATTTCTTCTCCTTCTCTCCTAAACCTAGATGCCGTCATATCACTTCTCCTTCACCGTGGTTCATCTTCTTGAGGCCTTTGAGAGTGGTTACACCATAGGGATGGGATGCTTGAGTCGGGTAGCGGTCTTGACGCCGGATAGCTTTGTATATGTATGTTGCCATATTATCATCATCGTCTCCCTTGGATTTAGTTGTGTTTATGGTAGTAGTAATAGATGGTTATGCTAGTTGTTATAGGTGGTTATGGTGATTGCTTGTTGTCTTGTGGTCATGCGCGGAATCGCTGCGGTTTGCTAAAGGTAGGTTTTCCTACTCAGTACCATTGGTTATCTAGAGTGTCGATTGTTGTTGTATAATTAGTTTAGTGTCGTTGTTGATGGTGTAGATGTTGGGAAATGTGTCCTCAACAATAGTGCGATCACATGATTTAAATATCATTATTAAATCTCATTTTAAGAATACATGTGGGATGTAATATTTTACAGTCAACTGGTCCAAACATATCGGTAATGATTGGCTGACTAGAGTTTGACATTACTGTCGTGCGACGGTGGTGATCAGTTGATCCGCTTAGGTCATACCTATAGGGAAATATTCTTAATTGATTATTTAATTAATCGTATACCGATACGAGTTAATTAAATTGCTTAAAATTGACGGATAATTTTGTGAGTATAATTTACGTATCTTATTGTAAATATGATTAAATAAGCCACGGTCTAAGTAATCGAATTTTTTTATTACTTAGATGAAATTATTGTTTACAGAAACAATTGAAATGGAATGAATAAATTATTATAAATACAGAATGTTGTAGTTTATAATTTGGAAACATTTTTGGTACAAGTAATTACGAATTACTAGTCGATTTTGTAAATGACATATTTTATGACTATGTTGATTTTTAATATGTTAAAAATACATTACAAATTCACATGTCAAGTAACATGTCACATATGTCACACTTGACAAATGACAAAATAAAATGGACCTTCCATTTTATCTTGTATAAACCGAAAATTAGGAGTATTAGTGGAATAATTATGTTGATTATTTTAATAAGAGAAAACATAATTATTAAAGTCTAATCTCTAGCCATGCCCACCTATGCTTTTGAGAAGAGCAAAAACAAAAAGTATTGGGCATCCTACCCAAGCCAATTTTCGGCCAACCATACAAGAAAAGAAAAAGAGCTTTTTCTTTTCAAATTCATTCATTCATCATTTTTTTTACATAAAAAAACATTTTCTAGTGTAAGAAAGTGTAGAATCTCTACAATATATGAATTTTTTAGAGAAATAAAATCTCACATATAGTCCCTCTTGACCGAGTGATTCAAGAGCCAAAAATACAATTTATTTTGTATCAATTTTATAGTAAAACTAATATTATTACTAGATCTAAATAATATTGGTTATTAAGAGGTTTCCTTGGGTATATGCTTTTGGGAGGGATTCTATACTTGAATCCTTGTTCTTCCATTTGGAGAGCTCAAGAACATGTGAGTAGGAGAACTCACTTGTGCCCATAAAATCCGAAACATCCAATGTAAGATGATGATTTCTTCTTTATATTGTTTAGTAGTTTGCATGCATAAGATCACCATTTAATTTTATGACAAATTAAAATAAAACATATATGAGTATGTTAGTATATAGATCTACTTTTCCTTCAATCGGTATCATGAGCCACGGTTGTTTGCATGCAAATCGGTAAAAAGTTTTTCCGAGTTATAAAGAGTAACATATAAAACTTGTAAATTTTGTGTTATTATGATATATCACGAAATTAATCCATGCATGTTAATATTTCTGGTCCTAAAATGTTTTAGGATATTTTGGTTAATTTTACGGATTTTTATTGTTCATATTTTACAATAATGGCATTTAAATATGATTTTATGAGTAAAAATGTCATTTTTGGTCTAAAATTAGCTATACTTCGAATTTTCAGTTGATTTTTGGATATGTTGTCACATATATTATTTTGAGATAACCTGTAAATGTTCATAATTTTTGGACTTGTTATGCTCGAAAAATGAATTTTTCATTATTAAATTCAGATTTAGGTGAAAAATAGGTTAATATGAGTTAAATTTCGAATCTGGTCATAGAAAATTAATATGTTGTCACATGCAATTTTACAAGATGTGTGTAAAATAATTGGCTATAAAGAAGTCTTTTTGCATGATTTATGGATTTTTGAAGAAAAATAGCATAAATAGTGACATTATTAGTGGAAAATTAATAAAAGATAATCTATGACTTAGGAAAAACGTCTAATGTTGCATTTTATTATCTTTTTCAGATCTAAAATTGAAAAGTTAATGAAAATAATTTTTCCATGTTTTTATGATTATTTTATTAAAAACCGATAAACCGCAACATTGTTTTTCCGGAAAAATTTCGAAATTTTTAACCTAAGTTTTTGAACATTATGAGTGTCATGGAAATTTTCCAGAATGTTCATGATTTTAAATTTTGAATTTTGAATTTCTTTGAAATTTTGTGATTTATTTGAAGTTTATAGCTTATTTTTGTAATTTTTGGTCCATTTATGAACAATTTTATAAAATATGGGTTAATTATGGTCAAATTATTAGTGAAGACTAAATTTTGAGTCCTAAGAGGTTAGGGTAATTAACTTATGCATAAATATGAGATTATGTATTTTTGTGATTATAAAAATGTTGAAATCACGCAAATCCGTAAAAACCGAGTAATATACGATATTGGCTAATTAAAGGCGATTTAGCATAAAATTGGGCATGTTCATACATATTTTAATGCTGCATTTTCTTTATGATTGTCATAATTTTAATTTATGTAATTTTGAATTATGTAATTTTACTTAGTATGGCCTTAGATTTTAATTGGTATTTCCCGAAATGTATGGGAATATCGATTCGGTTGTAATTTTTATTGTGATCTCGTATCACCGTTATGTAATTTAATAGATTTATTTTATTTTAGTTACAAATGTATAATAGGAAATTATGTAATTCATTATGTAATTTTATTCATTCCGGAGTTCCCTAAGACGGATTTCTTCAAGAATGACGATACATAAAGACGGTGTTACCTCGAGATGCGTGCCACAACCGAAGTTCAAGGGACCAATGGAGTTGGTTTCCGAATATGTAATAGTTAAATAGTTTTTCTATTTTAGGAAAGGCCATACTAGGATTTATTTATCTTTATGCTTGCATTTTATTTTATGTCACATGCATCGCTAAATCGCCATAACTAAAACATGCATTATCATTTTATCAAGTTTATCGACCATGTCAATTATAATTATCGTAGTTCACCGCTTTAGTTCACTTAAAACGTGATAGATAATAAATTGACATGACCTCTCGCTAAAACAATTAATTGAGACATAGCCTTACCAAATAGTAGAAACCATGAAAACCTATTTCGTGAGGGAGTGCACTCGGCCACACCGGGGTACAAACCTTGTTACGTAGGGGAAGTGGGTGATAAATGTCTATCCACCGAATTCATGTTGATAAGGGTTTCATCGGCCACACCGTGCCCAAGTTAATGTGGGTTTGGATCATGGACACATTTATTCGAAATTTGGATTGAACTCAACAAAAGTTTTTCGATAAGGGTTTTATCGGCCACACCGTCCCCTTGTTGAATGTGTTTTGGGCTAAAGATATATGTTAATGTAATATTATCGACCAAGAGTTCTAAAAGTAGAATCGATTAAAGCGTTAATCCACCGAGTTATATTGATAAGGGTTTCATCGGCCACACCGTGCCCAAGTTAATATGAATTTGGGTCTTGGAATCATTTATCATAGTTGGGTAGAGGTCACTATGCAAATGCTTTACTTGTTATTTACAAGTATTAATAAAACGATAAATGTCAAGTTTTCCATTATTCCGTTGTCATATTGTTCTATTTCTTTACCCTATTCATATACGATATCATTTCGTTTTTGATTCAAAACTCCATTAAAACATCGTAACTAAAGACAAAATTTGAATTTTCTTCTAAAGACCTCGAATTAACCATTGCTAAGGATCTCTTGCAAAGAGTATAGATTAAAGTTATTCATTATCAAACAGGTTTTTGATTCTAGACTAACACATCTACTTACAATGGATTGTTTTTTCATGTACTTAAATGAATTAAGTACCTTGAAGCGATAAATTGTTTTGGTAATTAGTTTTGTCAAGAATTCGTAATTGACCAAAATAACGCAACCACTTCAATGAAAGTTTTAAGACTAAAACGAACGAATGAAGAGTAATCTTCATGGATTCAATTTTGCTTCTCAAAGCAAAGACTCATTGAAATAAGTGGGAGCATTCTCTTAAACCGTTAAGATGGGGACGAGGTTCAAAGAAGTAAAGATTATAATGGAATTGATACAAGGTAATGTTAAAAGTAAAGTTGTTGAGAATGACGATACTAAACCTATCAATCCCAACCGATAAAGTTTCCATTGTCTTAAATGTTAGACACGAGAAAGGAAACTACCCCAAATTATTGAAGAATCAACAAGTCAGTTGTGGGACATCTAATGGGACCTTCTTCTTTAAAAGTGTTTATTTGATTAAACATAAATTTTGCTAGTGCCACTTCGTCAATATTAGAAACCAGTGGAGGTTTTCATCATTGTATTCGACACATAGGATGATTAGAATATGACGACTAGCAACAATGAAGTCAAGAGATAGAGTCATTGTGTACTAAATCTAGTTTTCGGGTTTGGAGTTGTACTTAATTGTGACTATTAAGTACATAAACTCTAAATAAGAATACAATTTGTTAAAGATACAAAAGAGGTTTCACTTTTGTGACCCTATACACCATGATTTGATGTATGGCTAGCCCATCATCAAGGTGATTATATTCTAAACCAAACTAGAATGATATATCATGAAGATGATGCAAGACTCAAATTGGTAACCCAAGATTAAACCTTAATTTCTGGAATGATGAACGCAAAGAGTTATCGAGTACTCTTGAAACCATTAGATTGTTAATGGAATATGCGTATCTTGTATTCAAAGCAAGATGTCTCGTGCCTTTTGGTTGAAAAGGAGATCGAGGTTATAAATCATCAATCTAAAATAGGTTGATCATCATCTTTTACCAACGATTTAAGTTGACACTAGTGTGTTCACTTAATAAGGTAAATAGAGAAATCTTTGAAGAAGTTCAAGAGTTCAAGGAATCACGATTTAGTCGTGATGGGACTATCAAAGTGAAGACTTTGATATAAGCCAAAGGAAATGTGATATAGTATCACAAGTTAATCTCTCTTAGCACGCATTATGAAATAATGTGTGGATGGATAAGAAATCAAACGCTATTCGATAAGGTTTGGACTTGGATCAAGTTACTTTATATTTGAGTTACTTGATCCTTTTGGGGATTTTATCATTTTTGTCTAAATTATTTTTCCACTAAATCGAATCATATGAGATATGAAATGGTAAGGGTACCATATTTGTAAGTTTTCACAAGAAATAAATGCTCATTTTTCCCTCTTCAATTATCACGAGTACGACGGGTTTGCGGCTCGTGAAACTGTCTTTCTAAAATACAAGTTTATTTTTAGAAGACAGAGTGGGAGAAATTATTCAAGAGCCACAAATAATGCCACAGAGAATGTTATGTCGCAAGAAACTGGTCTTTCTTGGCTACATGGGACGTTTTGTGTAAGATATTGTTTCTTGCAAACCTAGGAGGTTAAATTCGTCACTTGTTAAAAATGATGAATTCATGCTACTTTTAAGAAAGTAAAGAGCATATAACTTACAAAAGAAATTGTTTGATTCAAGTTGATTACTTCTAGAAAGTAATGAACATATGACTTACATAAGAGTGTTTAAGTCACAACTCAATACAAGGCTTAGAGCCATGAAAATCCGAAATAAAAGGCTTGATTAGTGACAAAGGGTTTTGCACTAATAAAGAGATATTTCATAGCAAGATTGGTTGCAAAGGGTTTTGCACTAATTGAAATGCTTAAGTCTATTTGGATCTTCTTAGGGATTATGTTTCATTATGCGGATATGCATACACCAAGTGAATCTAAAACCCACTTCTTCAATAGAAGGAATGTCTTCAATACATGTCATAAGTTTTATAGATTCTTGCAATCCTAAGATAATGTGAAACTTAAGAGAGAATCTTAAGTAGGACATCAATGAGTTGGAATCAACATTTTGATCATGTGATAAAATATTTCTCGATAAGTCGAGAAGTTGTGTTTATACATGAAGTTTAGTGGGAGTTACGGAAATTTTAATTAGTCCGATATGTGGATGACATATTGATCATTGAGAATGATTTAAGACTTTTGGAGTATTATAATACATCTTGAATATCCGGATTTATGAAGATAAATCCACATGATATTAGCGTCAGTAAGAAGTCTTATGTTGATAAGATTCATGACTAGTTCAATTAAATTGAACATATTTGATTGATTTCATTTGCTTCCGCTGCCGAATCAATTAAAAAGAAATGATGTATAACACTTCATATGCTTTGAGTATGATGAATTGTTTTCAAAATCGAATTTAAGTAATCTTTACCAAGTAAGCTATAAAGATTACCCTTAAGTGCTTGCAGAAGCATTAAAGAAGTAAAGCAAAGTGTTTATGATGCAATGTTGTGTAAGGGTGTTACACAAGTGACAATTGACAATTGAGATTGCGCATGGTTTCCGACAATACCATAATCAAAACACATTAGGATGGTTAAGATACCATTGTGGCAATGTTAATTAAGAAGTAGATTTTCTAGAATCGTTCTAGGCAATGAAGAACAATGAGTGATATTTATAACGGAAATTGAGTACACTTGTGATCATGAGATGTGCAAGAAGGATGAGTCCCGCACACTGTGAAAACAGTGGGAGCTATTCTTATGCTAGAGGGCCTATGTCTTGATTGGATCTCGACACGTACTCAGAAAGTTTTGTAATGCAAATGTATACATTACAAAAGGAAAACGAGTATGTAGTGAGGTTGAGTAAGGTACAAGAAGTTGATAAAACCTACTAACCAAAGCCTTCTCACAGGCTAAACATGATGAGTCATGTTATTTCAATTGAATTGAAATGAACAACTACGTACAAGATCAAATTAGATTATAGAATATGAAATAGTAATCAGGCATTGACTATTCATATGTGATAATCGCATTTGTCGTTCGAGTTTTACTTTAAAACTCTTTTATTATACTTTGTTACATCCAAACGGGTTGTAGAGACATTTGAACCCCGTTAAAGTGAACACGGATTAGCATTGTATTCGCCCATAGTCACTTGTATGAGGTGACGTCTCGAAGTGACTAGAGTGTGATGCGATTGATGGCAAGTTCAAGTGCCATACAGTCATGTGAGATGACTAGTCGATCACATAGGCAGACTGTTAGGAACACTTTGTCGGGCCTTATGACCGCTTATAGAGTTCTGGCAATTTATATAGCCTGGTCGTGGCGAGAGCTACTATAGTATTCTAATGAGTCGATTCTTTTGACTAAAGACTATTCACCTAAGATGGCACGATTTCGATTAACTTTGATTTGTGTTACTACGACCTTCGTAAATGGGGTCAAATGGGCATATTTTGGGTTATGATGGTGTGGCTAGTCGAAGGGAATAAGTGCGATAGGAATTGTCCACCCCCTTGTCGGGGTTAAAACAATATCTCGGGGCCACTCGAGGAGTAATGAACTGGAAATGCGTGGCCACGCTCGGAAAGTATCTATGATAGATAAGTCCGGTCAATCAGTTATTCTCCAGATCGAGGAAACCACTCTTGATATGATCACTTGCAAGTACGACCTGAAAGACACCTTGCATTGAGTGGGAGATAGTAATAGGACAAGAGAATTGGTGACGCACACTTGTCGAGGACAAGTGGGAGATTGTTGGGAAATGTGTCCTCAACAATAGTGCGATCACATGATTTAAATATCATTATTAAATCTCATTTTAAGAATACATGTGGGATGTAATATTTTACAGTCAACTGGTCCACACATATCGGTAATGATTGGGTGACTAGAGTTTGACATTACTTAGTGTGCGACGGTGGTGATCGATTGATCCCCTTAGGTCATACCTATAGGGAAATATTCTTAATTGATTATTTAATTAATCGTATACCGATACGAGTTAATTAAATTGCTTAAAATTGACGGATAATTTTGTGAGTATAATTTACGTATCTTATTGTAAATATGATTAAATAAGACACGGTCTAAGTAATCGAATTGATTTATTACTTAGATGAAATTATTGTTTACAGAAACAATTGAAATGGAATGAATAAATTATTATAAATACAGAATGTTGTAGTTTATAATTTGGAAACATTTTTGGTACAAGTAATTACGAATTACTAGTCGATTTTGTAAATGACATATTTTATGAGTATGTTGATTTTTAATATGTTAAAAATACATTACAAATTCACATGTCAAGTAACATGTCACATATGTCACACTTGATAAATGACAAAATAAAATGGACCTTCCATTTTATCTTGTATAAACCGAAAATTAGGAGTATTAGTGGAATAATTATGTTGATTATTTTAATAAGAGAAAACATAATTATTAAAGTCTAATCTCTAGCCATGCCCACCTATGCTTTTGAGAAGAGCAAAAACAAAAAGTATTGGGCATCCTACCCAAGCCAATTTTCGGCCAACCATACAAGAAAAGAAAAAGAGCTTTTTCTTTTCAAATTCATTCATTCATCATTTTTTTACATAAAAAAACATTTTCTAGTGTAAGAAAGTGTAGAATCTCTACAATATATGAATTTTTTAGAGAAATAAAATCTCACATATAGTCCCTCTTGACCGAGTGATTCAAGAGCCAAAAATACAATTTATTTTGTATCAATTTTATAGTAAAACTAATATTATTACTAGATCTAAATAATATTGGTTATTAAGAGGTTTCCTTAGGTATATGCTTTTGGGAGGGATTCTATACTTGAATCCTTGTTCTTCCATTTGGAGAGCTCAAGAACATGTGAGTAGGAGAACTCACTTGTGCCCATAAAATCCGAAACATCCAATGTAAGATGATGATTTCTTCTTTATATTGTTTAGTAGTTTGCATGCATAAGATCACCATTTAATTTTATGACAAATTAAAATAAAACATATATGAGTATGTTAGTATATAGATCTACTTTTCCTTCAGTAGATTGGTTAATACTGATCGTTGTTGTTGTGTAATGTAGTTCGTTGTGTTTGTTCTCTGTGGTACTCGAGGTGCGACCTCGGCTGAGTGGAGTCACTTGCGGGAGTGGCTTCACACCCTTGATTTGCCCTCTGTGGAACCCGCCACAGAGGGGATGTGCACATTAAGGAACATGGGTTATCGCTTGGATTAGATGAGCGAGGCTTAGGTGGGAACGGCTGCGGTCCCCCACTGGCGGTGTGGATTACTGGTGGCGACTGCTAATCTGGCAGGACTGGACCTTCAGGGAGTCAGAGATGTGTGGTTGATTGGAGGAGGTGGTGTATGTGCGTCACTGTATTTGTTGTGTCTGCTTTTATATTTGTTCCTTTAGTTGCTGACCTTGTATGGTGTTGTTGTGTTGTCTTCTTGTTTTGTGTCTGCCGTGATCCACCATGGTGAGCAGTCAGTCTTAGCAGGTTGATGTCTGGATCCTAGCTGGGTGCTTGGAGGGACAAGTCTACCACGAGTCTTGGCAGAGATAGTTTACATAGTTGATAGTAGTCACGAGTTGTACCTTTGTTTTGTTTGTATCACTTGTAATTTAATGTAACTGTTCTTTTTTCGGATTATTACTGTCCTCGGGCAACCGAGATGGTAACGCCCTTATCTGCTAGGGAAGGTCTTGTTAAGGCTCCTTGGTATATGGGTGGCACGGCTGTCGCAACCCTATCAAAAATAAAACCAACTAGCTCTACTAATGCAGCAGAGGTACGTCGGGTATCGTATCCACAGGGAGGCGGTCACTATCTACTTGTCATTCGGTCTGTCTAATGTCACAATACGGGGGTTTGAGTTGATTTATAAACTAAAAGCAATGAAAATAGTAACAAGGCAATAGTGAAAGGGATTGAGAGGAAATATAGAAAGAGATACTAGGATGTCGGTTCACCATGATATCACACAAATCAGCTAAAGGTAGGTCAGTCGGTCTGATGTGAGAAGGGTATTGGAAAGGTCCTCTCGGTCCGCTAACCGCCCTAAAATACTACTAACTTAGCTCTCGCCCTCATTAGTGTAGTCTATTGTTCATAGCAGGTCTATTCATTCCAATCTCTCGATCTAGGTCTGAATTTAACAAGTTTAATTATTTCAGTTTCATGCATTCAACCTAATTAATTACCGTTATATTGCTATGAATCAATTCTCACAACAAAACCCCCTAAACCAAATTATTGCATCATTGCTATACTATCATAGCTCCCCTAATCCTAGCATTAGAGAAATTAGCTATGCATAGTGGTAAATAAAGCAAGAATGAAAGATAAAGAAATAATAAACATGATAAAAAGAGATGTGCAAAAGGGAAATAACATAAAAGAGAGAAAAGAAATTAAAAAAGTTGAGATCCGGAAATATAAAGCAGTGTAGCGTCAATCAGAAATAATGAGCAGAGGAAAAGTGATAAAGGATGAATAATACAGTCTGGAGGAATCCCCTTTACCTAATTAAGTCTCTCCTATTTATAGGAGAGATATTTATTTAACCTAATACATTAACAAGATATTAAAATCTTGCGTCAAATAGAAAAGTACTCGATCGAGCACTGTCATATCACTCGATCGAACAAATCCAAGCTAAAACCTCTCGATCGAGGACATACTCGATCGAACACTATAAAAAAGGCACCATTTGATCGAGGACATTAGGTACTCGATCGAGCACTATAGTACTCGATCGAGTGATTTCCAGCGCACAATTCCTGCGTCGCGCACTGAACTTCAAATGGCCGCCATTTCTTTGTTACTTGGGAAAACAGAGCATTTTCGGTGGCGTTTGAAAGCTAAGAAGATAAGATTTCATTTCCAATTAGAATCACTTGAAAATCAATTGTAGAACTCGATATATGGTTCTACAAAGTAGGCATTAGTAATTTGAAGCTCTTCCTTTGCTCGCCTAGCTACCTTACTTCTATGCGCATCTCAAAATATTAGTCCCCAAGGTCCGACTAAACTAATATCCTAAATGCATGCATAGGGACATGTTCTAAGCTTGATTATACTCCTCTCCAGTTCATACCTTTAAATAATACAAGACAAACCAAAGTAGACTATTCGGGGGACATTCACTACTACAAATACATGCAACTACAACGGCCCTTTAATAACGCTTATTTACGAAAATCACCATAAGACGTTGTAGAATGGATGGCGCGAATTTTACCAAACTTAATTACAACGGTTCTATGTTGTTAACCGTTGTTATTGGTTTTAACAACGGGTCATACTTTAAAAACCGCTGTTAATATAAAAACTAATAACAACGGTTGAATCTGTAATACATTTTAACCGTTGTTAATAATTTGGCGCAAAATTAGTGAAAAGTAATTACAACGGTTTTTTTAGAACCCGTTGTTATTAGGTGGTAACAACGGTTGTAGACTGAATACCCGTTATTAATGTTATGCAAATTTTAAGAACAACAGATTTATTTACTCTGCTATACGCTACAAAACACAAACACAAGCTAATACTGCTACTATACACTAATATGATCCTCCATTCCTCCCTGATCGTCTCTCTGTCTTCATCTCCGTCACTGTTGTCACCGTCTTCTCTCCCTCATCATGTTTATCAATCAGGTATATATGTTTCTTAGCAACGCTTATAGATATAGGATTGTATGTTCAATTTCCCCGCCTATGAATGTCGAATATTTTTGAATTTGTGAATTTTTTGGGTTATTATCTAATTTGTTGATAATTTAGCTTAATTGCTTTCCTGAATTTCGTTTATTTGTTTGCCTATTATTGGATTTTCTGAATTAGTTGCCTATATATTACGAATGTAGAAAAATGACTCGAGCTTTGATGATTGATGCAAATATGAGTGACCGCAACTATAAGGATGGTTTAAATGAATTTTATGAAGTCGTTTCGAACAATTTGAAAGGTTCTTCTAGTATTGCATGTCCTTGTGAAAGATGTGGTAATATTAGGTATATGGCTTTTCCGGACGTTAAAATACACCTAGAGATTTAGTCGATCCTATACACGTTGGATTTTTCATGGGGAACCATTAGAGGACGAGAATAGCTTTGAAGAAGATGATGTTGAGGTACACGAAAGGCCAACTGATGATCCCAGTTTGCCGAGTTTTTTGAGTTGGAAGAGTTGGAAGCAGAGAAGTTGAATGTTGGGTCTATAGATAATGAAGAGAATGATGATGAGTCGAATGCTTTTGAAGATGTAGGTGATGACACTATTAATTGGGATGATCTTAACAACATGTATGAGAAGTTGTGTGAGTCTGAAGCACCTCTGTATCCTGGTTGTAAGTTCACAAAAATGTCGGCTGTGGTGAAGTTGTATAATATCAAAGGGGCAAATGGGGTGAGTGACACGTGTTTCACTAGTTTTTTAGCCTTGATAAAGGAGTTGCTTCCAGATGGTAATGTTCTACCTGTTAAGGCATATGAGGCGAAAAAACTAATAAGAGGAGTGGGTATGAAATATGAGAAAATACATGCATGTCCAAATGATTGCATATTGTATCGGAAATTATATCAAAACTTAACCAATTGCCCTAAATGTTTGGAGTGGCGTTATAAGGATAAGGAAGGGATCCCAGCTAAGGTGTTGTGGTATTTTCCATTGATACCAAGAGTCATTAGGATTTATGCGAATCCCGATGATTCAAAAATGTTAAGTTGGCATGAAACAGGAAGAATAAATGATGGAAAGCTAAGACACCCGGCAGATGGTATGCAATGGAAATCGTTCTACGCTAAGTATCCCGAGATTGGCAATGAACCTAGAAACTTACGTCTAGCGTTGTCCACTGATGGAATGAACCCACACGGAAACATGAGTAGCCAACATAGTACTTGTCCAGTAGTGTTGGCTATTTATAACTTACCTCCATATGTGTGCATGAAAAGAAAGTATTTGATGTTGTCGTTGTTAATTTCCGGCCCTAAACAACCTGGAAATGATATAGATGTCTATTTAGAACCTCTTCTAGATGATTTGCGAATGTTGTGGGATAGAAGTATTTGATGTATATAAGAACGAAACTTTCAATTTGAGAGCGATGTTATTGTGTACAATATCTGACTATCCGGCTTATGGCGACCTTTCTGGGCACACATTTCATGGGAAAGAGGCTTGTCCATTGTGTGGGGAGGATATCGAGTCTGAATACTTGAAGTCTTCTCGAAAGTATGTGTATATGGGAAATAGGAGGTTCTTATATCATGACCATTGTTATCGCAAGATGCACAAAGCATTCAATGGAAGACAAGAACTTCGTCAACCTCCTAGAATTTTGAGTGGGCATGAAGTTTATCAGAAAGTAAAGCATATTGAGATAGATTATGGGAAGAAGAGCGGCTCTAAATTGTCTACTCGTGGGTATCAGAAAAGATCCATATTTTTTGATAAACTTCCATATTGGCCTGACACGGGAGGTCGTGCATTGCCTCGATTTCATGCACATTGAGAAAAATGTCTGTGATAATATTATCAATACCCTTCTGAATGTTCCCGGTAAAACAAAGGATAACGCTGCAGTTAGGGAAGATATGAAAATGATGGGTATTAGGCTAGAGTTGGCACCACAGAAGAGAGATAATCGTACATTTTTACCGCCAGCAGCTTATACCCTTTCACGGAATGAGAAAAAAGAGTTAAATGCATGCTTGAATGGAATTAAAGTGCCACATGGTTATTCGTCGAACATCAAAAGCCTAGTGTCGATGCAAGACCTAGAACTCACTGGGTTAAAGTCACATGATTGTCACACTTTGATGCAACAATTACTACCTGTGGCTATTCGTTCCATTTTACCTGAAAAGGTAAGATATGCTATAACTAGATTCTGTCTCTTCTTCCAGTCCATATGCGAGAAAGTCATCGATCCCGATGACGCGGATTCATTGCAGGACCTCGTTGTAACCTCTCTTTGTCAGTTGGAAATGTATTTTCCACCCTCTTTCTTCACTATCATGATTCATCTGACCATTCACTTGGTTAGGGAGATTTTGTACCTTGGGCCCGTGTACTTGAGATACCAGTATCCTTTCGAAAGATTGATGAAAGTCTACAAGGACTATACATCTAATCGGTATCGTCCGGAAGGTTGTATTGTTGAACGCGCTATTTTAGACGAAGCTCTTTCATATTGTTGCGCTCATCTCTCCCCTGAGGAGTTGATTGGCGTTCCTAAGAATCGTCATAGTGATTGGATGACCGGAAAAGGTATTAGGGGCCGAGTTGAAAAAATTGTGACACGTGAAATGTTGCATTTAGCACATACGTATGTGCTAAACAACGAAGATGAGGTGCAACCTTATATTCAACAACACAAAGATGAGCTCAAATACGATCACCCAAACAAGACCGAGAAGTGGATTGCAAACGAGCATACGAAGACGTTTGCAGAGTGGTTTAGGAATATTGTCTTAGAGTGTACGAATCAAACTGGTGATGACATCTCTCCTAGATTACTACGTCTTGGTTTAGGTCCAAATGCCAGGGTCACCTTTTACAGCAGTTTTGCCATTAATGGATATACTTTTTACACCCGCGAGCAAGATGAGTTGAGCACAATGCAAAATAGTGGTGTTAGTTCTGAATTTGAGGCAATTCACTTTGCTACTTCAAAAGATAAAAAGCCTATTTGGGGAAAATGCCTTTATTATGGTGTTATTCAAGAAATATTGGTACTAGATTACATTGATTTCACAATGCCTTTATTTCGATGTAACTAGGTTGATAACAACATCCATTGTGTCCGAAAGGATAAGATGGGATTTACGTTGGTCAATCTGGGTAAGGTTGGCAATAATAAGGATGATCCTTTCATAATGGCATCCCAAGCTAAACAAGTGTTCTATGTCACCGATCCTATGGATAAGAAGTGGTCTGTTGTACTGTCTATAAGGAGTAGAAGGAGTAGTCCATCCGATAATGGTGATGATGATCAGGATGTCGTTTTTGAGGGAATGGATCACTCTACCACTGTATCTTATTTCGACGATGTTAACACTGATCATGAGGACACTGAAAGCATCTATATGCGAGATGACCATGGTGAAGGTATTTGGATTAACGAAGAAACTATGACATCTAGGAAACGTCCCCGATCCTGAGATGGTCCATAATGTAAGTTATTACTTCCTCCGTTCTCATATGATCTACCCACTGTATCTTATAATGAAATAGTAGCTTTTATTTTTATTTTTATTTTTTAAATATATATATCTTCCTTTTAGTTTTTATTTTTATTTTTTAAATAACTATATCCACTGAACATATTAGTAGAAGGAATTGCATATTTAATACAAACGTACTGGAAATCTTACAAGACCACAGGGTTACACATTATCTTTATTTAAGTTGCCTTTTCATACAGGCCCATGACACTGCTTATGATAGGCGGATACAGACACACACAGTTTGACACTCAACAAATAACACACGTCGTTGCTTGGAAGTTTCAGCCACAGACACGGACACATTTTGTAGGGGTTTTAGGGGTACATTGCTTGGAAAACAGCCACAACCTGGTTGTAGGCATCGGCGCTTTCTGACCTGGCCGACTTCTGCCCATCAATGATGGTCGTATACGGCACTTGGACATAGTCCACGGTATTCTTCAGAAGCTCAGCATCCGAGTCTGTGGCTACCCAGAGGTATGGTTCGAGTGTTGACCTATTCAGAGCATTCCAGTCGTTCCTGCCATGGCCTCTGAGTTGAAACATCATGTCAAGCTTAAATGCTGATTCTGCATGTGCAGGTGATGTTCCAAACTGAATGAGTAGACTCCCTTTGAATCCCCATGGCCCCCATTGTGGCTTAACTTTGCTGACCGAGTATCCAAGCTCAATAAGCTTATTCCTCAAAGGATTAAAGCTCTTGGCAGCAAATTTTCCATTGTCTATATCTATGTGGCCTGGGGCATTCATCAGGACACAGTGATATGGACGACCAACATTTTGAGTCATTTTCAGACCAGTTATTTGTTGGTTTAATTTATTTGTGAGTTGTGGGGAGCTAATGGGATGCCTCTTTTCTGAATTTATAGCAAGTTTGAGATGTGTTGTATGTCTTTAGCTTTTGGTAGCTTTAAAAAGCCAATAGAACCAATGGTCATTGTTAAAGATTCCCAAATTTGCATGGCATGGTAAATCCTGTAGATATGCAGTATGCATGCATGCTGGTGTTGTCTTATTTTCTTGATCTTATTATTAGATGTGGATGCTGTTGTTAAAATTGCTAAATAATGTTGCAGTATATAGTGCTTCTGCTGTTACAGTATGTATTGTTACAGGTTTGGACTGTAATGTAATTACAGTAATTTAAAAAAAAAGTGTTAAACAATAACAACGGTTATATTGAAATTACCCGTTGTTACTACTTTCAACAACGGTTATATTGAAATTACCCGTTGTTATTACTATCAACAACGGTTATAGTGACACTACCCGTTGTTATTATTTTCAACAACGGGTGTAGTACCTCTACCCGTTGTCAATGATTTTTTAGACATATTTCATTTTGGCGCAAATTTGGTGAAAATATATTACAACGGGTATATTTTAACCGTTGTAATAAAGTTATGACAACGGTTGACTTTTATTAACCCGTTGTTGTTAACATATAACAACGGTTTTGTTTTGAGGACCCGTTGTCAATAGTTTGTCTTAATAAAAAACTAATTTACAAACACATACAGCATACCACACAAACACACACAACATCAGTTCAACCGTTGGTATCCTGAGTTTATTATGATCTCTCCCCCGCTTTCTACATTCTCGTTGTTGGCCGTCGCCCAGTTTCCAACGCCCAGATTCCGTTGCCTTTCCTTATCATCCTGCTCGTTCTCTTTATCATCATCATCATCATCATCATCATCAGGTATGTTCACTTTAATTTTGTGTTTCGTCATTAGGGTTTTAAGACGATCATATTTTTTGTTTTTCATGCATCTGTTTGTTTTTCGTCTTCTTTGTTATCTTTATCATCCCGCATCATCTACGTCATTCCTCTTATTAGGGTTGAGGATTTTAGAAGCTCAAACTGTTGTTTTATATTTTCATTCCTCTTTAGGGTTTTAGATAATACTCTGCATGACGTTGTTAAGTTGTTCATGTACTATTTCATTCATGGGTTTTAGGATTATCATGGGTGAAAAACGGAAAAGAAGTCAAAAGAATAATAAGCGTGGGGATGACAATAAGCCTGGTGAGAGGGGTGCTACGAAGTGTCCTGCTGCCCTTGCAGCTATAGCCGCTAAAGAGCCGCTTAAAATAACATGGAGCTCGAAGGGTTTCCCTACTGGTCCAAATGTGGGTTTTTTATCCAGTTGGATTGGATGTTGCACAAGATATTTTGTGCCTATCCATTTAGATGATGTTAGAAATTTGAATCCAAAATTGGCGGAGTTATACTTGGCTCGTATAAAGGAAGCCTTTGATATTGCCGATGAATACCATGATAAGTATTTAATGCAGAAGGCAGGGGGTGTCCTAAGGCAGTGGAAGGGTGACGTTTCTAGGGATTGGTTGTATGTGGACAAGTCAACGGGGGAGATGCGTAAGAGCCTACCGGCAAACAAGTGTCCCACCATCAATTAGGAACAATGAGATATTTTCAAAGCGATGAGAACTAGTGAGGAGTTTCAGGTTAAATATCCTCGCCTTTTAACGATTTACCTATCATTTTTTTAATTAATGAGTTCTTTATATAATCTTTTTATTATCTCATCTACTTGCGCTTTTATATAATTTGAAGGCCGTTAGCAGAAGAAATCGTGCTAACATTTCATGCAAGAAGGGGAAATGGTATGGTTCTCGAGGCGGTTACAGATTGATAGAAGACAACCTCGTAAGTAGCATGCATTCCCCTGTGAGATTTGATTTTTTTAATCACACTTGGACTTGATACACATTTACATGTATAACTGTTACCATGTTAATGTGTAGGTGGCAAAGGGAGTGACCGACTTGGATCGGCATGTAACTTATAAAGAAAGGCACACGCCTAAAGGATCCCGGTCGCGTGACAAATATGATGAGGAAGTGTTGGCCAACATAGTAAGCATTATTTTGTTAAGACCAGATCATTACTAACTTTATTATTTTAGTCACAAATATAATTTGAAGTTTATTTAATATATTATAGGACAAGGTATTGAAGGAGGTATAAGAAGGGAAATTCAATCCCAATGGTCGTGATGTTGTTCTTCCTAGAGCGATCGGCCGACCCGAACATCCAGGTCGATTGAGGGGCGTCCCGTTATAGGTTGGAGTAACGAAATATTATGGGACAACTGCCCCGAAAAAGAAGAAAAGGAAGACTAAGGCTGAGAAGGCTGACACGGTACCATTTATTCTATTATTTTCATTTAAGTTCAATTCACATGTTACTGTTGGGATAAAAATTGCTGAAACATTATATTCTTGGCACGCAGGTTCAGTTATTGGCATCCGTACTACTAAAGATGAATGCTGGAGGCAAGCCTTCCGAAGAAGAATTAAAGATGATGAAGGATGTCGTTAAAGGGGGTAAGGTATAACAGATTGGTCAAGAGGCCGAGAACACTACTACTTTGGCAATACATGAGAAGGAAGTATCGGTCAACGAGATACAGAAAGATCAGGTACCTAATGCTTCTGAAGTTATAACAATTAAAGCCGATCAGGTACCTAATACTTCCTTATTTTTCTTTTCTTTTTTTTTTGGGGTAAGATCAGAGGGTGTGTTCCCTGCCAGCTCTAATGCTATAATTTCTGACATCGTGCCATTGGTTAATTTTATTAGGTAAATAATGAGTCTGAAAAGGAGATGCAACTTGAGAAGACGGCCGATGGAAAACAAGAAGATACATCCCCTTCAAGTCGGTTCACTTGTTTTTTCGATAAGGTATGCATGAAGGGTTTAATTAGTTAAATTTATATGAATTCTATAAAATTTTGGGATATAATAATGTATGTGTATTCTTCAGGCCGTAAACAGGAGGGTAGTTATTCTTGCTGACCCTAAATTTGAGAAACCAATTGTGTGTGTTGGCCGGGCTCTCGTAGAAGTGCCCACCAAATCAGCAGCGGAAACTGTATTGGTTGTTCATGGCGAAAAACTTTTGCCGAATCATAGAAAAGTGGAGATAACTGAAGTCTTTCCAGGCCATGAAAACTTTCAACTGCCCGTCCCAGTTCGTGACGACATTACCATTCTGGGAGATGCGGTTAGAAGTTTCATCCAATGGCCCGAATCTCACATCTTCCTGGCTAGTTCGTCTCCGCCTCAGCCGAAAGCACTTGATGAGGTATTTAATTAACTTCTCCATTTTTTTAAAAACCTCCCTTTATTTATATTTTTTCTGTATTTCTAAAAAGCATGGAATTTTTTTGTAGGGAACAAAAAAGTCGGCTAAGGCGGATAAGCCTAAGTCCCCAGACATGCCAACTACCTCGTCGAGACAACAACTTGATGAGGTATTTAATTAACTTCTCCATTTTTTTAAAAACCTCCATTTATTTATATTTTTTTTCTGTATTTCTAAAAAGCATGGAATTTTTTTTGTAGGGAAAAAAAAAGCCGGCTAAGGCGGATAAGCCTAAATCTCCAGACATGCTAACTACCTTGTCGAAACAACAACTTGATGAGGTATTTAATTAACTTATCCATTTTTTTAAAAACCTCCCTTTATTTATATTTTTTCTGTAATTCTAAAAAGCATGAAAATTTTGTGTAGGGGACAAAAAAGACGGATAAGCCTAAGTCCCCAGTCATACCTGCTACTACTGCCTCATCATTGAAAGAGCAGGTTGATGAGGTATTTAGTTAAGTACTCTTTTATTTTTATTACTCCAACTAGCTAGCTAGGATATGTTACCTTTGGATTTTTTATTATTTTAATTATCTACATGTGTAGGCTGGTGGTAGTAGCACAAAATCAGAGAAGCATTATTTCCCCGAACTGAAAGATCTTAGGAGTTTAAACTCCACAAAATATTCTGGGAAAGATTACATGCTAAAAGTAAGAACGGTGACGATGAGGAAACTGCATTCAGAGGCTAGCAATCACATAGCAACCGAGCAATTGATAATTATTCCGCTCGAGGAGCATATTGTAGGGGTTGAGCGCTGATACCCGTCGTTGTGAGTACCAAAGATAAAACTTATAATCTCCTATTAAGACTAACCTAGGCTAGTGGTAACAGGGTCGATCCGCAAGGAGGCAGTTGTAAACTTTAGTTGTCTAATGAAAGTCTAAGGTAACAATTATGGGGGTTTATTCGAATTGGTCTATACTAAGAGCAATAAAAGGAAAATAAACTAAAAATACGAATTAAACAGATAAAAGAAGGGTACTAGGATGGTCGGGTCATTATAACTTCGGCGGCAACAAACTAAGTCGGTCTGAAATAAACACAGGTAAGGCGGGAAATAAGAGGTCCTCTCGGTCCACTCCTAACGAATAGCATCTCTCGATCTCGCTATAGGTCCCTAATGTCACTAATACTAACTTTCGTCCTGAAAAGCGGCTAATGGCCTAAACTATACCTATCTTTCGATCTTAGCACGGTTTAGTTGAATTAATTGATGGTCAAGCAACCTACCCTACCTTTCGGTCTAATGGGTCAGTCACAAAATAGGTATCTAACTGGTCGCATGCATTCGATTCGTTAAATACAAGATTAAAAACAATTAAAACGAAAGATAACCTTACAAGGTCAGTCGATCGACCAACAATGTCAGTCGATCGACTGACACGCGGGTTCAGTCCGTGTTCAATCTAATGCCGCCTAGCCATAAATCGCCTACATCCTAGCACTAACTATTTAGCTACTCATGGTGAAGGTAAAAACAACAAATAAACTAACAACGATTACTGTATTCATGCTTAATGTAAATAACAATAGCGAAAATATGATAGTTGGCTTCGGGGCACTAACTATCAATTCTATACTAATAATAATAGCGAAGCAATAAACTAAGATTAGGGTAGAATGAATACCGAAAATTCCAGAGGAAAGATTAAGAACAAAGGGGCAGAAATTCCAATGCTAAAGTCGATATACCAAACCCTAATTACTCGGAAAATCAACTAAACTATTGTGATGTGAAACTTAATGTATTTTTTTGATAATCAAACTAGATGTTGGTGTTACGTTATATAGCAATAAACGCAACAACTTATTTCTAAAACCTAAAACTTCACGGGCTTTGAGATTCACGACTTTCTAATTCTCGCCTGGTAAAGAAATCTGGTCGATCGACTAATGGGTCCAGTCGATCGACTGGCTGAGCTGCTACTTGACTTCTTTATTCTTCGTGGACTTGTCTTTTGAGCCTTGGATCGCGCACCAAGCTCGTTCCTAAAGTGATTCCTTTACGTCATTTGCAATGCAGATTACTCGGGGGCGGATTTGGCTTGATTTCCCGTCGAATTCTTCACATTTCTGCAATAAAGTACAAAATACGGAAGTAGACGGAAATAGGGAGAAAAGCAACAAATATTACACAAATGAGCTCTGAAATGCGTGTAAAAAGAGATGTAAAACATCATAAAAATGACACGCATCAAATCTCCCCAAACCAAACCTTGCTTGTCCCCAAGCAAGAACTAGACTCGATCTAATGACCTAATGGAACGAGTTCAATCTCAGAGCGAATTGACAACTGTAAAGCCTAAACCATTTTAATGCACAACCAACAATCAATTAGCAAATGAATCATGCAAACGAGTTATGGAGTCGTTAAAACTACTGAACCGTCAACTGTAGAGACTTATCAAATTGGACTCTCACGGGTCGCTCATATCACTCAAATAAGCACAGGTGAATAATGTAAAAATAGAAAGAATTCATTTGTAGTGACACTCACCTAACTACGACCTATAAGAACATGCCTGCAATATAATATGAAAACAATCTCTATGACCGTACACATGCATTCCAACCAACAAAAGACCATGACACATGCCGAGGTATATATGTGGATATGTGAGGTATGGGTAAGAAGAGGCAAAACATTTATGGAAAAGTGAAGGTACAGGTGATCAAGCTAGTACCAAAACGGAACCATATGGCAACATCCTTCTTCTTGCTCCAAAACAAATGAAACGGTGCTATAGCAAGCATAAAACTCACAGTCTCCAAGTATAAAAGTAATCAACTAACTCCCCATAAGATATGAATAATACATGGGAGTAAAAATCCGCCATAAGATAAGGCTTGAATTATGCGAAATTGATTTCTTTTCTTTCTCTCGAACCTCAGTCGATCGACCTATGATGCCAGTCGTCGAAAACTGCTGAACCGTTGACTGTAAAGACTTATTAAACTGGACTCTCACGGGCCACTCAAATCACTCAATAAGCGCAGGTGATATATATGTAAGATAGGAAGAATAAATTTGTAATGACTCTCACCTAACTGCGACCTATGAAAACATGCCAGCAATAAATTATGAAGATGACCTCTATGACCGTACATATGCATTCCAACCAAACAGATGACCATTGACACATGCCGAGGTATAATTATGGAAATGTGAGGTATGGGTAAGAAGAGGCAAAACATTTATGGTAAAGTGGAGGTACAGGTGATCAAGCTAGTACCAAAACGGAACCAAGTGACAACATCCAACTTCTTTCTCATAAACAAACGAAACGGTGCTATAGCAAGCACAAATCTCACAATCTCCAGGTATAAAAGTAATCAACTAACTCCCCATAAGAAATAAATGAATCATGGGAGCAAAAATCGCCAAAAGATAAGGATAAGTTATGCGAATTGATTTCTTCCTTTTTTTCGAACCTCAGTCGATCGACCAAAAGGGGCAGTCGATCGACTGCTTTGAACAGTACATGACACTTTTTTTTCTTTCTTTTTCGAATCACTTTCTCCTTTTTTTTTTCTTTTTCTCTATTTCTTTTTCAATCTTTCTTTCCCTTCTTTTCATTTTCCCAACAATATCTCAAACATGAGCAAATCCTACCAAAAACGAGTAACAATCCCAAAAACTAGGCTACTAGCTTGACAAAGGCAGGCTATGTGTAGTATGTAGTAAATAGGACAAAAAAGGATATTTTTGGCAGTGTGGAGCTTATGGGCATAATGAATAAAAGGAAACCTCTACCACATGTGTCAACTAACCACAAACCGAATGCATACAGGTATTAAGTAGATCAAATTCATAATTATGCAAATTAAGGAAACATGTCTCATAAGGAGTACTACTCACATTCCTAGATAAACTGGTCATGAATGTCACCAGCTATAGGCTCTAAATCTCAGAAATATGATGTAGGTTGCCAATTTTCTAAGTCAAGTCTCAAGTTCAGCAAGAATGTAACGAAAACTCGTAGATATGCACTTACGATTCTACTAATAACATGTAAGTCAAGCAAGGCTTAGGCAAAACAGATGCAAAGAGCAATATCATCCTTGAAATACTACCGTTCCGACTCGACCTATA
Source organism: Silene latifolia (assembly GCF_048544455.1). Lineage (NCBI taxonomy): Eukaryota > Viridiplantae > Streptophyta > Magnoliopsida > Caryophyllales > Caryophyllaceae > Silene > Silene latifolia. Next base: position 258,044 of record NC_133532.1, read on the forward strand.
TGCTAAAATAAACGTGCATTTTTTGGAATTTTTGAAATTTTTCAATTTTTTTTTTTTTTTTGAATTTTGTATATATAAGAGAAATGAATTAAAACAATGCAGACTGTAATTTAAACGTGAATGCAAACAAATGAATGAAGTGCGACGCAAAACCCTTCCCCAAACCAAATCGCACAATGTCCCCATTGTGCAAAATCATGTAATGAAAGCAAAAGGAAATGGGAATTTGCGAGAAAAAAGGGAAATAAAAACACAAAGACATAAAGTAAAGACTTGGGAACTCACAAGACTTTAAGCGCAGCAAAGGAAACCTCCCCAAACCAGCGTGAGCTAGGAGGTTTCAGTAGCCAGCAGTGCTACCAGTAAGACCTGAAAAGGCAATTTAAAAACCACGCATAAGACCGAAGAAAACAATGTTGAAGCGTAAAATTGTGCAAAAATGAGGCAATAGAAGAAATAGACAATTCGACGGAAAATAAAGTGGAGTAGAAGACTCCCTTAGGACCGCATATCGACCAAACACAGCAGGGGAGAGGTCGTGAATGAACATAGCAGCAGCAGTGGTCGATCGACCTCATCACCCAGTCGATCGACCAGGTGGCGAGAACAGTAGCTCCTGTAAACCTGCAATTCAGTCGATCGACCAAAGGAGCCAGTCGATCGACTGAAAACACTGCTGCAGTGTCTTATTTCTTCGTAATTGCTCATTGATTTGAGCTAGTAAGCTCTAAATACCTGCAAAAGCACAATAATACGCGCCCAAAAATTGCGCAAAACCCAGAACGAAGTCTAAAGTACTTAAAAATCCTAAGCAAACGAAATAAAAGCGAAGTTCTCGCGCACACTAAAGCAGAAAGAAATGTCTTAACAAAATTAAAATGAAGTTTATAACGCATTTGATCAACTTAATAGTTGATCAAGAAGGACCAAGGTATGGCCCACTTCATCGGCTTTTGGCTACTAGAGGTAGCCTCAATGGTGCTCATGTTATCAGTTGCACCCTTCTCAGCATTGACAGTCGGAGAACTCAGCTGATCAGCTTCGTCATCTCCCCAATCAAGGACTTCCCTTGGATCGTCGGAATCCAAATCAGACCATCTCACCTTGACTGGCTCATCTTCCACTTCCTCATCAGTCCCATAGCTTAGGCATCCAAGACCTCCTCTTTGAATGATGGGCTTCGTCGCAGCTGGAGCATCCAAATGCTTCTTCCTTCCCCAAACCAGCTCTGCATTATCTAAAACAACAAGTTCTTCCTCCTTTCTCGCTCCCAATCCGGGCGGAGGGGTTAACACAAAGCGAGAGTAATAGGGATAGGCAATTCAGGAAGCACAAAGTACGATTTCTTTTCAGAAACCGTATTACAAGTGACAGGCCACATGGCATCCTTTTTCTTAGCCGGCTGGGCAAAAACGATAGAGTGCTTTCCCACTTTGAAAGTTAAGGTGCCTAGACCGACATCGATGACTGCACCAGCAGTGTGCAGAAATGGCCTACCCAAAATGATGGGAATATGGTCGTCCTCAGGCATGTCAAGGACAACAAAGTCAACAGGGAAGAAAAACTTCCCTATCCGGACGGTATATCCTCTAGGACTCCTATGGGCTCGACCGCAGATCGGTCACCATCCGAATCGTCATTTCGGTAATAGCGAACCTGGTCAGTTTAAGCTTCCTAGCTAGACTTAAGGGCATGACACTTATGCTAGCTCCTAAATCACATAAAGCCTTTTCGATAGAAAAGGTACCTATCTTTGAGGACGGAAAAAGCGCCTGGGTCTTCTAACTTATGGGGCGCAGTGTGAGACAAGTAGGAGCAAGACTCTTTAGTTAACGCAACAGTATGAACATGTTCAAGTGATTTTTTCTTTGACAACAACTGTTTCATAAACTTAGTATATCTTTGGCACTTGGTTAACTAACTCAAGAAAGGGTACACAACATTTAAGCTACGAATAACTTTCTCAAATTTGCTAAAAGATACCTGTTCCTTGGTCGGCACGAGTCTCTCCGGATATGGGGCTGTAAGGAGCACCTTAGCCCTCTCCTCTAATTAATTTGCGCGCGCGCGTCCTTGGACTTTGGCCGGAAGTCCGTCACCTTTTCCTTGTTGAAGCTAGACCCTCCTCGACCGTCTCAAATGAGACCCATTAACCGTCATCGGATCGAACTTGAGCCGGATCGACCCATCAAGACTCGGTTCCGCCCCAAAATTTTCGGGACGGTGGTACCCCGAAACAAGTGGTCTCGTAGATTATTTGGCATTAAAGGACGAAACTCTTCAACATCAGCAGTGATGTGGGTCGATCGACCACCCTCCTCGATCGATCGATCAGGTTGCACGATTCCCTTAAGCTCATGTAACCCGTGTTTCAGTCGATCGACTAGGTACGTCAGTCGATCGACTGAGATACCTGGCAGACGGCTGTTTTTTTGATTTATTCGTTACAGCTTTGTTTGGACTCGGATCTACCTCATTTTTCTCAACAGCTTTCTCGACCATAGCAGGGCCCTCAAGGGTGGACCCGCTCCTCAAGGTGATGGCATGTAGGGTCTCCTTTTGCTCGGGTTGAGTGGGTAAGTGTCCGGGAGCTCGAGTGTTACTTTTACTAGCCAACTGAGCTATTTGGCTCTCTAGCAACTTCATCCCGGCCTCTCTTGCTTGGGACTCCTTTAGCAACAGATTCTTCAGCTCGGAAAACTCAGAATTTTGTGTTTTTGTTTCTTTGCGGCACATGAGGCTTTTGGTATTCTTTGTTGCTTTTGATGCGGAGGTACATATGGGCTCAACTGCTGCGGAGGTTGAGTTGGATTCAAAACATTCTGGCTTCTCCAACTCAAGTTTGGATGCTGTGGCTCGTAGTAGGTGTTGTTCTGCCTATAGTGTTGAAAGGCAGCACAAGATTCAAAGGGACTAGGGCAGTTTTTCGAGACATGGCCCTCAACTCCACACCTTTCACAAAGGAAGGGACCGTCTGAAACAGCGTTGACTTGGTATATCCCACCCTTAGAGGCTCCTCCTAGCTCATACTTGTCAAATCTTGCGGTGAGAGCCTCAAGTGCAGCAACAGAGGAAGATTCAGCAGCTCTCCTCTGGTTCCCTCTCAAATTCCCATACTCGGCCTTGTGGGTAGCAAGATCGTCAATGATCTTCCACCCCTTGGTTGCTCCCAAATTTTCAAAGAAATCTTCCATTGGGCTCACAAACATCCAAAATGGCCCTCTGATCATCGTACAACCCATTGTAAAAATGATTGCACAAACTCCACTTTTCAAATCCATGGTGCGGTATGGTTCGCACTAACTTCTTGAATCGGACCCATGCCTCGTGGAAATTCTCATCTGGCCCTTGTTTAAAACCCGTGATTTGGGCTCTAATAGCGATCGTCCTCGAAGCAGAAAAGTACTTCTTGTAGAACGCCAATGCCAATGTATTCCAATCAGTAATCTCCTGAGCAGCTCGGTCCAGATCCCTATACCACTCCCTTGCAAAGATCACGAAGGAGAAGATGAACATGGTCTCTTTGATTTGATCCTGGGTCACGCCACCGGGGGGGGAATGGAGCAACAAAGATAGTCAATAAAGGTCTCCATATGTCTAGCCGCATCTTCATTTGCAGCTCCCCAAACCGATTTCTCTCGACCATAGTGATGTAAGCAGGCTTTGGTTCGAATTTCCTGGCATCTCCCGGTAACTCGAACCCCTTGTATAAATTGTCGGCTGCCGCTCGGAAAAACTAGCTATACTCGCTTCCTCGGCCATGACCGAAATTTCTGGGGAAGTAACTGTCTCGGCTGAAGATGTAGAAACGGGTGAAGATGGTGGATTTCCCTCGAACAGCTCGTTCTCGTAAAAGCTAGAATGAGAACTAGGCTCTTCCAGCTGTCGTTCTTGAAATAATCTCCTCTTTACGTGCAAAGATCTTTCAATCTCTGGATCAAATGGCAGTAATGGACCACCCTGAGACCTGCGCATAAGAGGAAACTACAACAAAATATAAGAACTGTTTAAGGAACGGATGTTCCTTAAACGAAGAAAGACTGAAAATTAAACAACTAAAATTAGGACTATTGCCTCCCCGGCAACGGCGCCAAAATTTGATACCCGTCGTTGTGAGTACCAAAGATAAAATTTATAATCTCCTATTAAGACTAACCTAGGCTAGTGGTAACAGGGTCGATCCGCAAGGAGGCAGTTGTAAACTTTAGTTGTCTAATGAAAGTCTAAGGTAACAATTATGGGGGTTTATTCGAATTGGTATATACTAAGAGCAATAAAAGGAAAATAAACTAAAAATACGAATGAAACAGATAAAAGAAGGGTACTAGGATGGTCGGGTCATTATAACTTCGGCGGCAACAAACTAAGTCGGTCTGAAATAAACACAGGTAAGGCGGGAAATAAGAGGTCCTCTCGGTCCACTCCTAACGAATAGCATCTCTCGATCTCGCTATAGGTCCCTAATGTCACTAATACTAACTTTCGTCCTGAAAAGCGGCTAATGGCCTAAACTATACCTATCTTTCGATCTTAGCACGGTTTAGTCGAATTAATTGACGGTCAAGCAACCTACCCTACCTTTCGGTCTAATGGGTCAGTCACAAAATAGGTATCTAACTGGTCGCATGCATTCGATTCGTTAAATACAAGATTAAAAACAATTAAAACGAAAGATAACCTTACAAGGTCAGTCGATCGACCAACAATGTCAGTCGATCGACTGACACACGGGTTCAGTCCGTGTTCAATCTAATGCCGCCTAGCCATAAATCGCCTACATCCTAGCACTAACTATTTAGCTACTCATGGTGAAGGTAAAAACAACAAATAAACTAACAACGATTACTGTATTCATGCTTAATGTAAATAACAATAGCGAAAATATGATAGTTGGCTTCGGGGCACTAACTATCAATTCTATACTAATAATAATAGCGAAGCAATAAACTAAGATTAGGGCAGAATGAATACCGAAAATTCCAGAGGAAAGATTAAGAACAAAGGGGCAGAAATTCCAATGCTAAAGTCGATATACCAAACCCTAATTACTCGGAAAATCAACTAAACTATTGTGATGTGAAACTTAATGTATTTTTTTGATAATCAAACTAGATGTTGGTGTTACGTTATATAGCAATAAACGCAACAACTTATTTCTAAAACCTAAAACTTCACGGGCTTTGAGATTCACGACTTTCTAATTCTCGCCTGGTAAAGAAATCTGGTCGATCGACTAATGGGTCCAGTCGATCGACTGGCTGAGCTGCTACTTGACTTCTTTATTCTTCGTGGACTTGTCTTTTGAGCCTTGGATCGCGCACCAAGCTCGTTCCTAAAGTGATTCCTTTACGTCATTTGCAATGCAGATTACTCGGGGGCGGATTTGGCTTGATTTCCCGTCGAATTCTTCACATTTCTGCAATAAAGTACAAAATACGGAAGTAGACGAAAATAGGGAGAAAAGCAACAAATATTACACAAATGAGCTCTGAAATGCGTGTAAAAAGAGATGTAAAACATCATAAAAATGACACGCATCAAGCGCGAAGCAATTATGTCATGGGAGATGCTAGCCATTTGGGCTGGTCTAGACGAGATTAATGTCCAACACCTATTTGTTTGGATGAAGTAAGTTTCTTAATAAATCATTTCATATTCTAATATTTTGACTACTAGATAGTGTTTTAAATACCGGAATTAATACCGTAATAATATAGGATATTGAAATTGAGAGTGATCCCCGAGAACAACATTCCATGTGATCAATACGGATTCCTGTGCCCCTATGTTTTATCTATGGATATCACGATTTTTTCGTTAGAAGATCGGGTAGATTATATTGCTCAGCAATTGGCGACAACCAAGAAGCTGGTTTTTGCCCCTTATAATGAAAACGGGTAATAAACAAATTAATATTACATTTCCCCCTACAATTGCATTTTCATAACTAATATATGTACTTGTTAATAATGATGATGTCTCTTGATATATGACTCATTGGGTGCTAGCAGCCATCATGCCGACGAAGAAGAAAGTTTTTTGGTTGGACTCTTTGCATGGACAACCAAGCGAGATTTTTAAGGGCTTGATTATTAAGTAAGTTTATAATACTGATTTATTTATAATAACATTAAGTTTCAATTATTTATAGCAAAAAGCTCATTTTTGCCCCAAAAATATGAGTTTCCGCCACCTTTTTTTTTTTTTTTTTTTTTAAAAAAAAAAGGGCCTTTGAGAAGAAAAGAGCTAACGAGCAGGATCAACCCATGAAAGATTCAGATGATGGCCATACTTTTATTACGATAACAGGGGTACGTGCTCAAATACAATACCTTAAGTGCAAAAATATGTGTTTAATACTAATAGAATACCTAAAGTGCAAGATTCTGATGTGGGCCTTCTCTCGTCTCATTGTTTTTATGTTATAATAGGTCCTCTCTAGCCGGATAGCATACAATGTGGATACTACGTTTGTCGGTTCATGTTGGAGATTATTATGCGAAGATATATCCTTATTTTAGAAAAGGTTAGTAATTTAATAATGTGTTTATTACTTTTTTTAAATTAGAGCTGATGTTGTCTTGCTTGCTGCCATATCATGATGTTGCTATGCTGAATGATGTATGTTGTTACAATAATGTATTGTCTTTGTTTTTTCCGCAGTATAATCAACGTGCCACAAGAACTTCAGCAGTACAAATGGCAACATATAGACGAGGTAAGGGACATGTTGGGCAAATACGTCTTAGAACATAGCAATGCTGAAGGCTAAATGCATGATACTCAGAGCTTAGATTAGCTTAATAAATTTTTTGTTGAAATTAGCGAATGATCTTAGTTCATGTAAAGTTAACTCCTTGTTAGTATATATGATGCTGCTGTTATGGTTGAATTGAATCTATTGAGTTCTGATGAACCCAGTTGTGATTTATGCTGGTGCTGATATATGGTGCTGCTGATATTTGCAGGTTTTTGAATGACATGAAACAAATTTATTTTTTATAAAAATTAGGAGTTCGTAATAAAAACGGTTACTAAAACAAAAACCGTTGTAAATACCTTTCACAAATACCCGCCAAAATATTCAACAACAGGTTTTAAAATAAGAACCGTTGTAAATACCTTTACAAATACCCGCGCATAATATTCAACAACAGGTTTTAAACGAAGAACCGTTGTTACTACCTCTTTCAACAACGGTTATTTAGCGTATACCCGTTGTTAAAAGTCTTCACAATTTTGGTGGGAAAGATACAACAACAATTATTTATATGATAACCGTTGTTATATTATTCCCACCAAATTTTTGAAACACTTTCCACAACGGCTTACTCGCAACAACAATGGCTTTTAACTGTAGTGAATACTTTCGACAACGGTTTTAGTAAATAACCTAACCGTTGTAAATACCTTTTACAACGGCCGCTTTAACAACGTCCGCCTTTTGTTTTTACAACGGTTTTTACCCGTTGTTATAGCCTGTATCTGTAGTAGTGGTTTGTAGCTTAATACTACGTAATATGCATAGAAATGCGTGCAAATGAAGTACAAAATGCCTATATAAAATGCACGCATCAAATCTCCCCAAACCAAACCTTTGCTTGTCCCCAAGCTAACTAAATTGAACTAACGTAACAGAAAAGAAAACTTAAAACTAGCTACAAATGGTCCACTTAAACCAATTTAATGCAAGCAAACTAACACTTATAGCAAAAACTGTCATATGCAAACGAGTTATCGGATGTCTATAATAAAGTTGAACCGTCGACCTTGCAAGACCTTTGATAATGGACTCTCACGGGTCACTCTTCTCTCATGAAGCAAAGGGTAAGTAATTAAATGTAAGAGAGAAAGAAATATAGCCGCTCACCTAAACTACGACCCACATAAACATACATGCAGCTAATATAATAGACAATTCTAGCTACCGTACACATACATTCCAACCAAACAAGGTCCCGTCACAGCCTAGGGCTTACAAAAATACGGAATAGTGAGGCAATGGGTAAGAAAAGGCAAAACATTTCTGGAAATGTGAGGTTAATAGCCAAACTAGCTAACTAAACAGAACCAAATGAACCATATCCGATTCTTAATCCAATAAAAATAAGCACATTGCCCTTAATTCGGCACACAAACTCACCAAACGAAAGTAGTACTCCTCATAAGATGAAAATAAAACATAGGAGCAAAACCGATCTTATTCAATATCTTTTTTTTTTTCATTTCTTTTCCTTTTCTTTTTCTTTTCTTCTTTCTCGGTTTTTCTGATTTTTCTTTCATTCTTTTTTTTTTCTTTTTCAATTTTTTTTTTTCATACTTTTTCATCATTCTCCTCCTCCTCCTCCTCCTCCTCCACTACCAACTCCGATTATCAATACAAACCAAATTCGGCACAATAAACAATATACCGCAAAAACAATCTAAACTAGCTTGACAAGGCAGGCTAAATTTGGATGTAGTTAAGGGTCCAAAGGCAAATTTGGCTAAATGTGGAGTTAAATGGGTAAGAATGAAAGAAAGGAGGAATGTAAGCACCTCCCTGCATGTGACACCAACCACTAACCCGAATGTATGTAGGCAAAAAGCAATTGAATTTCATATATGTGCAAATTAAAGATACATGCTTTGCAAGGAGCAACGACTCACAATCCTACATGAATTGGTAAAAAATGACACAAGTTTTAAGGCTCTAAAACTTAGAAAATATGAGTAGGTTGCCAAAATTTCAGGTTTAGTCTATTCGTTCAGCTAAATTTTAACATAAACTCATAGATTATGCAAATGACCAAGCTAATAAAATATCAATTTGTTGCAAGGCTTAAGTGAAATGACTAAATGTAGTGAAAGTTCATCACTGAAATCTACCGTTCCGACTCGGCCTATATGCAAAAATAAAAGTGAAATATTTTTTGAAATTTTCGAATTTTTTGATTTTTTGTGATTTTTCATTTTTTTTGAAATAAAAGACAATACAAGCGGAAAATAAAACGTGATAACGGAAATGCAATAAAAACAGTATGCAGACACAAATATGGATGCATATACCCTCCCCAAACCAAACTGTACAATGCCCTCATTATACCCAAAAATAGGGAAATGAAATGCAAACTGAAAAGAAAGAGTGAAGCTGCAGAAAACCTATGATACGTGTAATTTATATAGTCTTTTTAGCCTTTTATTGCACGCATTTTCTGTATCAATTTCATTGCTTTGTATTGCAAAATGCTCCGAATTGGCTACTTTGGTTCGTCTTGTCTCATTTGCAGGAAATGGACCTTAGAGTGGCGATATCGTACCTTTTTCGTCCCTCTTAGCATGCATTTTGAGGAGATGGAAATTTGGAACAGAATGTCGTACCTCGAGAAGCGTGAGGGAGGTTCTTAGAAGCTAACCAGACGAGTCCAAGCTATTTTTCAGTGGAAGACACTCGATCAAGAGGTTTTGTGGTTGATCGAGTGGAGTTGGCAGCTGAAGTTGTTCGATCGAGTCCCTGCTGTACTCGATCGAAGTAGGCTATTTTGGAGGTGTTCGATCGAGAGCCCAAGTTGCTTGATCGAGAAGAATTTCTGGAGAATCACATGATCGAGTAGTTTAAAGTTGCTCGATCGAGTGACTAGCTTATACACTCGGGATTTCTATTCCGTGTTAGGTTACTTTTGTTAATAAAAACGCTTCCCTATATAAAGGAAGTCGTCATTAGTTCTTAATTGTCTTTTGAACGCTTGGATACTTTCTTAAGCATACTTTAGTTCTCTGAATCACTGCTGCTACTTTTCTGATTGCTGGATTCGCTCTTTTGTAATCTTTCTCTAATCTTTCTATTTAATCTAATCTTGTTTGCTCTTAATTAATTGTTCTCTAGTTCTATTGCCTTTATTGATTATTTATGCTTTGTAACGCCCCGTAATTTCGGACCGTTAATATATTTCGGAAGTAATTTATTAATCAAGTAAAATTTGATATTAATGTATTTAAAGTAAAAATAATTCAAAGAAATATAATTTTATTATATTTTGAAGAAAAGTATTTATTTTGATAGTTTCGAAATGTTTAAAAATAGTTTAAACCATGTAAAAACTTTTTATTTCGAAAAATGGGCATATCGGGAAAAATTACAACTCTTTTGAAAATTGGGTAAACGATTTTGGAAATGGGTCGTGTGAGTATTCAATTTTCTTGTAATCTCGTGTTTAAGAACTTTGGTTTTGTCGGAATTTGCAATTGACAAGCGGTTCTAATTATTATCGAAACGAGCCAAAACCGACTCGTAAAATCCCGACTTAAACCCGCTCCTTCCTTTCCTCTCCCTTTCCCACGGCACCCTCCCCCTTCCCCTTTCCTTTTCCTTTTTCTTTTTCTTTATTTGTCTATCTTCATCTTCCTCTACCTTCTAAAACATAAAAAAACACCATTTTTACCCAAATTCAAGCTAAAATCATCATAACTTCCTCATTTCTTGTCGGATTTTCGCATAATTTATATTTCCGGAATCCTCTCGTCGAGATCTATAACCTGGTATATTTTAATTTCAGTTTTCTTGAAGTTGTTTTAAGACGAATTTTGGTACAATTTCGGTTTTTATGCTTATTTTTGTGTTTTATTTGTTTATTTAGGTGAAGAATTGGAGGACGAGTTTGGGGACTCGTATATTGTTGAAGATAGTGGCTAGTTGCTTGTTAGGGTTTGGTTTTCAAGGTGCTAATTGCTCATTTTCTAGCTTAAGGTAACATATTTCGAGTTACTCGACGAATAATCGTCACATTCTTTGTTTTTGTATGTTTTTGTGATTTTTGTTAGAGTAGTAAATTTTCACATGATAAAATTGGTTGCATGCATGTCTAATGCTTGTCTTTTGTTAGTTTAAGTTAGCATATTAGTTTAGGAACGATTAAGTAATGTTTAAAACGGAGTTTAAATGAACAAAAACGGAAAAATGGAGGTGTAGGGGTGGCGGCGCGAGCAGGCCGAAGAGTCCGTGCGGCCCACGCGGGCCCACGGCTGGCCCGGGTCAGCCTGTTGCTTGTTTCGCGGTTTTTCATGCTTTGTTCATCATTTTAGGTTCATTAATGTTATAGTTAGAATAAGTATCATATGATTAAACCTTTGAAATGAATAATGTTAGTGGTAAAGATAATGAGGTTGGTAAAATTACGCTCATATTGATAGTTATCACGTGTTAGGGTAGATTATAAAATGAAATTGTAATGATTAGGCTCAAAATGAATTTTATAGCGATAATTGTAATGTTTTGATGGTTGTGCCGAAAACTGAGCCTTAGTCCCTTTGACTGATTCGATGTCAGTTAATTGAGTGATTGGTCACGCAATTTAACCCGTACTGTCGCAGGGTCAGGGTTGCGGGTAAAAATTCGGTTGGATGAAATTTTATATGAATTGGATAATCGGCCTTTTTCTTGTTTTAGGCCATTTATCAAGTTTTTAGTTCACATGTATAGTTGGTTGAATTTAATAGTTTCTTATATTGTAGAAACGGCCCTAGATTCCCTGAAGCCTTTAATATTGTTAATATTGCTAGAAATGGTATTGGTATTAAATACTTTCTTGCAGGTTGTTGTGTTTGTCATAGATAGGTCTTTATAGTCTCTGACGAGTATATGTTCAGTGCTTAATAGCCTTTGTGGTCCTGACTTGGTGGGTTTATATCCAAGTTGGGGCATGACCTCGTTACTTCTTTTGATAGTAAGTGGTCAGCTTAAGTACTAGCCAACCCTTTGGTGGACTCCTTGGGGTACTCACTTTGTTTTAGAAAAATTGTGGGTCTTGGGTGCGGTGGTGTGTATCCGCATGTCTAGGTCTGCGCAGATTTTAGGCTAGGGTTGTGTTGTGTCTTGGCCATGTTTTATTAATATTAACCGCTGAGCCAAGATACCGGTTCGATTACCTTCCCTACCTCGTGGTATAGACTCGAGTTACAGAGTGACTATTGACGGTGCTAAGAACTTATGCCCGTCTTTGATATATTGCCTTTTCTTGTATGGTGACTTTATGAATTGTAATAGGTGAGATGTAAGCCGGTTACAATTGATAACGTTTGGATTACTACTTGTTGTATGTTTCACATGATAGTTTAGTTTGGTCAGTTTAGGGCTCACATGTTAGAATACTTGATAATTGAATTACTTATCATGTTGTTTACATGTTTCATTACATGTTACATTAAATATGACGTTTCGTGGCTGGGAGGACTCGAAGTTACTCCCCACTGAATTGTGGCTTTCGTGTTTGTATAAAATGCGATTGACAGGTACTTGATGCTTAGTTGGGGTTCACGGACGAGCTAGTGAGCAAGAGAACCTTGGACTTAGTTTGGTTTTTATTTTGTAGAAACCTTTAACTTTTGGTTTTGTATATATTTTGAAGGGGCATATGTCTCCCTCTTCTATTTTGGTTTGTATCATTATATCCCCGTGTCTTTAGCATGGTTATGTAAATTAGTTTATTAGCTTTTGCAGGTTTTTGGCACTCTTAAGTTGGAGATGTTTGTGAATGGTTTAGGAAAAATTTGAAAAATTACAGGTTTTGTCTAGTTGAACCAATTACAAACATATCCTGTCAGTTTTTCCGTAGATTTTACGTGTTTAATTAACGCTATTTTTAAGGGTGTCACATGCTTTATCTTAATCTCTTTATTATGTCTTGCTTAATTATGCTTATTGTTGTTGTTATTAATTCTGATAGCATGAGTAGCTAATTCTCCTTATGTTATGATTAGGGGAGCCATGGTAGGAAATTGATGAAGTTGTGAATAGGCTAGACAATTGATTGTGAGAACTGTCCCATAGCAATATAACTGTAATATGTTTAGTCGAGTGCATGCTTCTAAATCCCTTAATCCGGTTAAATTCGCTCCTAGATCGGAAGATTAGAATAAACAGACCTGCTATGAACAGTAGACTACCCTAATGAGGACGGAAGTTAAGTTAGTTGTAATCTAGGGTGGATAGCGGACCGGAAGGACCTTTTCCTTGCCCTTCTCACAGTAGATCGTCTGGACTATTTATGACTGAGTTAGTGAACTGCCATGGTGAACCGAAATCCTGACATACCTCTCTTTATCTGATCACATTCGTTGCTTTTTCTTGCTTTTACTTCTCTTGTTTTTACTTCTCTTGCCTTAGACCTTCAGTAGTTTAGAAACCAATTTAAAACCCCCATTTGTTACTAGACAGACGTAATTAACAGATAGATACTTCAGCCTCCATGTGGAGATCGACCGTACTTACCGCTGACTTTTGTTAGTAGTACTTATGTATTTATTTTTGATACTAAAACGACGGTATCAAATTTTGGCGCCGTTGCCGGGGAGGCAATTAGCGTATTTGTCTTTTTTTCTTACGCTTGTCTCTCTCAGTCTCAGGGAATTTTTAATTCCTTGAGACATTTTTTTTCCTCCAGTGCTGTTTATGCCCAGGTCTAACAGGTCAGAGTTAGTTCCAGTTGATCCTGAACCGGAACAGACCTTTCGCTATAGACAAAGATTGCAGAGAAAGATGTAAAAGGAAGCCTTGATTACTTTTGAACCCGAGCTAGAACACTTCTTATTTGCAGAAGACCATTCTTTTAAAGAAGACAATTCTATTTCTGCTGCTAGTTCTGTGAAGTTGCCTAATATCGCGAGTCATTCAGAGCCAACATCACCTTAAATCCCTAAAGGTTTCAAACTTGCCACCGAGGATGGGAACACATTTGACATTCGGCCGTCTTATATCAATCTGGTCGAAAGAAATCTGTACCGTGGAGTAGCTGGTGAGGATCCGCGAAAACATATAGAGGTTTTCACAGACTATTGCTCAACCATTCCCGCTACTAAGGGAGTGACTCGGGACAAGATTAAGGAGGTCCTATTTCCTTTTTCTTTGATTGATGGAGCCCGAGAGTGGCTCACTGATCTTGATCAAACTGCAGCAGGTATTACTAAATGGGAGACCCTGGCTCTTGCCTTCTGTGAAAGATATTTTCCTCCACAACAGACCAATTAGCTGAGAGGAAAAGTTACAAGTTTCAAGCAGACACCAGATGAAAACTTGTACAAGGCATGGTGCCGCTTTAAGAAGTTGGTGCGGTCTCTTCCTCATCCTGGTTTCGATCAGTGGTTCTTATGCAACCAATTTTATAATGGGTTTTATGACAACCACCGCGCTATTTTGGACGCCTTATCTAATGGGCGATTTCAGAAGAATACTGATGATGACAAGGGATGGGGAATTATAGAGGAGATGGCTACCCATTGTGCTAAGTATGGGAACCCGAGAGGAGGTATTCGAATAGTTTCTTCTGTTGATAGTGCAGTTGTGGCTCAGCTAGAAGCCATGAATGCCCGTTTTGATAAGCAGGAGTTGGAGAATGCTGGAGATTAACAGACGGTTCACTTGTTGACTAGACAAGAAGACGTTTCATGTAAGAGGTGCGGTAGTAATGACGGTCACACTGCTGTTTACTGTCTAACTGAGAAGGAACAGGTTCTTGCCTTTCAGCAATATAGGCAAGGAAGCTCCTACTATAACAATCAGAGTGGAGTCCATCCTAATTTGAGATGGACTAGTCAGAATGTGTTGAATCCTAAACCTCCACCGCAGCAACAACAACCTTACATTCCTCCTCATAAAGCTTAACAAGGCTTTCAAAAGCCTCCATCCTTTCCACCTCCGCAACAAGGTGCTTCCTCCAGTGGTGTAAGTGAAATGACAGAGCTGAATTAAATGATTCAGTCATTTACAATTCAGTTACAGAAAAGTGACCAACAAAAAGATGTGTCGATAAAGTCACTCGAGTCCCAGATATCTCAACTTGCCACTAACAAATCCTCTAGGAAGCCGGGTCATTTACCATCTCAACCTAACAAGAACCAATATGAGACGGTGAATCTGATTAATTTGGGAAGCGGTCTTTCCTATGAAGGACCTAAATTGTCGACTGGTGAAGACAAATCAGACCCGGAACCTACTGTTGCTGAGCATGAACAATCGTGATTGGACGAAACTATGCTGAACCCGCGGAAAATCCTCGATCGACTCATTTCAGGTGGTCGATCGAGAGGAAATTCTGCAGAAACTACTCGATCGAGTGAAATAGCTGTTAGATCGAGTAGTGCTGATAATTAAGACTTCGATCGAGTAGAGGAAATTACTCGATCGAAGGATATTGCTGGTGAAAGAGCTCGATCGAGAGGAAAAAGAGTTCGATCGAGTAAGAATGATGAAGATCGTGTTGAGACGTTGGCAGAAAGAAATAAGGGGTTGAAAATTCCTCTCACGGTTCCTTTTCCGAGGCGATTGCAGAACAAGAAGGCCGAACACCAGTTCGGGAAATTTGCTGATATCCTGAAGAGCCTTCATGTCAACGTTCCTTTGGCCGAACTGCTTACCCAGGTACCCTCTTACATGAAATTTATGAAAGAAATATTAACGCGTAAGAGGCATATTCGTGACCATAAAATGGTAGCTTTGACTGAAATAGGGTCCGCCTTAGTTCAGAATAAGACACCACCCAAACAATCTGACCCAGGTAGCTTTTCGTTTCCATGTCATATAGGGACCCACTTAATTGATAATGCGCTATGTGACTTAGGAGCTAGCGTAAGTGTCTTACCACTGTCTCTCGCTAAGAGACTGGGTTTGACCAAGTTTCATTGTACCAACATGACTGTTCAGATGAAGCCCTTGGACCGGGCTCGATGGGAGGAGCATCGGTCAAGTAAGTGAGCACCTTGTCGGACAACGCGACGCTTTTGATGTTGGATTCCCATTCAAGAAAGTTACTACCTTCATCTTTTAAGATACATTTGTCCATTACGGACCTTAGCCATGAATCTTTGCCTAGTTAAGTAGTCGATGGAGTTGAAGAAGTTGCCATTGCGAATTAAAATGGTACAACAAATAAGGAAAAATTAACATCCATTGTTTTAAAAATTACTTGTGAAAACATGTTTAACAAGTTTTAGCATTTATATAATGATCTCCCACTAAATTATATAAATGATTCCAAGACCCAAATATTAAACAAAAATGAGCATCGCTTGGGCAAAACATCCCATAATCGTGTAAATTCAGTAAATCAACGATTGACTAATTCTACCTCTAGAACTCTTGGTTGACGAATTTCCTTAAATTCATCTACTAGCCCCAGAATACAAGTCTGTCTTATACCCCGTTGTGTCCAACCAATTTTAGCACGTGATAACCGTTTACCACCCTACTTACCCAAGGTAAAAAGAAAATACCCCGCTTGGGCGAGCGTGACTCTAATGAACAAGGGATTCATAGGTGTTACTAATTGGTAAGGCTAATCTCAATTTTAGTTATGTGAGAGATCTTGTCAATTTAGTCATAAATTCCCTATAAGTGAACTAAGTTGGTGAATGTAAATGAAGTGAATTGACAAACGCGAAAATAATGCATGTGAATGGCGATTTTGGCATGTGCGAAAATAAAACAAACAAGCAAGTAAGCATATGAAAAAATCCTAGTATGGCCACCTAGTTAATAAAAACTAGTCTATTACATTTCGGAAACCAGCTCCTTGGTCCCTTGCCTCTTCATAGGAACATCTTCCAAAAGGGGCTTCTTCAAGTGGGATTTGGAACACCTTTCCAAAAATAGACTCCGTTTCGATGTAATCCGTCTTTTGGAAACGCCGGTAAGAATAACTATTACAATTTAAATTACATAGCTATTCTTATTATACATTAATTAATAAAATAAATAAAACTATTAATTAATTACAAACCAACGATACGAGATCGTATTTAATTACAAACAAATCGCTATTCCCATTCATTTCGGGTAATAACGATTAAAATAAACTAGGCCATACTAGGTACAATAAAATAGATACTTTAAATAAATGACAATCATTCATTCAACTTAAATAAATATGCTTAAAATGTTGTAACATGATGCCAAAATCGCCCTATCTTAACAATCGTAGGTATCCATCTCGGTTTTGTGGTTTTAATCGATTTCTAACTTATAAAAATCAATAATCAACTCTTAAATCTCATTTAAGACAAAACTAATTGTCCAAACTATTTTGGACATCGAAATTAGTCCTCACTAATTTAATGATAAATAATTAGTTTGATTTGGTGATATTTTACTAATTTAATCGGTAAAATTATAACTTTTAAGTAATAAATCCAAAATAATTGAAATATTACCCAAAAAATTGAAACAAAAATTTTGAGTATTCTGGAACACTCCCAAGAACACCAAAATATCATAAAAATTGCCCAAAAAGTCGGATAAATTTTATGAAGAAAAAGATCGATATTTATCGGTTTTTAACCACAAAAACAAATAAACATCAAAACAAGGTGAAATCACATTTTAAATTTCACTTTTAACTTTTAAATAATATTTTTAAATGTACATAAATTTATCATGGGCAGGAACAAAAGTTTCGAGTATATGATTAATTTATTTCACTTTTATCGACTTTTATCTCATAAAATCAATAAACATGCAAAACTTCAAACCAACCTTCGAAATTTTACATACAAACTGTAGAAAATATGCATGAAACACTATAAAAATTTCATGACCCGAATCAACTTTTAACTATTTTTAGTTAACTCTTAACCAAAATACGACATTTTTGACTCGGTTTTCTACCAAAAAACATTAAAAATAGCAAAATAACCTCATAAATCACCAAATTTTACCACAAATCTTTTGAGATCAGTAGGTATGCATGCCCAAACATTTTCGTGCTAAAACCTTTTCTAACACAATTTTTGAGTTTTTATAAATTATCTCATAATTTATTAATATACTTAAAATCAACATGCAAATTACATGCCTAAGCTCTAATACCACTTGAAAGACTATAGATCCTAATTAGACTCACTAATTAAAAGTAAATTATCTCATAATATGTTCATTTAGTGATCTATGTAACATGCATGCAAATATAAAAGCATTAAATTAAATATTAAGGAAAAATAATTTCCTTACATTGAGATTTATGGTAATATGAGCACAAACTAAATCACCTTTCGAGTTTGTTCTTGTGCTAAATAATAAAGGATGATCCTCCTAGAAAAACCTTCAAAAAGAAAGTCTCCTTCAAGTAGCACCCAAGAATAAATCACCCAATATAATCTTACAAGTATTAACTAGATACTTGTAAAATTTACCCTTGATAGTATGTAAATAATACTAACAATCTTAGTAATTATTTTTAGATTACTAACTACTTAGTAAATTGATGATTTTATTATTTTCGAGAGAGGAAGGCCAAGAAAGATATCACATGCAAATGCACAAGTGAAGTAGTTTAAAAATGAACAAAACTTGGTCTATATGGGAAGGGGTGGCCGGATAGGTGCGAGGGTGAGTGGAATGTTATTTTCTTATTTTTTGCCAATCTTACATCACATGCAAAGAATGATTATAAGATAACTTATGGAAGTATCACAAGTAAAGTGAAATGATTGTGTTTATAATCATCCACTACACTCCATTTACACGGTCCAATGTCCCATTTACGGGTCCATTTTGGTTCTTATATTTGTCGCACAAATACGTGTAAATTTTATTTAAACATCGTATTATGTTTAAATGCTTCCAATTAATTTCGTCCAAATCACTCCGTAAATATACGTGTACCACACATATTATTTACGTACTAATATTAATCACATTAATCAATTAGTATAATTTTAATAAATTAACAATTAATTGACTAAAACCCGTCTCATAAAATTTATTATTTAATTATCACATAATTAAATAATAACTGCCGCTCCTCGAGTTCGCAACTCGAAATCTCTCTAAAAATAATTGACTAACCTTTTAGTCTATAAATCAAGGGACTAAATAAATTGTATCTCATACAATTAATTAGTTATCAATTGGGGTTCGTTCCTATAGGTGTGACCGAAAGGGGTCAGTTGATCACCGTCGTCTCACGATAATAACGTCAAACTCTAGTTAGCCAACCGTTATCGATTTACGTTAGTCAACTGGCGAGGATCAAATAATTAAATATCCTGATGATATTCCTTTAATGAGATTTATTATATAAATGCACTATTGTGGAGGACACTAACTCCAACGGTTTGATGATTTATTGTCATGAATAATATGTTTCATATGTTTGTGCATGTTTTAATGTCCTAATTATGATGCGTGTGTGGTTTATGTGTTGTTATTTGTGTCATGTGCGTGGCTAGGGTTCACGAGTGAAACCCCAGAGGCGGCTGGACCTGCGGCCAAGAGTGATGCCCAGGGTTATAGCTGAAGTTGGTATAAGTTTGAAAATATGATTCAAAGTTATGGCTGAAGCTAGTACAAACTTGAGTTATGACTCAAGTTATGGCCGTTTGAGGTATAACCTTGGAAATATGAATCAAGGTTATAGGTGGAACTAGTATAACTTTGGACTACGAGTTAAGGTTATAGCTGAAACTAACGTAACTCTGAGATTATGACTCAAGGTTATGGTTGTAAATAGAATAACCTTGAGTTTCGTGTCAAGATTACACTACGCCAAATAATAGGATCAACAACGGTTAGATAAGGTGATATAACGTTGTAATTCAAAACAGGAACTGTTGTTACATCGACCGTTGTTAATTTTTTACCACCGTTGTTAAAAAGGCGGAACCGTTATGAAATGTAAATAACGGGTTCAAATAACCGTAATACAATATTAAGAACGATTTAAAAACTGTTGTCTATAATACTGAAATTGTGGTAGTATTAGTTGTAATGCTCTACGGAAACCTCTGACAACGGTTTTACTAGAAAAAAAAACCGTTGTAAAATATTAAATATGACAACGGTTTATACTTATTAAACCGTTTTAAATGTCATTAATTCGACAATGGTTATATTTCGTTATATTATATTTTTGGCCGTAGCATTTTGGATGAATATGTCTACGGGTTTCTATTTAAATGCGACTGTTGTCAATATATTTATTAACCACGGTTTTAGTTTTAACCGTAGTCGAATTTATAAATATTTTTTTAAAAAATTGTTTAAGCAAGTTCCAGCAGCTGCTGAAATGCTAATTTTTGCAGTAGCAGGTTCCGCTAAAATGCTACTGCAAAATAGCATTTCAGTAGTTGCGCATTGCAAAAATTCAATCCTGCATCATCCAAATATTACACAGATTGATCTATTCAGCTCTGCATCAAAATATTACAAATAGGATGACCAAAACTAAATACACATGGCTCTATATACACACATACATAATGAGAGGACTATTGACCATCCGTTAATGAAAGAAAATAAGTGGCCCACTTATTTCTCATGTCGGCGATGTCTTCCTTCGAATAGGTTGGGTCTTTGTTGTTGATTGAAAGTGGGAACTACAAATCAAAATATACTTAATCAAAATAGACAGAATAAGTGGAATATTACACAGAATTAAACCCAAATTATGTTTGAATAGTTATTAAAACACACTAACCAGTGACTCTATGCTGGTATATTTTCGGGTGATAATCTCCCACATGGATCGACAACAGTAAAAGGCGCATTGTTTGCCGTCTGGTTGTAGAGGATACTATTATATAAATCACATATAAATAAGCTAAATTAGATCAACCTCTCGCATAAATATAAATTAAATGATAGGAGTAATTATTAAGAATACACTTACTTTTATCCGGACAATAGTTGGACTTAATGCTCCAATTGCTCGAAACACACTAATTCATAAATATATGCAGGAAATTATAATTAGCATTTGACTCAGTAATATTGATGAGACATTAATAGGAGCCTAGTCTTCAAAGGTCATACAATAAAAAATGACATTATAGTGTAAGGTTGTAAAATTACTCAGTTATAAACTTTATAAATTTCTCAGAGGGACCATGTCCGCAAGAGTCAATCCAGTACACTATGCTTTTTCTCACATTTATTGCCACAAGCAGCCAATGGTTGCTATAAAATATTGAAAATTTAACTGTGAGTTCATATACATGCATGTAAGCGTGTTCATAAACGAATAGAATCATGATTCATTATAATAAAGTACTATACATACCGATTCTCATTGTATGGGACAAGCCATAGGCTTTTGGGCATCGTCAACCATTGAGCAATTTTATCGATGTGATCTTCGTATGTATATCCATGCACCTTTAGAGAGAACACTTCAGGTGGCAAGAATCCGTAGTCATGAGAAACGTAGTTCCCCTCGGCGATGTGTGTAAACAGGTACCTATTACGTCAAATGGAACGAAGAATGTTATTTTCATTGATGATTTAAATAAACACCACTATTCGTAAAACCAAATGATAAGTTTTATTAATGAACTTACTTCATCCAAATTAAAATTTTTATAGCATCTAACTCATCAAGGTCGAGAAACTGACACAGTGATTCCTCATCCATCATAACAACTGTACCTTCGCCCACAATATCCTCTTCGATCTGAATAATGAGTACATCCCCGGTAGTTGCCTTCCTTTCAGCCAGCTAGTGCAAAGCTACGAGCATTGGAGTATTCAATTTTTGTTTATAATCATCGCTCTGATATTTAGCTTTAAGAGGAGCAGAAGGCTTGTGTGCAGCAAAATTATGTTAGGTTCATATACCTATTATTAGACATTTCTAATAGTGATTTAATCAACATATTAAATTTGTCATAGTGGATCTAGTGCATGCATAACAAAATAAAAGAATAAGGAAGGAAAAACAATATTCCTTACATTATTGTATGGCACGAAATGGGTACAAGTAAGGTCTCCTACCTTCACTTGTTCTTGAGCTATGATGAGTATTAGGACGATCCTCCAAGACTCTATATTAGGATCCCTCCTTTTGATTGCACCCAAGATTTGACCCAAAATTACCACTAATATTAACTAGACATTAGGTAGTAATATTCCCTTAATATAACTAATATTACTACACTAGTAATATTTGCTAAACATTAGTAAAATGAGTATACATGAGTTTAGAGGATTTGCATGTGTGATATTTTGAGAGAAAGGTAGAGTAAAAATGAGAACAACAATTATTCTCCTCTTGTTCCCTACATGTGCCATCCAGATGCTCCTTATGTAGAGCATTTTGGTTTTCTTGTTTTGTCTTATGCAATATTCTTTATGTGTAGGTAGTAGGCTAGCATGAATAAAGCATGTCATAAGATGTTGGAGCATCTTTTCAACAACAAAATGACGAAACCAAAAGCTCAAGCATGCTCACCATTTTGGACGGTGCACTTGAGTATATATGGGTCCATTTTTGTCTTATAATATTTGTCCCACAAATGCTTAATAGTCTTATGTTTAATTATCTTAAATAATCAAGTATTAATTTAATCACATAACAATTATGTGACAAATTAATAAACATATATTCACTCAACTTATTGAGTAATATTTTACCATTATATCAACATATAATGGGTCCCATAATAGCTATTTAGTTAAATTTATAACCTCTTGTAAATGTAAATAACTAATTACTTCTACCTCGAAATATTTATAAAACCTCAACATAATTTAGTAAATTATTATATTAATCCACTAAATCGAATCTTATTTAATCACATTACAATAAGATACAAAATCCAACTCATATAAATAAGGGATTAATTAATCCGTATCGAATGCAATTAATTAATTATTTATTTGGGTCTCATCCTTTAGGTGTGACCTTAAGGGATCAACTGATTACCACCGTCAACACGACAGTAACGTCAAACTCTAGTCCGCTAATTAGTACTTATTAATGTTGATCAGTTGACTTATAATTGAATCATCCCTTATGTATTCTTAATTTGAGATTTATACATGTGATCGCACTATTGTTGAGGACACATACTCCAACAATCTCCCACTTGTCCGAGACAAGTGTGCGTCACCAATTCTCTTGTCCTATTATAATCTCCCACTCAATGCAAGGTGTCTTGCAGGTCGTACTTGAATTTGATCATATCTTGAGTGGTTTCCTCTTTTGGAGAGTAACTGTTTGACCGGAATTTCTACCATAGATACCATCCGAGCGTGGCCACGCATTTTCAGTTCACTACTCCTCGAGTGGCCCTGAGATTTCAAACAACCCTGACAAGGGGGTGGACAATTCTTATCGCACTATTCCCTTCGTATAGCCACAGTTCATCATAACCAAAAATATAATCATTTGACTTCAGTTACGACAGTCGTAGAGTATAAATCAAAGCCAATCAGAAACTTGTGCCAACTTGGGCGATTAGTCTCTAGTCAAAAGAATCGACTCATAAGAATACTATAGTAGCTCTTGCCACGACCAGGCTTTATGAATTTCCAGATAGAGTGTCCCATACAGTCTGCCTATGTGATCGACTAGTCATCTCTTACGACTCTATGGCATTTGAACTTGCGATCAATCGCATCACACTCTAGTCACTTCGAGACGTCACCTCGTATATGTAACCAGGGGCACATACTATGTCAATCCAGTTCACTTCAATGGGGTTCAATATTGTCTCAATAACCCATTTGGATATAACAAAGTAATAAAATAGTTTTTAAATAAAACTCAAACGATAAATGCGATTATCATATATCAGTAATCAATACAATATTATTACTGCACATCTTTTAATCTAAAGCATATAAAATCCATGAAACTTCATGGTGATTTCATCAAGCTTGTAAAAATAATTTGGTTGGAAAGTACATCATCCATTCCAACTTCGAAAAACTATAATTTCCTTCTATCGATGTAATGTCGAATGCAATTTTCTAAGTACATGTCTAGTCTTGTAACTAGACTTTGGGTTCTTTAACTTGAAAGATACTCCCACTGTTATCACATAACTTGTGATGGGATCTTTGGTGGAAAGACCTACTAATGGTTCCTTTATAAACCACCTTATCCTGATCACAATGTACTCAGACTCCGTTCATAGAATTGCAATGACTGACTCTTTAAGGTCTCTCTAGCTATTTGCACTTTTGATAATCATCAACAAGTCCAGCCTGAGATCTCAAATCATCTCAATAAGTTTGGAAACTTAAGTTTGTGTATTCTTCAATACATAATTCAACATCTATTCCAAACACAAGAATGAACCCTTAGTCCTCCTAGAGAACTCAAGGATGTCCTTGGCGGCTATCTGATGATCTTCAGTTGAATTGACTTGTTATTGACTTGTCATGCACCAGGCATACAAGTCATCAAGTTGTGTGCACATATTATGGCATACATGATTAATCCAATGGCGGAAACATTAGGATTCAACTTCATGCGTCCATCAACTCTCAGGTTCAGTGGGCAATTTTATTACTGGCTCTAAGTAATCCCACTTTCATCAATATGAAAAACCTTCTTGATATGTTGATGTTTAAGATATGAAAGATCTTATCATCATAAGGCTCTCGACTCTATGCCAATATTCTCTCAAATTTAACACATAGATTCAGAAATCTAGAATACATCGCACCTTTTCCTAGCCTCCCAATCACTCTTTCACAGAGGAGAGCATTGATACATTATTCTCAATGAGTAATATGTTATCAACATATTAGACATGGGAAAAATAATTCTGGCTCCAACTTAACTTCATGTATAAACATGATTCTTTCAACAATGTGAATGAAACCATTCTCAATTATCACAAGAACGAAAAGTATGATTATTACAATCCTTTGATGCTTGCTTAAGACCATTCTAGGATCTCTTAAGTAAGCTTTGTATAACATTTTAGGATTCTTAGATCTTTATCTAAGGTTTTGTGTTCCGTATACATCCTTCTTTAAATTCCCATTTCAGAAAAGCAAATTATTAATATCATTTGCCATTCTTCATCAAAATGAAATGTGGTAATTCCTAACATGATTTATCTTGATTAACATCTTCATGTCTATCTATGCTTTTAGGTACTTTAAAGCTCTATCTATGCTTATCTCTATCAGATGTGGAAGCAATGGAATATTTGCAAATTTGAGCACAAGTTAACTAGACCTGAGCTTGTACTGAAGACGTTGATTGATGAACTTAGGATAAAGTTTCATGGAACCCTCCGAAACTTGACTGATGCAGATTCTAGAAGATGGATAGACAATCTTTGATTGTTTTTTTTAGGGTTCATCGTGTTGGAGATAAATGGGGAAAGTGGTTTTTGTGTAGCCTGATAATTGTTGTCGGTGGGAGTAGTCTTTGTTGTATTTAGTTATGCCGATGGGCCGGTGAAAACTTGACCCGGTACCATGGTTTTGTGTGGATCCTAGCTAGGTCCCGCTAATTTGTGACGGTTTATAATCTAATACAATTACTTACATTTCATCAAAAAAAAAAATCTACTCTTGAGTATAAATTTTTTTTTGGATTGTAATGCTATGGCTTTTATGCAACAAAGTCGATTTGGGACTACTCGCAATTGATCATTCAATAGGTCATAATTCCATTACTTTCGAAAAGTAACATATTAACAATAAGACATGTGTACGTTACTCCCACTCTATCTCAATAGATTATAGTTCCATTACTTTCAAAAAGTAACACATTAACTATAAGACATGTTTGTGACGATCTACTCTCACTCTATCTCTTAGAAATACTTCTATCTTCTTAAGAGATAGCTTTGTGAGCTACAAACATATATGGTGAAGTAATACAAGTTTGTCTAGACTGACGTGTTAGCTCATAAATAGACCAGCTCTATTATGGCAGTTTGATTCATGTAATATGCGAGTCTGATCCATGTCATTTGTTAAATAGACTTGCTATTTTAGGTATCTCCAGGTTGACCTTTCGTTTAAAATAATGTGTCCGTTTTGGATTGCAAATCCCCAAAAGTGAGTTCGACAACTCAACCCGACTCATATTAGTTTGATTTTATAGGTAGTGACACAAGGTCATAATCCATAAGTGAGAATCAAATTCATTACTTAGATATTCGCCACCACGATCGGATCGTAATGCTTTAATTTTCTTGTTCAATTGGTTCTCTAATTCCTTTTGAAATTCTTTAAATTTCCCAAAAGCTTCACTTTTATATTTGATTAAGTAAACATACCCATATCTACTTAAATCGTCAGTAAAAGTGACGAAGTAGTCATAATTTCCCCTAGCGGTGAAACTCATTGGACCACATACATCGGTATGTATTAGTCCCAATAAATCACTTGCTCGTGTTCCTTTTCCACTAAAGGGAGCACGAATCATTTTGCCAATGAGGAGACAAGATTCGCATATTCCATACGATTGAAAATCAAATGGCCCAATAATTCCAGTTGACACTTGCCTTTTGATGCGTTTCTCGTTTACGTGACCTAATCGACAATGCCAAATGTATGATTCATTTGGATCACTTGTTTTGAGTCTTTTGGATTGTATGTTATAGATATTTTTGCTCGAGTTTAAAGTTTCAAGAACATAAATGCCATTAATTGAAGTGCCTTGGCCTATGGCCAAGTTATTCTTTGAAATTTCACAACAATTATTCTTAATAGCAAAAGAAAATCCTTCCATGTCTTACATGGCAACGGAAACAATGTGCTTCGATAAAGAAGGTACAAAATAACAATTATGTAAGTACAACTCAAAGCCATTAGCTAAAACAAGTACATAAGTCCCTCTTGAAGTGGTGGCTACCCTAGCTCCATTTCCTAGTCGGAGATCTACATCACCCTTGTTTAACTTTTCCACATTTCTAAGCCCCTGTAAATGATTACAAAGGTGAGAACCACAACTGGTATCCAATACCTACATTGAGGTGGAAGTATAATTTATATCAATAACAAATATTTCTGAAGAAATATTACCAAGTGGAGCGTCAAGTCCAACATTGATATCTCCCAAATACTTCGGGCAATTTCGCTTCCAATAGTCTATGACATTACAATAATGACATTCA
Source organism: Silene latifolia (assembly GCF_048544455.1). Taxonomy (NCBI): domain Eukaryota; kingdom Viridiplantae; phylum Streptophyta; class Magnoliopsida; order Caryophyllales; family Caryophyllaceae; genus Silene; species Silene latifolia. The sequence goes on from NC_133532.1 coordinate 284,873, forward strand.
TCGTAGGATTGGGCACCCTTCTTGGTTTTTTTTATGGTAGTCTCACTATCCACTTCCAATCCATTATCCGGTTTGGGATTCTTACTCTTCTTTGCCTTTCCTTTAATAATACCATTACTCCTTTCAGTTGCAAGGACATTCTTGCTAGACCTCCCACTCAATATAATATTTCTCCTTGCTTCTACAAACAAGGATGCCATGGAATTTGTGAGATTCTCCTCACAAGATTCTCTTACCAAAGAGGTGGGCATGAATATGGAAGTGGGAGGTGTGGAAGTGGTAAGGTAGCAAATATTTCCATCCTCACCAATGCCAAAGCGTAGTTCTCTAGTCGTATCATTGTCATACAAGGAGCATTTTTCATTGAATGATTAGAGCCACGAATTAATGGTGATCGGTGTAAGAGTATTAGATGAATCCATTGCGGAAAAATAAATAAAAAAACGGAGATGAAGGAAACAATTAACATTTATCGTTATAATACTTGTAAATACAAGTATAGTATTTATATAGTGACCTCTACCCAACTATAATAAATGATTCCGAGATCCAAAATTCATATTAACTTGGATGTGAGCCAACGGGCCCTCTACACCTCTATTAGTATAACTTGGTCGGTTAACCCTCTTAACCGATTCTACATTTAGAACTCTCGGTCGATGATTTTACATTAATTTCATCTTTAGCCCGAACCTATTGCGGCTACGGTCGAATAACTTCGTTGAGATCAACCAAAATTTCGGAAGTGTAATAACTACTTATTACCCCACTTACCCAACGTCAATTGAAGCACCCCGAAAAAATCGTATTGTACCCCTTATGAAATTGAGATTCATGGGCTCCTACTATTTGGTAAGGCTAAGTCTCAATCTGTTAAAAGTAAAGGTCTTGTAAATTTATTATCTATCAATTTTAAGTGAGCTAAAGTCGAATTATCGATAATTATAATTGACACGGTCGAAGACTCGATATGATATGCATGTGTTGTTATGGCGATTTGGCGATGCATGCAACATATTAAAAGAAATGCAAAACAAATAATAAATTCCTAGTATGGCCTTCCTAAAATAGAAAATTAAATAATCTATTACAAATTCGAAAACCAACTCCTTTGGTCCCTTGAATCTTCAAGTGGCACGCCTCCCAAGAACACCGTTTTTGTCGGAACGCCTTTCCGAATGGCACCGTCTTGAAGGAACTCCGGAATTACAAATAATAATAAAATACAAAGCTATTCCTATTTTACATTTGTAATATGAAAAACTAGCAAAAATAAAAGTGATACAAGATCACATTAAATTAAAACCGAATCAATATCCCCTTACATTACGGGTAATATAGATTAAAAACTAAGGCCATACTAAGATAAAATTACATAATTCAAAATTACATAAATAAAATATGACATTCAACAATGAAATATGCAGCATTATAATATGTGTCTATCATACCAAATTATGTGCCAAATCGCCCTATTTAACTTATATCGATCATATAACCCGGTTTTATGGAAATTCACGACTTTTAACTTATTAAAATCGTAAATTAATACTAAAATCTAATTTTAGTCCAAGTTAGTTATCCTAACACTCCTAGGTCTCAAAAATTAGTCATTACTCAATTTTTGACAATAATTCAACTTGATATAATTTTATGCTCATTTTGACCCCAAAATCATAACATTTTCTGAAATAAATCCAAATTTAATTACAATAATTTAAAAATTTGAATTTTAAATTTTTAAACATTCTGGAATATATCCATGACACTCATAATATCAAAAATCATGGTTAAAATTTTCGAATTTATTTCGAGAAAAAAGTAGTTGCGATTTATCGGGTTTATCAAATAAAACATCTAAAGCATACAAAAATTAATCTAATAAATTTTACAACTTTAGATCTGATAAGTAGGATATAAATTCAACCTAAAATTAGTTTTTCATGCCATGTAATTTGTTTTAGCAATTTTTGCTAAAATAGTCATTATTTATGTTATTTTTATTCTAAAAATTCATAAATCATGAAAAATGAATCAAGTTCATCTTAAATTTTACACACAGTGACTAAAACATGCATGTGACAACATATTAAAATGTCATACCCTGTTTCGAAGTTTAACTATATTTAACCATTTTACTTCCTTTTAATTCATTTTTATCTCATAAAAATCATAAATCATGCAATATTAATCACATTAATACAAAATTTTATAAACAATAAGTAAAAAAGGCATGTGAGGTCATATAAAAATTTCAAGGTCATAAACTTATTTTAACTATTTTTAGCATTTTAATTTCCATTTTAGTCATAAAAATGTAATAAAATCCCTAAAAATCATTAAAATGAGCAATAAATTACCATAAATCATAAAAATGACCTAAAAATATTTTAGGACCAGAATATATAACATGCATTATGATTTCGTGACTTACTCTAATAAATCACAAATTTTTAGTTTTAATTAAGTTACATTTAACTCGGAAAAACCAAACCGAATATGCATGCAACATCCTATGCTCTGATTCCAATTGTTAGGTTCATATACCTATTATTAGACTCTTCTAATAGTGAACTAATTAACATATTAATGTGAGTTCATTAGATCTAGTGCATGCATAACTAAATAAGTGATTAAATGAGAAAACAATGTTCCTTACATTGTTATTTTCGGATTTTTGGGCACAAGTAAGGTCTCCTACCTTCACTTGTTCTTGAGCTATGATGATTATTAGAATGATCCTCCAAGACTCTATATTAGGAGCCCTCCTTTTGATTTCACCCAATATTTGAACCAAAATTACTACTAATATTAACTAGACATTAGGTAGTAATATTCCCTTAATATAACTAATATTACTACACTAGTAATAATTGCTAAACATTAGTAAAATGAGTATATATGAGTTTAGAAGATTTGCATGTGTGATATTTTGAGAGAAAGGTAGAGTAAAAATGAGAACAACAATTATTCTCCTCTTGTTCCCTACATGTGCCGTCCAAATGCTCCTTATGTAGAGCATTTTGGTTTTCTTGTTTTGTCTTATGCAATATTCTTTATGTGTAGGTAGTAGGCTAGCATGAATAAAGCATGTCATAAGATGTTGAAGCATCTTTCCAACAACAAAATGACAAAACCAAAAGCTCAAGCATGCTCACCATTTTGGACGGTGCACTTGAGTATATATGGGTCCATTTTTGTCTTATAATATTTGTCCCACAAATGCTTAATAGTCTTATGTTTAATTATCTTACATAATCAAGTATTAATTTAATCATATAATAATTATGTGACAAATTAATAAACATATATTTACTCAACTTATTGAGTAATATTTTATCATTATATCAACAGATAATGGGTCCCATAATAGGTAGTTACTTAAATTTATAACCTCTTGTAAATGTAAATAACTAATTACTTCTACCTCGAAATATTTATAATTTAATAACATAATTTAGTAAATTAATATATTAATCCACTAAATCGAATCTTATTTAATCACATTACAATAAGATACAAATTCCAACTCATATAAATAAGGGATTAATTAATCTGTATCGAATGCAATTAATTAATTATTTATTTGGGTCTCATCCTTTAGGTGTTACCTTAAGGGATCAACTGATCACCACCGTCAACACGACAGTAACATCAAACTCTAGTCAGCCAATTATTACTTATTAATGTTGATCAGTTGACTTATAATTGAATCATCCCTTATGTATTCTTAATTTGAGATTTATACATGTGATCGCACTATTGTTGAGGACACATACTACAACAAATTAGATGGCTTATAATATAAGTCGTCTGATTTATGTTCAGTCTACAATTTAGAAAAAAAAACAATATATATACATTACACGAGACGTCATATAATTTAAATAATAATAAAAAAAAAACAACTCACAATCTATATTTCAAGTTATTACTACCTCTTGAATTTTGGGTGGCGACGCAGTCGAATCAGTGACTTTGGGTGTTGACGTAGTAGTCCTAATTTCAACCATAATGGCTTCGTGTAACTCCTGCAAATGTAAAAATTAAAATACTTACTATATGTTAGATAAGGTTACCCTAATAAATTTAAAGGTGTTCATTATATAAAATGTGTTAGCCGTAGCATAACTACCCTGGAGATGTCAACATTAATGAATGCTTCAGGCCATTGCACAATAGAACCCACGACATCTTGCAAACACCAATTATCACTGAGTGGTACTATTAGAGTACCATACTCCTCCAGATATAAGTTGGTCACTTCCACTTTTCTCCAATTCTGAAGGAGGGCAATACCTTTGACACGGCTGTCGCAACCCTATAAAAAATAAAACAGCTGGTCTGTCTAAGTAACTGTTTCTTGGGGTTTTGGTTGTTTTAGTTCTAAACTACGAAGTTATAAGGGAAGAGAGCAGAGAAGAGATAAGGATTAAACTTTAGAGAAATTGGCAAATAAAGAGAGATAGCTAGGACAGTCGGTTCACCATGATTTTCTAGGAGTCCAACCTAGGGTCACAGGTCAGCATAAATTCGGTCTGCAGGGTAATGAAAAGATCCTTTCGATCAGATATTCGCCCTAAACATTATTAGCTTAATTTCACCCTCACTAGCATGCCCTAATGTTCGTTGCAGGTCTTACCCCTTCTAATCTCTCGATCTAGGTCAAGGTGTACCAATTCAATTAGCTAAATGCGTCGACTCATGCAACTAATCACTATTAAATACAATGATTAACAACACAAACCTAATTTACACCAAACCCTAATCACCTATCATAATTCCTTAATTACCATGGCTCCCCTATGTCCTAACATAGAAGAATTAGCTATGCATGATAGATATTGAAGAAATAATAAATACCACAACAAATAAATTGAACACCCTAATTAACAAAAAGACAAGAGAAAGAGAAATCAATAGAAGAGATGAAAACAAGAATGAAATTGCAATAATAATTAACCAAAATAAAGAGTAGAAATACCGAATACAAGAGAGTAGCAATGGAGTAATTAGGTTTTTAAGAGTAGAGTTCTAAGAGAAGGAATGAGAGAGAAGGGGAGAAGAAGAAATCTGACTGCCGTCCTTTTCCTATTTATTCCTTGATACAAAAAATAGGATACTCTAAAATTAACTAAAGATTCCGTATCAGACTAAACCTCTCGATCGAGTAGAATCAAACTACTCGATCGAGGACAATTGATGGCAAACATCTCGATCGAGACAACTAGGTGCTCGATCGAGGAACTCGAAATATACCATCTTGATCGAGTAAAGCAGGTGCTCGATCGAGATCTCTCAGCAACCAAGGGTACTCGATCGACTGGTTTTGACAACCAATCTGATCGATCAAGAGCAACAATACCATATCAACGTAGGTGCATTCAAAGCGTCTTTCGAAATCACTTCACGCATCTTTAGGCAACAATATTCAGGCTCCGATTCTTCTTCCTCCAAAATGCATGCAAATGGGGAAAGTTTAGGCTCGATTGTGCTCCTTCCGGCCCATTCCTGCAATTAGTACAAGGCAATCCAAAATAGACTATTCGGGGGCATTTGTAGCCAATCACTACATAAATAACACAGAAATGCGTGTAAATATAGGGTAAAAACCATATATAAAATGCAAGCATCAAATCTCCCCAAACCAAACCTTTACTTGTCCTCAAGCAAACTATAAATGCAACTAGAGACAACAAGTGGAATAGGACCAACTTACCAGCTACAAATTGTCCACCCAAGCTAATTTAATGCAACAACTAACCAAGTGGTGAATGGCAAGTGAAAACGAGTTAAATCAATGCTTTAAACTATTGAACCGTCGACCTTGCAAGACTCATATATATTGGACTCTCGCGGGTCGCTCGTCACACAAATTAAGCACAAGGTGAGTATAATTGTGTAAGATAGAAGAAAATAGAGACGCTCACCTAACTCGACCTATAAGAACATGCTTGCAGCTAATATGAAACCAATTTCTACCAACCGTACATATGCATTCCAACCAATCAGGACCAAGACACACGTCAAGGACTAACATATAGTGTGAGGGGAGGCAATTGGGTAAGAAGGGGTAAAATAAATTAGGATAAATGCAGGTAAAGCCAAGCTAGGACAACCGCAAACAAATAATAAACTCATTCCGCTTCATTACTCAATACAAAACGTAGAACTGTGCCATTGTGGCAAAACATCACTCACATCAACAAAGGACTCCCCATGAGAATTAATGATGAGCATGGGAGTAATAATCTGTAACATTAACATGATTTTTCCTTTTTCTTTTGCTTCTTTCAATTTTTTTTTTCTTTTTCACTTTCTTTTTCATTCATTTTTCGTCTTTTTCCTTCATACTACTAACTTCAATTCTTCCAAAGCGAGCCAAATTGACATGGATAACAGCATACCCGCAAAAACCACTGAACTAGCTTGACGTGGCAAGCTAAGTTTGGATGTAGCTAAGGGGTCAAAAGGCAAATTTGGCTAATGTGAAGTTAATGGGTAGTAATGAAAGAAGGATTATGAGTTACCTCTCCACGTGTGTCACCACCGCAAACCGAATGCATACAGGTACTAAGAAAAGAGCGTCTTGCTTGTGAAAATTGATGTTACATGTCATATAGAGAGTACTACTCACATCCTAAATGAAACCTGTCATGAATGTCACCAGTTTATCAAGCTCTAGATCTTAGAATGTATATGTAGCTTGCCAATAAGAGAGTCAAGTCTATTCGTTCAGATAAATTTAAACCAAAAACTCGTAGATTATGCACATTACCATGCCAACAAAAATGTTAAGAATATGCAAGGCAAGGGTAAAATACTCAAAGTAGCATAAAAGTTCCATCGTTCCGACTCAACCTAAATGCAAAAGTAAACCTGAAATTTTGAATTTTTATGGGATTTTCGTACTAAAAAAAAACAGTGCATGCAAAAATAAATGAAACGTGCAAACTGAAATGTAATAAAAACAATATGCAAACACAGATATGGATGCATACCCCCCCAAACCAAACCGTATAATGCCCTCATTGTACCAGAAATAGGGAAAGGAAATGCTAACTGAAGATAAAAGAAGAGTGTAAGCTCGGAAAACTTACAAGATAATCGTGAAGTGGGGACCTCCCCAAACCGACCAGCAACATGGGAGGTCACAAATAGCCCCCTAACATCGCAACACGCGAGTCAAAGAAAAGGTCTCGATCAAAAGGATAAAGTGTCTGATCGTCTAAAATGGGCATTAATGTTGCTCGATCGAGGAGGTAAGTCTCTCGATCGAGATGTCCTCTTTTGTAGGTACTCGATCAAGAAGAACAGATGTTCGATCGAGTATATTGAGCAGCAAAAGCATTCGATCGAGGACATAAAGTACTCGATCGAACAATTCACGTGAGATTCTTGCAATAACGCAACAAAAATTCTATGGGCCTAACAAAATAGCGTAAATATTCAGCCTATTGTTGCAGAAAACTAACAACTAAAGCACACAAAGGTAACTAAAAGTTTTAACAAAAGTACAACAAACTACAAGCCGGGTTGCCTCCCGAATAGCGCAGGTTTAAGAGGTCCCGCACGACCTTTTGACTTCAATCATCTTGCTCATCTGGATTGTCGAAGTAGAGAACTTCAACCTTGCCAACCAAGTCATTTGCTTCATAGTAATGCTTCACATATTGGCCATTTACTTTAAATATTTCGCTCTCGGTATTCTCTAATTCAACGGACCCAAATTTGGTGACAACGGTCACTGTATAAGGGCCACTCCACCTGGACTTCAGCTTACCATGAAATAGGCGCAGTCGGGCATTAAACAGCAACACCTTTTGCCCGACATGGAATTCTCGAGGTATGATCCTTTTATCGTGCCATCTCTTCGTTTTCTCTTTGTAGATGCGTGAGCTATCATAGGCATTTAGCCTAAACTCCTCCAGCTCATCTAGCTGCAATAAATGGTTCTGACCACACAACTTAGGATCATAGTTCAGTTCACGAATATCCCACCAAGCCTTACACTCTAACTCAACAGGTAAATGACAAGACTTCCCATAAACCAACCGATATGGTGATGCACCAATCGGTGTTTTAAAGGCAGTCCGATATGCCCATAATGTATCATCCAATTTAAGACTCCAATCTGTTAGGTTTATTAATCCCTAATTTGACTCCTCTAATTAGTTTCTAAATTACTCACTAATTTAGAATAATAGATCTAGTTACATGCAATATGTAAATAAATGAAATAGGGAGAAAAATGATTTTACCCTTACAAAATGGTGGACCGAATTTTGGGCAAAAGGTAGGACACTTTCCTAACCTTGTTCTTGAGCTCAATAACATTAGGATGATCCTCCAAAAACCAAAGTTCCATATTAGGAACTCTCCTTCTAGTTGCACCCAAGACTATCCCATAACACTAATAATATCATTAGCTAGATAATATTACTAGTTACCTAGCTTAAATATTAAATCTAATATTCATTTTATTACTACCATAGTGATTTTGATGTAAATAGTAGAGTTCTAAAATAAATTTTTAGCATAAAAGCAAGTTTTATGTATGAGATCTAGAGAGAGGCGTTTTTCACAAAAACATAAGAATACGAATGATAAAAATGAGAACTAATTCTCATCTTTATGGGAGGGGGCCCGGTTTTCTCTTCTCCAAAGGAGGCATGTTCATGCTTTTTGTCTTATCAAAACAATAGCTAGGTTTCTATGCTTGTAAGGTAATGATGGTACACTTTTGCATAAATAAGAACACCCATTATTTCACTTAACCACCCAATATTTCGGCCCCCCATAAGAAAATGGTCTTCCATTTTACAAAAATGTCTTTTGTCATATGTAATGTGTGACATGTGACACATAACATGTCACTAGTCATATAAATGCATATTAACTAATTAAATATCATTATATATCAAATAAATTACATTTAACAAAGTAACAAATAATTCACAATTACATGTATATAAAATGGGTCACATTAAATCTAGTTAATATAATCTACAATATTTTGCAATTATGATTAACTAATTACTCTTATCTCAAATGTTTCATAAACATTAATCAATTTTAGTAATATAACATATTAATCACTAAATTGAATCTTATTTAATCAAATTACAATAAGATATATAACTCTCACTCATTGATAAAAATTTGTTCAATTTAAGGATTTAATTAATCTGTATCGACATACAATTAATTAACTTATAAGTTAAGGGAATTGTCCTATAGGTGTGACCTTAAGGGATCAACTGATCACCACTGTCAAATGACAGTAACGTCAAACTCTAGGCAGCCAATCATTATCGATTAATGTTGATCATTTGACAATATATTGACTCATCCCTTTAGTATTCTTGTTATGAGATTTAATATGTGATCGCACTATTGTTGAGGACACATACTCCAAAAATCTCCCACTTGTCCGAGACAAGTGTGCGTCACCAATTCTTTTATCCTATTACTATCTCCCACTCAATTCAAAGTGTCTCGCAGGTCGTACTTGCATGTGATCATATCTAGAGTGGTTTCCTCGATCTGGAGAGTAACTGTTTGACCCGAATTATCTGCCATAGATACCTTCCGATCATGGCCACGCATTTCTAGTTCACTATTCCTCGAGTGGCCCTGAGATTTAGTAACCCTGACAAGGGGGTGGACAATTCCTATCGCACTATTCCCTTCGAATAGCCACAACTCATTATGACCCAAAAGATGCCCATTTGTACTCCATATTCGGAAGTCGTGGAGCAAAAATCAAAGTCAATCAGAAACTGTGCTACTTTGGGCGAACAGTTTCTAGTCAAAGAATCGACTAAAAAAGAATACTATAGTAGATCTCGCCACGACCAGGCTATCTGAATTACAAGAACTCTATAAGCGGTCACTGCCCGACAGAGTGTCCCATACAGTCTGCCTATGTGATCGACTAGTCATCTCTTATGACACTATGGCACTTAAACTTGCCATCAATCGACTCACACTCTAGTCTCTTGGAGACGTCACCTCATATAAGTGACTAGGGGCCAATACTATGTTATTCCAGTTCACTTTAATAGGGTTCAACGCTGTCTTTACAAACTATTTGGATATAACAAGGTAATAAAAGAGTTTAAAATAAAACTCAAACGGTGAATGTATTATCACATATGTAAAATTAATACAATATCAATTACTACATAATCTATAATCCATATTTAATTTGGTATATAATCGTACATTTCAATTCAATTAAAATGGCATGACTTATCATGTTAAGCCTATGAGAAGGCCTTGGTCAACAAGTTTTAGCAACATCTTGCACCTTCCTTAACCTCATTATATACTATTTCCCTTCGTTATCTATAATCTTGTATTATAAATCCTTTTGAGTACGTGTCTAGATCCAATCTAGATATAGGCTCTCTTGCCTTTTGATAGCTCCCACTGTCCTCACAGTGTGCGGGATTCATCCTTCTTGCATATCTCACAGTTGCATGTGTACTCAAGGGATCAATCGATCACCACCGTTAAATGACAGTAACATCAAACTCTAGTGAGCCAATCGTTACTGATAAATGATGATCAGTTGACAATATAATTTCTGTTGTATATTACTCATATTTACTCCTAAAAAAATATAGCTAAGATGGTTCTCCAACCATCCTTATGTGTTTAGAATATGGTTTTTGTGTAACTTATTGCACATAAATCCAATAATTATTTCTAACCATCCTTATATATTGACTTTCACAAAAATTCGATTTTAATTTCTCGTCATACTCCAAGTATACGAAGTATAAGAATAGTGATACATCTTAGCATAATGAATTAATCCAGTAGCGGAAGCAAATGGATTCAATTTCTACATGTTCAATGCTTTTGAACTTGTCATGATTCTTATAAGAATATTAACTTTAGGCTAATATCCATCGAACTGGATATCTTAGAGATGTATAATTCTTCTCTTAAGTCTTTCATTACTCATATAGATCAATGCCCTTAATGTCATCCAATGAATAACCCATGGCCTTCCCGATTTTCTTAAGGACAGCTAACAAAGCGGTCAGCTGATCATCATCCAATTTAGCAATAACAATGACTGGATATTGCTCTGTATCATCTAAAAATGCATATTTAAGATGAGAAGGAAGAGGCTTACGCTCAGGTACCTTTACCTTTATGGCGCAGAGAGTATTTATCATTTGTTCCACTCTCTCTCCCTCAGCATCGGTGAGTTTACGCTCATCTAATGCAGCTTCCAGTAAATCCAACACAGCGTCATTGTTCTCTGGGTTATCTGCACACTCATCTAAAAGCATCAAAGCTTCTAGTGGATCCTTTATAAAGGAATCCGACCAGAACTCATAAACAGACTCGTCAACAATATCAACTGAATAGCAACTATCCTCTATCATTGGGCGAGCAAGTGTACCAGGCAGACTAAAAGTGATCGCATCATCCCCCACTACAAGAGTCAAATGCCCTTGTTTGACATCAATAATGGCCCCAGCTGTACATAAGAATGGTCTTCCTAGTATAATTGGGGCCCGGGTATCCTCAGCTATGTCTAAAATAATGAAATCCACTAGTATAAAGAACTTGCCAACTTTAACAGGCACGTCTTCTAAGATACCCAAGGGTCGTCTAACAGATCTATCAGCCATATGTAGGGTAATGTTAGTCATTTTAAGGCGACCCATATTAAGTTTCTTGCAGACAGAAAGAGGCATGACACTGACACTGGCTCCTAAATCACAGAGAGCCTTATCTATCACTTTGTTTCCTATGTTACCGGTAATAGAGAAGCTACCCGGGTCATTCATTTTCGTTGGGGCTTTATTAAGAAGTAAATTACTAGACTCTTCCATAAATGCAACAGTCTCGAATTCACTAATCTCTCTCTTACGCCTCAAAATGTCATTCATAAATTTTGTGTAAGTCGGTACCTGGGTAATAAGTTCAGTAAAGGGGACGGTTACCTGAAGGTTCTTGACCACGTCCACGAACTTACCGTATTGTCGCTCGACCTTGGCATCTTTCAGACATCCCGGATAAGGAACTCTGATAGCAATAAGCGGGCTTGCGACCTTCTCTTTACCTTTGCCAGAATGTGACATATCCGTAGCAGGGGAAGACGTCACGGTAGCGGAATTAGGCTGTGATATAGAACTTCCACTGGCACAGGTGTTTGATCGAGCATTGTTTCCACTCGATCGAACACTTTCTTCAGGAAAAACTGTAACATTCCGTTTGATGTCTATGAATGTCTTGGTATTGGATTTGATAGTTGATGATATTATGGAGCTAGCAGCAATAGAGGAGGGTAGTTGGTTATGTATGGAGTTGGTGTCGTGAGAGATATATATGTGGTAGATACGACATAGTGAGTCATGTTGTGGAAGTAAACATAGTTGGTGGAGTGGGTGTTAAGAGTTCATGTTCTATGTTCGGTCGAGTTCTTGAGTGCTTAGCTAAGTTGTTGTGTCTTGGTCGAGTCAGTATGGTTGTTTTTATGTATGGGTTGAACTTCGGGGACGAAGTTCTTTTTAAGGAGGGAAGACTGTAATACTCCGTATTTATAAGTCTTTGGGTACTCTATCGAGTAGTGATCCGGACGATGTCGTCACTCATCCAATCAAACACATTTATATTACTCAACATACAACTAGTTAGCGGTAAGTCGAGGTCGATCCATGGGACGGTGTGCTTTGGGTTCTAAGTCTATCTATCTCAATTTATGCTAATGTCACAATTTGTTTGGGTTTGTAGTTGTGTTCTAAACTAATAAAAGCAATAAGGTAAAACAAGCAATAAAAGGAAGGATGTAAACAATTGATGAAAAGTGCTAGGATATCATGGGGTCAAAGGGGATTCATGGTGTTGATCATACAAACATGTTTACAAAGTTGCAAGCAATTATTGTTGTGGGGGAACAGAGTTGGGTTATGTCTTACGGTTCATAGGAAGAGTTGGGTCCCGGAGCCGAATCGATTAGATTGTACAACACCTACAAGTCGACTTACTTTCCTCCTATTCAACTTCTATGCATGGTCTAACAAGACTCGAGTTGGTTTATATCTTACAAGTCAAGTTGAGTAGATAAGAGATGGTTAAAATGCAAGGATTCATAGGCTTAGCATTTCATCAAACATAACATGTGCATAAAGTTGACATCACAACAAGCAAGCAATTTAATCATGTGAACATATTAGATTAAGCATGAATCAATCCCATGTTGGTTGCCCCTAATTACCCATTAATCCTAGCTAAGTAACTACTCACTCATTATCATGGAAAATATGTCATTAATGGTGTCAATCATCACAACAAGTATAAACATGATAATAGAATGAAGAAATGAACAATAAAGATTAAAGAGTAAAGGAATTATACCAAACTTGAGGTGATCCAAATAATAAAGCAAAGAATAATAGAAGAAACTTGATGATTGATGGAAGGTTGTCAATCCTCCAATAATAACCCAATAATCTTCAATTACCCAATAATAAACTTGAATAATAAACTTGAACAATAATTAAGAGAGTTTAATGTGAGATTTGTGAAAAGATTAAAGAGTAATCTATTCTAATCTACTCCTAATCTAATCTAAAGAAGGATTTGTTTCTAGCTAAGAGAGGATGGATCTTTTGATTATTACAAATGGGGTATTTATAGTGGAAATTAGGTGGATGCATTAGGGTTAACTAAGGGCTAAACTAGTAATTACACTTTTGAGTTTAGAGCAGGGAGGAGCCGGTATTTTTCGAAGGAAGGGCTTCTTTCTTTGTAGCTTGGAGAAGACGAAATTGTGCTGTGCAGGAATCCGTGCGTATTGGAGTCGAGACGGGCGGATTCTAAAGATGCAATCCGGGCGGATTTGGGAGAAGACGGGCGGATTCTGTTGGGGCAATCCGAGCGGATTCAAAGCAAGACGCTCGGATTGTGTAGTGAGGAGACGGGCGGATTGGAGACAATCCGCTCGGAATGTTCTTCAGCAGTGATTCTCCTTCTTTTCTTCCCTTTTTGCTCATTCCCATTTTATTCTTGCGGGATTGGTCTTTAGTCTTTGCTTCCTCTTCATACTAATCCATCTAGTATCGTCAAGTAGCTTCCAAATATGCACGAAAGACGGGAATTTCCGCCTTATCATCTCCTTTTCTACAAAACATATGAAATGCGATAGAAAAGCAAATAGGAAGGTTTTGACGGGTAAAATGGTCATAAAATGTTATAAAAGTATGCAAAATAGGCTCAATTAGGGGACTAAATGTGCGAAAATAATGTTCACATCAAATATCCCCAAACCGAACCTTTACTCGTCCCGAGTAAAGAGGTGACAAAAACTAGACCTTTATTTAAACTATCCTAATAACAAAGCCGATATGAGACAATTAGCGGGTCTCACTCCGCCCCTTCAACTCACAACAAGACAACCATGAGGTAGGATGCCTTCTTGCAAGGCAAGGTGGGTCTTGCCAAAATGGCGACACATCCAATCATTAAAGCACACAAAATCAAGTAATGGATGCATCTACAAAAGAATAGCCACTTTCCTCATCTAAGTGGCGGAAATTATCTATAAGGGAATCAATTCAAGGGTACCTTTGTTCTCAATCGTTAAATGCTTTTGTCAAGAATAGACTCCCTATGGTGTTAGAAACACTGGAGGATCGCGGAATTCCCCCTCTTGCCTAGACAAGAAGAAGGGTCGTCCCCTCTCTACCATGCACAAAAATGGATAAGATGGATAAAGGGATCAATAGAATTTTGAGTTTCATTTTGGGAGTTTGCTTTTGTTTTTGTTTTCCCCCCAATTTCTTGTGGCATATAACATTTGAGAACACTTTCTTTTTGCCATTTCTTTTTGATTTTTGGCATTTCAACACTTGACAACTTTCAACTTTTCTTTGCATTTCTTTTTGAACATTTTCAAAGTCACCCCATATGTAGTGAGGGTGGCTTATATTTGAAGCATTGGGAGTTCTATTTTTGCTCCTCTTTTCATTTGATGCATTTTTGCAAACTTTTCTTTCACTTTTCATTTCTTTGAACTCAAATCAATTTCTTTTTGTGCCCATTCCCTTTGATGACAAAAATGTGGTAGAACATGGATGATGGATGCATGGTTTCAAGGGTCACCTTGGAATAAACGGTAGCCAAGGAGTTATCACACCAGAAGGTACTCTTGACTAGGCCTTAATCCATGGGTCAAAGGATACTAGCATGACACATCCTAGGGTGTTTTACAAGTATTCTAACAAGCAAAGTCTTAAGAAGAAAAAGCATCTACTAGGGCCTATATACACTAGTCAAGCTTCCCAAGTAGACGGTTTCGCAAAAGTTTTTTCTAACATGCAAACTACATGCCATGATGCAACTAACATATATACATCCTAATGCAAATGATTCTACCAACTAATACGCCATATAAACTAAATGCAAGTCCTAAGTTCACATTGTTTTTACCGCATCAATCAAAATAAAGCCACATAGTCATTAACATAAAGAGGAAAAAGTAGATTGGAAAGATCATACCATGCGGTCTTCAATATCCTCATGTCTCGGATGTGGCGTAGTCAATCAATGTGAACACAGGTGAACAAACACAATATATACAAACAATATATACAAGACTACACTACAAAGGAAATGAACTTGTTTTTGGATTTTTCAATTTTTCAAATTTTTATAGTTTTTGTTTTTATGAAATTAAAAGACATATTTTTGTGATTTTTCGAAATTTTTCAATTTTTATGCATTTTTGGAATATAAATTCCCATCCCCCACTTTATTTTGGACATTGTCCTCAATGTACATGTAGGAGTAGGAATGAAAAAGAAATACATGTTTTTGGATTTTTGATTTTTTTGAAATAAAGTACAAATGCAATGATATGGTATGAATGAATACATGCTCTAACTAAATGCAATTCTATATGACATATATAACAAATGAATGGAATCTAAACTATACTATATGATGCATGATTTCTAGTAAACTATGGTCACTTATGATCAAACCTCCCCAAACCGATTTAAACACTATTTCTAGTGTAGAAAAGAAATAGGTTTGGTCATTAGTAACTATGCATGAATTCTAATCTATATGCAACTATTTACATGAATCATGTGAGATATATTACAATGCAAACTATACTATTTGAACTTAACTAATGCAAATGCAATATGAAATATAATACAAATGCAAGCTAAATGTATATGTATATAACCAAATGCAAGTGTAAATGTAATGCAAAGTTAAAGGAAAGGATATCTTACAAATGGTGGTTTGAGGGAGGACTCCACCAAACTCATTCCTTGTTGCCATGATTATTGATGTTGTCCATGTTGCTTAATGCTCTCAACAACCGGTCAAAGGCTTTTGAATGGGCTTCATGTAAGCATAAATAGGAGATTGGTGATGTCATAACGTAGTTTACCCATCTTGGCTTGGAAAAGAACTTGCCAAATACTCTCCCATTTGTTTTGCCCTTGGCACTTGGCTTCTTACAATGCTTCAAACCAACAAGCCCATTATTCTTGTCAATACAAGGTATGAAGTATTGCCCATATTCATCCGGAGGCTTCCACTCTTTACCATCTCTTTCAAATTCTATGATGATAGAGCATTGATTCATCAATCCTTCAATCGTAGAAGGAGAGTTCTCATTTCTTTGATGAGGGGATAGTTGAAGGATAAGATGTGGAGGAGTCAACTTCTCACCATTGAGGTCATTGATGCTTTCATTATCTTCACTTTCTTCTTGACCCTTCTTAGAACTTGAACCATTTCCAAAGAAAAGAGCTTCAATTTCTTCCAAACTATGATCAAAGATGCCAACATCATAGTTTTCCTCTTAGCCTCTCAATTCTCCAAAGATAGCAAGTTCAAATTCATCAACCTCTTCTTTCCAAGTTTTACCTTCACTCCCATAAGTGCCAAGGGAGCACACTTCCTCTACATGGGTCATAGAGGGAAATTGTGGTGGGAGGTTTTCCTCATCATCATCATCATAGGTATCCCAAATTGGAGAAGCAAGGCTAGTGTGTGAGCTAGATTTATTAGACAATTTAGACAAAGTGCTTGTCTCATAATTGGCCTTCAACTCACATTCATCATTGCTCTCCACTCCAACTTTATCATGCTTCAATTCATCATCCACTCTTGGTCCATAATCAATAAAGCACTCCCCTTCCTCAAAAGTTACATCTTCATATTCACATCTATCATGAATGTTTGTAAAGTTGGGTACAAGTTGGAATATGGGGTGTTCAATACTTATGAATTTAGGAGGTGGTGGGGGATTCACAAGAGTAGCTTCATAATGCCATCCAAATTCTTCTTCACCCTCATTATTTTCCCCTTCTTCTTCATTTAGCATTTGGGTGGCTTCCATTTGGGCAATTTGATTTGCCAACTTCTCGCCATTAGTAACAATGTTTTTGAGAACATTATCCCTAGCTTGGCTATCTTCTAGCATTTTCATGAAGAGATTTTGTTGGCACCTTACCATTTGGAGAACCACACTTTGCATGTCAAGATTATGCTCATTCTCTTGTTGTGCGCACATGGGAATTTGGTGGTATGGGTGTTCATTGTAGGATGACATTTGGCATTGATTGTAAAGTGGGTTTTGGGAGGGTGGTTGTTGTGGATGTAGGATGTGGGGGCTTTGGTAAGAAAAGTTGGGGTAGTGGTTAGGACTTTCATTGTATGAGTTGTAAGGTAGGTTTGTTTCAACTTGCTCCAAAAACTCCCCATACCCATGGTAGTCATACTCAAAAGATTCACCACATACTCCACGTGCCAAGCCTTCGGTCATCATCATAACTAGGACAAAGATATAACTACAAACAAGGAAACTACAAGAAAACGGTAAAATAAATCCTTGAGGAACAAGTTCCTCAAGGTTAAAGCAAAATCAAAATAGACAAACAAGTAAGAACTTAATCACATAGCACTATCCCCGGCAACGGCGCCATTTTGATCCGGACGATGTCGTCACTCATCCAATCAAACACATTTATAATACTCAACATACAACTAGTTAGCGGTAAGTCGAGATCGATCCATGGGACGGTGTGCTTTAGGTTCTAAGTCTATCTATCTCAATTTATGCTAATGTCACAATTTGTTTGGGTTTGTAGTTGTGTTCTAAACTAATAAAAGCAATAAGGTAAAACAAGCAATAAAAGGAAGGATGTAAACAATTGATGAAAAGTGCTAGGATATCATGGGGTCAAAGGGGATTCATGGTGTTGATCATACAAACATGTTTACAAAGTTGCAAGCAATTATTGTTGTGGGGGAACCGAGTTGGGTTATGTCTTACGGTTCATAGGAAGAGTTGGGTCCCGGAGCCGAATCGATTAGATTGTACAACACCTACAAGTCGACTTACTTTCCTCCTATTCAACTTCTATGCATGGTCTAACAAGACTCGAGTTGGTTTATATCTTACAAGTCAAGTTGAGTAGATAAGAGATGGTTAAAATGCAAGGATTCATAGGCTTAGCATTTCATCAAACATAACATGTGCATAAAGTTGACATCACAACAAGCAAGCAATATAATCATGTGAACATATTAGATTAAGCATGAATCAATCCCATGTTGGTTGCCCCTAATTACCCATTAATCCTAGCTAAGTAACTACTCACTCATTATCATGGAAAATATGTCATTAATGGTGTCAATCATCACAACAAGTATAAACATGATAATAGAATGAAGAATTGAACAATAAAGATTAAAGAGTAAAGGAATTATACCAAACTTGAGGTGATCCAAATAATAAAGCAAAGAATAATAGAAGAAACTTGATGATTGATGGAAGGTTGTCAATCCTCCAATAATAACCCAATAATCTTCAATTACCCAATAATAAACTTGAATAATAAACTTGAACAATAATTAAGAGAGTTTAATGTGAGATTTGTGGAAAGATTAAAGAGTAATCTATTCTAATCTACTCCTAATCTAATCTAAAGAAGGATTTGTTTCTAGCTAAGAGAGGATGGATCTTTTGATTATTACAAATGGGGTATTTATAGTGGAAATTAGGTGGATGCATTAGGGTTAACTAAGGGCTAAACTAGTAATTACACTTTTGAGTTTAGAGCGAGGAGGAGCCGGTATTTTTCAAGGAAGGGCTTCTTTCTCTCGTAGCTTGGAGAAGACGAAATTGTCTTTGTGCGAAATCCGTGCGTATTGGAGTCGAGACGGGCGGATTCTAAAGATGCAATCCGGGCGGATTTGGGAGAAGACGGGCGGATTCTGTTGGGGCAATCCGAGCGGATTCAAAGCAAGACGCTCGGATTGTGTAGTGAGGAGACGGGCGGATTGGAGACAATCCGCTCGGATTGTTCTTCAGCAGTGATTCTCCTTCTTTTCTTCCCTTTTTGCTCATTCCCATTTTATTCTTGCGGGATTGGTCTTTAGTCTTTGCTTCCTCTTCATACTAGTCCATCTAGTATCGTCAAGTAGCTTCCAAATATGCACGAAAGACGGGAATTTCCGCCTTATCATCTCCTTTTCTACAAAACATATGAAATGCGATAGAAAAGCAAATAGGAAGGTTTTGACGGGTAAAATGGTCATAAAATGTTATAAAAGTATGAAAAATAGGCTCAATTAGGGGACTAAATGTGCGCAAATAATGTTCACATCAAGTAGGCCTTACTCTGTCGAGTAAGGTATATAAGCTTTATCGTCATTAGCGGTTAAGGTATATAAGCTTTATCGTCATTATTCTAAATCATTTTTGCAAAACCTAAATTACTGTTTAAGAGAGAAAGCAAGCACGTTCTTCATCCTAATCGCATAATTAGCAATCCCCGGAGTTTGGAAGGTCAGTTCTTAGCGTTGATTATACCGTTGAGTTCCTTGCGTCGAGGGTAAGATCTATGTACCATTTTTATTGTCTTTCCTTTGATTTGGTTAAACCCTAATTTAGAGATTTAGGGGTTTTATGTGTAGTATGTGATTTGGTAGCCTTTATGTGTTGTATGATAGGAGGAGGGTTCATAGAAGAAGCTTTTTGATTCAGCAGTAGAGACCGTCTGATTGTGTGCTTACCAGGTAGGATTTCCTACTCAGTATTAGTCCCATAATGGGATGATTATTGATGTGTTGAGATTGATTGTTTGTTATAGTAATTGTATTGTGACGGCTGTGATTGTGATTGTACATTGTTGATAGATTCAGACGGTTGTGATATTGTGATTGTGACTGGTTGCCTATGGTTCTCGAGATGCGTTCTCGGCTGAGTGGAGTCACTTGCGGGAGTGGCTTCACGCCCTGGTTTCGCCCTTCGTGTAACCCGCCACGGAAGGGGATGTGCACATTAATGAACATGGGTTTATCGCTCGGTATGAAGAGCGGGGATTTGGTGGGTACGGCTGCGGTCCCCCATCGGCGGTGGCGTCCAAAGGACGGTCGGTGATTGAGATTGTTGGGATTGGTGTGATTGTATGTGTGTCGGTGTGAGCTGTCTGCTTATCGGATTGTTGATATGTATATAAATTGTGTGATTAGTACTGACCCCGTTTAAATGTTTTAAAAACTGTGGTGATCCATTCGGGGGTGGTGAGCAGTTGCTTGGCAGGTATATCTTGGATACGCGTGGGATCTAGCTAGGGATGGAGTCATCACATATCAGAGTCTTTAGTCTTCCGCTGTGTTTGTTAGGACAGTTCCTTTTTGTTGGTTTATAGTTTGAGAATAGTTGTATTTTGCTTACAGTTGGTTTTGTTATGTAATCACTTAACTTGTTTAATAAAGTATGTTTCTTCATTGTCTTATGATTATCATGCCTCGGGTAACCGAGATGGTAGCATCTTTATACCTGAGTGGTCCTGGTAAGGCACTTGGAGTATGGGGATGTTACAAATGGTATCAGAGCGACGATCCTGAAACCTGTAACCAAAAAATCCAAAGAATATAGGGAGTCAATTAAAATGAACCCGGGGTAAAGGTTGTAGGAGCTAATGCAAAGACTTGGGAGACGTCCTAAATAAAGTCGCGAACTCGTCCTACAATTTTGAACCGGTCACCTTGGGATACGAGTCGGGATCGCTATGTGTTTACCTTGTGTATTATGTATCTATATAGTAATGTGTGGTATGAACCAGTGGATGTATGATTGTGGAGAATGGGGAATGTGTAGACAAAGATGGTGACGATGTGATTTTGTATGTGGTTTGTTGAAAACATGTTGCATGATAGTTGGTTTACATGTTGGTTGGAATCGTTGGAAAAGTATATGAGAATGATGAATGATATGGTAGAAAAAGAAAGTAGTTCGTATATGATGATGTGTGATGAATAATGATGTTGCAGGACGAATGGTTTATAGTGAGGCAATCCTAATAACATGTGGTTAGGGGGTGTGATAAGATTTGTTTTCGTAGTTTTGTTTGCGTAAAGCTATATATTAAGTTCGTATAATTGTCTACTATCGTATCATATGCGCTTGTTAGATGAAGTATATGATTGAACTAGATGAATTGATGGGAAAAGATGAAGTGGCAATTTCGTAAGGACATGAATTTCTTGATTATGGAAGTGTTTATGTGATGAAGTGGATTTGTAATGTTGTATTAGCAACATAGAAATAGGATTTGTAGTGCATGGGTGTGGTTTGTGTTATGAAAAGTCATGAAAGTTTAAAACATGCGGGTAATACATGATTGAAAGTTGAATGTTATATGAGCATGATAGATGGTAATGTTTGGCTTTTGGTAAGTAGTAACATGAAGAATAAGAGGTTCAATGATAGGTGTTTTGTACAACGAATTGGATGAAAAGCATGATGGTTGTTTATAACGTGGCACTTGATAACACGAAGTAGATTATTTTGTTGATTGTATGAGGAGTCGCGCAGATTTGAATGCGTAGTTGTAATCATAATGTTGAAATAATAATGAATGCATAGTACGTTGGGGTATGTGAGATAACATGCGGGTAGTATTCACGAGTCTGCATGACTCGATCGAGTGGGTTTGATTCGATCGAGTGGGTATTTGTCGTTATTTTGACCAGAATCGTGTTTTTGGGCACTCGATCGAGTACCTCGGGCACTCGATCGAGTATGGGGTCACTCGATCGAGTAGCCGGGCTACTCGGTCGAGTAAGTCAGAGATCAGAAGGTCTGTTTGGGTTCTGGAGTCGGGGCACTCGATCGAGCATGATTGGGCACTCGATCGAGTAGCCTCAACTCGATCGAGTAGGTTCTGGTACTCGATCGAGTGGGGTTTGTGCAGGTCATATGCGTGTTTCGGGTCATATGTTTATCTTTTGACATTCGTTGCATATTATGTTTAATTCAAAGGTGTTGTATTACTTCTTTATGCATTGTTTTACGTATGTGTTGGTCCTGAAGCGTAAGTTACCCAATCTTATGATGTAAAGAGTGGCACTTATGATGAGTATGAGTTCGGTGGGGAGGACATGAGTTATATGTGATTATGATAGACAGTGGAAAAAGAAAAGGAAGATTGCACTACTACAGATACAGGCTATAACAACGGTTAAAAACCGTTGTTATATAAAAAAGCGGACGTTGTTAAAGCGTCCGTTGTAAAAGGTTTTAACAACGGTTGGTTTTCTTAAGGAAACCGTTGTTAAAAATATTAACAACGGTTTTAAGTATAAAAACCCGTTGTGGAAAGTGTGACTCAATTTTGGGGGGAAAGTTATAACAACGGGTTGTAATATACAAAACCGTTGTTATAACTAAAGACAACGGGTTGTTTGTAAATAACCGTTGTTGTTTGTTCTTAAAAAATAAAAAAAAAATTAAATTAAATATTACTAGATGCATGTATAATTACGGCCCGTTAGAATTCCGATGCATGCAGAATATCCCTTAAATTAATTACCAATGGTTTTGAAAAAACTTATAAATGTGACTAGCTATAAATATTAAAGCATCCTTTAGTATCTAACATTCATTAATTGAAACAACATGGCAATGAACCCTAATTTTCTCAACAACGAAGAATGGCTTACACAAACGATTGAAGATGATGGGAAGGTTCTCGCCGGGCTTCCCGCCGATCAACACCCATTAATCAAAGCATCCCTTGAACATCAACGGAATTATTGGATTAAGAGGCGTGAAGCGATCCGCTTGTCAACAAAGCCTCATCATCATCATCATCTTCATACCCTCGTCGGCTGTTACTATTTCAACTTGGTCGCAGACCGAGAGATATGTTGAGTTGTACTCTTCCAACCTTATCTCCACATGCAAGTCGTGTCCTTGCATATATTCAATCTGTTATTGCAAAATATGAAGCCAATGACCCGGAAGTTAGTGGTATACCAGAGTGGCGTGATTGGTGGCAGGTTGAGAAGCGCTTTTAACGCTTAACCGGGGTTGTTCCGGCTTATTATACATCTTTTTATTTCTGATAATTGCTGTAATGTATTTGGTTTAAAATTAAATGAAATGATCATTTTGAAAGTGTTGAGTTATGCTTGTTTGATTTGCTTCCATTTTTTCAACTCCATAGATCAGTCATCATCAAGATCCATTATTATCGCCATTCTTGTCCAATAAGATTTGAAGCGAAGATATTGAGAGATATGATGATGTTGATTATGGCACAACTTCCTAACATATATATTAATTAAAAAACAACTCAACCCACACATTGCTTAGTATAAATACATTGCATTATCTCAACTAACATGCATTTCCATTATCTCAATATATTCTCCAAACCCTAACTGCTAAAACAAACTCCAAATAAATTAACCCTCTCCTTAATCTTTCAAAACAAACTCCAAACTCCAACAAAATGAATGATATCATCCTTAAGACTCTTACTATGCTCGATCCGTACTGAAGGACGCCAAAGAAGATGGAAATGAAATAATTAGCAGATGTTGAACGGAACCTAATGGTCGATAAAAACACATACATGGAAATGAAATAATTAGAAAAATAAAATAATGACGATGAAACAAACCCGATAATTACAGAAACGTACGTAAAGAGACGATGAAATCAACAATGATGGCGAGAAGATAAAGCGACGATGAGAAAGAGAGAAAGAGACGATGAGAAAGTGTGTGTTTTGTGTTTGTGTTTGGTCATTGGCCGGGTTTGTGTTTGTGTATGTATTAAGGTTTGTGTTTTGTGCCTGCAGCAGACTTGTGTTTGTGTGGTTTAGAGTATGGAAGGTATTGACAACGGTTATTAAACAACAACCGTTGTGAAATATGTTTTAACAACGGTTGTAAAAAAAACCCGTTGTTAAATAAGTTTTAACAACGGGTTTCAAAAATAACCGTTGTGATTACTTTTCACTAACTTTGCGCCAATTTTGCGCCAAATTATTAACAACGGTTGTTCATGTGTGACCCGTTGTTAAAACGAATAACAACGGTTTTTATAACCATACCCGTTGTAATTGATTTTAGTAAAATTCGCGCCATACATTCTACAACGTCTATTGTGATTTTCGTGAATAATCGTTGTTAAAGGGGCGTTGTAGTTGCCTGGATTTGTAGTAGTGTTGGTATAGTTTATTGAGGCATGGCGCACGTTTTGCGAGACGGGATGAGTGATATGATTGGGTGTTGAGTAATGTAAAAGTAAGTGAATATGGGCAAGGAATGATGTGAGTATAATGAACGTGAGAATAAAAAAAATTGGAAGTAAGGATGTGGATAGTGGCAGCTTGAGATGTGTAAAGAATTATGGAGGGAAATGGTTAGGAGTCGTGTGGGTTATGGATATATGTAGTGAAAGTTCGTTTAAAGGGGTTGAGAAGAGTAATATATAGTGAACTTTGTGGAGACATGTCACGAGGTGTATTTGTAGACAATGAGTGAATTTGGGAGGTTTGGTTTATTAAAAGATGAAACTACTGTGTGATTTCCTTGGGTAATTACCGGTATTAAATGAATTCTGATTTCTAGAGATGTAAAAAGGGGGATGCAATTGTTTGAACATTAAACGTTGATTCTATGGATAGATTAGTGGCAAGTGTTAGTGATAGCATAATAAGAGAAGATCCATGGTAAGAAAGAGTGAGATGATGTCGGTAGAAAATAATGGAATTTGAGTTTTGGAGCAACGAAGGGGTAACTGGATTTCTAAAGAGTTAGCTAGAAGAATAAGGAGTTGGACTATTAATTGGTATTATTGAGTGTAAAGAGGAAAGAAGGATAAAAGTAAGCTGAGGAAAATGTTCACCGGAGTTATGTGATATAAAGGTAAGGAATCATCGCAATGTGTGATAGTATCATGAGGATGTTAGCTAAAGGTTATATAGGAGTTTCAGGACAACATGATTGATAATGCGTTTCGAGGAATTAAGGGAGTAAGAAGTTGGTGGAGTATTGGCACGATACGAGATATTTGGTGGAGAGTTGGATGACAATACAAATAAGATGGTATTGGGAATAATGTTGAGATAATTTTGTGGATGGGTTTGATGTTCGTTATTTGGAATGTTAACCAAAAATAGGAGAAAAACCATGTTATGTTGATATGAGTGTAAGAGGTTGATATACGAGCAGTGGTGGCATTGTGGTGTTGTCACTAGTGGTTAAGAGTGATGGTATATTAGAAAGGTAGCAATTCTAAAGAGGTTGATTTGGTAGGGACCTGATTGTTGTGTATGATTGGGAGAGGGTATAAGACGTGGTTAGATGAGGCGGATGCTAATAGTTGAATAGTAAAGGTATGGTTATATTTGGCAGGAAGTGATGGTTGTGCGAATGGGGGAATATGTTATGAGGGGCATATGAGTTAAACTCGGGCGACAGGTAACCTTTATCGAGCGGTAACTTACGTGGTCAGGATTGACTAGTTGGTTGTGATTACGAGTCTATGTTATGTGTAAATGTTAGTGTGAGGTTCTGACCTCACAAGAAGTGGTATGGTGTGATAATTATAAAGTTGTTTTATGAATGTTCGGTAATATATATGTTGGACACGGTAATTTAATTGAATGATATCCAAAAAGGTAATAATTTGATTGATTTGACATGGCTAGTTATAATTTTATGTGTATTGATAACACATGTGTATTCCGTGAAATGGTAGAAATGATGTTCATAAGATGCTTATCTGTTTATCCATATAATATGTTGCGTGGTGATTTAATAAAGTCGATTTGAGTAAGTTTTTCTTGTCTGAGAAGTTATGCTGAGTCAGTATTTATGGTAATTGTATGCAGTTGTGAAGTCTATCGGTGTGGTTGTGTTGCCTCGGGCGGTGATCCAGGCACGGTACATAGTCCTATGATGCGGGTATTTTCGCACTACGGTGTGGCTGTTGGTGGCGGTGTTGTGATGCCGTCACCGGTTGTGGTGGAGTAGGCGGGATGATTATGATTCGAGTTTCGAAAGTACATACTAGTTATACATAGATTGTTGTTTTGTTT
The DNA here is from genome assembly GCF_048544455.1 of Silene latifolia. NCBI lineage: Eukaryota > Viridiplantae > Streptophyta > Magnoliopsida > Caryophyllales > Caryophyllaceae > Silene > Silene latifolia. The sequence goes on from NC_133532.1 coordinate 311,266, forward strand.
GATGTTGCTCCCTGCGAGTTTCAGTTTGTGCAGATAGACAGTTGTCTGTTGATTGATGTTTTCTTTACCAGGTTAAGTTGGGAATGAGGTAGAGTATGATATGAAATAGAGTTGTATATGTTTTCGTTGTTGTCATGGTATAGTGATATTCTGTTGAATGGACACGGTTGTGAGAGGTTGTTAAAGTAATTTTGATCTTGTTTTCAGATGAGACATCGGTAGACATGGTAATGGAAAATGATTCGTGGAACATGTGTTGTAATGATCTGAAAGCGGCAGGTAGTTCATAATCTTTTGTTGAGACAGTGAGTGTAGGGTGTTTGGGGAAATAGTGTCATGTTAAGTTGTGTATGAGTTTTACGGTAATGAAAGAAAGAACTTGAGGATCTAGTGTGCGTGTACGTAACGAGTACGGATCGTGAGTTATGCTTCTGGGAGATAAGTGCCTTACATAGAGAGGTATGTTGTTTGGCAGTAATAATGAAGAGTGGGTATGGTGATTTGCTACGAGTTTATGGTATAGGTTAGGTGCTATGCCGAATGAGTTGAGGAATGAGAAATGTTTATGTATGGGAGCCTTGGATATAAGAATGGTGAGTGTTTGGTTTATAGACGGTTATCTTTGACATGTGGTGGTACAGAGGGTAATGAGATATAGATATGGTTTGGGTATTAGTGAGTTACGAGGACGTAACATTTGTCTTAAGAGGAGTAGGATGCGATAAAACAGATTTTGATGGTTGTACATATGATAATATATTCGGAAGTTGAGTCTTGATGTAGAATATAAGATCGTTTCGTGTTGTGGGTAATTTTATTAAAGGTCATGACCGTGCTTGTAGTAGCGTGATGTTTAGGAGTGTGAGAATATTTCACTAGTGTTGACAGTTGGATGATGAGGTTATGAGTGTGAGTAAACTTCGAGGACGAAGTTCCTTTTAAGGGTGGTAGAATGTAACATTCCGTTTGATGTCTATGAATGTCTTGGTATTAGATTTGATAGTTGATGATATTATGGAGCTAGCAGCATTAGAGGAGGGTAGTTGGTTATGTATGGAGTTGGTGTCGTGATAGATATATATGTGGTAGATACGACATAGTGAGTCATGTTGTGGAAGTAAACATAGTTCGTGGAGTGGGTGTTAAGAGTTCATGTTCTATGTTCGGTCGAGTTCTTGAGTCCTTAGCTAAGTTGTTGTGTCTTGGTCGAGTCAGTATGGTTGTTTTTATGTATGGGTTGAACTTCGGGGACGAAGTTCTTTTTAAGGAGGGAAGACTGTAATACTCCGTATTTATAAGTCTTTGGGTACTCTATCGAGTAGGCCTTACTCTGTCGAGTAAGGGTGAGTTGCGTCTTAAAATAGTTTCTGACCTGTTGGGTACTCGATCGAGTAACGTGGGTACTCGATCGAGTAAGGGGGTACTCGATCGAGTATCTCGGGTACTCGATCGAGTGTCCGGTTTTACGGGGAGTTTTCTCGGGTTTTGTTAATTACGCGGTTAAGGTATATAAGCTTTATCGTCATTATTCTAAATCATTTTTGCAAAACCTAAATTACTGTTTAAGAGAGAAAGCAAGCAAGTTCTTCATCCTAATCGCATAATTAGCAATCCCCGGAGTTTGGAAGGTCAGTTCTTAGCGTTGATTATACCGTTGAGTTCTTTGCGTCGAGGGTAAGATCTATGTACCCTTTTTATTGTCTTTCCTTTGATTTGGTTAAACCCTAATTTAGAGATTTGGGGGTTTTATGTGTAGTATGTGATTTGGTAGCCTTTATGTGTTGTATGATAGGAGGAGGGTTCATAGAAGAAGCTTTTTGATTCAGCAGTAGAGACCGTCTGATTGTGTGCTTACCAGGTAGGATTTCCTACTCAGTATTAGTCCCATAATGGGATGTTTGTTGATGTGTTGAGATTGATTGTTTGTCATAGTAATTATATTGTGACGGCTGTGATTGTGATTGTACATTGTTGATAGATTCAGACGGTTGTGATATTGTGATTGTGTCTGGTTGCCTATGGTTCTCGAGATGCGTTCTCGGCTGAGTGGAGTGACTTGCGGGAGTGGCTTCACGCCCTGGTTTCGCCCTTCGTGGAACCCGCCACGGAAGGGGATGTGCACATTAATGAACATGGGTTTATCGCTCGGTATGAAGAGCGGGGATTTGGTGGGTACGGCTGCGGTCCCCCATCGGGCGGGTGGTCCAAAGGACGATCGGTGATTGAGATTGTTGGGATTGGTGTGATTGTATGTGTGTCAGTGTGAGCTGTCTGTTTATCGGATTGTTGATATGTATATAAATTGTGTGATTAGTACTGACCCCGTTTAAATGTTTTAAAAACTGTGGTGATCCATTCGGGGGTGGTGAGCGATTGCTTTGGCGGTATATCTTGGATACGCGTGGGATCTAGCTGGGGATGGAGTCATCACATATCAGAGTCTTTAGTCTTCCGCTGTGTTTGTTAGGACAGTTCCTTTCTGTTGGTTTATAGTTTGAGAACAGTTGTATTTTGCTTACTGTTGGTTTTGTTATGTAATCACTTAACTTGTTTAATAAAGTATGTTTCTTCATTGTCTTATGATTATCATGCCTCGGGTAACCGAGATGGTAGCATCTTTATACTTGAGTGGTCCTGGTAAGGCACTTGGAGTATGGGGGTGTTACAAAAACACTTGATCGAGTTCATCAACTTCAGCACATTTCGATCGAGGGCCTGAATCACTCGGTCGAACATTGTTGTTGGGCAATTTACTCGATCGAGAAGAATAATCTCCTTGATCGAATTCATCAGTTTGGGCTTCTCTCGATCGAAAGAGGGAGTATTCGATCGATTAGTTTCAGAGGATATATCACTCGATCAAACAGGAATGGCATTCGATCAAGGCTCCTGACGATGCTCAGCAGGGACATCGTTACTTAACTCCTCCAAAACAATTTCCGGGATCTCATCAGCAGTTATATCATCATCTCCCGGCATTTTCGCTCCGTCATAGGTAAGACCGTTTTGGAGATTTATGGTATTGATCAGGTCACATTGAGGTGGGTGATTCCCTTGGCTTTGTGCGGATAAAAGACGCGCAACTTGGTCTTGTAGCTCTTCTATAGCATTGTCGTCTTTGTCAGACTTCTTTGCAAACTGAAGTGTTAAATTCAGCATCAAGGACTTCAACTCTGCAAGTTCTCCAATTGTAGAGGGTGAATCAACTTGTTGTGGCATTAGTTTAGAAGGACTAGAGGTACTTGTCATGGTCAAGTCTTCAAATAATTTAGAGAACGACACTCCTTGCTTGAATTGTCGATAAGCACGAACCCGCTCCACATCCGCCATACAAGTAATAAGGTCATGTCCCTCTGTACCGCATCTAACACAAACTACCTCTTGCTCATTTATTGCATAAACTTGTTCATGCGCACCTGAAGTTTTCAAATCCTCCGAATTGTTTGACCTTCCACTGGAACTTTCCACCTCAGCCACCAAAGACTCATTTACGCGCCTACCTCCTCTGGGATTTCCATATTCAGCTACATGAATGGCCATTTCTTCAATAAGGTGCCATCCTTTATCATCTTCAACATTTTTCTGTAACCTCCCTTTGGTTGCGTTATCTAATATGGCTATCTGGTCAGGATATAACCCATTTTAGAATTGGTTACACATGAACGAACGTTTGAAGCCATGATGAGGTACAGAACGAACAAGTTTCTTGAACCTAGTCTAAGCCCATTCAAATCTTCAGTAGGCAATTGCTCAAATGCAGTTATTTGGCTTCTCAGCGCATTAGTGCGCTGTGGTGGGAAATACCGTCTCTAGAAAGCTAAAGCAAGGGAACTCCAGTCAGTAATAACGACAGCTTCCCTGTCCAGATCTCTCAACCATTCCCAGGCATCATCAGTCAAAGAAAAGGGAAAGAGAACATGCATCATGATTTCGTGACTTACTCTTATAAATCACAAATTTCTAGTTTTAATTAAGTTACATTTAACTCGGAAAAACCAAACCGATTAGGCATGGAACATCTTTTGCTCTGATACCACTTGTTAGGTGTTAAGCCCAAATTAGCCTGGACCGACCTTAGTCTAGTCTGGCATAATTAGGCTGACTGGGGCAACCAAGGTCCAGACAAATCTGACTATTGTTTGACAGGTAAAAAATATTACAGGGTAGGTAAGCTACTAAACCTTGGAAGAAAGACTTGATGGTAAGGAAGGAAAGCATGGAATGACATGGCAGAGTTCCTAAGCAGGCCGGACTGAATTGTCAAGCAACATAATGGCTATATAAAAGGAAAATACTCATGTCCTATTTTCATGGAAGTCCAAGTTCAACTCCAAGAACATTTTATTCTCACGTACCAGATCGTGCAAAAGAGAACAAGCCAATGTTTGTTGAGGAAGACTAAGTCAAGCGGATTAATAGAGAATATGCCCTATTTTTCAGATAGCAGCTGCCAACGACAAAGAGTAATGTTGAGCAGCATCCAACGTTAATATTTGAAGAGTATAAATAGCATTGTCTAGCAATGGTAAAGGGAGACTAATTATTCGTTATTGATATACAATTTTCTTCCTATTTTTCTCTAAGCATTTAAGTTTACACACCAAACTTGTAATCAGCCTACCAAAGAAATACAACATTATTTATATCTAATTTCCATCTATCTTTCGTTTATATTTTTATTCCTAATTTATAGAACTAGATACCCTTATCACTTAATAATTAAGCCGGATCCTTCCAGGGAAAATCTTGCTAAAACAATTGGCGCCCACCGTGGGGCATCTAGTTCATTAATCCTCAAAATAAATAAATAAATAAATATCTTTATCATCCTCCATTTAATATTCACATGAGAAAATGGTGAAACTCACCCCAGAACACTAATTAGCCGTTACCTTGGCTAAAATCAAGGAATTGGAAACAATACAAGAAAAAGCAGCCCAGGCAGAGGCCGAGATCACTAGGCTCAAAGAATCAGAGTCCAGCCTGAAAAAGAAATTGGAAAATCAGTCTTCAGGCTCCAAAACCAGATTTGAGCCAGGAACTCCGTTTTCATCTATCATCAGACAGATAGATTTCTCTAGTTTTGGAACCCCGGAGAAAGATGCCTCCTCTGATCCACACACCACCCCTGACAATGGATCAAGCAAGACTGAGGCAGCAATAATGATGGCCATGCTCCAGGAAATCCAGAAACTCCACCAGCAAGATAGAGAATATACCCGGAGTTCCATATCCTGTAACCGAAGTGGAAATTGATAGCTTTGCTGATTCACCCTTTGCGGATGAAATTGCAAAGATTGATCTCCCCAAAAAATTCACCGTTCCATATATGAGAACTTATGATGGGACCTCTGACTCACAAAACCATGTTGCCATATTCAAGCAAAAAATGTTAGCAGCCTCAATACCCAACGAACTTAGGCAGGTTTGCATGTGTAAAGGCTTTGGCACTACCTTGACCGGAGTAGCATTGTAGTGGTTCATCAACCTCCCAAATGGAAGTATCAAGAACTTCGCAGACTTGGTCAATGCCTTCAACCAGCAGTTTGCAAGCAGCAGGGACATGGCTAAGAGACCCAACAACCTGTTCAGAGTAAAGCAGCTTCCAGACGAGCCCCTCAAAGAATTCCTGGCCAGATTTGTCAAAGAGAAGGTGGTCATCCCCAGATGCGACGAGGAAACAGCGGTAGAAGCTTTCAGGCAAGGAGTCCAGCTTGACAGTGACATCTACGCATATCTAACCAAGAAGGCATGTCCAACCTTTGCTACCGTTCAGTCTATTGCCCTAGAGCATATCAGACTCGAAGAAGACATCAATTTCAGAACAAACTCGTCCGGAGGAAAGCAAAGCTATGGCCACACCAACAGGAAAAGCTCCTACCAAAAAGGAAACAAGTCCAGATCAGCACCTTATTCTAGACCTAACGGGTCTGAAGTCAACGTGGCACAGGAATGCAAAGGTAACCTTTCTAGCCTACCAACTATTCCTGAATATAACTTCTCTATAAATACTGCAGGGTTGATCAAACGCCTGGAAAACCTGGGAGACACAGTTAGATGGCCCAAGAAATCGGACAACCCCTGGAAAGATCTTTCAAGATGGTGTGACTTTCACCAGGACATTGGACATACCACAAAAGAGTGCATTCAGCTCAGGAAACATGTGGCTTACCTCCTAAAGAAAGGCTATCTGAAAGATCTAATCCAACAGCCTAGAGGCAAAGATGAAGGAGCAGGCAAAAGAGATCCGGGAAACAGTAGGGATCCTCCTCCACCTCCCCCCATCTACGAAGTCAAATTCATAAACGGAGGCTCAGAAATCTGTGGCTTGACCAGTTCGGCCGCTAAGAGAGTTGCCAGGGAATCCAAACTTCAACCCCCTTCTAGATCTAAATTATTACCCATTGTTACCTTTGATGACTCAGACTTGCAGGGAGTACCAGACCTGTACCATGATAGCCTGGTGATTACTATGCAAATTGGTATAGCTAAGGTGTCAAGAATCGTGATAGACGGAGGCAGCTCAATCAACTTAGTGATGCTGTACGTCCTAAAGTCATGAAAATAGATGAAGAAAAAATCATCAAGAAGTTCAGTGTCCTGGTTCGGTTCAGCGGAGAAACAAAGAACACCCTGGGAGAAATTAACTTGCCAACTTACGTAAAAGGCATAGCTTCCTATGAAAGATTCGGAGTAATGGATTGTCTATCCTCATACAACGTAATCATGGGCAGACCATGGATCCACAACGTCAAAGCCATCCCATCAAAATATCACCAATATGTAAAGATACCGACTGAATGGGGGATAACCACCATCAGGGGAGAACAGAAAGCAGCTCAGGAATGTTACACTCAGGCTTTGAAACCTTCAAAGTCAGGTAAGTCCCTTGCATAGCAAATAAAGTCCCCTGTCAGGAATGAATATATAGCCCAATCACATATGGAAATAGGAGAGATCACTATAGACCAAGAATACCCTGACAGGAAGGTACTTGTGGGATCCGACGCACCTGACTCAGTCAGGCCCAATTTGGTCAGCTTTCTCAAAACTAAGATGTCTTGTTTTTCTTGGTTACATTTTGACATGACTATTATAGATGTTGATATTATAACTCATAAGTTAAATATTGACTAATCTTTTAAGCCTGTACAACAAAAAAGAAGAAAATTTGCTGCAGAAAGAAATTAAATCATCAACCAAGAAGTCGACAAGCTATTGGACATGGGAATGATCAGGGAAGTAATGTACCCTGACCGGCTAGCCAATGTGGTAGTTGTCCAATAGAAGAATGGCAAATAGAGAGTCTGCGTGGACTACACCGACCTGAACAAGGCCTGCCCAAAGGATCCATTTCCCCTGCCGCATATTGATGCAATGGTAGATGCCACCGCAGGCCACGAGATGTTAACATTTATGGATGCTTCAAGTGGATTCAATCAAATAAAGATGCATCCCCCGGACGAGGAAAGTACGGCCTTCATTACTGAAAGAGGAGTATATTGCTATACTGCCATGCCTTTTGGATTAAAAAATGCAGGGGCAACTTATCAAAGATTAGTCAACATGATGTTCAAAGATCAAATTGGAGACACCATGGAAGTCTATATTGATGACATGGTGGTCAAATTAAAAAAAGTAGAAGACCACGTCAAAGACCTGGAAGCGGCATTCCAAATACTGGAAAAATTCAACATGAAGCTAAATCCACAAAATTGCCATTTCGGAGTCTCAGCAGGCAATTTCTTGGGATATATGGTGACAAAGAGAGGAATAGAAGCTAGTCCTGAACAGATCAAAGCTATCCTGGAGCTGGAACCACAAAAAACTGTCAAGGATATACAAAAATTAACAAGAAGAGTAGCCGCCCTGAACAGGTTCATTTCAAGATCATCAGAGAGGTGCAAATCATTTTACAACCTGCTCAGGAAAAATAAAGACTTCCAGTGGACTCCTGACCAGCAGTCAGCCTTGAAGACCTCAAAGCATATCTATCTTCTCCACCTTTGCTGGCCAAGCCAGTCAAAGATGAACCCCTGACGGTATACCTGTCATTCACGGAGACTGCAGTTAGTGCAGTCCTGGTCAAAGAGATGGACGGACAACAACACCATGTCTATTACGTAAGTAAAAGTCTACTAGATGCGGAAATGAGGTATGGTCTACTTGAAAAGTATGTTTTAGGTTTAATTATGAGTTGTACTAAATTAAGACCCTATTTTGAAAGCCATCCTATAATAGTCAGGACCAACCTCCCTATTAAATTTGTACTTAGAAAACCAGAACTGTCCGAACGATTGTGCAAATGGTCAGTCCAGCTCAACACCTATAACATAACCTTTGAACCCAGGACAGCAATTAAGTCACAAGCATTAGCAGATTTTGTGGCTGATTTCAGTCCCGCCCTTGAACCTGACCTAATTAAAGAAGTAAACAGACTGACCAATGACCAGACAGACCTAGCATGGACCTTGTTTGTCGATGGTGCAGCCAATATGAGGGGCACTGGTCTGGGCGTAGTACTAAAATCGCCACAAGGGGTTAAGATAGTACAGGCTATAAGTCGTGCATTTGAAGCCACCAACAATGAAGCTGAATATGAAGCCCTAGTAGCTGGGTTAAAGGTATGTATTGACCTTGGTGAACAAAATCTAAAGGTATGTACTGATTCCCTTCTCATTTCAAATCAAGTAAATGGAGTTTATACCGCAAAGGACTAAAAAATGATGCTCTATTTAGAAGTTGTCCAAATTTTATAATGTAAATTTCGTAATTTTAATATTGATCAAATACGCAGGGACTTGAATTGTAACACCCCCATTTTTAGAGGAGCCTTAACTAGGCCTTCCTTAGCATATAAGGGAGTTACCATCTCGGTTGCCCGAGGTAAGTAATCATCAAAAGTCGATAAAAGAACATTTATAGTTATATTACAAACGTTATAGCCAACTTAACAAAATAAAGATACAACTTGTGAACTAAACACTATCTCTATCAAAACTCGTGAGGACTCATCCCGCCAGGACTCCAGCTATCAGCGACATCAACACCTGCTAAGACCGACTGCTCACCATAAGGGATCACGGCAGACACACAAAACAACAAGACAACCACACAAGGTCAGTACTGAGATAAGACATGACAAGACCAACAACATCTATCAACACAACACAGCACAATCAGTCACACACACAATCACACCCACTCCAACCAATCTCCATCACCGACTGTCCACTGGACCAGCCCTGCCAGTGGGGGACCGCAGCCGTACCCACCAAATCCCCGCTCATCATACCGAGCGATAACCCTGTCCCATTAATGTGCACATCCCCTCCCGTGGCGGGTTCCACGGAGGGCGAAACTAGGGCGTGAAGCCACTCCCGCAAGTGACTCCACTCAGTCGAGGACGCACCTCGAGAACCAGAGACAAACAATCACAGACAACTGCAATACAACAACAACCAACAAACTGCATACATCAACCGACTACCGCATATACGCTGCCATACAAACACAACCGCAATACAACAACCATGACACGACAACCGACACACTAGACTATCCATAGAAACTGAGTAGGCGAACCTACCTTTAAGAAACTGCAACCACTCCATGCAAACATACGAAATATACAGCAATCAAGCAACACCTATATCCACAACACAATCATCTAGCACTACCAAGCAAACCCTAACTGCAAAGACAAGGATACGGATGATGATGACGACATACCTACAAGAAGAAACCTGGCAAAAGACCGCTACCCGACTCACGCTATGCTCTCCTAAGGCACAAGAACCTTCAAAGGCTTCCATGGAGGTTATATGGTGAAGGGAAGGGAAAGAGGCGACCTAAGGATCTGAAGAAATGAGGCGGAAATGATTTGCGGATTTAACAAAACGCGATTATAAACCCTCGCTGAAAACTCGCTACTCGATCGAGTGGCCCACATACTCGATCGAGTGTCCCCTATTCGATCGAGTATCCAAGCTACTCGATCGAGTAGCCTCTACTCTATCGAGTACCACACATAACTCACAACCCAAGGTAACTTTGGTACGCACTTCTAAGGACTATTACCGCTCCCAAGGTCAGTCAACGCTGGTCAAAGGGTCTCTAAAAGGGCGGGTATTACATTCTCCCCCCTTAAAAAGAACTTCGTCCCCGAAGTTCAACTCACCCAACCAAGGCACACAATACGGAAACAAAACGACATCACTATTTTTTTTTTTTTTTTTTTGCATAGGTTTCTACTCCCCGGAAATACCATCCCCCATGTCATCATCATCAGCTGTCTAACGCTCCATATAGATCGACCTCTACAAGCTACTACTTGAAATACCAACCGACACAACATTACGAGATTACCCTTCACAAGCGACAACCATCAACACGAAACATGTCTCAAATCAACACACCGTATGATTATACCACCATGTTACTCAACAACGCGATTCCATTCTAACACATGACATCATAACTATCTCTTTGTGATCGTCTTTTAAAACATACTATCAACTTTCACTTTGACCACACGAATTACTCAACGAACCAAAGCAAACAATTACAACATCATACAAGAAATGTAACCAAAGTAATAGAAAACCTTATAAACAAACAACAAAATAATTGCAATGTCGGCCTTTTTATATTGCGACATTACTCTTCCCCTCTAAAAGGAACTTCGTCCCCGAAGTTCACCACCAAATCGTTACACATGTTACATACTACTCACATCTCGGCATATATCCAAACCATATTATTTGTTATTGACATTAATCATTAATTAGATAACCATTAAACCATAAAAACGTATGCAACCATATTCGAATAACTAGCCATTGTCAAGAATGCATGTATGCCTCAATTGTACATTTATATAGGAAATATACCATTCCGGTGAATTATAAATAGCAGACATTACGGATGTAAAATGAATGCAAAATCCAAGCACGACTTCCAATGTATGAAATTAACGGTTCAAACATGTTACTAATCATCAATAACCATATGAAACATCAAAACATGTAACTATATAATCATTAAACAATTTTAATTAGTGAAAAGTTCCTGTAACAGTGATAATCGATCGAGTATGTAGTGGTACTCGATCGAGTGCCCGCTACTCGATCGAGTGTCTTGGCTACTCGATCGAGTAGCCCTGAGATCAGAATGCTGTATATCCGACACACCTGCAGCTACTCGACCGAGTGTGAGGTACCTTGTCGAGTAACCGCAGGTCAAGCCTTAGAGAACACCTGTCAAACACCACACACACACACACACACACACACACACACATATATATATATATATATATATAAACGTCACACAACGCGAATCGGGATGACTTCCCGACTCCCAAAATCAATCCTGCAACAAGGTCAAACTAGCAAATCCGGCCTTATGGCCATCCGTACAAACCAGAATAAAAGTTCAAACTAACAACGACTACCATCATCCAACACCATCAATCATAAACAAAATAAGGAAAGAGGAGTATCACTCCTGCTGCTGCTGCTGCTGCTGCTGCTCATCCATCACCTCATCTCCACCACCATCTCCTCCCGAGGTGCCCGCTCCCAACGACCCAATACTCGCATCAACCCCTGCTCCAGCTCCAGGACTCACATACCATGAGGTTAAGCCACCATAATCAAAGGACTGAGGTGTCCCCCAGGCTGACTGATCCACCCCGTAAGAGTGGAAAACCCCACTATAGTCCCCGACTCCACTCTACCACACCGGATGCGGTCCCTCGGTCCCAATCCCGTGAGTGTACGCCATTTCATGCATATTCCGGAGTGTCAAAGTAGATGACACTCTCTCTGCCAAGTAGCTCGAATGCGTCTCCGGGGTGTCGAGGTAGGGGTAACAAGGAAAAGGGTGCTGCTGCGGTGGTGCTGTCGGCCGTGGTCTAGTCTCAGTGGTCCTCTCCCTCACTCGACGAGGTCCTCTCCCCAACCTGGGCCTCTCCTCCACTACAGCCGCGTTCTCTCCCTTCTTCGGCTCGGGCATCACCTGAAGTATCGTGTCATCAATGAGGTACGTCCGCAACTGTCGAGGTCCATCATCATCCTCCTCCTCCTCATCGGAGTCCACAACTACCACCACCGGGTCTAACGACTCTGTCGGTGGGAGGTGCTCAGGAGGCGGAATCCTCATCCAGCTCATACCCCACACTCTCCAAGCTAGGCCACCATCAGCTAAAGTTCTCAACCATTTCAGGTTGAGGTAGTAGTCTCGGTCCATAATAGGCACCGGTGTAGCCAGAGGAACATATCCAGAAGAAGCTTCAAAGGAGGCTAGCTTTTCAGCTAGCCGAGTGGCGATAGCACCACAACTCAAGTACCGGGTAGTGGAAGTAGCCATCAAGGCAAGGCTAGCACAGACCATGGCAGGAGCATTAAAGACCACCCTCTCGGTCCGCTCCGGGTTAACATAAGACATCAGAAGCAACATCTCATGATTGTTCAGTTTACTAATATCCGGTCTCTCATAAAGGAGGTTCGAAATAGAAAGAAGAAAGATCCTCAAGGTAACATGTTGAACATCATTAATCAACATGTTGCTTGAGGTGGGAGCTGGCTTTCCGGTAAGACAAGGCATTAGGCGGCAGACACCGCACTCAGAAGGAATATCACTGATGGAATCCTTGGGAGGCTTGGCCAACCCAAGGTGAGAAGCAAAAAGGTCCATGGTCAACAAGAAACTTGTGTTCATAAAACAGAACTCAACCGTTTATGCAGCTGGCTCGTATTTAAACGAGCTCATAAACTCCAAAGTCAGGAAAGGGTATGAATGTTTCCTTAACCGATACAACCGCATGAATCCCAAAGTCTCAAAGATGTGACGGACATCCGTCTTAATTCCCAAGTCAGTAAGAAGTGTGGTATCCACACAACGGGTAGGCCTCATTTTGCGTTTCTGTAACGCCACAAATCTCTCCCTTTGTTTAAAGTCTGCAAACACTACCGAAGGGTATTCCGGTACCGCGGGTACCACGGGTCCACTACCTTCCCCAACTTCGGGCTGTGAAGCCTCCCCCTCTTGCTGTGACGGGTCACTATGTTCAGTCTCGGCATCTGTTTTAGCATACGGTTTAAACAAACTTGCATAGGCATGTAAAGCACATAATTCACACAATTGAACTTTGAATATTCAGCTAGGTACAAACTTTCACCAACAAATTCCAATTTGATACATAAATTCAGTTTATAGTAACTTAGACGATCTCTATAAGTGTGAAAAGTTTAACATGATAAACACAATCTACTCAACCAATTCGGATATCATGGCATGGCTCAAATGCTACCCCATATAATCACTTGATAACATGTGAGATATTCATACATGTTCATAGAAAGGCAACTTAAAACATGTCATCATCAACTTTCAACATTAGAAGCAATTAACTCAACTAAACTAGTCAGACGGTCTCTACAGCTGTAACAAATTGGCATATTCATCAACAATTTGTTTGAAATCATGTTTTAAATATCACATATTTTAGTTTAAAGTTTTAGTCATAAAAACTTAAAGATCTTATGCATGCAAAACTAGAAAAGAGTAAGGAAAAATCAATTCATACCATATGAATATTTCGGCTATTATGGGCACCAACAAGATCTCCTACTTGTTAGTTCTTGAGCTATAATGAATATTAGGATGATCCTCCAAAAATCACAAAGTAGAGATTCTCCTCTTGATTGCACCCAAGATTATCCCTTATCCCCACTAAATAATATTAGCTAGATATTAGTTTAGTAGTTTACCTTAAAATTGATTACTAACACTCATATATTACATTAATAATTTTAGTAATCTTTTATGAACAATTTGAATCAAAATTTCTCAAGTTTTAGAGAAAGATGAAGAAAATAGAAAGCAGAATGCATGTGAATCTTTTACATGCATAAAGAGAATGAATTTTTTTAGAACAAAAACCCAAAGTCCCCTTAGTATGGTTGGAGGTCACGGTTATGGGGAGTTAGGAGGACCAATATATGGTCCTTCCCTTTTACTTTTGTTCTTATCCAAATGTGTAGGTATGATAGCTAGTTAGACTAGGTATCATTACAAGTATTTTATCTCATAAAATAAATCAACCACAATCCACTAGCACAACCTATATTTCGGTCCATATTTAAAATGGACTACCATTTTATTTTTGTCAATTTATCACTTGTCACACAATATGTCACATGTAGTATGATACATGTTATTAATTAATTTAATGCATATTTATCACATAAATATCATTTTATGAATTAATTAAATTACATACAACAAATTGACTAGTAATACTTGATCACAAAAATAAAATGGGTCATTTAATTATAATTCACAACATCTTGTAATTATAATCAACCATTCATTCTCATCTCTATTGTTCTACAAACAATAAACAATTTTAGTAATAAAATATTTCAATTACTAAAATAAATCTCATTTAATCCCATTATAATAAGATATCAATATTCTCTCTCTCTCAAATTGAATTGTTCAATTTTAAGAAATTAATTAACTTGTATCGTCATACAATTAATCAACTTTACAGATTAGGGCATCATCCTTTAGGTGTGACCTTAAGGGATCAACTGACCACCACCGTCCCACGACAGTAACGTCAAACTCTAGCAAGCCAATCGTTACCGATTAATGTTGATCAGTTGACTATAAACTGAATCACCCCTTACATATTCTTAAAATGAGATTTAAACATGTGATCAATATGATCGACAATTGTGATCGCATTATTGTCGGAGGACACATATTCCAACACAATTAACATCACCATTATCATATTAAAAGCTTAACTCTTGCATATGCATTCATATCCAACACAAAATCTCAATTATAGAAAACGAAATTCAACTTGGGGCACTTTTAAGACGGAGTTTTAAGGCAAGTTTTAAGGTGAAAACTACCAAAATCCAACTTTCAACATGGTATATACAACATATAGTACTCAATTTCACCATCCAACATATAGAAAACAACCAAAATCAATTTTGATTTTTTTTTGCAAACCCTAGAAAATTCGTCCCCAATTTGGTAATTTCTATTCTATTTTTGGAGCAATTAATCATCAACAATCATGAAAGGGAAGCATATGAATCACATTATAACAATTAAAAGCAATGATTCGTCCGTATGAATCGAAATTTCAGTTAATTCTACCATTCTTATAAGTTCAAAATGATAAAACATGTAAATAGGGAAGAAATTCATACCTTGATTAGATAGGAAAGTAGAAGAACGAAATTAAACAAAGCAAGCAACCCAAATCAACCACCACAACCACAAGAATAGAGGATTTTTTGAGAGATTATAGAGCTTAGGGTTCGAATAGAAGAAGAAAGAATAAGAAGAATGAGAAGTAATAAGGGTTTTAAGAAACCCGTAAGAGGCTCTGTACTGTAGCCTACTCGATCGAGTGCCTAGGGTACTCGATCGAGTGCCTTCTACTCGATCGAGTAGGTGCTATTTCATTGAGTATCTCCAGAAAATTCCCACATCCCGACGTCATAGCTTCCTAACTAGATCGAGTGAGGTCTACTCGGTCTAGTAAGCACTCGCACTCGGTCAAGTAAGGTTGAGTACTCGGTCAGAAATACAAAATAAATTGAAGATTCCTGCAAAACAATATCGCGTGTTGATTCCAAACTAAATTCAGAAATCGTCACTGGTTATAGTATTCACGCATGTATCACCATTACTACTTAAACATATCATGCCGTCTCCTCAGCTAAGATTTCTATCATACTACGTTACAACAAGTTCACACAACACGGTTTACCTATTACCGAGTCATTCATATACACAATTACGTCACCATATCATATCTAAACTCGTTTTACCACATTGCTAGAGAACTTATGCTCATGTCAATATAAAACATATAATGAACGATAATTATTCTTCCATATGTCATTCAAATGTATTACTATCATGTTCCAATTTCAATCATAAGCAAATCATTCTACACAAATTAATCATCACACATCGGAAACTTTCAACCATAAAACATTGCACAAACGTATCTCTATTTGCTATTTGTCACATTATAACTCAACATTTTTAACTATCCTCATTATAGCTACGCTAGGACTTATAAACTCATATAGGATTACCATTACCAGCCACTTGAAACAAGCACCAACATATTCACCTTTCCTACTACAACATACACTTCCACACTTTTCACGCATTCCTATTAAATAAAACCTACATCGCATAAGCTCACAAATTCTATCAAACTTCACCATATACAATCCAAGTGCAACTATCATGCCCATACGAACTTCAACAAAACTCATCCCCAGGTAGTCCCAACGAAATTAACATACACATTAAACATACACACGGACTCCACATTCCCATACCCAGTGACTGGCTTAAGTACAATGGGGCCAAGATTTTGAAATGAGGGCGCCTACTCACCCAAAATCTAGCATCAGCTGAGGCTCCCATTATATATACACTAGGTTCATTTTATTAGACTCACTACGTTCATTATGTTCATTGGTTACAGGTTCCAAAATCGTCTCTCTGATACCACTTTGTAACACCCCCATATTCAGAGGAGCCTTAACTAGGCCTTCCTTAGCATATAAGAGCGTTACCATCTCGGTTGCCAGAGGTAAGTAATCATCAAAAGTCGATAAAAGAACATTTATAGTTATTTTACAAACGTTATAGCCAACTTAACAAAATAAAGATACAACTTGTGAACTACACACTATCTCTATCAAAACTTGTGAGGACTCATCCCGCCAGGACTCCAGCTATCCACGACATCAACACCTGCTAAGACCGACTGCTCACCATAAGGGATCACGGCAGACACACAAAACAACAAGACAACCACACAAGATAAGTACTGAGATAAGACATGACAAGACCAACAACATCTATCAACACAACACAGCACAATCAGTCACACACACAATCACACCCACTCCAACCAATCTTCCTCACCGACTGTCCACTGGACCAACCCTGCCAGTGGGGGACCGCAGCCGTACCCACCAAATCCCCGCTCATCATACCGAGCGATAACCCTGTCCCATTAATGTGCACATCCCCTCCCGTGGCGGGTTCCACGGAGGGCGAAACTAGGGCGTGAAGCCACTCTCGCAAGTGACTCCACTCAGCCGAGGACGCACCTCGAGAACCAGAGACAAACAATCACAGACAGCTGCAATACAACAACAACCAACAAACTGCATACATCAACCGACTATCGCATATACGCTGCCACACAAACACAACCATAATACAACAACCATGACACGACAACCGACACACTAGACTATCCACATAAACTGAGTAGGCGAACCTACCTTTAAGCAACTGCAACCACTCCATGCCAACATACAAAATGTCCAGCAATCAAGCAACACCTATATCCACAACACAATTATCTATCACTACCAAGCAAACCCTAACTGCAAAGACAAGGATACGGATGATGTTGACGACATACCTACAAGAAGAAACCTGGCAAAAGACCGCTACCCGACTCAAGCTATGCTCTCCTAAGGCACAAGAACCTTCAAAGGCTTCCATGGAGGTTATATGGTGAAGGGAAGCGAAAGAGGCGACCTGAGGATCTGAAGAAATAAGGCGGAAATGATTTGGGGATTTAGCAAAACGCGATTATAAACCCTCGCTGAAAACCCGCTACTCGATCGAGTGGCCCACATACTCGATCGAGTGTCCCCTACTCGATCGAGTATCCAAGCAATTCTATCGAGTAGCCTCTACTCTATCGAGTACCCACATAACTCACAACCCAAGGTAACTTTGGTACGCACTTCTAAGGACTATTACCGCTCCCAAGGTCAGTCAACGCTGGTCAAAGGGTCTCTAAAAGGGCGAGTATTACATGAATACCCAGGCCGATGCCCTAACTGGCCTAGGATCTAATTTCAGTTCCCCTGATTTTGATAAGATCCCTATCATACATTTATTGGAACCTGCTATAAATAAAAAAGATGAAACCTTTCCAATATATGTTGCTAACTCATGGATAAAACCCTATTACGATTGGCTCCAACAGGGAATTCTACCCATAAACAAACAAGATGCTAGAGCACTTAAGATTTCCTGGTGGTATCAAAATGCTGCTGTGTCGGGATATCTTATCTGTTTCCCCAGGAAAATAGATATCTCCAGAAAAAATTTTAAGTTCAATCTTTTTTTTTTCTCTCCACCCGAACCACTCCGCCTTCATACACCATCATTAATAATGTGCTTTTTAAGAAATCGCAGGCTGGACCATACCTCAGATGCCTGGAACCACAAGAAGCTGAACAGATACTATCAGAAATCCACGAAGGACACTGTTGCAACCATAAAGGTGGCACAAGTCTAGAAAGCAAGGTACTCAGGACAGGCTACTTTTGGCCTACACTGAGGGCCGGCTGCCTGGAATTCAGTTCTAAATGCAAAACCTATCAAATTCATGGACCATATATCCATCAGCCGTCTGAGGAACTACATTCAATCTCTTCCCCCTGGCCGTTCATGAAATGGGGCATGGATATAGTAGGAAAATTACCACAAGCACCTAGGCAGAAAGTCTTCATGCTAGCAATGACTGACTACTTCTCCAAATGGATAGAAGCAGATTCATACATGCAAGTCAAAGAGAAGGAGGCCATATCATTCATCAAACATAACATCATATGTAGATATGGGATACCTTCAGAAATAGTGTGTGACAATGACACACAGTTCGTGGAAAAAGAACAGCGTCTTTCTACGCACAATGGAATATTAGCCTGGTAACATCCACACCAGGCTATCCAAAAGCCAACGGGCAGGCAGAATCCAGCAAATAAAGTAATAATTTGTTGCTTGAAGAAATAGCTAAAAAGAAGAAAAGGCAGATGGGATGAAGAACTCCCCTTGGTCCTCTGGGCTGACCGGAGTACGCCTAAAATAGCTACAGGCCAAACCCCGTACTCCCTGGTCTATGGATGTGAAGCAGTGATCCCAGCAGAGATTGATATTCCATCAGCCAGATGTAGCCATAACACAGTAGCGGACAACGCTCCCCTAATGGAGGACAGTCTGGACTTAACAGAATAATTAAGAGATGCAGCCAACATTAGATTGGCAGCATACCAGCAAACAGTGGCATAAAGTTACAGTAAGACTGTCAAGGCCAGAGTATTCAGAATAGGAGACCTTGTTCTCAGAAGAGTTATCCAAAATACTAAAGAGAAAAACGCAGGCAAACTGGCTCCAACCTGGGAGGGTCCCTACCTGATCGACTCAATCGTCGGTTAGGGCGCCTACAGGCTACAAACCCTGGAGGGCGAGATGATCCCCAGAGCCTGGAATGTTGCACACTTAAAATTATTTTACATATAAAGTGCACTCCTCAGCCCAGGTAAAAACCTTTACTTTACCTTTTTGCCTGGCCTGATATGCAATTACATGTATGATACTTGCCGTTATATGAATAAATATCCTACATGTTTCTTCTTGTTATACGCCTGATTATTTGTTAATATGAAATTCTCTCCTTTTTCTTTTACCAAATAGAATCTTGAATACTTGTTTACTTACACAGTGCATTCATCTAGTTCACACTTTACTTGAAATTTTCAAGACTGAGGGCCACTCCACTAGCATACACACTACTCATATGTAAAAAACACCCAACTTTCAGTTGCAAAACCGTCAAAACAGGCCTTAAATGAGTGAGCTCAGTCTGAGTAAACAGACTCGGGAATACTCTCCCTAATTCGCTTGTCATAAATGGGTCGTAAGCCCTCCAGACAGGCATGGGTTGTAAGCCCTCCAGACAAGCAAATACCCCACCCATAACACAAAAGCCTGGCCAGATCCAGCACAAGAGCCTGGCCAGATCCAGCGCGAAGAACCTGGCTTGATCCAGTAGACTAACTGGCCTGATCCAGTATAAATACAAACACTACAAGAACACCTTACTCAAACACATCTCAAAAACACAAAACACAAATACCAGAAAGCAAAATACTAATTATTTAAAGGTCAATCAGACATAGCTGACCAACCACCAAAATATTCAATCCAGGGACTTCCCCCCTGGATGGGACCTACTTACCAAAATATTCAAGAGTAATAAATATTCATCCCAGGGACATCCCCCCTGGATGGGTCAAACCAAAAACAGAGATCTAAATGGGTTTCGAATCAGAAACTGATCCACAGCCCTCCAACATTTCCTGATCAGCAGACTTCTCCTTAGAAGCAGGAGAATCCACTTCCTCTTCCTGCCCCAAGTTGGCCAAGTCAGGATATTTGGTATCCAAAGCTGTCTCATCCCGATCCGGGTCCCACCTAGCCCTATCAGACTCAGGATCTCTCATAGCATCAACCCGACCTTTACCAAAGAAATATTGGGCAGCATCAGCAAGCCGTGCCTTCGCCAACTCCTTTTCAGCACCAAGATCTTCATTTTTCTTCAACTGATCTTACATAACCTGTTTCTCACCAACCAACTCTCTTTTTACAGCTTCAAGCTCCCCTCTTACAACTTCGAGCTCTTTCCTGACCGCCTTCCCATCATTTTTTGCTGCGACCTCACAAGCCTGAGTAGCCTTAGACGCCTCCCTGGCTGATCCAAGCTGGGACTGAAGTATGACTCATTACTCCCGGACAAATGCAACTCGTGGTTAACCCTGTCCAACTTCTCCTCCAAGCCGCTAATCTTGGCCTGGGCATCCTTAAGCTGGCAAGCACTAATCAACCCAGCATCCAAACCCTGAAGAGGAAAAAGTGAAACATATTGACCAAACCTAAAGCAAAAGTCAAAAAAAAAAACACTCCTTTATAACCAACCTCTTTGGCTTGGGAGGTAAGAGCAGCAGCATTCGCCATAAGAGAGGACAAGAGAGCCACAACCTTGGTAGAAGACTCAACAACATCACCAGATAACAGCTGACTACTCATGTTGGAAGAAAAATCATTTATCTGTGCCCGGGCAGCTTCCGTATCGCCAAACTGAGCAGGCACTCCCCTGATGCTCCTAATCGGCTAGGCCTGGATAGGTTCCTCCTCTTCCTTCGCCTCTTCAGTAATAATAGCCTCTTTTCTCCTTTTGGTTGCCTAGACGACTTCAAGAGACACAAGCTGAGGCGGCTCTTTATGAACTTGAGCATCAGAGACTAGAATGTTGAGAGTCTTATCACTTCCAGTACCAGTAGCCTTCTGGCTCCTAGACTGCTCATAAATTTTGGCAACCCCAGCCTTCAAATCACCAGCACTAAAGTTTGCCAGTCTAGCAGAAGATCTATATACTGGATAGAAAAAAGAAACATGTATAAACGACAGGAAATGAATAGGAGAAAGAAAATCATCAGCATAAGAATACAAAGAGGACGTACAGGAAAGAGCAGAAGAGGTAAGCTTGCCTTTAGGCGCCTTAATAACACTTAGCTTAGGCCTCATATACCGGGGCAGCAAATCTCTACCCAAACTACCGGGCCAAGTCCTCTCTTCCTCAGGAAGAGCCAGGAAAGCCTCTATCCTCGCGATAGACTCCTCATCAAGAGGATCAAAATTCCAATCAGGAGCTGCAAACATCCCCAAAGCACTCAGGTAAAATTTAAATACTTCATATATGTGCAAAATAAAATATGTATAAATCAAGAAGTGCAGGAAACTTACCACTCTCCAAGGGAGGATATCTTAAATAGTCCAGGCCAAACCCCAGAATCTCAGTCCGGACAAACAGGTAAGTTTTCGCCCAGCCTTTATCATCACCCGAATCCAGGTTGGTGATTAATGGAGACATCTTAGATCTAATCCGTAAATTAAAACGACCAGTAGAATGATTTTTCAGATGATACACTGCCTTGATATCATTGACAGTAATTATAAGATTATGCTTGGCACATAAATTCTCAATAGAATGGACAACTTTCCAAACCATTGCAATAATCTGGAATGGAGATACTTCCATGGCCCGGATGGTATCAATCATTAAAGGAGTAGGGCAACTTACAACCAGCCTTGAAGGCCCATTCATCGATACAAAACCAGCCTGGTGACATCCAATTAACCCTAACAGGACAAGATTAAAGAATCCAGACCTCAGCTGAATCGGGGATCAACTTTTTCTCTCTCAAAATTCCATCATAATTTGTTTTTAACAGGTTCTCTTCAGAAAAAGTAGACTCAAGTGACCGGAGAGCAGAAAAAATAGAATCTTGGTACTTAAAAGCTATAGCACGAGCAGGAGGATCAATCTCAACTACCTCCTCTTCAAGAGTTTCTGTCGGATCAGGACCAGCCGCAGCCTTCTGAGAAGCAGGACGTTTTTTGGCTCCCATATTCTTTAATATTTCTTGAAATAAATGTGTTTATTGAAATTGGAGAAGTTCTATGAAGAGTTGCAGGAAATAAATTAGGGTTTATTTTTGAGAAATTAGGGAAGAATCCTTAGAGAGAATATAGCAAATAAGGTAGAAGAATTTTGATAAATGTTGAACTCATCCTCAATAACGTATTTACAGGAGTGGTACAACGGTTTAAAAACCCTAGAAATTGCAAAACTGTCAGCATGACATCACCAAGCTAACCGTTGCAGTGTTTAACGGTCACTAGAAGTCTAAGAGTCATTAAATAACTATGATTCTTTTTATTTTTAAGCCCGGTAAATTGACATCTCACCCCTGGCCGGATCCAGCATGGATGAAATGTCAAGGGGCAATTGTTAAGCCCAAATTAGCCTGGACCAACCTTAGTCTAGCCTGGCATAATTAGGCTGACTGGGGCAACCAAGGTCCGGACAAATCTGACTATTGTTTGACAGGTAAAGAATATTACAGGGTAGGTAAGCTACTAAACCTTGGAAGAAAGACCTGATGGTAAGGAAGGAAAGCATGGAATGGCCTGGTAGAGTTCCTAAGCAGGCCGGATTGAATTGTCAAGCAACATAATGTCTATATAAAAGGAAAATACTCATGTCCTATTTTCATGGAAGAACAAGTCCAAATCCAAGAACATTTTATTCTCACGTACCAGATCGTGCAAAAGAGAACAAGCCAACGTTTGTTGAGGAAGACTAAGTCAAGCGGATTAATAGGGAATGTGCCCTATTTTTCAGCTAGCAGCTGTCAACGGCCAAGAGGAACGTTGAGCAGCATCCAACGTTAGTACTTGAAGAGTATAAATAGCATTGTCTAGCAATGGTAAAGGGAGATTAATTATTCATTATTAATATACAGTTTTCTTCCTATTTTTCTCTAAGCATTTAACTTTTCACACCAAACTTGTAATCAGCCTACCAAAGAAATATTACAACATTATTTATATCTAATTTCCATCTATCTTTTGTTTATATTTTTATTCCTAATTTATAGAACTAGATACCCTTATCACTTAATAATTAAGCCGGATCCTTCCAGGGAAAATCTTGCTAAAACATTAGGTTCATATACCTATTATTAGACTCTTCTAATAGTGAACAAATTAACCTTTTAATTATTAGTTCTTTAGATCTAGTGCATGCATAACAAAAGGAAATTAAATGAGAAAAACAATGTCCCTTACATTGTTATTTTCGGATTTATGGGCACAAGTAAGGTCTCCTACCTTCACTTGTTCTTGAGCTATGATGAGGAATAGGATGATCCTCCAAAATCCCAATATAGAGATCCTCCTCTTGATTGGACCCAAGATTTGCCCTTATCTTCACTAAATAATATTTGCTAGATATTTATTTAGTAATCTACCTTAAAATTGATTACTAATACTCATATATTACATTAGTAATTTTAGTAATATTATTGAACAATTTAGATTATCATTTCTCCAGTTTTAGAGAAAGATGAACAATGTAAGAGAGAAGTATGCATGTGGATGAATGAATATGCATGTAAATAATGATAAGAATGAAAACAAGAGCAAAAGATGCTCTCTTATGGGGTAGTGAGGACGGGTGGAGTAAGGCCAAAATGGCATCTTACTTTTCCATTTTACAATTCTCCATAATGTAGGTATGTAAACTATGTAGTGTAGGCATGAATTTAATATTCTATCACATAAAATAATTCACCCATAATCCACTACAAGCCCCTCCATTTCGGTCCACTTCATAAAATGGACTACCATTTTATTTTGTTAATTTGTCATTTATCACACAATATGTCACATGTAGTATGTTACATGTTATTAATTAATCTAATACATATTTATTAAATAAATATCATTATATAAATTAATTAAATCACATACAACAAATTGACTAGTGATACTTGATCACATAAATAAAATGGGTCATATAATTATAATTCACAACATCTTGTAATTATAAGTAACCATTCATTCTCATCTCTATTGTTTCACAAACAATAAACAATTTTAGTAATAAAGCATTTCCATTACTAAAATAAATCTTATTTAATCCCATTACAATAAAATATAAATATTCTCTCTCACAATTGAATTGTTCAATTTTTAGAAATTGATTAACTTGTATCGTCATACAATTAATCAACTTTACAGATAAGAGCATCATCCTTTAGGTGTGACCTTAAGGGATCAACTGACCACTACCGTCCTACGACAGTAACGTCAAACTCTAGCAAGCCAATCATTACCGATTAATGATGATCAGTTGACTATATAAATGAATCATCCCTTACGTATTCTTAATATGAGATTTAAACATGTGATCGCACTATTGTTGAGGACACATATTCCAACAATCTCCCACTAGTCCGAGACAAGTGTGCGTCACCAATTATCTTGTCCTATTACAATCTCCCACTCAATGTAAGGTGTCTCGGAGGTCGTACTTGCATTTGATCATATCTTGAGTGGTTTCCTCAATCTGGAGTGTAACTGTCTGACCGGAATTATCTACCATAGATACTTTCCGAGCGTGGCCACGCATTTTCAGTTCACTACTCCTCGAGTGGCCTTGAGATTTCAAACAACCTTAACAAGGTGATGGACAATTCCTATCGCACTATTCCCTTCGTTTAGCCACAGTTCGTCATAACCTAAAATATACACATTTGACCTCAGTTACGACAGTCGTAGAGCATAAATCAAAGCCAATCAAAAATTTGTGCAAACTTGGGCGAATAGTCTCTAGTCAAAATAATTGACTCATAAGAATACTATAGTAGCTCTTGCCACGACCAGGCTTTATGAATTACCAGAACTCTATATGCGGTCACTGCCCGACAAAGTGTCCCATACAGTCTGCCTATGTGATCGACTAGTCATCCCATATGACTCTATGACACTTGACTTGCCATCAATCTCATCACACTCTAGTCACTTTAAGACGTCACCTCTTCTAAGTGACTAAGGGTGAGTACTATTTCAATCCAGTTCACTTTAATGGGGTTCAATTTGTCTCTACAACCCATTTGGATATAACAAAGTAAAGGGTGAGTTTAAAGAAACTCAAACGATAAAAGCGATAATCATATATGAATAGTCAATACACTATTACTACTTCATATGTTATAATCATTAGTGTACCTTTTACACTAGTTGAAATGCAATAAATGTTTCGCTAGTGGATATATCATATATCCGAATATTCCAACTTTATGAATTGCTATTTCCTTCTATTCAATGTCATCTCTAATAACATGAATTTATCTAAGTATATGTCTAGTCTTCTTACTAGACTTGGGCTCTTTAACTTGAAAGATGCTCCCACTGTTATCACATAACTTGTGATAAAGTCTTTGATAGAGGAATCTACTCTCATTCTCTACGTTGACCATCTTATCACAATTTACTTAGATTCGTTTTGCAGAATTTGCAATATACGAAACTAAAACACTTCTCTAGTTTCTTACTCCTTAGTCAATAAAATCAGCCTAGGATTTCGACAAATCCTTCTGGGTTTGGAAACTAAAGTTTGTGTAACCCTTCAACACGTAACTTAGTTTATCAACCAAACAATTGAACAAATCCTCAATTGTTCTTTAAGGCTTTCACAAGACCATCTTATGAATTAACCTGTTATTGACTTATTATGCTCCTAGCATATACTTCATCACGACGTGTGCGTCTATTGGCATACATGATCATTCTAATGGCGGAAACATCAGCAAATCATTTTATGTGATCAATAACTTAATGGGTTCAGTGAACGACCATGACTCTATCATAGTAATTCCACTTTCATCACCATGAATAACCTATTCAACCTTGTTGATTTTAAACAGATTTGAAAGATCTTATCATCATAAGACTCTTAACTCTATGCCAATATTCTCTCACATTGATTCAAAAATCTTAGAATATATCGCACCTTTTCCTAGTCTCCCAATCGCTCTTTCACAGAAGAGAGCATTGGTACATTATTCTCAATAAGTAATATGTCTTCAAGATATAAGACATGGAAAAAATAATTCTAGCTCCCACTTAACTTCATGTATAATCATGATTCTTCAATCATGTGAATGATACCATTCTCAATTATCACATGAACGAAAAGTATAATCCTTTAATGCTTACTTAACACAATTTTGGGATCACTTAAGATAGCTACGCATAATATGTTAGGATTCTTAGATATTTATCTAAGGTTTTGTGTTCCAAACACCTCATTCTCTAAATTCCCATTTTAGAAAAATGAATTTTTAATCTCATTTGACATTCTTCATCAAAATGAAATGTGGCGATTCCTAACATAATTTATCTTGATGAACATCTTCATGTCAATCAATGCTTTTAAGTACTCTAAAGCTCTATTTACTTTGAAGAGACCCTCGCCTTTAAGTAAATCTACTCTTTGAGTAAAATCTTTGTATTGTAATGCTATGGCTCGTATGTAACAAAGTCGATTTGGGATAATACCATTACTTTCGCAAAGCAACATTTTAACAACAAGACATGTGTGCTAAACTCCCACTGAGCTATACTCCCATTCTATCTTTATAGATTATTGTTCCATTACTTTCACAAAGTAACACATTAACTATAAGACATGTTTGTGACGATCTAATCTACTCCCACTCTATCTCTTAGAAATACGTCTATCTTCATAAGAGATAACTTTGTGAGTTACAAACATATATATGGTGGAGTATTAAAAGTTTCTCAAGACCGACGTGTTAGCACATAAAAGATCAGCTCTATCATGGCAGCTTGATTCATGTCATATGCGAGTCTGATCCATGTCATTTGTTAAATAGACTCTCTGTTTTAGGTATCTCCAGGTTAACCCTCCAGATTAATATAAAATCCCCAAAAGTGAGTCCAACAACTCAAATTGACTCATGTTAGTTTGATTTTATGGGTTGTGACGCAAGTTCATAATCCATATATAATAAATCACATTTATTACTTAGATCTTTGCCACTATGATCGGATCGTAATGCTTTAATTCCTTTTGTACAATTGGTTCTCTACTTCATTTTAGAAATTCTTCAAATTTCTTAAAAGCTTCACTTAATATTTGATCAAGTAAATATACCCATATCTATTTAAATCATCGGTAAAAATGACGAAGTAGTCATAATTTCCCATTGCAGTGATGTTCATTGGACCACATACATCGGCATATATTTGTCCTAACAAATCACTTGCTCGTGTTCCTTTACCACTAAAGGGAGTACGAATCATTTTGCGAAGGAGACAAGATTCGCATACTCCATATGATTGAAAAACCAAATGGTTCAATAAATCCAGTCCACACTAGCCTTTTAATGCGTTTCTCATTTATGTAACCTAATCGTAAAAGGCCAAATGCACAAATCATTTAAATCACTTGATATGAGTCTTTTGGATTGTATGTTATAGATATCTTTAGTTGAGTTGGAAGTGTCTAAAACATAAATACCATTAATAGAAATGGCTTGGCTCACGGCCAAGTCATATTAAACAAAATACAACGATGGTTTTTGATGACAAAGGAAAAAATCCTTCTATGTCCAACATAGAAATGGTAATGATATTTTCAAACAAAGTGGGCACATAATAAAAATTATGTAGATTACAACTCAAAGCTGTTAGCTAAAACAAGTACATAAGTCCCTCTTGAAGTGGCGGCTACCCTAGCTCGATTTCCTTGTCGGCGATCTACATCACCCTTGTTTAGATTTTCCACATTTCCAAATCCCATTTGGAGTGATAAGTCCAACATTGATATCTTCCAAACACTTAGGGCAATTATTCTTCCAATGGCCCATGACAATACAATAATGACATTCGTCGTAGGATTTGGCACCTTTATTAGTTTTGGTGGTGGTAGTCTCACTATCAACTTCCAATTCACAATCGGATTTTGGGTTTCTTACCCTTCTTTGCCTTTTCTTTATAAATACTATTACCCCTTTCGGTTGCAAGGACATTCTTGCTAGAACTCCCACTCAATTTGATATTTATCCTTGCTTCATCAAACAAGGATACCTTGGAATTTGTGAGATTATCCTCATATGATTTCCTTACCAAGGATGTGGTGGGCATGAGTATGGGAGTGGGAGGTGTAGAAGTAGTAAAAAGACAAAGATTTCCATCCTCACCAATGCCAAAGAGTAGTTCTCTAATCGGGTCATCGTTATACGAGGAGCATTATTCATTGAATGATTGGAGCCATGAATTAATGGTGATCGGTGTAGGATTATTAGATGAATCCATTGCAAATAAATAACTATAAAACCAGAGATGAAAGGAAACAATTATCGTTTAATAATACTTGTAAACATTTTAAACAAGTTTTAAGCATTTATATAGTGACCGCTACCCAACTATTTTAAATGATTCCGAGATCCAAATTCATATCAATTCGGGCACGATGAGCCGATTCATCCCTTATCAATATAACTCGGTGGATTAACTCTTTAATCGATTATACTTCTAGAACTTTCGGTCGATTAAAATTACTCTAATATTATCTTTAGCCCGGAACACATGCGACTACGGTCACGAATACTTCCGTTGAGCTCAATCCAAATTTCGATGTAATAACATTTTGTTACCCACTTACCCAACGTAACAAGTTTAGTACCCCGGTGAGCCGAGCCTACTTCCTCATGAAATTAGGACTCATGGTTTCTACTATTTGGTAAGGCTAATTCTCAATTATTATTTAGTGAGAGGTCTTGTCAATTTATTATCTATCACGTTTTAAGTGAACTAAAGCGGTGAACTACGATAATTATAATTAACACGGTCGATGACTCGATATGAAATGCATGTGTTGTTATGGCGATTTGGCAATGCATACAACATATTAAAATAAATGCTAAGCAATAATAATAAATTCCTAGTATGACCTTCCTAAAATAGAAAATCAAATAATCTATTACATATTCGGAAACCAACTCCTTTGGTCCCTTAAATCTTCAAGTGGCACGCCTCCCAAGAACACCGTCTTCGTCGGAACGCCTTTCCGAATGGCACCGTCTTGAAGAAACTTCATGATTTCAAATAATAATAAAAATACAAAGCTATTTCTATTATACATTTGTAATATGGAAAACTAGTAAAAATAAAAGTGATACGAGATCACATTAAATTACAATCGAATCAATATTCCCTTTCATTACGGGTAATATCGATTAAAACTAAGGCCATACTAAGATAAAATTACATAATTCAAAATTATATAAATAAGAGACATTCAACAATTGAAATATGAAGAATTATAATATGTATCTATCATGCCAAATTATGTGCCAAATGGCCCTATTTAATTTATATCATTATATAACCCGGTTTTATGAAAATGCGTGATAATAACTTCTTAAAATCACAAATCAATACTTCAAATCAAATTTAAGCTCAAGTTAATTATCCTAACACTCTTAGGACTCAAAAATTAGTCATCACTTGTGGACATGGGCCACGGGGGCGCTTGGGAACAGAACAAGCGTTTGCATTTTGTTGGAGTCGCCACCAATTTTTATGAGAAATTGGAACCGTTCGAATACCTCGCGTCATGTCAAGACACAAAGTAGAGACATGAACACTAAGCAATCGTTACCCTTAGCATTATATGTCTAGAATGACTCTCGTGGATGCCAATGAACACGGATGTTCACGGTGATCTGGAGTAAGGGGTGAGGGTACGTATTAGGAAGCTCTTTTGATCGAACACCTAATCCCGCCCGCCTCGATAGCGGCCTCTACTAATGATTAGGGAAGTTATTCGTACTTGATATATCGTCGACTATATGCATGCAATGCAACATCCAAGTTTTAATCCTAGCATGTGAGAATTAGACTAAGTCGGTGAACAATTAATTTAGTCATACAATTGGGTCGAAGTGGGATTTAATGCTCAATTACATGTGAAAGCATACAAATGATACAATAAATATGATAAACATAATAAAGAAAAATACAATAAAGGAAAATTACAATAATTACAATGGATTAGGCGATTTATGTCGAAAATACCTTTAAAACGGATAATTTGAGAAAAAGAATAAAAGAATGAACAAAACAGAAGGTGATAATACGAATAATAGTTGATTATACGTAAGCTAATTAAACTAGGTCAAGCAACAACGGAGTTCAGAGGCAGAATTCAACCGAACAAAGGCAGCAGAGTCGTGCGTCCCGAATAGGCGCAACATTCTTTGCGTCATTCTGACTGAATTACCTCCGCCGTGAAGTTTTAATTGCAAATCGTTAACGTTAATTGGTGAATTTAAATGATTAATTACGATATTTACTCGGATGGAAGTGATTAATG
This sequence comes from Silene latifolia, assembly GCF_048544455.1. NCBI lineage: Eukaryota > Viridiplantae > Streptophyta > Magnoliopsida > Caryophyllales > Caryophyllaceae > Silene > Silene latifolia. The sequence continues at coordinate 341,942 of NC_133532.1, forward strand.
GATTATTTACCTGTGATTAAGGGTCATAAAAGCAATAAAACATGGATGAGACGGATGCAAACTAATTAATTACATGGATGAATGATTGATTAGCGACATGAGTGAATGAAATAAACTAAACATGATGAATTAACGACAAATTAATGACGAATATGCGATGAATATGACAATAAACAGATGAAAATATATCAACGGATGAATTCCAGAAACTCAATATGAACAAATTGAATTTCTACAACCCGGATTGATTTTAATGACGAAAACCCGCAAATATTGGATTATAAGGGATTTAAGTCGGATTTAACGACGAATTAAACATGTTAATGATGATAAATAATATACATGTGAGATTATTAGGCTATTATATCAAAGAATTAACAAAAACGAACGAAACAAACAAAACGAATGAACTAACAGAGGGCGAAGGAAGAAGAAAGGAAGCAGGAACTGCGGCAGCCTCACGAAGAGGCGCAGCAGGTACTGCGCTCCTTCGAAGAGGCGTAGCAGTTGCTGCGTCCTTTCTCGACGTCTGTCTACTGGAAATCCGTAAAAAGAGGTTTTAAAGTATGATTTTAGAAATCGGTTTTAGTGATATTTTCGACATAAACCTTACAATTGATGATACGAGAAGTAAATAACAATAAATAAAGAGAGATTATACACCCTCAGACTTACATGTTTGACGAAACGAGAAGGACTAAGATATCGATTAGTGATGCTTGACGCGAATGTAACGAAAGTGCCCTCGTAAGAGGAATTAAAACAAATTGATTAAATTGATTGATGTGGAGTTGGTCAAATTGGTCGGTCATGCAAACGAGGCTGGTAATCAGAAGGATCCGAGCTTACGTGGTCGAAAGTTCAAGCACGTAGACGCCAAAAAGTAAGAACAAAGGTCTAGAATGCAAAGGGAGAAGAGAAGGGCGGATACTCGCGTGAGAAATATGAGGAGCGAAGGCTCCTATTTATACTAATCACGTGAAGGAATTAGGGTTTCGGAGACTCTTTGGAAGTGAATCTCGGAAAGATATGAAAAAAAACAAAAAATACGCAGAAAAGGACCTGGGAAGAGGCGCAGCAGCCACTGCGTCTCTTGGAAGAGGCGCAACACCTGCTGCGTCTGTTCCCAAGTGGTTTCCTCCTGCGGAAGAATGATTTCCGTGTTTAAGTTATGGTAGGACGGAATAATTTGGTTTTCCTTAATATTTTATGTGAATATTTCGGGAAATTGTTTACCAAAGGATAAAGATTATGAAATATGGAATAGAAATATCCGGAACATTCCAGAACATTCTGACTCGGGATTTAACGGTTATCAGAAAATGAAGACGGATTTAGGCCCGGACTCCAAATGTACTCTAATTAATGTCAAAACGACCGTATCGGCACGTAGATGACAACTAAGAGGTAGACATTAATATTTGAGCAATCACTTGACGATAAACTTATGAATTGTCACAAATCATTCCGCGTACCAAACATGCGGCCCAATCATCACCGGGTGGTTTGCGAGAGGTGCAGAAACGAGGTGTGTACAGAGCCCCCACTTTGACTGAGGCTTGGACAAGACGAAAGTCAAAGTTTAGCCATCAGGTCAATCGAATATTACAACCTGACGACTATGGCGACGCGAGGCAGCTCAAGGGGTCTGAGCCAAGGACCTGTCGTCGGGAACATTTTAGAGGCTGTCGACTATCGGGGAGGGTCGTTTAAAGTTCATTAGACTACGTAAGGAGGCTCGCCAGCCATAAGAAGAGACCATACCTGAGACTTCTTCTCGAGACGCTTCCGGAGGTACATGGGAGCTATTAAGCGAAGATCAAGTGTAAGGTGAGTAGCAGGACACAGGCGGGAACCGCTGAGAGAAGACTGCTTGGGTAGTCTTCGAGAAATAATTGCGAGATAGCAGGACACAGGCGGGAACTGCTGAGAGAAAACAATGCTGATCTTCATGTCGTGAGAGGGAAAGTATATCCGCTTACTCTCGTTATAATGAAGGCGTGTCAAAACACCTGTAAAGGAATAAATGCTTGTTGCGACGAGCAAAGGTTTTGGAACAATATGCAACAGTCTGCTGCTGGCTTGGAAAATGCGGGCCGTAACGAAAGAAAATCGTCAAACGGACCAAAAGGATAAAATGGCATTGGGGAAGAGGCGCACCAAAGATGGGCCCACAAATAACGAACTCATAACGAATTTTTAAAAATTCGTATGGAGGGAACACAAGGAAGAGGCGCAGCAAGAGCTGCGTCTCTTGGAAGAGGCGCAGCGCCTGCTGCGTCTATTCCCCAAAGTGTCTTTTCTGCGTAAAAACGCGATAATGAGAAGGGTTTATGTTCATTTGTTCGAAACACAATTCACATATTTCTTTCTCAAATCTTAACCATTTCTGCCAAGGTTTGATCCGAAAGCTTGCATTAATCATGACTAATCGAGGTATGTGTCTCATTCTTGCATTAATCTTCCGTATCGGCTTAATTTTGGATCGAAAAATTAGGGTTTATGACCCAATTTGATCGAAAATTTGGGGCTTTTCCCCCAAATGCATTTGCCTTATCAAATTGACATTGGAAACGGATAATTGGTGAAACAAGGAACATAACCATGTATTTGTCTTGAATTTTCGTTGAGTTTTGTGCCTTTGAGTGAAATTTGAGACGGTTTCACAGCTAAACCGTAAATTGCTTCGAAAATAGCCTTAGGATTGTCCATTTGCGATGAAACTTGATATTTGGGATCCTTGAATGATGGGTAAACTTCCTACCATCTCGGAATTTCAGTTTGTGACAGCTTTTTCAGGACACTTTTCTAGGGCATAATTGCCGTTATAGCGACATGCTGCCGAAATTTTGACTTGAACACGAAATTAGGCTTCAAATTAGGCTTAACTTGACCCAAATTACCACATGAGTGGTCGGGTTGGTGAAAATATGGCCAAATATGACGAAAAAGAGCGGTTTCAGGGCTTCAAAAGGCTTGAAAATCCCTTAACCAAGGCTTGTCGTCACGTGACGCGGCTTGAATTTGCTTTAATGTTGCAGGTGACGTGGCTTCTACTTCTGGGAGGACTCCTATGGAGATAGATGTCGCTACTATTGAGGAGGATTTAGAGCAGGCCTTCACCGCTGCGGTGATGGCTGCTGGGAACGAGATCCTTGAGGAGGAGGCTGTTGAGGAGGAGGAGGCCTCGAGACGGGTCAACGTTGGACGGGGAGGTCGTCAGCTGAGAGGAGCTCCTGCGTGGGCTGAGACCTGGGAGAGTAGGCACTTGCTGTGGGTTGCAGAGGGTCACCTGTCCTACAGGACGGTGAAGAGCTTGGTAAATAGGAATTCACTACTCATTATTCATGTCCTTTCGTTCATTTGTTCATAATTTCTTTCAATTTTCATTCAAAACTAAAGATAGCTCTCGTTTCAAATCATAATAGGAGGCCGGGAACATCAGGTCGTTCTCGAGCTACACGACAGCGATGGAGTGCTACGAGCGGCTGTCGGCGGAGGAGCGCGCCATGATCGAGCGTGGAGCGTTCGGTCCTTTGGTGCAGGCCTGGAGGGATATCGCGAAGAGGAAGCTGCGGGCTAACCTTAGCCTGGTCCGTGCTTTCTTGGACCGATTCTGGGATACGACTTCCACGTTTCACATGCCTTTTGGTGAGGTGGGAGTCACTCTGGGACTACGGCATGATTTCTGGTCTGCCGTGTAGGCTTGAGGCTGTGGAGTGGCCGGAGACTGCCATGAGGGCGGACTCGGCCGAGGCTAGGAGGTTGATCGGCTGGAACTTATCGCCGAGGGCTGTCACAGTGCCGGGTTTGGTGCCCAACTCCTACGTTCGAGACTACTTTGCGGGAAAGATCCCGGCGCTGGTGACGATTGACGGGAGGGAGACGGCTCCTCCTCCCTGACACGGCTATCGCAACCCTATCAAAGATAAAACCTAACGGTCTCAACTAAAATGTAGCAGAGGCAGTCGAGTATCGAATCCACAGGGAGGTAATGTAATTATAGCTGCCTATTCTAATCCTATGGTAACAATTGGGGGATTTGATTAAATTTGATTCTAAACTAAGAGTAATAAAAGCAGTAAAATACGATTTAACTATCAATAAGAGAGGGACATGTCGGGATTTCGGTTCACTACGGTAGTCCAACAACTCAGCAGTAAATGACTCAGACGAACTAATGTGAGACGGATGTTAAAAGGTCCTTTCGGTCCACTTTCTATCCTAAAATACCACTAACTTAACTTTCGTCCTCATTAGGGTAGTCTACTGTTTATAGCAGGCCTATTTAGTCCAATCTTTCGATCCAGGATTAATTGTAGCCAGTTTAATGGGTGACATAGAAGCGTGCACTCAACTAGGTCGGGAATTACAGTTAAATTGCCATAGTGACAGAGTCTCTTATAAATTCATCTAATTCATTCGCTACATCGTCATTCTCCTACCGCAGATTCCCTAATCCCAACATGAAGGGGTTTAGCTACTCATGTTCGTAATTAAACTAACAGCATACAAATTCTCAGCAGAAAACATAATGAAATAATAATAAAATGCAATAAAGGAAATTAGGGCAAAGGAGAATGATAACACAACAAGAAATTTAAGCAACAAGCGATTATTATTAATAAAGAGAAAGGAGGGATTACAATCTGAGCAAATCCGGCGTAAAGAACACTAAATCCGAGCGATAATAATCCGAAAATAAAGGTAGCAGTGGAAGAAAAAGCTACGTACTAAGGGTTCTAGTAGAAGTTTGATAGTATGAAAGATAAGATAAAAAAAAGATCCCAATAACCTAATTAACTTAGGTTTAAATAGAAAAACAAACAATGTTTAGCGAAATAATTAAACACACGGACTGAATTAAAGCCCATTAGGACGAAACCACTCGATCGAGTTCATTAATACACTCGATCGACCAACTTCTCAGCAGACATTACTCGATCGACCAACTTCTCAGCAGACATTACTCGATCGACCAACAGGTCACTCGATCGAGGACTAGTCTTGGTGCAGCTTACTCGATCGACTGGGAAACCTCTCGATCGAGCATCAGGGGGGGTGTAGGAACCACTCGATCGATAAGCAAACAACTCGATCCAGTGATTATGTCTTCATTTCAGCTCAGTCTTCACCCAAGTGTCTCGTAGTGCGTGTCATGACGCTTCCAAGTGCAGCACCCTACTCTGGGACAGCTCCGTCTCCTCTAAATGCATGCAAAAAGGGCAAAAAGGGATATGGTTCCACTACTTTCGCGAACATTCCTACAAAAAGGACAAAATACACCAAAGTAGCCAATTCGGGGCAAAATACCATAAAAATAGTATAGAAATGCATAGAAATACGTCTTTGAAAATAGGCCAAAAAGACTATACATTAGGCACGTATCAAATCTCCCCAAACCAAACCTTTACTCGCCCTCGAGTAAACTCAAAACTAAACTAATGGAACGGAAATGATAACTCAGAGCTAGCTTAACTTGTCTACTTGAACCAATTTAATGCAACAAAAATCAACAGTTAAAGCCAAGCAGTCAGTACGCAAATGAATTATAAGCTGTTCAGAAATATAGCCAACCTATCGACCTTGCAAGACCAACAAAACTGGACTCTCACGTGGTCACTCTTCTCTCATGAAGCAAAGGGCAAATGTAGTATATAAAAGAGAGAAGAAAAGACAAATCACTCACCTAATCATGACCTACATAGCATGCATGCAACAAAAATGAAAGACAATTCAAGTACTAATGCACAAATTCCAACCAATAATGTCCGTCACAGGTAGAGGGTATGCAAATAATATGGGAATAGTGAGGTTCAGGTGAGAAAAGGCAAAACAAGTTATGGAAATGTGGAGGTAAGAGCGTCAAGCTAGTTCCTAACAGGACCATAATGAAACCATCCGGATCTCAAACTGATTGAAAAACTAAGTACTAGTGCCCTTCACTTGGCACAAAACTCACTAGACTCAAAGCACAATCTCCTCAAAAAATATGGGATAGAACGGAGGAGTCAGACGGTTACAAACTTCCCTTTTAAAGACACCGTCTGAAATAACTAACTGAACAACAACCCTTGTCGATTGTACATCTTCGAACATCTTCTCAACTCGACAAGAGGGTACAACTTTTTCCACAATCTCTCTTTCTTTCTTTTTCATATCAGCTCTTTTTCTGTTTTTCATGTATACTTTTCCTTTTTTTTCTCTTTTCTTTCTTCTTTCACGTTTTCTTTCTTTTTCTTTTTCAATACTTTTTTTTTCTTTCCTCCTTCCTTAATACAGATACCAACTCCCAACAAGAATGACAGGCCAAACTACAGTGGAAAACATACCGCAAAAGGACAAACTAACTAGCTTGACTAGGCAGGCTTAGTTTGGAATGTAGCTAATGGGTCAAAAAGGCAAGTTTTGGCTAATGTGGAGCTAAATGGGTGAAAGATATAAAGAAAGGGGAATTTACAAGACCCTCCCTGCATGTGACACCAACCACAAACCCGAATATGTGCATTTGACGAGAAATTGAATGTCATAAATGTGCAAAAGAGACGAACATGGCAAGGAGTATTACTCTCAAAATTCCTAGTGAACTGGTCATGAATGTCACCAGTTATGGCTCGAAAACTCAGAATTTTTAAGTAGTTTGCCAGTTTATAGGTCAAGTCTAAACAGTCAGCTTATATTTGAACAGAAATTCGTAGATTATGCGTATGGCAAGGCTAAAAACTATCAATAAAAGTGCAAGGCTCAAGTAAGATGACAAGTTATAGTGCAATTTCATCACGGGAATCTACCGTTCCGACTCAATCTATATACAAAAGTAAACGTGAAATATTTTTGAATTTTTTGAATTTTTTCTAATTTGTTTGGATTTTTGAATTTTATTTTAATGAAGATAGAAACAATGCAAGCTGAAAAATTAAACGTGAATGCAAAACAAATGCAGATGCAGACTCAAAAGGATGCAATACCCTCCCCAAACCAAAACGGACAACGCCCTCGTTGTCCTCCAGCATACACCAGCAGAAAGATGGGGGATGGGAATATACAAAAAATAAAAATAAAGGAGACAAAAATGAAAAGAGTAAGCAGTACATACAAAAGCGAATTTCCCCAAACCAGCCAGAAAACTGGGGAAGTGAGTAGACCAGTAGCTACTCGTCATCGGCACCGCCATCTCCCAGGTACTCCGACTCAACAAAATGGTCTCCCCAAACCAGCAACAAACAAGGGGGACCTCTAATCGTCATCTTCAGCCACGTCCTCCGCAATCGGTGTAAACGGAGGGTCACTCGCCTCCTCTCGGCGCTCGGCATGTGTGCCGCTGCTCGGCCAGTAATCGCACCTCTCGTGCTACCGGTGTCTCCTCCGCCTCGTCCTCTGAGTCAGAAGGGAGTGGAGGGTACCCACCCTCTGGGTATCGGTAGAAGGAGGGATGCGGCCACCCTGCTGGAACCGGTCGCCGTGCTCGGATATGGAACTCGTAGAGCGGGAATACAGCCAAGGCCATATCCCGTCTCATCTCAGTAATGTACCTACACATATCCAGAAGCAAGGCATCACGACGCCCTTGGTCCATGACCTCGGGCGCCCCTAAAACAGGAGGGCAAACAAAATTGGCCGGAAAGGCCGAACTGAGAGGAGGAGGGGTGAGTGAAGGTGTAGGTGTGGGAGTCTGTGTGGGTCCAGTCTGAGTCTGAGCCGGAGTCTGAACCTGAGGGGTAGATGACTGTCCGGCCTCCCGCTTCCTCTTCCTAGAAGAAGAAGTAGGGGTGAAGGTAAGGTGGTAAGTGGGTGGAGGTGGCCTCGCTCCCTCAACAACAGACGAGAGCGGTAAGAGTGGAGGAAGGGTAGGGCACGACAAGGTAACAGACGTGGAACTACAAATCTTCCACGTCCTCGCGCCCTTCACCTTTGGGAACCAGGTCAAATCAGCCATGACAGCCAAGTCAAGGTAGGCCTGCCTATCGGGTGCAGTAAGTCCACGCTCAGTGGGGTAGAGATGGCGGGCAATCCTAGTCACTAGCCCGCCGCAGACAACAGCGGTCTTGACCAGAGTCCCAATTCCGTTCCAATGCTGAGCTACAAAGTAAGCAATGTTTAGGACAAACGAGGTACCGTAATCAATGTTGAGGTACCCTGCGAGAATCGCTAGCTCAGTGTTGGTCACGTTATTGGGCTCGGAGTCGCCCAAAAATGGTCTCTCCTATCGCCTCAAAAAGTAACGGGAGCGGTAAGTGTCGTGGGCTCCCTTCCGTGTGGGGAAGGGAGTGTGAGAAAGTGCAGCCCAAAGTGGCTGAAGGAGATCTCGAGGTGGGTCGGTGGGACCGTCACTAACGAGGCCTAAAACCTGCCCAAACCTGGCCAAAGTCCAGTGGTGCGACTCATTACGGAGTCGAAAGTGAATGCAAGAACTGGAGTGGTCAGCAGTATAAGAGTCGGTGTCAAAAGAGTAGGAGCTGAAAAACTCGTATGTAGGGATACGAATAGCAGCTTCCTGCATGGTAATCAGACCCGACATACCCGTCCCGTTCAACAAACTACAGACCTCCTCATAAATACCTAAGGTCTCTAGGTCAGTCCGTGCAAGGAAACGGGTGGAGGAGAGAGGGCAACGAAGTAAAGCGGCTAACCGAGTCCGGTGAGCCGTGGAAACGAAACGTACCGTAGGTAACGCCGGTAAAGGAGTAAGAGTGCCCTCTCCCGTGACAACAGCCCCAGAAGGGCTGGGAGTAACAGCCAGCTGACTAGCCTGCTGATGCGGCCTCGGTGGCAGCATACCAGGCGTCGGGAAACGAGGGATGAATCCTCTTTCCAGCATAGTGAGGGGCCTGGTGGGGGTAGAAGTAACAACTGAAGCCGCGGTGGTGACTAAGGCAGAGCTAGTGGCAGCAGCAGGGGCCACTGACTCGCTCACGGGCGGACTGGAAGTAGTACTAGTGGAAGGTAGAGAGCCACTATCCATCCTGCAAAATGTTAAAGGCATGATAAGAAAAGATTGCTGCTAACCGTGGTTAAAACAACACGTTAACCAACATGTGACAACAAAAGATGGTCCTATCAGTCGAAAAATTCGACTTCCAACATATAAAATCCAACAATCCTCAACAAATTCGAAAGGCAGCATGTGAGTGGTGGTAATATGATAACGTAATGACTGCTAAAGGGGCTAACACAGCATGAAAACCACATATGGGAGCATGTAGGACTCCTAGCTGTCGAAGATTCTGACTCACGGCACAAGATTTCCCAGTAATTCACATCAAGTAATGGCGATAGGGGACGGTAAAAAGCAGTTAACAACAGCAATAAGTGAGAAAGGACTGAGGTTAAACAAAGCAAGGCAACAAAAAGACCGTCTGACAGCCGAGAAAAACCGACTTAGAAGCCCTAATCGCGGAAATCTCGCGCAAATTTCGAATTAAACAAGCAAAAACAGTGAGGGATTGGGATAACATCAGCAAGCAAGCTAATTAAGGGTATATAAACACAATTAAATCGAAAAATTCGACTAGACATGGATTTTTCGAACCCTAATTCAAAATCACCTCAAGAAAATCGAATTAATCGAAGAGAAAATGCAAAGAGTGTGAATGAAACACTTACTTGATGATGATGATCCTATAATAGCAATTAAACTTCAAATAAACAAGCAACAAAGGCGGATTTTAATCGAAAAAACCGCAAACCCTAATTTCCTTTAAAAACAGTGAAGATGAACACAAATAGAGGGGAAAACAAGGGGCTATTGAAGATTAAAGTGCTATCAATGGAATGTAGGTGACGGATTTGGTGATTTGGGCAAGAAAATTGGGGATTTGGGGGAGTGAAAATCGCAATTAGGGAGGGGGTTAGACGAAATTAGGGTGAAATGAAAATAGAATTAGGAAAATAAGAGTTTTAAGAAAGGAAACTCCCGTGTCCACTATTCATTTCACTCGATCGAGTGATTTTAAGTCACTCGATCGAGGACTTTTGGTGTCCCCGTTGCTCGATCGAGTAAACATCTACTCGATCGACCAATTCCTCTGTGGCTTTTCTCGATCGAGTAAACAGACAGCTCGATTGACCCAATTTCCACTCGATCGAGTACAAAAAGTACTCGATCGAGGACTTCCTCTTGTAGACTCTTGGATTTCCGTCTTTACTTCCTTGAAATGCGTGAAACTTCCCCAAACCTGCATAAACACATCCAAACACATCCCAAAATACCAAATACGCAGAAAACACAGTCTATAGCCTTAGTCTATGCTAAAAATTGTCTAAACTAATTGTCCTAATTAAAACGTAATAAAACAAGGTTTAAAAGAAATTCAAAAATTGTCTATTACAATTTGTTACAAGGGGCATTTCCCCGTTTAATTCTCATCAACTTTCGCAGCCCCTTCGTGGGCTTCGACCGAGGACGTCACTTCAAAGAATACGACCGACCTCTTCAGTTTCCATGAACTCGAATCACCATTTGCGACAGTAGGATGGATGTAGTTCCAATCTATGTAGGTTCGAACTTTCTTCGTTCTCGCTCCTCTGTCATCTTCTTTGGCATCCTTGCTGCCACTTTGATTGACAATGGCCACACCATGTCCCTTGACAGTCCCATCCTTGCTTTCATCTGTACCTGCAGTAAGGCAAACAGACGGACTTTCCTCCTTTTCGCTCTCAATCTGAGGCGGAGGGTTAACAATAACAGCAATATCCTCCAAATTTTCATCTGGAGCGTCAACAATAGGAACAATAGAGGAAAGAGCATTGCAAGGCTGAGCTTGCATGGGAGCTCTCCGGAACTTGGACTGATGAAAAATCAGCTCCTCATCCCCTACCTGAAAGGTCAAAGTCTTCCCACTGACGTCTATCACTGCACGGGCAGTGGATAGAAAGAGTCTCCCTAAAATAATAGGGGTGTGTGGATCTTCGGGGATATCTAAGACAACAAAATTGACGGGAATAAAGAACTTCCCGATCTGGACAGGTATGTCTTCTACTATACCTAATGGCCGTGACAGACTACGGTCGGCCATCTGGACAGTCATGTTGGTGCAACTCAGCTTTGTCAAACCAAGTCTCTTAGCCAGAGACAAAGGTAAGACACTTACGCTAGCGCCTAAATCGCATAACGCATTATCAATCAACTGCATACCGATATGACACGGGATCGAGAAACTCCCCGGGTATGACTGCTAAGGGGGTAACTTATTTTGAAATAGGGCTGACCCCACCTCAGTAAAAGCTATGGTCTCACTGTCATTAATAGTCCTCTTACGTGCTAAAATTTCTTTCATAAATTTTAAATAAGAGGGTACCTTAGTCAAATTCAATTCGAACGGCACGGAGACTTCCAAGTTCTTCAAAAGTTCAACAAATTTGCCAAATCGTTGATTAACTTTGGTATTCTCGTCGCCTCGGGAAGGGAACCGTGATAGGTATCTCGAGTCCCTTGTTTCTCGCTTCCAAAGTGTCTTCTGGTGCAAGTTCGGTATCCTTTGGACGCCTCTTACCTCTCGAACGAGGTATTTCCGGTGATTTCTCGCTTAAACGAGCACTAGCAGGCTCTCGAATAAGCTTCCCGTCATCAATATCACTCGATCGAACAATATGCTCACTCGATCGAGCAGTCTCCTCATCAAAATCAGTCGATCGAGTAACATTACCACTCGATCGACCACCCTCAGTTTCATGTTCACTCGATCGAGCAGAATAACAACTCGATCGAGGGCTTTCTTCACCATTTTCACTCGATCGAACACCAGCCTTTAGTCGATCGAGCAACTGCTTTGTCGTGAGCCCTTTTTTCTTGACAGAACACTGTTCATCATCGATTCTGACTATCTTCGGGTCTGATTTCTTCACTTCTGGTCCCTCATAAGAAAGACCGCTTCTCAATTAAATCAGGTTTACCGTCTCATGTGGGTTCTTCTCATTTTGAGTCGGTAATTGACCCGGCTTCCTCGAGGATTGATTTGCAGCAAGTTGGGCAACTTGAGTCTCAAGTGCCTTATGTGACGCGATTTGCTGTTGATTTTGTTGATCATTCAGCTGTAATTGCTTCGATATGGCTTGCATCATGGACTTTCACTCGCTCATTTCGCTCACCCCACTAGAGGATGATGCACCTTGGTTAGGAGGGTTGAAGGATGGAGGCTTCTCATAGCCTTGTTGCTTCTGGTGTGGAGGAATATATGGATGATGCGTTGGAGGAGCCGTGGGGTTGAGCACGTTCTGATTGCTCCACCTCAAATTGGGATGGATATTCGGCTCGTAGTAACTGTTGTTCTGCCTGTAATGTTGAAAGGCAGCGCATTGCTCAAAAGGACTGGGACAATGATCTGAGACATGTCCCTCTCCTCCGCATCTCCTACAGACGAAAGGACCGTCTGTCACAACATTAACCTGGTACATGCCCCCCTTAGAAATCCCTCCTAGCTCATACTTGTCAAACCTTGCAGTGAGGGCTTCAAGTGCAGCGACACAAGAGGACTCAGCTGCTCTTCTTTGATTTCCTCTCGAGTTCCCCCATATTCAGCTTTGTGGGTGGCCAGATCATCAATGATCTTCCACCCCTTGGTTTCTCCCAAGTTTTCAGCAAATCGGCCATTGGCAGCAGCATCTAAAACGGCCCTGTGATCATCATACAAACCATTATAAAAATGGTTGCACAAGCTCCATTTTTCAATCCCGTGGTGCGGTATGGTGCCGACTAGCTTCTTGAATCGAACCCATGCCTCGTGGAAGGTCTCGTCAGGCCCTTGTTTAAAGCTCGTTATCTGAGCTCTAATGGCAATAGTCTTTGAGGCGGAGAAATACTTCTTATAAAACGCCAAAGCTAGCGAATTCCAGTCAGTAATCCCCTCAGCTACCCGGTCCAAATCCCTATACCACTCCCTTTCAGCATCGCGGAGTGAGAAAATGAACATGGTTTCTTTCACTTGGTCAGGAGTCACCCCAGTTGGTGGAGACATGGAACTGCAATAATCATTGAATATTTCCATGTGCTTGGCTGCATCTTCATTTGCAGCTCCCCCAAATAGATTCCTCTCGACCAAATTTATAAGGGACGGCTTTGGCTCAAATTTTCTTGCCTCCCCTGGTAACGTGAATCCCTTGTAGATATTCGCCGTAGGGTTCGAGTGACTAGCAATGGTCGCTTCTTCGGCCATCTCATGAACGTCTGGAAAAGTAACGGTTTCAACTGATGAGGTAGAAACTGGAGAAGACGGTGGGTTGTCCTCGAACAGTTCGTTCTCGTAGTAATTGGAACGAGAACTGGACTCTTCCTCTAACTGTTGTTCTTGAAATAATCTCCTCTTTACGTGCAAAGATCTTTCAATCTCAGGATCGAATGGTAGTAGTGGACCACGGGTGTCCATTAGACCGAAAAAGGACTAAAATAAAACAACTAATAAATTGAACCATTGCCTCCCCGACAACGGCGCCAAAATTTGACACGGCTATCGCAACCCTATCAAAGATAAAACCTAACGGTCTCAACTAAAATATAGCAGAGGCAGTCGAGTATCGAATCCACAGGGAGGTAATGTAATTATAGCTGTCTATTCTAATCCTATGGTAACAATTGGGGGATTTTATTAAATTTGATTCTAAACTAAGAGTAATAAAAGCAGTAAAATACGATTTAACTATCAAGAAGAGTGGGACATGTCGGGATTTCGGTTCACTACGGTAGTCCAACAACTCAGCAGTAAATGACTCAGACGAACTAATGTGAGACGGATGTTAAAAGGTCCTTTCGGTCCACTTTCTATCCTAAAATACCACTAACTTAACTTTCGTCCTCATTAGGGTAGTCTACTGTTTATAGCAGGCCTATTTAGTCCAATCTTTCGATCCAGGATTAATTGTAGCCAGTTTAATGGGTGACATAGAAGCGTGCACTCAACTAGGTCGGGAATTACAGTTAAATTGCCATAGTGACAGAGTCTCTTATCAATTCATCTAATTCATTCTCTACATCGTCATTCTCCTACCGCAGATTCCCTAATCCCAACATGAAGGGGTTTAGCTACTCATGTTCGTAATTAAACTAACAGCATACAAATTCTCAGCAGAAAACATAATGAAATAATAATAAAATGCAATAAAGGAAATTAGGGCAAAGGAGAATGATAACACAACAAGAAATTTAAGCAACAAGCGATTATTATTAATAAAGAGAAAGGAGGGATTACAATCTGAGCAAATCCGGCGTAAAGAACACTAAATCCGAGCGATAATAATCCGAAAATAAAGGTAGCAGTGGAAGAAAAAGCTACGTACTAAGGGTTCTAGTAGAAGTTTGATAGTATGAAAGATAAGATAAAAAAAAGGTCCCAATAACCTAATTAACTTAGGTTTAAATAGAAAAAAAACAATGTTTAGCGAAATAATTAAACACACGGACTGAATTAAAGCCCATTAGGACGAAACCACTCGATCGAGTGCATTAATACACTCGATCGACCAACTTCTCAGCAGACATTACTCGATCGACCAACTTCTCAGCAGACATTACTCGATCGACCAACAGGTCACTCGATCGAGGACTAGTCTTGGTGCAGCTTACTCGATCGACTGGGAAACCTCTCGATCGAGCATCAGGGGGGTGTAGGAACCACTCGATCGATCAGCAAACAACTCGATCGAGTGATTATGTCTTCATTTCAGCTCGGTCTTCACCCAAGTGTCTCGTAGTGCGTGTCATGACGCTTCCAAGTGCGGACCCTACTGGGGACAGCTCCTCCTCTAAATGCATGCAAAAAGGGCAAAAAGGGATATGGTTCCACTACTTTCGCGAACATTCCTACAAAAAGGACAAAATACACCAAAGTAGCCAATTCGGGGCAAAATACCATAAAAATAGTATAGAAATGCATAGAAATACGTGCTGAAATAGGCCAAAAAGACTATAAATTAGGCACGTATCACTCCCTGTACAACTGAGCAGAGGGTCCGTTTGTGGCTATGGTGGTTTCTGCCTTCGATTTACCTCGGAGACAAGGGCGAGAGGCTGTCGACGAAGCTTCTTCCCTTCCTTTCTGACCTGAGTTCCCTAGGGCGTTGGGACAAGGTCACTGCTGGTTTTGCGGTCCTCATCCGCTTCATGAGGGCCATGGTTCGTCCGGAGTTGATGGAGAAGGGGACTTCTCCTGGCGCTGTCGGACCTGGACTACTGCTGGAGGTATGAACCTGCATTTAGACCGAAATCAATTCCTTTCCTTATCAAAATACGAAAGATCGTTATTAACTATCTTGTTTTGCAGGCGTGGGTGTACTCCTACTTCCCGGGCCTCGCGCCCAAGAGGACGGAGCCGCTGGAGAAGGCATATCCCGTGGTGAGGGATTGGGTGATGTGCAGGACGAAGAGCAAGCGTTCTTCTCACAGTGTCTACCGGCGGGACGTGAACGCTCTTCAGCTGGACAGCGTAAGTATCTCACTTATATCCATCTGCTTCTATATTGCTTTTAAATTGATCATAAGAATGATTCCTTTGTTCATCTTGTCCCAGTGGGTGCCCAGGCCTTGGGCGGAGTAATCTGATGTGCCTCCTTTCGTGGCCGAGGTCCTTCGACCTAGGAGCTCGAGCCGGCTACTGTTGAGGACGTCGATGGGTCCTGTGTGGTACTTGGGCGAGCGCTTGACTCGTCAGTGCTTTCGGGGCGTGTTGACGGTTCCCGTCGATCCTCCCAGGACGATGTTCAGGGAGCCTTCTGAGGCTGAGAGGGAGGCGGACTTGGCTGATGTCAGTGGTGACGCCCTCCTTCTTCCTGGCGAGGACTACTCGGCGTTCCTCTATGGGAGGTTGGCGTACTGGCCGGTAGTGGTGAGCATCTTTACTCTTCTTCTTTTTTTTTACCTGATTTCTTTTTGAGAACTATGATGAAAGATCATCGATTAATGAGCGACTTTTGACTTTGTAGGTGGTTGAGGCGGCGGACATCGAGCCCTCAGAGTACCCCGAGACCCTCGAGTACACTGACGCGACCGGGAGGACGACGATCTCCGAGCTGCATGACTTTGACGTGGCTGTGACGGATGCTGGCCTGGATGACTGGCAGCATCTGATTCGGAGGGTAAACCTCTAACTTTGCATAGCTTTTTGTGTAAGAACACATTTGATTGAGTTTGTTCGATTATTGAGAACTTCTTTTTGAAAATGCAGGTTGCGCCGTCTCGGTTCGTGGCTTTATGGAGGGTGGCCAACCGGCTCCGAGCTACTGCCGTCGAGGCACTTGTCGGCGGTCGAGGTCGTCAGGTATGAACCTTTTGCCTGTTCCATTTTGAATTTTGATTTTCCGACTTTGCCTGAAACGATTGTCATGAGCCATTTTTGTTGTTTACAGGGTGACCGCGAGCTGGAGCGAGAGTTGACCCAATCTCGGGAAGAGACAGCTCGCTTGTTGAGGGAGCTTGAGGTTCGAGATGCCGAGATTGCCGCTCTTGCGACGAGGGTTGCAGAGCTGGAGGGCGACCAGCAGTAGTTTTGTACAATTTTTTGTTTGTTTTATTGGCTGTATTTTGCTTAGTTGTATATTTGGACCTTCATTTTGAACGTTCTGGACTTTGTTTGGGGCTCGAGCCCCCAGTTTGTTGTACATTTCCCTTTTTAGTTGTATATACGATGGCCTGAGTGCCTTTGCTGCTGGGTTGCGTTGCTTGTACCTGCATGTTAGCTTTGAACAGGTTTGGTAGATGACGGTTTACGCCGTCATGCTGCCGAAATTTACATAGAAATCACGCAAAACATACATTTGTATATACATATGGCCTTAATTAGCGCAAAACGAAAGACTCGAAAAAATGCAAAAATTTGCAAAAATGACCGGACGGTAGGGAGGGTTACCCCCTGAAAAAGAAAAAAAACAGAAATCTATAAGTTTGAAGTGAGATGATTTAAAAAAGAAATGAAATAAATGTAATAAATGTAAATCGAAATGATAGTTATGTCCTAGAATGGAGTAAAATGAAAATTATTTCCTAAAATGAAAATGAAAATTGTTTTCTAAAATGAAAATGCGTAAGTGCGGTAAAATGGAGAAAATGTCGACGTCGCCTCGAAATGCGTGCCCGCGGAATTAGGAAACCTGAAACATGGTAATCTTCACGTATTTACCAAAATAATAACCCGTAGGAATAGGAAATTATTCGTCATGAAATTAGGAAAGATCCAACGCGGAAAATCACAGAAGTGAAGCTGAGGAAGAGGCGCAGCATGAGCTGCGTCCCTTTGAAGAGGCGCCGCAGGTGCTGCGCCTGTTCCCAAGTTGTTCTATTCTGGCAGATTTTTGGAAACAGAAATTAGTATAAATAGAAACGTCGATGGAGCTTTTATTCACACAATTATTCCGTCTCTTCTTCGTCTAATTACATAAAATTCTCAAAATAAGCTCTTCATCATGAATACTTTGGAGATCCGCTTGAAGGAATGGACCAATGAATTTTCGAACATGGAGAAATATGATATGGGCGCTTATAACCTTGGGTCTTTGTTGAGTTTAAAACTCATCAAGGTTGTTAAACCATTCTTGGATGCTTGTCTTGACTATTGGGACCCGAATTACCATGTTTTTACGTTCATGGAGGTGATATTTGCCCATTTCCTAAAGAAATTGCCGCTATTGGTGGGTGGGACCCTGAACACTTACCTACCATTCCTTCTACTTCGCAAGAGCAAATTTAGAGACTTGCTTGGGTTGAATAGACTTGAGGTGGACCGTCTAGTGACTTCGAAGGGAGTGCGAATGTTGGACTTTATAGATCGATTCATCAACAGGGCCGACCCCACCGTTTCTCATGTTGCTAGACGGAGGGCATTTGGCTTTTGCTTGTTACATGTGTATGTCTTCCAAGGGCATGTTGATGAAGACTTGAGAGGTGATCCCCGTCTTCTAGGCCTTGTTGAGCAAATGGAGCTGCGTAGGAGCCCAGCTTGTTTATGCTTAGGAGAAATCCTTTTGGGCTTGGATAATAGGAAGGCCAATCGTGACCTACCATACTTGGGAAGTCCCCTCATTTTGCAGGTAAAAGACATTTCTTTCTTTTCTTTTTTGTTTTCTTTCTTTTTCCGTTTTTTTCTTTTCGGTTTTTTTTTTTCTTTTTTTTTTTTTGATGTCTAATACCTGCTTTTGGTAGGTTTGGCTTATGGAACGGCTCCGATTGATCGAGCCCCCAGTTCATGTTCCTTCCTATCATGCTCGTTCTATTGCAATGAGGACTAGGCTTTACATGGTGGATTTCACCCGAGTCTGCAATTATTGAGAGAACAAACTGAAGAGCGATGATGGTCCTTTGAATAGGTGGATTGTGCCGTGGTGGCATCTCAAATATGTTACTGGAGTGTCTTCTTTGGATCCTACTCGGTCCGTGCGCATTCCTGGCTTGGAATTTATGGTGTGCATCTTCCCGGAGAGGCTTATGAGACAGGTGGGACTAAAACAGACAATCCCGAAGCTTGATACTGTCCCGCAGACTGCTGTGGTGCTTACTACAGAGAGCCGAAGGGAGTGGGCCATTAAATGGGCTCAAAGAAATGTATGGTTCTTGAACTCTTCTGCAAATGCCTTGTGGGTGTCGGATTCTTATCTGCGATGGAGAAAAGCTACTACTCCGGAAGAGCGCGAGAGATTGAGGAAGCACGAGCCCGTTGACCACAAGGTGCGCGAGGCAGAGAAAGAAAAGGAGAATCATTTGACTGAGGGAGAGGAAGAAGCCGGGTTTCGAGTTGTTCATCCTTCGAAGAAACCGAAGACCTCTCCTACCGTAGAGATGGTGATTGGCAAGAATGGGAAGTCTAGGCCTCGAGAAAGACCTTTGGTGATTAGGTCTGAAGTGGCGCAAGAGCGTCCGGCTCAAGGTCGTGACAAGAAATATGACAAGAATGACAAGGGCAAGGGGAAGATGGAGGAATAGCCCGAGTCTATATTTATTATTTGTTATTATTATTATTATTATTATTATTATTATTATTATTATTATTATTATTATTATTATTATTATTATTATTATTATTATTATTATTATTATTATTATTATTATTATTATTATTATTATTATTATTATTATTATTATTATTATTATTATTATTATTATTATTATTATTATTATTATTATTATTGTTGTTGTTGTTGTAATAAAAAGGTGGGGTTTTTAGAATCCTAGCCTATTCCATTTTTATTATGTAGCTTACTATTATTATTAGAATTAATGAAATAAAGAGGTTAAATGGTTATGAAACCGTTGTTATTTTCTATTTATTATTCTTGTCGAATTCCAAATGCAAAGCAAATGTCCTTCTATTTACATTTTAAATATAATGGGTTATATCATGTGAAGGATTGCCTACGTATTCACTTTAAAAAAAATGAAATAAAACCCTTGCGCGTAGTTCGAATAAATGTAAAAGAATAATTGTTCTAAGCAAGAGCTTGTAATGAACTTAGAAAATAAGCATGAGCTTTTTGCTTACTCTGAAGGTGCAAATTTAGTTTATTTGATGATATGAGGATGACAAATTTGTCAAAATGCAAGAGCATAGTGACATTAGCTTATTTCAGCTTGGCCAGGGGCCGTTTATTTAATGCCACAAGAGCGACACGTGGGGTTACGCGAGGCGCGTTTTTGTTCCTATTCTAGGCATAGTACCGTTTTAGTTGGTCAAGATTTGTTGGGTTTGAAAAATCATTCCTCCTAGGTCGATGATTCTAACCGCACCCCCTGGAAGTATGGATTTGACTAGAAATGGTCCGGACCAATTAGGTTTGAATTTTCCCCGTGGATCGACATGTAGAAGAGCTCTAACCGATTTAAGTACAAAGTCTCCTTCCTTGATGTTCCTTGGCCTCACCCTTTTGTTGAAAGCCCGTTTGACACGTGCTTGATATGTTTGGACATTATGCAAGGCGCGTAGCCTACGTTCATCCAAGAGGATGAGTTCTTCATATCTATCCCTTTTCCAATCAGCTTCCGGGATTTGACTTTCGAGTAGGATACGTAAGGATGGTATCTCTAACTCGACTGGTTGTACGGCTTCCATGCCGTAGGTCAAATAGAAAGGAGTAGCCCCAGTGGGCGTCCTAACAGATGTACGATACCCCCACAAAGCAAAGGGTATTTTTCTTGGCCAATCTCGATGGTTGTCAATCATTTTCTTGAGAATTGTGACAACATTCTTGTTTGCCGTCTCTACCGCGCCGTTAGTCTGTGGTCTATAGGGCGAAGAGTGGTGATGCCTAATCTTATACTTGGCTAGCAATTGCTCAGTCTCAGCTTGGAAATGTGATCCATTATCACTAATGATCTCATGTGGGCAACCGTATCGACAGATGATGTTGTTTTGTATGAACTTTGCCACATTTTTGGCCGTGAGACTGGTGTAGGAAGCTGCTTCTACCCATTTGGTGAAATAGTCGATTGCCACTAGGATGAAACAGTGACCTCCTGTTCTTGCTGGGGTTATCTTCCCGATTATGTCAATTCCCCAAGCAGAAAATGGCCAAGGAGATGTCATTGTGTAGAGCAATGAAGGAGGGACATGTTGTACATTCCCGAAGATTTGGAAATTATTGCAATGTCTTACATATTTGATGCAATCGGATTCCATTGTGGTCCAATAATACCCCAAACGCGTGATTTTCTTTGCCATCATCGGGCCACTCATGTGGGGACCGCATTCTCCATCGTGGACCTCTTCCATCACTTTCCGCGCCTGTGAATGATCAAGGCAGCGTAGGATTACACCAAGAGGTGTTCTTTTGTATAATTCTCCTTGCATGAGAACGTATTGGGAAGCTAGTAGGCGTATAACGCGTTGTCCCCTCTTGTCCATGTCGGGTGGATAGGTACCGTTGAGCTTGAAATTCAGGATTGCTTGGAACCAGGGTTCCTGCGCGATTTCCTCTTCGTCGGTGATTTGGTGGACGTAAGCCGGCTCTGACCGTCGTTCGATGCACAAAGGCATTTCCACCATGTGATCCGGTATATTAATTAAAGATGCAAGTTTCGCAAGAGCGTCTGCAAATTGATTTTCCTCCCGGGGTAGGTGTAGATATGTCACGTGATCAAAGAATCGGGCAACTTGGTCTATTCTGGCTTGGTAAGGTGCTAGGCTTTCACTTCGACTTTTCCAAGATCCCGTAACTTGGTTGATGATCAAGGATGAATCCCCATGTACTCGGAGGTTTTTAATGCCTAAGCTTACTGCCGCTTGTAGTCCAATAAGACAAGCTTCGTATTCTGCAGCGTTATTTGTCACCTCGAAGTCGAGTTTGACAGCAATTGGTGTATGCTCGCCTTCAGGAGAAATGAGCAACACTCATATTCCAAATCCTCTTAAGTTTGATGCTCCATCAAAATAAAGGTCCCAGGAGTCTACGTCAGTTTGGAGAATATCCTCGTCTGGAAATGACCAAGTGTCTATCGTTTTTGCGTCTTTGATGGGATTTTCTGCGAAGAATTCGGCAACGGCGCGCCCTTTAATAATTTTCAGAGGTATGTATTTGAGGTCAAATTTTTAGAGCATCAGAGTCCATCTTGCTAGGGGTCCGTTGAGGTCGGGTTTCTCGAAGAGGTATTTGACTGGATCCATTTTGGAGTATATTTTGACGGATTAGCTAAGCATGTAATGGCGTAGCTTCTTCGTTGCCCACACAAGAGCGAGGCATGTCTTTTGAGTTGTGAGTATTTGCACTCGTACTCCAAGAACTTCTTACTAAGGTAGTAGATAGCTCTTTCTTCACTTCCTACGGTCTGAGCTAGCATGGCACCCATGGTCGTTTCGATTCTTCGTGAGATATAAACCAAGAGGTTGATCTCGTTGAGGTGGCATCAGCACTGGTGGTTTAGCCAATATCTCTTTGATTCGGTCAAATGCCTTTTGACAGTCATCATCCCATATGGTGTGGTCCGTCTTCTTGAGCTTCTTGAAGATAGGCTCACAGATCATGGTGAGTTTCGATATGAATCGACTTATATACTGCACTTTTCCCAAGAATCCTCTGACTTCTTTTTCTGTTTGAGGTTGTGGCATTTCGATCAGAGCTTTGATCTTTGAAGGGTCTATTTCTATACCTCGTTGGCTAACGACGTATCCCAGGAGTTTGCCAGATGTTACTCCGAATGTGCATTTCTGAGGATTGAGCCTCATGTTGTACTTTCGTAGCCTTGTGAAAAATTTGCGAAGGTTCACAATATGCCCTTCTCTATCCTTGGATTTGACAATCATGTCGTCTACGTATACCTCGACTTCTTTGTGCATCATGTCATGTAAGAGTGTAGTTGCTGTGCGTTGATATGTAGCTCCGGCGTTGATCAATCCAAATGGCATGACCGTGTAGCAATAGGTTCCCTATTGAGTGACAAAGGCGCTCTTATGCATATCCTCTATGGCCATCTTGATTTGGTTATAACCCGCATACCTATCCATGAAGGATAGTAACGCGTGGTCTGCAGTATTGTCCACCAATATGTCGATGTGCGGTAGAGGGAAGTCATCTTTAGGACTTGCTTTGTTTAAGTCCCTAAAGTCAACACAAACACGGATTCTCCCATCCTTTTTGGGTACGGGTACTATGTTGGCTACCCAGTCAGAATACTCGGAAACTTTGATGAACTCGGCTTTGAATTGCTTGTCAACTTCTTCCTTAATCTTGAGAGCCCATTCTGTCCTCATTCGTCGAAGCTTCTGTTTTACAGGTTTGAAACCTGGCTTAATCGGGATTCTATGTTAGGCGATATCCCTGTCAATCCCTGGCATGTCTTTGTAGGACCAAGCGAAAACATCTTTGAACTCGTTTAGGAGTTCTATGAAATCGGCCCTTTCGGTAGAGCTCAAGGTAGTCCCTATCCTAAGTTCTTGGGGTTCTAGTTCGGTTCCTACGTTGATGGGTTCGGTGTCCTCTATTACTGGTCCCCCTTCCCCTTCCTGTAGTATTTCTTTGGCTACGTAGGGAGGTATTTCAATTGAGTCTGGGTCTTGGTCATCCTCAGTATCATCGTAAACAGAATTGCACTCAAGATAGAACAAAGAGTAAGCAGAACCTGATTTATTCATATTAAAATTTCAGTAGAGTTGAAACAAAGAAGCCAACTGATCCATGGTCAGTGGCGGCAACGGGACAGTGGTTGGGACATTTCCCGAACTACTGTGACTACTCAAGGCTACGCTAGGAGAAACAAAGGGAGTGGGGATGACGACAGGAGGAGACTCTCTAATGACTTCTCTAGACTCCGACTCTGACTCCGACTCCGACTCGAACTCATCGTCTTCTGGTTCTCCATTGAACATCTCTCCTTCTCCAGTGGTGAGCTTGAAGAGTCTTCCTTGATTGTTGGTCCACTTGATTGATTTTCTCCATCCTTTCTGCTAAATTGCGTTGGTTTCTGTGATTAACGCGGTGGGGTTGAAGCGGTCGTCTTGAAGTATCATGGTAATGATCTCATCCTGCGTGGCCCTAACAAATCGATCTTCTCCAAACAATAGGCTAACAACTTGTTTGTCTAAGCAAGATGCTTGACGGCTTTTGACGGTAGGAACCGTTTCTGGAGGGATGAAGTAGCAATCGTGAAAGATCTCGATTCCGGCTAGCTTCCTCTCGAGATAATGCCAAGGCTCGGGAAATCCGTGAAAGAGTTCTAAACTTCCTTCTTCAACAAAGTACCCATTCAGGGTAAGGAAATAGGGTCGCATTTGGACTCCTACATGCTTACGGTTTTGAACTTGAGCAAGCATCTCGAGAACCTCTTCTTTAGTGGGTTTGTACACTAGTCCAAGTGGTATCCTCTTTGAGTTGCCTTCATTATATGGTGCGAAGGTATTTCTTCGGGTAGGGTTCAAGGGCATTCCAGGGAAGTATCCCTGGGTTTTGAGCATGTGGTTGACCACCAAGTTGGAGTAGGGATCATAGTATAAGGGTGCCAATTCGCTTTCTATGACACTTATGCTTTAGAAGCCCCCAAGTTCGTATACGGGATCTGCAAGGACTTGATTGTTCGACTGTTTTTCGATTATTGCCTTGATGGGCGACGAAGTGATCGTCACCACTTTGCCATTTAATGGGATTTTGATCTTTTGATGGAGGGTGGATGTTACCGCTTTGGAAGCGTGAATCCAAGGCCTTCCTAGGAGTATGTTGAAGGAAGCTTCGATGTCCACTATTTGGAAGTTAACCTATCGCTCAATTGGCCCTGTGGCTATGGTTAGGTTAACAAGTCCTACCACCTTTTGTCGTGTACCATTATATGCACGCACACCTTGATTGGTAGGGGTCCAATCCGACTCTTTCATGCCTAATTTGTATGCCGTTTTGAGGGGTATGACATTGACCGCGGAGCCATCATCTACCAAGGTCATTGGCACGTTCTTCTTTAGACAAATTACGGTGATGTAGAGAGCTAAATTGTGACTGGCGCCAAAAGGTGGCAAATCTTCGTCTGAAAAAGTAATAGGATTACTTAGCTTCGGTGATTCTTGGAAGACCAAGTTGACTACATCTTCAGGTGTCGAGTTATGTGCTACATTTAGTTTGGCCAAAGCTTACAGTAAAGCTTGGCGATGTGGGAATGAGCTTGCTATTAATTGCCAGACTGAAAGATCAGCCTTCGTCTTCTGTAATTGCTTGAGCAAATGGTCAGTGGAGTCCTCTCGTTATCATTTGGTGTGACAACGTTGGTTGGACCGTTTTGAGTAGTGTTTTGATATGGACGACCCGAACGAGTTAAGTGGTCCACATCTTGGTCTTCACCATTTTGGACTATTTCCTTGACTAGGGAGTTCTCAATGAGGTACTCATCTTCATCATCGTCGGCCCAAACTCCATTTATTGTAGCTAGTTTCCTCATTCTCATGATTTCATTTTCTAGTCGTATGATTTGGTTGACTAGTTTATCTACCACGGCGGCTATTTCTTGCATAGTAGCATCTTGAGAGAAGATTAGTGGCATATGCTCCTTCGGTGTTGCGTTGGGATCACGTAGAGTTATCACCATATTTTCTAATTCCCAAACTTGCCTATCCACGCTCCTTGCCCATGTGATGAAGTCGGAAATGGTAGGGGATATGGTAGAGTAGAACCCCTCACTCTCTATTGCGTGGATATTATCCTCGATTGGAGAAATGAGACGTGAACAATCTAAAGTAGATTCGTCACTTGTAATCACTAGAACTCCAAGAGGATTCTGAGTGTTGTTAGGTTTGCCTCCCGGTGGTATTGGCAATCGACCATCTTCAATCATGTCTTGAAGCACATTTTTCAAATTGTAGCATTTTTCTGTGTCATGCCCCTTGCCCCTATGGTATTCACAGTACGAGTTCTCGTCCCAGAATTTGGATTTCCTTTCAGGTTCGGGAGTAGGTCCAATGGGTTGGAGTTTGCCTTGCTTCATTAACCTTTTTAGAGCGTTGGAGTAAGTATCCCCAAGATTTGTGAATTTCCTTGGTGGGGTACTTTTCTTGGATGGCTCGAGAAGATTAACTTCATCTGTCTTGCTAGTGGAGCCGTATGAATGACTTGCTGAGCCTTGATATTCTCGACCTACCGTTTTGGACAAGAGTCCTTTACGGATGTCATCTTCAATCCTTGTCCCTAGTACGGTTAATTCCTTGAAAGTTTTGATATTTTGGTATCTCAAATGATTGGCATAGATGGGTTTGAGATTGTCCACAAACTTCTCCACAAGGGTAGCCTCATCCGGGCGTTCAACTAGTTGGGTACTAGTCTTCCTCCACCTACTTAGGAAGTCGGTGAATCCTTCTTTGTCATTTTGGGTAAGAACCTCTAGAGTGCGCATGTTAACTTGGATCTCGGCATTATCCGCATATTATTTAGCAAACTCGATTGCGGCATCTTCCCAAGTAGCGACCTTCTTGTGTTCTAAGGAGTAGAACCATTGCTTCGGGATGGTGTCAAGAGATGAAGGAAAGATCCTTAAGAACATATCGGGTTTGATGCCTTTGATAGACATGTAATCCTTAAAGGCACGGGAGTCGTTCAAAGGGTTCTCGTGCCCCTTGAATTTAAGGATATCCGTCATATTGAAGTTGGTTGGCAATTTGGAATTGACGGCTTCATACTTGCGATTGTTTTCCCTATAAATGTCATCCCCTTTAAGGTACATCAATTGCTCCTCTAAGTACTGGAGTCTTTTCTCGGCTACAGTTAGTCCCATGAGAGGATTTTTATCCCTGGATTCATCCGCGGAGTCACCTATTACTTCACTTTCATGGGGAGGCAACCTTCCCTCTACGGCATAGATCCGTCCCTCGATGGTTTCAAGGCGATCATGGACTTGGTCTTGGGTAATTTGGATTTGGGCTACCGCGGCTAGGATTCGATCATTACCATCTTGAAGTTGGTGGAGGTTTGTTTCGCTGGATCCAGGCATTTTGAAAACTGGATAAGTGATCGATGACGAATCAAAACACGATCGACCATTCTAACACACTTGCTAAAAGAAGAAATGTTTTGACTTGTGAAGTGGGTGTGTGCCACTTGTGTTGAGTGAGCTTTGAAGAAAGACAAGGTTTTTGAAAATGTGTATCCTAGTCAACTATAGTGTAGTTGTAGGAGTGGACTCAAAGTGAGGTTTTGAAATGGGCTTGTGGCCCGAATTTTGACTCGACAAACGGACAGAGTTTCGACTGGGTTTTACGCTAATCAAAGGCCTGTTATTATTTTTCGAAATTTTGATTAAAAGGGTTTTGATTTTTGCGAAAATCGTCATGGTTTTGTTTAGAAATGGTGATCACGTAAGGTACAAACATTTATACAAGCATTATAACGGGATGTTGAGTGCATTTAAAAGGGTTTTGGTTTAAAGGGTGGGTTGCTATACCGAACCATCAAACCCGAAGTCTGTGAAGAGGCTCGTACCAAACAAGAGTAAGGCCGATTCCTAATCCATTTCCTCAAGTAGTGAAGGCCCTTGATACAAACAAGAGTAAGCATCATGGTATGGATGACGTCAATCGCTATCCATCCTTAGGCCCAAATAAGAATTAGGACCGTTTAGACGGGACGATTGGTCGAATTGGATGGGTTGGGCCTAGGAAGGCCGAATAAACGATCTAGGAAGACCGAGTAATGAAAACCAACAATTGTCTTGTACGAACTATTCCCTAACCTTGTTCAAGTTTCACCCTTGCTACACGTAAGTGTATTATCCCCAGCGGAGTCGCCAAACTGTGGACATGGGCCACGGGGGCGTTTGGGAACAGAACAAGCGTTTGCATTTTGTTGGAGTCGCCACCAATTTTTATGGTAAATTGGAACCGTTCAAATACCTCGCGTCATGTCAAGACACAAAGTAGAGACATGAACACTAAGCAATCGTTACCCTTAGCATTCTATGTCTAGAATGACTCTCGTGGATGCCAATGAACACGGATGTTCACGGAGATCTGGAGTAAGGGGTGAGGGTACGTATTAGGAAGCTCTTTTGATCGAACACCTAATCCCGCCCGCCTCGATAGCGGCCTCTACTAATGATTAGGGAAGTTATTGTTGGAATATGTGTCCTCCGACAATAATGCGATCACGACTGTTGATCATGATGATCACATGTTTAAGTCTCATTATAAAGAATACAATTGGGAAGTAATTTTTACTGTCAACTGATCAACATATATCGGTAATGATTGGTTGACTAGAGTTTGACATTACTGTCGTGCGACGGTGGTGATCGGTTGATCCCCTAGGTCATACCTATAGGGCAACACTCTTAATTGATCATTTAACTAATCGTATAACGTTACGAGTTAATTAAATTACTTGAAAATTGACGGACGATTTTGGAAGTAAAATTTACGTATCACACTGGAATTTGATTAAATGAGATACGGTCTGAGTAATCGAATTGTATTATTACTCAGATGAAATTATTGTTTAAAGAAACAATTAAAATTAAATGAATTATTATAAATACAATTTGTTGTGATTTATAATTGGTAAAATATTTTGGTACAAGTAATTATGAATTACTAAAGTCGATTTTTGTATATGACGTATTTTTATTAATACGTTGATTTTTAATATGTTAAAAATACATAACAAATTTATGATACATATGACATGTGACATAAGACAAATTGACATTTTGACAAAGATAATATGGAGTCCATATTATCTATGTGTGCCGAAATTAAGGGAAGAATTAGGCTAATATTGTGTTGTTTAAATAAGTGGAGAACATGATGATTGTCCTAATTATCTAGCCATGCATACCTATTGCTCATTGTGAAGAACAACTCAAGCATGCATTGCCTCCTTTCCCTTCCTCATCCACCCGGTTTTTAAGAGAAGAAAAACCATGGGTTTTTCTCATCTTTTTACCCATATACACAATAATGTAATTGTTGTTCTCATTTTTTATTCATTCATCCACCAAAATATTTTTAGAGAGATAAAAATATTTCACCTTCCTCTTCTCCTCTCCTAACCGGTTTTAGGGACATAAAACCAAATAATTTTGGGTCAATTTTTCTTACAAAAATTAATATTGTCTAGTATTCATAATATTAATTTTATTAAGAGTGTGCTTTGGGTATTAATCCTTGGGAGAGATCCTATACTTGGGTCTTTGTTCATCCATAAAGGAAAGCACAAGAACAAGAGAGAAGGAGATCTCTCTTGTGCCCTAAAAACCGAAATCCAAATGTAAGGATGAATATTTCTTCTTTATTTTGTTTATTAGTTTGCATGCATAAGATCACCATTAATTTTATGAGTAAATTAAAATGAAACATATATGAATATGTTAAGTATATAGATCTACTTTTCCTTCAATCGGTATCAAGAGCCATGGTTGTTTGCATGCAAATCGGTTAAAAGTTTTTCCGAGTTATAAGAATAACATATAAAACTTGTATAATTTGTGCTATTATGATATTGATCCGGTTGAGGTCGTCACTCATCCAATCAAACACATTTATAATACTCAACAAACAACTAGTTAGCGGTAAGTCGAGGTCGATCCATGGGACGGTGTGCTTTGGGTTCTAAGTCTATCTATCTCAATTTATGCTAGTGTCACGATTTGTTCGGGTTTGTAGTTGTGTTCTAACTAACAAAAGCAATATAGTAAAACAAGCAATGAAAAGGGAGGATGTGAACAATTGATTAAAGGTGCTAGGATATCATGGGGTCATAGGGGATTCATGGTGTTGATCATACAAACATGTTTACAATTATATGCAAGCAATTAATGTTGTGGGGGAACCGAGTTGGTTTATGTCTTACGGTTCATAGGAAGGGTTGGGTCCCGGAGCCGAATCGATTAGATTGTACAACACCTACAAGTCGACTTACTTTCCTCCTATTCAACTTCTAAGCATGGTCTAACAAGACTCGAGTTGGTTTATATCTTACAAGTCAAGTTGAGTAGATAAGAGATGGTAAAAATGCAAGGATTCATAGGCTTAGCATTTCATCAAACATAACATGTGCATAAAGTTGACATCACAACAAGCAAGCAATTTAATCATGTGAACATATTAGATTAAGCATGAATCAATCCCATGTTGGTTGCCCCTAATTACCCACTAATCCTAGCTAAGTAACTACTCACTCATTATCATGGGAAACATGTCATTAATGGTGTCAAACATCACAACAAGTATAAACATGATAATAGAATGAAGAAATGAACAATAAAGATTAAAGGGTAAAGGAATTATACCAAACTTGAGGTGATCCAAATAATAAAGCAAGAATAAAAGAAGAAACTTGATTGATTGATGAAGGGTTGTCAATCCTCCAATAACCCAATAATCTTCAATTACCCAATAATAAACTTGAATAATAAACTTGAACAATAATTAAGGAGAGATTAATGTGTAATTTACGGAAAGATTAAATGATAATTTATTCTAATCTACTCCTAATCTAATCTAAGAGAATTTCCTCCTTAAAACCACACACCGATTAATTACAAAGATGGGGTATTTATAGTGGAAATTAGATGGATGCATTTAGGGTTAACTAAAGGCTAAACTAGTAATTACACTTTTTAAATGGAACAGGGAGGAGCCGGTATTTCTCGAAGGAAGGGTTTCTTTCTTTGTAGCTTGGAGAAGACGAAATTATGCTGTGAAGAAATCCGTGCGTATTGGGGTCAGGACGGGCGGATTCTGTTGATGGAAGACGAGCGGATTCGACGGAATCCGGGCGGATTCTGGCGGGGCAATCCGAGCGTCTTTGGTGGAAATCCGCTCGGATTGTGTTGTGAGGAGACGGGCGGATTGTGGACAATCCGCTCGGATTGTTCTTCAGCAATGATACTTCTTATTTTCTTCCCTTTTGCTCACTTCCGTTTTATTCTTGTGGGATTGATCTTTAGTCCTTGCTTCCTCTTCATACTAGTCCATCTAGTATCGTCAAGTAGCTTCCAAATATGCATGAAAGACGGGGATTTCCGTCTTATTATCTCCTTTTCTACAAAGCATATGAAATGCGATGGAAAAGCAAATAGGAAGGTTTTGACGGATAAAATGGCCATGAAACGTTATAATAGTATGCAAAATAGGCTCAATTAGGGGACTAAATGTGCGCAAATAATGGTCACATCAAATATCCCCAAACCGAACCATTACTCGTCCCGAGTAAAGAGGTGACAAAAACTAGACCTTTATTTAAACTAACCTAATAACATAACCGCTATGAGACAATTAGCGGGTCTCACTCCGCCCCTTCAACTCACAACAAGACAACCATGAGGTAGGATTCCTTCTTGCAAGGCAAGGTGGGTCTTGCCAAAATGGCGACACATCCAAACATTAAGCACACAAAATCAAATAATGGATGCATCTACAAAAAAATAGCCACTTTCCTCATCTAAGTGGCGGAAATTATCTACAAGGGAAGCAATTCAAGGGTACACACTCCTTCATAGATGCAATTTCTTCAAACTACTAAGCCTAGAAGGATACCAATAAATCACCTCCAAATTGTGTCAAGCTAGGGTACCTTTGTCCTCAATCGTTAAATGCTTTTGTCAAGAGTAGACTCCCTATGGCGTTAGAAACACTGGAGGATCGCGGAATTCCCCCTCTTGCCTAGACAAGAAGAAGGGTCGTCCCCTCTCTACCATGCACAAAAATGGATACGATGGATAAAGGGATCGATAGATATTTGAGTTTCACTTTGGGAGTTTGCTTTTGTTTTTGTTTTTCCCCCCAATTTCTTGTGGCATATAACATTTGAGAACACTTTCTTTTTGCCATTTCTTTTTGATTTTTGGCAT
This sequence comes from Silene latifolia, assembly GCF_048544455.1. Taxonomy (NCBI): domain Eukaryota; kingdom Viridiplantae; phylum Streptophyta; class Magnoliopsida; order Caryophyllales; family Caryophyllaceae; genus Silene; species Silene latifolia. The sequence continues at coordinate 373,161 of NC_133532.1, forward strand.
TTCAACACTTGACAACTTTTCAACTTTTTGCATTTGTTTTTGAACATTTTCAAAGTCACCCCATATGTAGTGAGGGTGCCTTATATTTGAAGCATAGGAGTTCTATTTTTGCTTCTCTTTTCATTTGATGCATTTTTGCAAACTTTCTTTCACTTTTCATTTCATTGAACTCAAATTGATTTCTTTTTGTGCCCATTCCCTTTGATGACAAAAATGTGGTAGAACATGGATGAATGATGGTTGCATGGTTTCAAGAGTCACCTTGGAATAAACGGTAGCCAAGGAGTTATCACACCACAAGGTACTCTTGACTAGGCCTTAATCCATGGGTCAAGGGATACTAGCATGACACATCCTAGGGTGTTTTACAAGTATTCTAACAAGCAAAGTCTTAAGAAGAAAAAGCATCTACTAGGGCCTATATACACTAGTCAAGCTTCCCAAGTAGACGGTTTCGCAAAATTTTTTCTAACATGCAAACTACATGCCATGATGCAACTAACATATATACATCCTAATGCAAATGATTCTACCAACTAATATGCCATATAATCTAAATGCAAGTCCTAAGTTCACATTGTTTTTACCGCATCAATCAAAATAAAGCCACATAATCATTAACATAAAGAGGAAAAAGGAGATTGGAAAGATCATACCATGCGGTCTTCAATATCCTCATGTCTCGGATGTGGCGTAGTCGATCAATGTGAAAAAGGATGGACAAAGACAATATATACAAACAATATATACACGACTATACTTACAAAGGAAATGAACTTGTTTTTGGTTTTTTCAGTTTTTCAAATTTTTATGCTTTTTATTTTTATGAAATTAAAAGACATATTTTTGTGATTTTTTCGGAATTTTTCAATTTTTATGCATTTTTGGAATATAAATTCCCATCCCCCACTTTATTTTGGACATTGTCCTCAATGTACATGTAGGAGTAGGAATGAAAAAGAAATACATGTTTTTGGATTTTTGAATTTATGCAATGGTATGATATGAATGCATGCTCTTAACTAAATGCAATTCTATATGACATATATAACAAATGAATGCAATCTAAACTATATTATATGATGCATGATTTCTAGTAGACTATGGTCACCTATGATCAAACCTCCCCAAACCGATTTAAACACTATTTCTAGTGTAGAAATGAATAGGTTTGGCCATTAGTGACAATGCATGAATTTTAGTTTATATGAAACTATCTATATGAATTATGTGATATATATTACAATGAACTAACTAATGTAAATGCAATATGAAATATAATACAAATGCATGCAAGAGCTACACTAAATGCAATGCAAATACAAAAGAGAGAGAAAGAGGGAGAGATGGGTATCATACAAATGGAAGTGGTGAAGTAGGCCTCTTTCACTCGTCCTCCTCATCTTGATCATAGCCATGACCATGAGAGCTTCCGGCTTGATCATATCCGGGTGCTTGGCCCCAATATCCTCCTTGGTCAAATCCTCCTTCTTGACCCGAGTACCCTCCGCCTTGGCTAGAATGCCCTCCGTCTCCTCGACCCCAAGCTTGGTCCCCATAATTTGGGAACAAGAGCTCCGGTTGTGCCCAAGAGGGCTTAGGACCATCGGGGTCAATATACCCTTGTTGAGCCATGTTATAGTATTGGGGGTAGAGGGCCAAGTAGTTGTCTTCCCTCCCTTTATGCACCCCAAGGTCCACTCTATTCATGAGTGCCATCAAATCATTAATACCCGGGGTATTGGGGATTGCCGGTTGAAATTCAGTATAAGGAGTAGGGTATGGCGGAATAGGTACGTAGGAAGGTGGGCGAATATGTACTCCCAGCCCTCCACGAGGTGGTTGACGGTGTGGCTCTTCCCTTTGAGGGGGATTATCAAGAATTTGGATATCAAGGAGGTAGCTTGGTGGAGGAGAGTATGGACTCAATCTTGGGTCAATGCCCGGTATCTTCCATCCCTCAAGGATCATTGAAGTGCATCCCTTGGTGTGCCACTCCACACTCCCATCTCGAGTGTAGTTACACCATCGGTGACTGTAGAAGATGGTGTGCTCATCAATCAAAGTCCTCCCTTCAAGAGGAGTATAGGTTCCTCGGGTATTGAACCCGGGACAAAGGTGGTGGGCCAAAATGGTAATTAGACCTCCCATCACGAAGGTTTTGAGTTGGGTGGTCCCTTGAGCAAAATCATGGAACCTAGTAAGTATCTCAAGTGGCGTATTAAAGTTATAATGCCTCACCGCTCGAACATTCAAATAGGACTCAAGAAAAGTTAAGTCGATGAGAGTACACCTATCTTGTTCGTGTTGGGGTTGGTGTCCTTAACAGTTAGTGCAAGGACTTATAAACCTCTAAAAGGATCAAAGGGCATACTTTGGTATTATTATCAGTTGATCCACGTTTATCAATAACGGTTGGCTTGCTAGATAAGTTTGACGTTATTGTCATACAGATGGCGGTGATCAACTGGTCCCTAAAAGTCACACCTATAGGATACGTTCGAGAGATGTGACGGTATGAAAATACTGTCATGTAGATGCCAAAATTGACTAACCAGTTAGTCCGAGTTATTTGACTAGTAATTAGTCAAATATGTGATGTTGAGATATTATATTTAATACGGATTAAATATCATGGGCTAAGGCGAATTAACCAGTTAATTCGTAAAATTAAATATAAACGATTTATATTTAATTAAATGTATATTGAATATAATTATACAATACTGCTTTGTCGGACACGAATTAATAATTCAGCTAACCCGTATTATTAGCTGATGCCTTAATTTCCGATAACCGATAACAGTTTATAATATAAACCCGTCATATACATTTTAGCATTTGGCGAACTGGACCTCGAGCTAAAATTAAGAGGAAGTGGAAGCCCACTTCCCCATGCATGCACTCGGTCCGGCCGAACCAAACAAAAGGAGAGACTCCCTCTCCTTTTGACCTAGACAATTTCATTTACAGAAAAACTAGGGTTTTGAAGAGTATTCTTCTCTGAAAAACCTGAGATCTCTCATCTCGACAAAACTCACATCAGTTCTCCCTATATTGCAAGGCAATCGGAGAACATCTTCTAGCACAAGGGCATATCTCGGACAAGGTCTTGGGTGCAACGATTAGGAGGAAATCTGCTTTGATTTCTGTTCTTTACGCCGCAATTTAAAGGACCCGAGGTTGTTACTTGCTTCTTATCGTTTCTCGTTTGTATTTCGTTTTATGACGATATTCACATGTAAATTTTACGTTATAGTCCTACAATTTAAGGGGTAGTATACAGATATTAACCCACAAGTGGTATCAGAGCGAGGCCACGTAAATTTTTATATGTGTTTTTCATCAAACGATTTTGAAACGATGAATTTTGGTTAAAAAATCTGTCTCGGCAGCCATTTTTCTTTTACTCGGCAGAAATTTTTTTTTCTTTGCTGCGTTTTTTGGTTGCTTTGGGAACCGTGTCTTGTTTACACGGTTGCTCTTGTTGTTGTTTTGTCTCGAAAACCAAACCGTGTCATGTATTACACGGTAATTTCATCATCTTGTTTTTACATATTGTTGTTTTATACAGAAATTATAACAATATGTCATGTTTTTGTCAATTGTTAAAATTGATTTTATGCGTTTTTGATCAAAATTGTTTTGGTTTTGTATCATAAAACTTGTTTCACGAGGGTTTGGAATTTTTCAGAATTTTTTGTACTCGATCGAACAATATTTCCATCGATCGAGTGTTTTTTCTGCTTGTTTTTTGCTCGATCGAGTCCCTGTTGTACTCGATCGACCCCGTGTCAAAAACCTTTTCTCGATCGAGTCCCCCGTTGTACTCGATCGACCCCTTCTAAACCTGCCGCTCGATCGAGTTGTCCTCGTACTCGATCGAGTAGTTTTGCTGATATAGGTACTCGATCGACCACCAGTTTAGTCGATCGAGCACCTCCTGATTAGCACACCTCTCGATCGACTTGCAGTTCAGTCGATCGAGCCCTCCTGTCCCTCGATCGAGCACTTGTGTCCCTGGATCGAGGGATTTCCGTTTTGACAGCTTTGAAAATTTGTTTCTTTTGATTTAAATTTTCTTTTGGCTTTATTATGTACTTTATACGGATATAGTACACTCGCTATAATTGTGAAACGATTCACACACGTACCATTAAGTTATTTTAAATTATATTTAAAGTAACGGATTATAATAGATTAAAATTAAATGATAGAAGCGGTTTTATCACACGAATTTTAATCATTAAAAGGTGGTTTGGATAAATTTAACATAATTACGGAATTATGTCACGAATGAATTTGTTTTTAGTTGATGCATTTTTATTTATCGTTATGTTGAATGCCGTGAATGCCATTTTAATTACGTATTTAATTTTTACAATCAATTGTAACTTAGTGTGGCCTTAGTAGAACGTGTTACCGTAATGATGGAACACGGTCTTGGTTGTATTTTGAGATCTTGCATCTCCGTTTTGGATTTTTCACTTGTAATTACAGTTTTAATTAGAATGTAAATAGGTTTATATTTGTAATTTTAAATTGTAATTTTTGAGAAGACCAAAGATGGAGACCGGATGCTCACTCCCGCTACATGGATCAAGATGGAACATCAAGACAAGCTTTTCGGGTCCAACGGTGGATTCCAAAGTTGTATTATGTTCTTTTACTAGGATAGGCCACACTAGGAATTTTTTACGTATTGCATTCCTTTATTTATTTATCGTTACGATAATATGCATCATATTCCGCCTAAAAACCAAACCACCTAATAATTGCATGAAAACTGACACATATAGAGGTCACGAGTTAGTTTTCATTGACATTCTCATGTCACACGTTTTAAAGCCATCATCCAAATAAATTCATTCACGACAGACGCTAGTTATTCGTTCACTTAAAATGAATTATAATTTAGTTGATGGGATCTTCCTCGTATAAACAAAAATTGAGAACGGTCTTTATAGGTCAAACTCCAATGAGTCCCTTCTTCGTCGGTAGGCATACTATGACCCCTTCTACGTCGGGTAAGTTGGAACTGATTGACCTATTTTATCTCAACACTATGGTCACTCGTACGATCCTGTGATCATGGTGGACTATAGATAGGATTTACGAAATCTATCGACCAAGAGTTCTTCCTGAAGAATTAGCTAAACAGTTGGCTTATCAATTTACCGAAATTGAGTCTTGGGATCACTTGTATCATTCTTGAGGGAGATCAATTATGCAAGTGCAAGAGTCTACATGTTTAAAATGAATTTTAAAATAGACTTAAATCACCTCGATGAGTTGCTTATTTCGTTTTGTTTTTCTTTCTTTTTCAAAGGTAGATCACGTTTTAAACTCGCTAAACAACAAATGTCTGGTTCAAGTGATAACCCAATGCCAAGTGCCACATTGGACCGTGAGTCCCGGCTTAGGATCTTCATGAGTCGGATGAATCGCTACTCGATCAAGAATGATGGATCCAACTTCGCGGGATCGGGAGGCAAGATTACGGAATGCTGCCGCTGCTGACGGAAAGCTCAAATATCTCGCTGAGCCCATGCCGTTAAACCCAGGCCCCACGGCTGGAATTAACGAAATCAACAAGTATAACGATTTCGCTTTAGAAGCGGGTGCGGTAAAGAACGTACTTATTTTTGCAATGGAACCCAATTTGCATAAACGCTTCATAGCCCAAGGTGCAAACAAGATTTTCACCACGCTCACTAAGGAATTCTCGAAAGCACCGAGAATCGTGACCTATGAGCATACCACTCGCTTCTTTGATGCGAGACTCCGAAAAGGCCAACCGGTTAGCCCACACATTCTCGGATGATTGAGAATGTCGAGAAGTCGAGACCTTTAACTGTAACATCAGCGAGAACATTGTTATCGACCGCATGCTTCACTCACTCCACGATGGTTTTTCGCAATTTAGAGCGAATTACTATATGAATGATTTGAAGAAAACTCCCCATGAATCGCACTCCCTCCTCGTACATGCACCGAGAAGGACATGAAGTTCGGTGGGAGCTCAAACAGATGTTCTCGTTGTGTCAAACAAAGGGAAAGGTAAGGGCAAAGCTCCGGCAAACCTAACAGAGGTAAGGCGAAGTTCAAGAAGTCGGGTTCGAGTAAGAATGGTCCTGGTGAGGCGAGTAACTCATCAGGCATGACAAAGAGCAAGAGTGAAAACATGGAATGCCACCATTGCCACAAGACTGGGCATTAGAGACGCACATGTCCTGTTTATCATGAGGACTTAAAGGCGGTCGTGTTAAACTGTTGGTATGTCTTCTCTCTCTTCTACTTTTATTCATATGATTGAGATTAACCACGCAAGTTACGGAACTTGGGTACTTGATACTTTGGTAGTGGTTCTCATCTGTGTAATCATGTGCGGGGGCTCCGAAACATCGAACCCCTCGTAAAGGGTGAGGTGGACTGCGTGTTGGGAATGGAGCAAGAGTGGTCGCCATCTCCAAGGGGACATATGTGATCCAACTTCCTAGCGGATTTGAGTTATCATTATATGATTGCTATTATGTACCCAGTCTTTCTAAAAACATTATTTCGTTTACTGCGCTTGATAAACTTGGTTTTTCATTTGTAATAGAGAATAATTCTTGCATTTTCTCATTACACAATATGATTTATGGCAAGGCAGTCTCCATGAATGGAATTTATGTTTTAGATCAGACCAATGAAATATTACACGTAATGAATAAAAAGTTAAAGGTTGGTGACAAAGATCAAACGTATCTATGGCACTGCCGTATGGGACACATTAATGAGAAACGCGTAAAACAGCTCATCAAGAATGGAGCTATCTCGGCCTTTGTTTTTCAATCATTTGGCACGTGTGAATCATGTCTCATCGGTAAGATGACTCGGATTTCCTTCAAAGGTGTTGGAATGCGCGCTGCTGACCTATTAGGGCTCATACACACGGATGTATGTGGTCCTATGTCAATCACCGCACGAGAAGGCTATAGGTATTTTATCACTTTCACGGACGATTTGAGCAGATATGGCTATGTCTACTTAATGAAGCACAAAAGTGAATCCTTTGAGAAATTCAAAGAATACCAGAATAGGGTACAGAACCTATTAGGTAGAAAGATTAAAACACTGCGTTCGGATCGTGGTGGCGAGTATCTTTCTCACGAGTTTGATCAACACCTAAAGGACTTGTGGGATTGCCCTACGATTAACTCCACCTGAACACCTCGGTTGAATGGTGTGTCCGAACGGAGAAATCGAACACTACTTGATATGGTTCGATCCATGATGAGTCACACGGTTTTACCGATTCGTTATGGGGTTATGCTCTTATGTCGGCCGCTCTAATACTTAACCGAAGTCCGTCTAAAGTCATTGACAAGACGCCATATGAACTATGGAAAGGAACGGTCCCTAACTTGTCCTTTATACGGGTTTGGGGCTGCGAGGCTTATGTCAAGTGGAGACACGAGGATAAGCTCGGCCCCCGATCGGTCAAGACATACTTTATAGGTTATCCTAAAGGAACGCTTGGTCATTACTTTTATTCGCCAACCGAACAACGTGTTTTTGTTGCGGCTAGTGCGACATTCTTAGAGAAGGAATTTCTCGAGAATGCAAAGAGTGATAGAACCTTCGAACTGTCGGAGATTCCAGAACCAAACACCGAGCAACCATTGGAGGAACCTGTTCCTTCAATCCCTATTGCGTGAATATTCCCGAGGAACCTAGGAGGTCCGGAAGAGTCTCTATTCCTCCGGACAGATACATTGGTATGGTCGAGGAACATGACATAGATGACGTTCTACTCTTAACGAGTAGTGAACCCGCAACCTATAAAGGTGCCATGACAAGTTCCGACTCAAAGCTATGGCTTGAGGCCATGCAATCCGAGATGGACTCCATGTACGAGAACAACGTGTGGGATCTTGTTGACTTACCCGCTAAGGTTCGTCCCCTTCAATGCAAATGGCTTTACAAGATAAAGCATTCTGTGGAAGGTCAAGAAGATATCTACAAAGCACGACTAGTTGCTAAAGGTTTCACCCAAGTGCCAGTTTGCACTACGATGAGATTTTTGCACCCGTAGTTATCTTTGCGTTCCATTCGGATTATCTTAGCGATTGCCGCTTTTCATGACTATGAAATTTGGCAAATGGATGTGAAAACCGCCTTCTTAAACGGCTTTTTGGAGGAAGAGTTGTACATGGTACAACCCGAAGGTTTCATCGATCCCGAACATCCTAAGAAAGTGTGCAAGCTTAAGCGTTCCATTTATGGACTTAAGCAAGCATCAAGGAGTTGGAATCATCGCTTCGACCAAGTGATAAAAGAAAATGGATTTACTCGATCCGTCGAGGAACCATGTCTATATATCAAGTCGAGTGGGAGCAAGATTGTCTTCCTAATATTGTATGTTGACGACATACTCCCGATTGGGAATGACATACCTCTCTTAACTTCGGTGAAAGTATGGTTGAAAAACCATTTCCGGATGAAAGATCTGGGAGAGGCACAGAGAATTCTAGGCATCCATATCTATCGAGATAGATCACGACGGATGTTATCTCTCGATCGAGTCTTACATAGACAAAGTCCTAGAGAGATTCAAAGATGACTAACTCCAAGAAGGGGTTCCTTCCTATGGCTCCAGGGGTGCATTTGAGCAAGTCTCGGGCACCAGAGACACCGGAAGAGAAAGAGCGCATGACACGGATTCCTTATGCTTCGGCAATAGGATCAATCATGTATGCCATGATATGCACACGTCCGGGCGTGGCATATGCATTGAGTATGACAAGTCGATTCCAACAAAGAACCAGGTGAACCACATTGGTTGGTTGTCAAGAACATTCTTAAGTACCTCCGGAGGACTAAAGATTGGGCATTGACTTATGGAGGCGAACAAAAGCTATGCGCAACCGGTTCGCAGATGCTAGCTTCCAAACGGATCGAGATGACTCGAAATCTCGTCTGGATTCGTTTTTACTCTTAATGGCGCTGCATCACCGGAAGAGTTCGAAACAAACTATTACAAAGAGATTCTACGACCGAGTCCGAGTACTATGCCGCGTCTGAAGCTACAAAGGAAGCGATATGGATGCGTCAATTCTTACATGGGCTCTCTGTAGTGCCTAGTTCGAATGACCCGATCACCATCTATTGCGACAATAGTGGTGCCATCTTCCAAGCTAAAGAGCCAAAGTCTAGCAACAAATCTAGACATGTACAACGGAAAGCTCATCTAATCCGAGATTACGTGGAGCAAAAGGAAGTAGTGATAGAAAAGATTGCTACTGATGATAACATAGGAGATCCTCTCACTAAAGCATTACGACAAGATAAGCATGAAGGGCATGTTAATTCCATGGGAATTAAACGTGTTCCCGAGTTGTAGTACTCTTTTATGGATTAGATTCATTCTCTTTTGTACTCTATACGACATCATCGTTTTGATATTATATATATATATTTTGTTTTTCATGTGGAATTGTACGACAATTTTGAACACCACAAAGTGAACCGAACAAACATTATAGTTTTTAGTCCTTAATTGCCCACATGAGCTGATAACTCGGCAATTATTTTGTGACGTTGGTTGATGGTGGGTTCAACGAGCCATAAGTCAACCGGTTGATCGACCAATCACGAGAGGCGATTTATACGGATATTTCGTAGGACACTATTGTGACATCGACGTGGAGTCCTAAATGTTTTATAACATTCGTTGCCCGGTCGTGGATAGGACTTCCATGGTGATCCTAAGAGTCGATTCTTTGACTATCGACTGTCTCTTGAGACTACGGCAGATTTTGGGTGACTTTGGTTTCTTTCTCACGGTCATCCGTAACAGGGGCCAAGTAGATTTTTTCTGGGTCATTTCATGTTGTGCTTAGATCGGAAGGAGTCGAGTTGAAGGAAATATTCAGCCTTTATCAGTACTCGATATTTCTCGGGGCCACTCGAGGAGTCAGAATCGAAATGCATGGCCATGCTCGGATACGGATTCGTTTTATCAGTTAAGTTACTCTCTAGTCGGGGAAACCACTCTAGATACAGATCGATTGTAAAATACGACCTTTGTGGATCCAGATCTGCAAATTGTTTTACATTGAGTGGGAGAGATTTTAAATGAATATGAGAATCGGTTATCGCACATACACTTGTACGGACAAGTGGGAGTTTGTTGGAGCTTGTGTCCTCCAGTTAGTGCGGATAACGTCATTGCACATACACTTGTACGGACAAGTGGGAGCTTGTTGGGGTTGGTGTCCTTAACAATTAGTGCAAGGACTTATAAACCTCTAAAAGGATCAAAGGGCATATTTTGGTATTATTATCAGTTGATCCACGTTTATCAATAACGGTTGGCTTGCTAGATAAGTTTGACGTTATTGTCATACAGATGGCGGTGATCAACTGGTCCCTAAAAGTCACACCTATAGGATACGTTCGAGAGATGTGACGGTATGAAAATACTGTCATGTAGATGCCAAAATTGACTAACCAGTTAGTCCGAGTTATTTGACTAGTAATTAGTCAAATATGTGATGTTGAGATATTATATTTAATACGGATTAAATATCATGGGCTAAGGCGAATTAACCATTAATTCGAAAATTAAATATAAACGATTTATATTTAATTAAATGTATATTGAATATAATTATACAATACTGCTTTGTCGGACACGAATTAATAATTCAGCTAACCCGTATTATTAGCTGATGCCTTAATTTCCGATAACCGATAACAGTTTATAATATAAACCCGTCATATACATTTTAGCATTTGGCGAACTGGACCTCGAGCTAAAATTAAGAGGAAGTGGAAGCCCACTTCCCCATGCATGCACTCGGTCCGGCCGAACCAAACAAAAGGAGAGACTCCCTCTCCTTTTGACCTAGACAATTTCATTTACTGAAAAAACTAGGGTTTTGAAGAGTATTCTTCTCTCGAAAAACCCGAGATCTCTCATCTCGACAAAACTCACATCAGTTCTCCCTATATTGCAAGGCAATCGGAGAACATCTTCTAGCACAAGGGCATATCTCGGACAAGGTCTTGGGTGCAACGATTAGGAGGAAATCTGCTTTGATTTCTGTTCTTTACGCCGCAATTTAAAGGACCCGAGGTTGTTACTTGCTTCTTATCGTTTCTCGTTTGTATTTCGTTTTATGACGATATTCACATGTAAATTTTACGTTATAGTCCTACAATTTAAGGGGTAGTATACGGATATTAACCCACAGTTTGTACCTCCCATTGATGCAACCGGCTACAAAGCGTTCGGTGAATCGAATCACCGGATGTTGGATGGCAAAGGTATAGCAACGCTTTATATGGGTAAAGTCCCTCCCGGAGATAGCCTTCCAAAGAAAGTCCACACCAAAATTATCAGGCTTTTCGGTATGGTCGGTGGGTACTTCAAGACCGAAAACATAGGCAAATTCCTCAAGAGAAAGAACATGGTCTAGGTTGCATAACCTAAACTCCATGCCCACATTGTTGTGGGTATCCGCCATAATGCGAAGGCTACTCAAGAATTCAAGGGTGAGACTAAGGTAAGTCTCTTCATGGGCATGGAAAAGTTTCCCAATGCCAAGGCCATTAAAGAACATCTCGGTAGGGTACCTTATCTTAAGGATTTCCAACACCCTAGTGTCTACAAATTGAGTAGGTTCGTACTTCTTACCTAGTAGCTCGACAAATTTTTAGCAGTGATCGTCGGATTGAAAGAGCACTTCTTGGAAATGGTTGAGTTGTTCAATGCCTCCCCTCATTAAGGGTCGGGTGCTCCTTGGTAGTACTACCTCCCGCGGTGTTGAAGAGGTTGATCCCTTGCGCTTCTTCCCGAATGATTCAACCAATTTCTTGGCCTTTCCTTTGGTGTTTGTCAATGGTGCCATTTGGATGTTGGTGATGGGGGTGTTTTTGAGGATGGGATGGTGATTTTGAGGATTTAGATGAGTGTTTTAAGGTTTGGTAAGGTGAGGAAATGAGGGAGAAAGGGGGGTGATTATATAGAAGGAGTAGGGAATCCGAACGGATAAGGTTGGGTCGGACTCGTTTTATCCGCAGGAACAGGACAATCCGAGCGGATTTCAGTCGGGACGGGCGGATTGTCGAGGGAGAAGACGGGCGTCTTTGCTAGAATCCGCTCGGATTTAAACACAGCAAACTTCCTCGGCTGGGAAGTGGGAAAAGTCGGGCGCATTGTGCCTAGGACGTGCGGCTTGATCAGGACGGGCAGATTGTGAACAATCCGCACGGATTCTTTCACAGCTTAAAATCTTGCTTCTGGATGACACACGGGACGGGCGTCCCGTGAAGAAGACGGACGTATTATCCAGGACGGGCGGATTCGCTCGAATCCGCACGGATTCTCCTTCAGTTTTAGCCTTTTCTTTTCCGCGGGTCTTGGTCGGGCGTCCTCCTCTCGATCCGGGCGTCTTCTGTTCTTTTCCTTCTTTTTCTTCCTTTTTCGCGAAACAACGCACCCCTTTTCACTGATTTTCTCTTCTTCCTTATCTTTTTCTGAAATTTGCTCATGAAACATGTAAGATGACTCTCTCTCTCTTCTCTCTCATGCAAGAAATTAAATGCAAATGGAAATGTACAATATTATACAAAAATAAAGGGGTCCAAGAAATATCATACAAATGGTGGTTTGAGATAGGACTCCACCAAACTAGTTCAATTTTAAATTCTTATCCATAGAGCTCAAAGCTCTTAATAAAAGATCAAAAGCTTGTGAACAAGCTCCAAATAAGCACAAGTATGGGTTGCTCAATCCGAATATGAAATTTGGCCACGGAGGCTTGTAGAATGTTCTTTTCCTTGCCTTCTCCTTAGTGTTAGAGCTTTCCCGATGCTTCAAATAGGTAAACCTATGATTCTTGTCAACACTAAGCATGAAGTGTGGTTCATTTTCATCCGTGGACTTCCACTTACCAACTTCTTCTTCAATTTTGGTGATGATGATAGCATTTTGATTTTTCAATCCTTCCAAGGTAGAAGGAGAATTTTCATGGCTTTGATGATTGGATACCATAGGAGTTGAGATTGTGGGTGCCAAATCTTCACAAGTAGCCTCACGAGCAATTTTCTCTTTGAGCTTTTTCACCAAATAGCTCTTGTAAGAAACCTTGGCCTTTTGAAGAAGGTCTATCATATCCTCTTCAATGATCATTGGCTCCAAGATAGGTGCCAAGTGGTCTTCATGAAGGATAAAGGAAGGACGTTCTTCTTCATGATAGGGTATCTCAAATGCCTCAAGGATAGGCTCCTTAAGCAAGGTGATATTGTGAGTCCCTCCTCTAGGTTCATCATCATTGTTGCTATCTTCACATGAATCATAAATGTGGGCTTCATGTAACTCTTTTTCCAACACCTCGACGTTCATATCAAAAGACACACCCTCATACTCACAAAGGTTAAGAGTATTTGGTTTTTCTCAACCTCATGTCTTCTTCATCGAACACAACACTTTCATAGTCACAAGAGCTCAAGGAACTTGGCTCCTCCCACTTCTCATCTTCCATGTCAAAGGTCACTACTTCAAATTCGCATTTATGCTCAATGTCCAAAGAGCGGTGGTGAGTGATTGCTTGGGATTCTTTTAATTGGGCAATTTGAATCCTCAATTCCTCTCTTTGGATAACAATGTTTTTAAGAACATTATCTTCTTTTTGGCTCTCTTTTAGCATTTGTTTGAAGAAGTTTTGTTGATCTCCCATCATTCGGAGAATCATGTTTTGAATGGGTTCATCTTTTTGTTGTGGGTGGGTGTGAAAGTGGTTGTATTGTGGCAATTGAAGCTCATTGTGAAATGGGTATTGGGTGGGTGGTTGTTGTTGATATTGGGTGTGGTGATTTTGGTGGGAAAAATTAGGGTAGTGGTTAGGATTTTCGTTGTATGAGTAGTAAGGTAGGTTTGTGTTCACTTGCTCCTCAAACTCCCCATACCCATAGTCATACTCAAAGAATCTACCACATACTCCATATGTTAAGTCTTGGGTCATCATCATAGTTAAGACAAGTTAACAACTACAAGCATGGAAACTACACAAAAATGGTAAGAACAATCCTTGAGGAACAAGTTCCTCAAGGTGAAAGCAAAATCAAAATAGACAAACAAGTAAGAACTTAATCACATAGCACCATCCCCGGCAACGGCGCCATTTTGATCCGGTTGAGGTCGTCACTCATCCAATCAAACACATTTATAATACTCAACAAACAACTAGTTAGCGGTAAGTCGAGGTCGATCCATGGGACGGTGTGCTTTGGGTTCTAAGTCTATCTATCTCAATTTATGCTAGTGTCATGATTTGTTCGGGTTTGTAGTTGTGTTCTAACTAACAAAAGCAATAGAGTAAAACAAGCAATGAAAAGGGAGGATGTGAACAATTGATTAAAGGTGCTAGGATATCATGGGGTCATAGGGGATTCATGGTGTTGATCATACAAACATGTTTACAATTATATGCAAGCAATTTATGTTGTGGGGGAACCGAGTTGGTTTATGTCTTACGGTTCATAGGAAGGGTTGGGTCCCGGAGCCGAATCGATTAGATTGTACAACACCTACAAGTCGACTTACTTTCCTCCTATTCAACTTCTATGCATGGTCTAACAAGACTCGAGTTGGTTTATATCTTACAAGTCAAGTTGAGTAGATAAGAGATGGTAAAAATGCAAGGATTCATAGGCTTAGCATTTCATCAAACATAACATGTGCATAAAGTTGACATCACAACAAGCAAGCAATTTAATCATGTGAACATATTAGATTAAGCATGAATCAATCCCATGTTGGTTTCCCTTAATTACCCACTAATCCTAGCTAAGTAACAACTCACTCATTATCATGGGAAACATGTCATTAATGGTGTCAAACATCACAACAAGTATAAACATGATAATAGAATGAAGAAATGAACAATAAAGATTAAAGGGTAAAGGAATTATACCAAACTTGAGGTGATCCAAATAATAAAGCAAGAATAAAAGAAGAAACTTGATTGATTGATGAAGGGTTGTCAATCCTCCAATAACCCAATAATCTTCAATTACCCAATAATAAACTTGAATAATAAACTTGAACAATAATTAAGGAGAGGTTAATGTGTAATTTATGGAAAGATTAAATGATAATTTATTCTAATCTACTCCTAATCTAATCTAAGAGAATTTCCTCCTAAAAACCACACACCAATTAATTACAAAGATGGGGTATTTATAGTGGAAATTAGGTGGATGCATTTAGGGTTAACTAAAGGCTAAACTAGTAATTACACTTTTTAAATGGAACAGGGAGGAGCCGGTATTTCTCGAAGGAAGGGCTTCTTTCTTTTTAGCTTGGAGAAGACGAAATTATGCTGTGAAGAAATCCGTGCGTATTGGGGTCGGGACGGGCGGATTCTGTTGATGGAAGACGAGCGGATTCGACGGAATCCGGGCGGATTCTGGCGGGGCAATCCGAGCGTCTTTGGTGGAAATCCGCTCGGATTGTGTTGTGAGGAGACGGGCGGATTGTGGACAATCCGCTCGGATTGTTCTTCAGCAATGATACTTCTTCTTTTCT
Source organism: Silene latifolia (assembly GCF_048544455.1). NCBI lineage: Eukaryota > Viridiplantae > Streptophyta > Magnoliopsida > Caryophyllales > Caryophyllaceae > Silene > Silene latifolia. The sequence continues at coordinate 388,741 of NC_133532.1, forward strand.
TCCCTTTTGCTCACTTCCGTTTTATTCTTGTGGGATTGATCTTTAGTCCTTGCTTCCTCTTCATACTAGTCCATCTAGTATCGTCAAGTAGCTTCCAAATATGCATGAAAGACGGGGATTTCCGTCTTATTATCTCCTTTTCTACAAAACATATGAAATGCGATGGAAAAGCAAATAGAAAGGTTTTGACGGATAAAATGGCCATGAAACGTTATAATAGTATGCAAAATAGGCTCAATTAGGGGACTAAATGTGCGCAAATAATGGTCACATCAGATATATCACGAAATTAATTTATGCATGTTAAAATTTCTGGTCCTAAAATGTTTTTAGGATATTTTGGTTAATTTACGGATTTTTATTGTTCATATTATACAATAATGGCATTAAAATATGATTTTATGAGTAAAAATGTCATTTTTGGACTAAAATTAGCTAAACTTCGAATTTTCAAGTGATTTTTGGATATGTTGTCACATATATTATTTTGAGATAACCTGTAAATTTTCATAATTTTTGGACTTCTTATGCTCGAAAAATGGATTTTTCATTATTAAATTCGAATTTAGGTGAAAAATAGGTTAATATGAGATAAATTTCGAATCTGGTCATAGAAATTTAGTATGTTGTCACATGCTATTTTAAAAGATGTGTGTAAAATAATAGGCTATAGTGAAGTCTTTTTGCATGATTTATGGATTTTTGAAGAAAAATAGCATGAATAGTGACTTTATTAGTGAAATATTGATAAAACACACTCTATGACTAAGGAAAAACATTATATGTTGCATTTTATTATCTTTTTCAGATCTAAAATTGAAAAGTTGATGTATATAATTTTTCACATGTTTTTATGATTATTTTAGTTAAAACCGATAAACCGCAACATTGTTTTTCCGGATAAAATTCGAAAATTTTAACCTAATTTTTTGAACATTATGAGTGTCATGGTATTTTTCGAGAATTTTCATGAGTTTAAATTTCAAATTTAAAATTTATTTGAAATTTTTGTGATTTATTTGAAGTTTATAGCTTATTTTTATAATTTTAAGTCCATTAATGAACAAATTTTATAAATATGAGTTAATTATGGTCAAATAATTAGTGAAGACTAAATTTTGAGTCCTAAGAGGTTAGGGTAATTAACTTATGCATAAATATGAATTTATGTAATTTTGTGATTATAAAATGTTGAAATCACGCAAATCCGTAAAAACCGAGTAATATACGATATTGGCTAATTAAAGGCGATTTAGCATAAAATTGAGCATGCTCATACATATTATAATGCTGCATTTTCTTTATGATTGTCATAATTTTAATTTATGTAATTTTTTGAATTATGTAATTTTTACTTAGTATGACCTTAGTTTTTTAATTGGTATTTCACGAAATGTATGGGAATATCGATTCGGTTGTAATTTATTGTGATCTCGTATCACCGTTTTGTAATTTAATAGATTTATTTTATTTTAGTTACAAATTTATAATAGGAAATTATGTAATTTATTATGTAATTTTATTTATTCCGGAGTTCCCAAAGACGGATTTCTTCAAGATGGTGATACATAAAGACGGTGTTACCTCGAGATGCGTACCACAACCGAAGTTCAAGGGACCAATGGAGTTGGTTTCCGAATATGTAATAGTTAAATAGTTTTTCTATTTTAGGAAGGTCATACTAGGATTTATTTTTATGTTTTGCATTTTATTTATATGTTACATGCATCGCTAAATCGCCATAACTAAAACATGCATCATCATCTTCACCGAGTTTATCGACCGTGTCAATTAGATTTATCGTAGTTCACCGCTTTAGTTCACTTAAAACGTGACAGATAATAAATTGACATGACCTCTCGCTAAAATAATCAATTGAGACCTAGCCTTACCAAATAGTAGAAACCATGAAAACCTATTTCGCGAGGGAGTGCACTCGGCCCTACCGGGGTACAAAACTAGTTACGTAGGGGAAGTGGGTGATAAATGTCTATCCACCGAATTCATGTTGATAAGGGATGAATCGGCCCTACCGTGCCCGAGTTGATGTGGATTTGGATCATGGACACATTTATTCGAAATTTGGATTGAGTTCAACGGAAGTATTCGTGACCCTAGTCGCATGTGTTCCGGGCTATAGATAAACATTAGAGTAATTTTATCGACCAAGAGTTCTAAAAGTAGAATCGATTAAACGTTAATCCACCGAGTTATATTGATAAAGGATGAATCGGCCCTACCGTGCCTAAGTCGATATGAATTTGGGTCTTGGAATCATTTATCTAGTTGGGTAGAGGTCACTAGAAAAATGCATAAAACTTGTTTAAATTATAAATTTTTACGAGTATTATTAAAACGACATTTGTTTTACTCCTTCTATTTTGTTTTGTAGACCACTTCTTTTTCTCATAACAAATGGCAACACCAACCCCTATTTCAACGCCTCTCGCTAATTCATCATGGCTCCGATCCTTCATGGATCGATGTAAACTTGAAAAGAATGGGTCAAATTTCTCCGATTGGGATGCCCAACTCAAATTAGCCGCCCAAGGTGACGACAAGCTTCGTTACTGTAGATACCCGTATCCGTCGATATTGGAATTTATAGAGAATCCGACAAACACCCGATGATGATAGGACACATGTATTCGTTAGTTGTCATCATCATTATTTGGGCTCGTTTTACGATGTAGAATGAGGGTTGTCGATGAAGTATTTTATTAATTTAGATGATATTTAAATTAAATGTTTTTTTAAAGTGAGTTCATTTTACTGTTTTAATTTGAATTTATTTTCTTAAATTTATTTTATTGAAAATAAAATATATTTTTTTTGATTTGAAAAATCATTTATTTTAGTGTGTTATTTGATTTGAAAAATCGATTTCGAAAGGTGAAAACTCGTTTTAATCACACGATTTGTGAGCTCGTTTTATGCTTGATTTGGGCTCGATTTTCGACGCACTTTCGACCCAACTTCCTCTCCCATAACCCGCGTTCGATTCTTAGCCAAAGCCTACCCCAAACCCTTTGTTTAACCTACCCAAATATCGTTCCAAACATCCCCCCAACACAGCCCAATTCCTTCCTTTAACCGTGTTTGTATAGCCCATCGAAAGCCCTTCTAAACCGACTCAAACTTGGTCCAAACCCACAACCCATCACCACAAACCCGTGCTCCACATTACCCACAACAACCCAGCACCTAGAACACCTCGAAAAACTTCCACAAGTTCATCCAAAACAGGCCCCAAAACGAAACAGCCCACGACCCCCTGTTTTCGTTCAGCTCAAACCCGAGTCCAAAACCCACTCCAAACACCACCTAAACCGGTGCCCCGTAACCCTACACCATACCTTAGTATCCTACCCATATTACCTTAGCTTAACCACCAAGAAAACCCCCCATACAAACCCTAAAACCCCCACTAAATAGCTGATGGGCAGCAACTATGCAAACCGAGCCCGACTGCTTATGGCTCCCTTCTACCCTTCGAAACTCCCTATAAATACCCCCCCCCCCTTCACCATACATTCATTCCTCTAAGTTCTCCATACATACTACCGTCATTCACAAGCTTTAAACCCCAGAAACAAACCCTAATTGCCTCTCAAAAACTCTCGACAAAACCGACTTACAAACTGAGAATCAGTTTGTGTGTCCTCTTTGAAACCCTTCGTTCAACCATCAAACCTCCATTAAAATTTGAGTTTCTTGTTCCAAATTAACCACACAACATCCATCTACATCGTAGATAAATATTTACGAGCCAAATTGCCCTTGAGAGTACACGAATCCCCTCGAAAAACAGAGTGTTATACACTCTGTTTTCGCGGCTTTTCCTGTCTGTCCAGTTCTGTTTGTGCTCGTTTTTCGTGCCCAATAATTCAAAACGAGCAGGGATTGTTTTAAGATCTTTGTTCTCCTCTCTTTCTAGTTTTCAAAACATCTTTTAAATCGAATTTTCACCGTGAAACGAGTGAGAAATTGCAGTTTGAAAGTTGCTGTCCAGATTTGCAAAAAACGTGTTGTTTGCTTTGTTTCTTCGTCGACGACGGCCTCTCGAGATAAAATCTATGATCGATTACGACCCAAGACGGTGTCAACGATACATGTAGGTTGAGGGTGCATCAAATCCTCCTCTTCTCCTTTTATTTCGTTCTTTTATGTTTGTTTTTTTATTGTTTATCGTTTTGTTTATCGTTTAATATCATTAACTATGAAACTAGTTTAGTCCGAGTATGAGTTAAAGTACCACCACGAACACCCGCGTTGACTTGAGATGGGAAAGAAATCCGCCACATCGGTCGGTCGTACACCCCGTCTCATTTACATATCCTCGTGTTCAAGGTAGGGCATTAATAAAATGATTTCTAACTTCGTTCCTCGCTTTTGACCCCTCGTTTGTTTCGACCAATTCGACCCACCCTAGGACCCGTTGTATGTTAGTTCGACCTCTGATTGTTAACATATGACTCATTTAGATGACATTAGATCAATTTAATAACCTAATTAGACACGTTAGGTGGCTTCGACACAAGCATTAAAATCAACTAACAATTCTGTAACTTAATTGAATGCATCTTTCCCTTTCACATAATTTCTCGCTAGTATAAGAGTGCGTGATTAACACCTTCTTATTAACACTCGATGAGTTAAATTAATTAGCGAACTTGACCTAATTCGACCCTTTAGGCCGTGTAGAGCACTCGGTTTTAGGCAAAGCTTTCTGACCTCTTTTATCATCGTTTTCTAATGTACATCGCGCATCGCTTCGCAAATCTATCTAACCTAATGAATTTAACCTAGGAACTAGGGTGGACGTGGCTTTAGGCCGTGAGGGTGGCCGTGCCTCTTCTTGTTTCGTTTGTTTTATATCATTTGTTCTTTGTCGTTTCGTAGCTTGTAATTTACAGTTTGTTCGTCGAGTTGTAACTTTCAAGTTTGTTTTACTTTTATCGAGTCAAAACTTCTTCAAAAACCTTAGTCTTGTTTGGTTAGATGGTTGTGCCCCAATGCATGTAAGAGCGTAGTAAATCGCATGTTGTTTAAAGCAACATGGCCCGATTTATGCTAATGCATGCTTTGGTGTGTGACCCAATGTCTAATTCGATAAGATTAAGCGAAAGCACGCATTACGAGGAGTGACCCAAGGTCGTGAGTCATGTAAGCCGTGGACCACCCCCCTTGTGCACGTTTCCCTAGGCCGAATTGGCCGTGTAATGTGTCATGTACGGTTTTGTGTATAGCGTTGTATTTTAGATGGAGTTGTATCTTTAATTTATCGTTGTGTCGGCATGAAATGCCTGGGTTGTAATAGGATAGATCCCAACGGCTCCCCCATTCCCCTTTAGCCTTGTTTGCTTTGTATGTTGTTAGATCAATCAACCTACATGCTAAATTACAACTTTGACAAAGTTAGTTTAGTTGCATCTAAATCGACATAGAAACTTCACATGTTAGGGTTTTGGAAAACGATGTTTGCATATCATATATCGTAGTAGCTATGACCTTGTTTGAAATCCGATACTTGACTTAGTAGAGGCCGTTATTGATGGGCGGGGTTAGGTGTCCTTATGGGCTTCCTAACACGTACCCTCACCCCTTACTCAAGATCTATGTTTTGTGGATCCGTCTAAATACCATTGGATTACGAGAGTCATTCAAATCGAGTGATATAGGGTACAAGTCTTTATCTTTAATCACTCGTAGTCGATTGGCTTTATGCTTTTCGATGAAAGGTGTAAAGTTGACTTGAACGGTTCCAAGTTCCCAAAAAACTTGGTGGCGACTCTAATTTGTCTTAATTAGATTCGAAAGAACCTCGAGTCGATTATGCCTAGTGTGGATCCCGAGGACGCAGTTTCCGAGGGCCTTGTCCACAGTTTGGCGACTCCGCTGGGGAAAAGAGGACTAGTTACACTTTGTTTCTAGGGTCTTTTCCTCCGAGGTGAAACTTGAAAAGAAAGTATTGGAAAGTAAAACATTACTCATAGTGCTACGATTCATGCATAAACCCTTAAGGACTTTCCCGGGCCGTCCCAGCGTTTCTTTGTGATGCGTGGGGGGCGACGTCCCACTATGCCAGGAACTCGCACATTGCTTGCTTCCACTCCGCCTCGTCGTGGTTCTTGATGGTGGGGATGCTCTTCTAGGTACTCTACCTAAAGGCCCTTGCTCTATAAGACCCAAAAAGGATGGAGGGCATAGACCTTCTTGTAGAAGACTTGTCGAGACTTAGATTTCAAAACCGAACTTGTGAACAGCTTACTTTCAAAATAGCATGGTTTTAAAAAACGCGGAATGTTGTCCAAGTAGGACTAGATTTTTCGGCCCAAAATGAGCTTTTATAGCCGGCATGCTGCCCATTTTAAATCTCATTTTCAAATCAATCCTTCGTTTTTCAAAATCAATCCAAAATGCCTCTCGAACTTTAACCAAGCATGAAATGCGTCGAGTCGTGTCCGGGTCCTGGCCGTGTTAGGCTAGGCATGTTTTGCCCCGAGAGTCTAGAACACGACCTCGTTGGGTCACCCAAGCTCACCTCTTGGGATTCGAGTCATGTGGGTCAACCATTTGGTCTAGGATAGTCCACTGAAACGTCCAAGCTAGGCCATTTAGGGCGTTTCACTCGAGCCTAAGGACTATGTTAGTCCAATCACGGGTTTAGTCACACCGAGTCCGGTTTAGAATCGCGTTATGATGGTTCAGGTCGTGTCGTTTTGTCGAGTCCAAAATGAATCGAGGTCTAAATCCAACCGTGAGTCGAACCTTTTGGTTAGTCAGTCTTAAGCCGAGTCTTTGCTTGAGTCAAGTTGGTGTCGTGTCCTTAAGTGTGCAGCGGCTCTTACTTTAAATATTGACTCGGTTCGGGGTTTTCTTGTAGAAAGGCCGCCAAAAACCCGACGTCAAGCAATGGAAGATGCTGTTAACAAACTCACTGAGGCCGTGAACCTCATGATGACTAGAATGGATGCGATCGAATCTAAGCTGGGTGAAGATTCCCCTCCATCTACCCCACCTCCGACTGATCTGGAGAAACAGTTCAAATTCATTGAAGACCGTCTGAAACTCTCCCAGGGGAACAACATCCACTACGAAAATGCTAGGGCCTATGCCCCGATTCGGAGATAAGTTGCCCACAAACATGGTACTCACGATATCCCAAAGTTTAAGGGCACGAAAAATCCAGTCCACCATGTTAAGGCCTATAAGGGGTACTTAGCACTGAAGGGAGTACCTGCTGACATGCTCTCTGAAATTTTCGCTCAATCTCTGGATGAACACCCGAAGGCGTGGTTCTACAATCTGGACCTTAAGAACTTCCCCACTTTCGAAGATATTAGGGTGGAGTTCTGCAAGCACTATGCTGATAATGTCGAGATTCAAACCAACATAAGAACATTGGAGGTGATGACACGAAAAAAAAAAGAAGGCTTTACTGAATTCCTTGCAAGATGGCGCGCTGAAAGCGTGAAACTAGCCAAGAAGCCTGATGAAGTTGAAATGGTAGATAAGTTCGTAAATAATCTACGACCTATTTACCGCAATGCTCTGAAATACCAGAATTTTGGCTCTTTCAAAGAATTGATAAGAATCGGGATAAAGGTAGAAGATGATGTCATAATGGCGGGCCGAAAAAGCCGAAAGGGTACCAAGGGGCCTCATCATCTAAGGGCAAAGCCCCAGCAACGGCCCATATTGATGAAGCCATCAATCTCTTAGAAGGGAAATCGAAGAATCCGCAACGCCAAACACCTAGGGCATTCACCGATATTGGATGCACTTATACATACGCTCTCCAAAGGCTCATAGCCCAAGGAAAGCTGAAGCCTATTGGTCCAACTCCGGACCCACCCGCTGATCAACAAGGTAAATGGTATAAACCAAATGGATACTGTGTCTTTCATCAAGGGAAAGCCCATGATACTGAAAGGTGCTATCGACTGAAGCACGAAATCCAAGACATGATTGAGAATAGAACACTCCCAATCCCAACTGTTAAACCCAATAACATCACCAATCCATCTGGCGATCACGCCAACTTTGTTTCTGTCGAAGACAATATCGATTATTCCCATCTTATCCGCCCATGTCACTTGAAAGGGGTGTTCGGGAAAATATTTGTGGATTTCTTTGAATTCTTGCCAAACCCGAAGAATAAAATTCAAATCGGGAGTCTTGCTCTAGAATGTACTCCTCTCATTAACGAAGTTAATAAAAGACAATTCGATTCACCAACCTTCATCACTGGCGTAGATCCTCAGTGGACTACCTCGGGATGGAGGCATACCATCAAAGGGATCAAGGACCAGAGCCGAGCATCTAAGCTGACAGCTGAACGAGAGAAAGCTCAAGACCAGATTTGAAAATTATGAGTCGGGATCTGTTTCTTAATCTTAGTTGAGTCGAGTCTAGGACTTTCCTTTCTTGAATTTGAGTCGTTTGTTCCACGATGACCTAGGGGTTGTCCTAGGAATCGTTCCTTCGAGTCTGTTAAGCATGTGTCATTCCAATAAAAGTTGCAGTTCGTTTCCAAATATGTCTTGTTTCCAATCCTAAATCATTGCGAAATATGATAAAACGCACAACACACTCAAAGGCATCCCTGGGATAGAAATATGTCTCGTTTCAAAATGTAAGGTACACTAGGATCCTGTGTTTGATTCCTTTACCTATTCCATGTCTGGTGGTAGAAAACCTCCATCTGAACCAATGTTTGTGACAAGCTTTTAGTTGATTCTATGACAAACCCGGACTAGCTCATTGTTTCCCCTATCGATGACGGAAGGCAAGCCTTTTCCCCATAAAATCACCCCCTCTCGAAGAGAGAAGAAACCAACTCGTTCTAACAAGGAATTGTTCGTTCTGACCCAAATTAGTTGGCGATGCCATGTTTTTAAGGTGTATCCATTTGTGACTAAGAGAATGAATAGAAGATCATTTTCAAAAATTGGAAAAATGAAAAAAAATGAAAAAAAAAAAAATGAAAAATGAAAAAAGATGAAAGAAAAAGAAAAAGAAAAAAGATGTTGAAGTCATTGCAAAACGCTTTTGGTTGAATGTCGAAGTTACGGAAGCCAGAAGTCAAGTCAAGTACCCATAGTTGAAGTTCAATGGACGAAGCCCCTGGTCGATCGACTGACCACGTGAGGTGTTACCTTCGTTTTAATTGATTTAATTCTATATTTGACGAATCGAGTGCACGCGACTAGTTGAATGTTTAGGTTTTGACTGACCCAATAGGTCGAAAGATAGGGGAAGTGGTTAGACCACCAATTAAAATGACTAGATTGGCGAGATCGAAAGATATGCTAATTTAGCCTTTTGAGTCACTTTTCAGGACGAAAGTCAGTATTAGTGACATTAGGGACCTGTAGCGAGATCGAAAGATGCTATCTATTAAGAGTGGACCGAGAGGACCTCTTGTTTTCCCGCCTCGCGTGTTTGATTTAGACCTACTTAGTATGCTGCCGCCGAAACTATAGTGAACCGACCATCCTAGTACCCTTCTTTATATTTGTTTTAATACATTTCTTAGTCTAATTTATATTTCATTGCCTTTAGTTATAGACCAAATCACAGCAAACCCCTACACACTGTTACTTTAGGACTAAATTTAAACAACTAATAATTACACCTGCCTCCCTGTGGTTCGACCCTGTTACCACTAGCTTCTGTTAGTTTTAATAGGTTTATAAATATTATTTTTGGTACTCACAACGACGGGTATCAAATTTTGGCGCCGTTGCCGGGGAGGCAATTGTTCTAATTTTTAGTTGTTTTATTTTAGTCTGTTTCTTAGTTTAAGGGACATTCGTTCCTTAAGCTATTCTCATATTCTTTTTGTAGTTTCCTCTTATGCGCAGGTCACAGGGTGGTGAATTAGTACCTTTCAATCCTGAGATTGAGAAGACCTTGCGTGAGTTGAGACGATCATCTAGAGTACTGCCAATAGAGGAAGAGCTGAGTACTCTGTCTAGTTACTACGAGAACGAGCTATACGAGGAGGATCCACCTTCATCACCCATTTCCACTTCCTCAGCTGAGACAGTCACATCTCCGGAATTTCCAGTCATGGTCTGAAGAAGCGAGTATAGCCAGTCACTCAGAGCCGACAGCTGCAAATCTATATAAGGGGTTCGAATTACCGGGAGCTGATAGGAAATTCGAACCGAAGCCTTCTTATATCAACTTGGTTGAGAGGAACCAATTCGGGGGAGCTGCAAATGAAGATGCAGCCAAGCATATGGAGATATTTATCGATTATTGCTGCTCTATACCCCCGCCGACTGGCGTGACCCAGGACCAGATAAAGGAGACTATGTTTATATTCTCACTCCGAGATGCTGTAAGGGAGTGGTACAGAGATCTGGACCGAGCTGCTAATGGGATCACCGACTGGAATTCTTTGTCCTTGGCATTCTACAAGAAGTACTTTTCTGCCTCGAAGACGAATGCTATTAGAGCTCAAATCACGAGCTTTAAACAGGGTCCTGATGAGAACTTTCATGAGGCATGGGTCCGTTTCAAGAAGCTAGTGCGAACCATTCCGCATCATGGGTTTGAAAAATGGAGCCTATGCAATCAGTTCTACAATGGGCTCTATGACGATCAGAGGGCTATCCTGGACGCGACAGCTAATGGGAGATTCCAGGAGAATACGGGGGAGACTAAGGGGTGGAAGATCATTGATGACTTGGCCACCCACAAAGCTGAGTATGGAAATTCCAGGGGAAATCAAAGGAGAGCTGCTGAATCTCCTTCTGTAGCTGCATTGGAAGCTCTCGCGGCAAGATTTGACAAGTACGAGTTGGGAGGAGCTTCAAAAGGAGGGATTTACCATGTAAATGCTGTTTCAGACGGTCCTTTCATCTGTAAAAGATGTAGAGCTGAGGGACATGTTTCAGACAATTGTCGTAGTCCCTTTGAGTCTTGTGCTGCCTTTTAACATTATAGGCAGACAAACACATACTATGAGCCGAATGTCCACCCAAACTTGAGGTGGAGTAGCCAAAATTTCTTGAATCCGACTCAACCTCCACAAAGAAAGACGAGAACTATGTGCCCCCTCATAAGCAACAACAAGACCAAAAGCCTCCGTATGTCCCACGAAGTTAAAGAACAAGCCCAAGGTTCTGATTTCAATGAGTTGAAGAATTTGTTGCTGAAGGAATCCCAGGCTAGAGAGGCCGGGATGAAGATGCTAGAAAGCCAAATTGCCCAATTGGCTAGCAAGAATACAACTCGAGCTCCGGGACATTTACCGACTCAAACTGACCAAAAGGAGACCCTAAATGCAATTACTTTGAGGAGTGGGTCTACCCTTGATGGGCCCGCTATGGCTGAGGATGTCACTGAAAAAGATGAGGCGGAACCGAGCAAAGAGAAGGTAGTGACGAACAAAAACAAGAAAAAGACGATCAGCAGGTATGTCAGTCGATCGACTGACATACCCAGTCGATCGACTGGTCCGCGAAAACCAGAAGCTACTGTTCCTGTAGAGGTCAGCTGCTGAAGGTGATTCTTTTCGTCCTCCGATGCCCGATAACTTGAGGGACCACTTGTTTCGGGGTACGACTGCCTCAAAAATATTGAGGACAGACCTGACTGCTGATAGGTCCATTACGGTCCGAAGTACGACGCTTTGTCGATTAATGGTTCACATTTGAGGCAGTCCGAAGAAGGGTCAAGCTACAACAAGGAGAAGGCGGTGGATTTTCAGCCCAAATCCACCGATGCCGGCATGAGAGATTTAGAGGAGAGGGCTAAGTTGCTACTTTCAGCCCCCTATCCAGAGAGATTGGTGCCGACAAAGGAACAGGTATCTTTTAATAAATTTGAAAATGTTGTTCGTAGCTTAAACGTACAAGTACCTTTCCTAGAATTAGTTAATCAAGTGCCTGCTTACATGAAATTTATGAAGCAATTACTGTCTAAAAAGAAGTCAGTTGAAACTGTGCATACTGTCGCACTCACTGAGGAGTCATGCTCTTATTTGACCCATACTGCACCTCTTAAGCTAGAAGACCCGGGTAGTTTTTCAGTCCCATGCAATATTGGCACCTTTCCTATTGAGAAAGCCTTATGTGACCTAGGAGCCAGTATTAGTGTAATGCCCTTGTGTCTTGCTAGGAAGCTAAAGTTGAATAGGTTTGCAGTGACCAACATGACAGTACAGATGGCTGATCGCTCTGCGGTCCAGCCAATAGGAGTCTTGGAGGACATTCCCGTGCAAATAGGGAAGTTCTTCTTCCCTATTGACTTCATCGTACTTGATATGCCCGAAGATTCCCACATTCCTATCATTTTGGGAAGACCATTCCTGCACACTGCTGGTGAAATTATTGATGTTGGTTCGGGTACTTTGACCTTTAAGGTAGGGAAGCACTCCATTGTCTTTGCCCAGACAGCTAGGAAGAAAGACCCCATGTGGCCCGTCACTTGCAATACGGTTTCTGAAAAGAAATCTTATTTTATACTTCCTGATATGCCTATATCTACCCCTACTCCTGTTGTGACACCTCCGCCCCAGATTGGGAGCAAGGTGGAGGAAGATTCTTCTGTTTTAGATATTGCAGGAGCTGGTTTGGGGAAGGAAGAGCTACGTGTTGTTCCAGCTGTGAAGGAGCCAATAGTTCAAAGAGGCGGTCTAGGATGCCTTAGCTATGACACGGATGAGAAGCCCGAAGATGAGCCAGTCAAGGCAACGGAGTCTGATTTGGATTCCGACGAGTCTGAAGAGGTCATTGAATGGGAAGAGGTCCGACATGTTGATCCGTTGAGTTCTGCGGATGACGGAGTTGAGAAGAGTGCAGCTGAGAAGATGAGCACTGTTGAGGCTACCTCTTGTAGCCAGAAGCCAACCAAGTGGGCCATCCCGTGGCCGTTCTTGATCAACTACTAGTTGATCGAATGCTTTACAAACTAAACATTTTATTGCTTTTTAAGACTATTTACCGTTTTTTGTGTGCGCGAGAATTCGCCTTTTTATAAGTTTGCTTAGGATTTTAAACACTTTAGTTGGTTGCTTTGGGTTTTGCGCAATTTTGGGGCGCGTTATTATGTGTGTATGCAGGTTTGTGGACCATATTAGCTCAAGTTATTGAGCTAAATAGACAAAATCAGAAAGTTACAGCAGGTCAGCCAGTCGATCGACTGCCTCCTATGGTCGATCGACTGAGCTGCGATTTCCAGAAGCTCCTGTTGCTGTTCACCTTGGTCGATCGACTGGGTAATGTAGTCGATCGACCGCCCAGAGCTGCTGTACCTGTTATCGATCATTCCCCTGCTGTGCTTGATCGATTTGCGGAATTGAGGGAGTCTTTCCTCCTCTTTATTTTCCGACATAATTCTGTTTTCTTCCATTTCTTTATCTTTTGCACACAATTACCGTTTCCATATTGATTTCTTGGTTTTATGCGTGGTATATGTTGTCTTTTCAGGTACTTATTGGTAGCACTGCTAGCTACTGAAACCTCCTAGCTCACGCTGGTTTGGGGAGGTTTCCTTTTGCTGCGCTTAAAGTCTTGTGAGTCTCCTTGTCTTCACTTCATGTCTTTTTACTTAATTTTCTCGCAAATTCCCGTTTTCCTTTTCTTCATTACATGATTTTGCACAATGGGGACATTATGCGATTTGGTTTGGGGAAGGGTTTTGCGTTGCATTTCATTTGCTTGCATTCACGTTTACATTTTGTCTTGCATTGTTGTTTATTTTCTCTTATATATACAAAATACCAAAAAAATTGAAAAATTCAAAAATTCAAAAAATTGCACGTTTATTTTTAGCATATAAGTTGAGTCGGAACGGTAGTATTTCAATGATGACATTGCATTCGCATATGTTTATAGCCTAAGCCTTGCTAATTGACATGTTATTAGTAGAATCATATTTGCATATCTACGAGTTTTCGTTAATTTATTTGCTGGACTTTAAACTTGACTTAGAAATTTGGCAAACTACCTCATTTTCTGAGATTTAGAGCTTATAACTGGTGACATCTATGACCAGTTTATCTAGGATTGTGAGTAGTTACTCCTTATGAGACATGTTACATCAATATGCATAAATATGAACTTAATCTGCTTAATACCTGTGTGCATTCGGTTCGTGGTTTGTTGACACATGTGGTAGAGGTCCCCTTTTCTCATTTTACCCATAAGCTCCACACTGCCAAAAATAGCCTTTTTGTCCCATTACTACATCCTACATTTAGCCTGCCCTTGTCAAGCTAGTAGTTTACGTTCTTGGGGTTGTTACTTCGTTTTTGGTGGCATATGCTCATTTTGAGATGAAGTTGGAAAATTGGAAAAAGGAAAGAAAGAACAAGGAAAGAAAAAAAAGAAGAGAAAAAAAATGATTCGAAAAAGAAAAAAGAGTGTTGTACTGTTTAAGGCGGTCGTTCGACCGCTCTACTTGGTCGATCGACCGCAGCCCGAGGAAGAAAAGTGAAGGATCAATTCGCATGATTTAAAGTTTTATTTTATGGCTATTTTTGCTCCCATGTTACATTTATATCTTATGGGGAGTCGATTGATTATAATTATTTCGGAGATTGTGAGTTTTGTGCTTGCTATAGCACCGTGTGGATTGAAGTTTGAGCAAGAAGTGGATACTGTCATATGGTTTGGTTGCGGTACTAGCTTGATCACCTGTACCCCCACATTCCCATAAATGTTTTGCCTTTTCTGCCCATTACCTCACACATCCCATATATACCTTGGCATGTGTCATGGTCATTTGTTCGATTGGAATGCATATGCACGGTTGTAGAGATTACTTTCATATTATATTGCAGGCATGTTCTTATAGCTCGTAGTTAGGTGAGTGTCACTAACAAAATGAATTCTTTCTATCTTTCACATATATTCACCTTGTGTTTATTTGAGTGATTTGAGCGACCCGTGAGAGTCCGATTTGATAAGTGATGTGACCATTATTTGCGCACATTTAGTCCCCTAATTGAGCCTATTTTGCATACTATTATAGCATTTCATGGCCATTTTATCCGTCCAAACCTTTCTATTTGCTTTTCTATCGCATTTCATATGTTTTGTAGAAAAGGAGATAATAAGGCGGAAATTCCCGTCTTTCGTGCACATTTGGAAGCTACTTGACGATAATAGATGGACTAGTATGAAGAGGAAGCAAGGACTAAAGACCAATCTCGAAAGAATAAAATGGAAATGAGTAAAAAGGGAAGAAACGAAGAAGAACCATTGCTGAAGAACAATCCGAACGGATTGACTGAAATCCGTCCGTCCCATCACCACAATCCGAGCGTCCTGCTCTCCAATCCGCTCGGATTGCCCCACTAGAATCCGTCCGGATTCCCCTGAATCCGCTCGGATTCCCTTACCAGAATCCGGCCGTCCCGACTCCCATCCGCACGGATTGTAGCACAGCACATTTTCATTCTTCTAGCAACGATAAGAGAAGCCCTTCTCTCGGACAATCCCGGAGTCTCCCTGCTCAAATCTCAAAAGTGTAATTACTAGTTTAGCCCTTAGTTAACCCTAATGCATCCTCCCTAATTTCCACTATAAATACCCCATTTGTAAATAATCAAGGGGGCTCTATCATCAAGTTTTAGAGTAGAAAATCCTCCTTTAGATTAGATTAGGAGTAGATTAGAATAGATTACTCTTTAATCTTTCCACAAATTACACATTAATCTCTCTTTAATTATTATTCAAGTTTATTATTCAAGTTTATTATTGGGTAATTGAAGATTATTGGGTTATTATTGGGAGATTGACAACCTTCCATCAATCAATCAAGTTTCTTCTATTATTCTTGCTTTATTATTTGGATCATCTTAAGTTGGTATAATTCCTTTACTCTTTACTCTTTATTGTTTATTTCTTCATTCTATTATCATGTTTATACTTGTTGTGATGATTGACACCATTAATGACATGTTTCCCATGATAATGAGTGAGTAGTTGGATTAATGGGTAATTAGGGGAAACCAACATGGGATTGATTCATGCTTAATCTAATATGTTCACATGATTAAATTGCTTGCTTGTTGTGATGTCAACTTTATGCACATGTTATGTTTGATGAAATGCTAAGCCTATGAATCCTTGCATTTTTACCATCTCTTATCTTTTCAACTTGACTTGTAAGATATAAACCAACTCGAGTCTTGTTAGACCATGCATAGAAGTTGAATAGGAGGAAAGTAAGTCGACTTGTAGGTGTTGTACAATCTAATCGATTCGGCTCCGGGACCCAACTCTTCCTATGAACCGTAAGATATAACCCAACTCGGTTTCTCCACAACATTAATTGCTTGCAACCTTGTGAACATGTTTGTATGATCAACACCATGAATCCCCCATGACCCCATGATATCCTAGCACTTTTAATCAATTGTTTACATCTTTCCTTTTATTGCTTGTTTTACTTTATTGTTTGCATTAGTTTAGACACAACTACAAACCCAACCAAATTGTGACACTGGCATAAATTGATATAGATAGACTTAGAACCCAAAGCACACCGTCCCATGGATCGACCTCGACTTACCGCTAGCTAGTTGTATGTTGAGTATTATAAATGTGTTTGATTGAGAGCCACGACGACACTCCCATCAAAATGGCGCCGTTGCCGGGGGCGGTGCTATGTGATTAAGTTCTTACTTGTTTGTCTATTTTAATTGTGCTTTCACCTTGAGGAACTTGTTCCTCAAGGATTGTTCTTACCGTTTTTGTGTAGTTTCCATGTTTGTAGTTATATCCTTGTCTTAGTTATGATGACTCAAGACTTGGTTTATGGAGTATGTGGTGGATCTTTTGAGTATGACTATGGGTATGGGGAGTTTGAGGAGCAAGTCAACACAAACCTACCTTATTATTCGTACAATGAAAATCCTAACCACTACCCCAATTTTTCTCACCAAAATTACCACACCCAATATCAACAACAACCACCCACCCAATACCCATTTCACAACGAACTTCAATTGCCACCATACAACCACTTTCACACCTACCCACAACAAAAAGATGAACCCATTCAAAACATGATTCTCCAAATGATGGGAGATCAACAAAACCTCTTCAAACGAATGCTAGAGGAGAGCCAAAAAAGGGACAATGTCCTTCAAAGCATTGTTTCCCAAAGTGAGGAATTGGAGATTCAAATTAACCAATTAAAAGAATTCCAAGCAATTACTCACAACCATTCTTTGGATATTGAGCATGAATGCGAGTTTGAAGTAGTAACCTTTGACATGGAAGATGGGAAGTGGGAAGAGCCAACCTCTTTGGGCTCTTGTGAGTATGAAAGTGTGGTATTTGATGATGAAGACATGAGGTTGAGCAAACCAAATACTCTTAGCCTTTGTGAGTATGAGGGTGTGTCCTTTGATGTGAACATTGAGGTGTTGGAAAAAGAGCTAGACAAAGCCCCCATTCATGATTTACGTGAAGATGATAACAATGATGATGAACCTAGAGGGACTCACAATATCACCTTGCTTGAGGAGCCTATCCTTGAGACATTTGAGATACCCTATCATGAAGAAGAGCGTCCTTCCTTTATCCTTCACGAAGACCACTTGACACCTATCATGGAGCCAATGATCATTAAAGAGGATATGTTAGATCTTCTTCAAAAAGCCAAAGTGTCTTACAAGAATTACTTGGTGAAAAAGCTCAAGGAGAAAATTGCTCGTGAGGCTACTTGTGAAGATTTGGCACCCATAATCTCAACTCCCATGGTATCCAATCATCAAAGTCATGAAGACTCTCCTTCCACCTTGGAAGGATTGAAAAATCAAAATGCTATCATCATCACCAAAATTGAAGAAGAAGTTGGTAAGTGGAAGTCCCCGGATGAAAATGAACCACACTTCATGCTTAATCTTAACAAGAATCATGGACGTATTTACTTGAAGCATCGGGAAAGCTCTAGCGCCAAGGACAAGGTGAAAGAAAGGATGTATGACAAACTTCCTTGGCCAAATTTCATCTTCAAATGGAGCAACCCATACTTATGCTTATTTGGAGCTTGCTCACAAGCTTTCGATCTTCTACTAAGAGCCTTAAGCTCTACGGATAAGAACTTCTACAAATTGAACTAGTTTGGTGGAGTCCTACCTCAAACCACCATTTGTAAGATATTTCTTGAACCCTTTATTTTGTATAATATTGTACATATTTTTGCATTTAAATTCTTGCATATGAGAGAAGAGAGAGAGAGAGAGAGAGAGTCATCTTACATGTTTCCTAAGCAAATTTCAGAAAAGATAAAGGAAAAAGGAGAAAATCAGTGAAAAAGGGGTTTATCATTGCACGAGAGAAGAAAGAAGAAGGAGAAAGAAGCAGAGACGTGCGGATTCAAGCAAATCCGCCCGTCCAGGGCCCGCGGGAGAGAAAAAGCTGAAACTGCTAAAGAATCCGTGCGGATTCAAGAGAATCCGCCCGTCCCACCAAATCCGTCCGTCTTCTCTACGGGACGCCCGTCCCAAACGACGTCCAGAAACAAAGATTTTATTCTGCGCTAGAATCCGTGCGGATTATCAAGAATCCGCCCGTCCCGATCAAGACGTCCGTCCCATGAAAAATCCGCCCGTCTTGTTCCTCGCTTCTCGGTAATGATTTCTTTCTGTTCTAGAATCCGTGCGGATTCTACATAAGACGCCCGTCTTGCCCATCGAGAATCCGTCCGTCCCGATCGCGATCCGCTCGGATTATCTCATTCACGCGAAGAAAAATCGGGTCAAGTCCAACCCTATCCGTTCGGATTCCCTTCTTTTTCTATATAAACACCCCCCTTCTCCCTCATTTCCTCATCCTACCAAACCCTAACACTCTCTTCAATCCTCAAAATCCCCTTCATATCCTCAAAAACACCCACATCACCCCCATCACCAACATGAGTTCCAAGGGAAAGGCCAAGAAATTGTTTGATTAGATCGGAAAGAAGCGCAAGGGGTCATCCTCTTCAACACCACGAAATGTGATAATGAGGGGAGGTATTAAACAACTCAACAACTTCCAAGAAGTGATCTTCATATCCGACGACCAACGCGAAAATTTCGTCGAGCTTCTAGGTAAGAAATACGAACCTACTCAATTTGTTGACACTAGGGTGTTGGAAATCCTTAAGATAAGGTACCCTACCGAGGCGTTCTTCAATGGCCTTGGCATTGGGGACCTTTTCCATGCTCATGAAGAGACTTACCTTAGTCTCACCCTTGAATTCTTGAGTAGCCTTCGCATTGTAGCGGATGCCCGCAACAATTTAGGCATGGAGTTTAGGTTATGCAACCGAGACCATGTTCTTTCTCTTGAGGAATTTGCCTATGTTTTCGGTCTTCAAATACCCACCGCCTATACCGACAAGCCCGATGATTTTAGTGTGGATTTTCTTTGGAAAGCTATCTCCGGGAAGAACTTTACCAATATAAAGCGTTGCTATACATTTGCTATTCAACACCCGGTGATTCGATTCACCGAACGCTTTGTAGCCGGATGCATCAATGGGAGGTACGAGCAAGATCGGTGTACCCTCATCGACTTAACTTTTCTTGAGTCTCATTTGAATGTTCGAGCGGTGAGGCGTTATAACTTCAATACGCCACTTGAGATACTCAATAGGTTCAATGACTTTGCTCAAGGAACATCTCAACTTAAAACCTTCGTGATGGGAGGTCTAATTACAATGTTGGCAAAACACCTTTGCCCCGGGTTTAATGCCCAAGGAACCTATATTCCTCTTGAAGGGAGGACTTTGATTGATGAGCACACCATTTTCTATAGTCACCGATGGTGTAACTACACTGATGATGGGAGTGTGGAATGGTACACCAAGGGTTGCACTTCGATGATCCTTGAAGGATGGAAGATACCGGGCATCGAACCACGATTGAGTCCATACTCTCCTCCACCAAGCTACCTCCTTGATATCCAAACTCTTGATAATCCCCCTCAAAGGGAAGAGCCACGCCGTCAACCACCTCGTGGAGGGCCGGGGATACAAATGCGCCCACCTTCCTATGTCCCTATCCCACCTTACCCTATTCCACATACCCCTTTCCAACCGGCAATCCCCAACACCCCGGATATTAATGATTTGATGGCACTCATGAATAGAGTGGACCTTGGGGTGCACAAAGGGAGGGAAGACAACTACCTAGCCCTCTACCCCCAATATTATAACATGGCTCAACAAGGGTATATTGACCCCAATGGTCCTAAACCCTCTTGGGCACAACCGGAGCTCTTGTTCCCAAATTATGGGAACCAAGCTTGGGGACGCGGCGATGGAGGGCATTCTAGCCAAGGTGGAGGGTACTCGGGTCAAGGAGGAGCTTTTGACCAAGGAGGATATTGGGGCCAAGCACCCGGACATGATCAAGCCGGAAGCTGTCATGGTTATGGCTATGACTATGATGAGGATGAAGAGTGAAAGAGGCCTACTTCACCACTTCCACTTGTATAATACCCATCTCCCCCTCTCTCTCTTTTATATTTACATTGCATTTAGTATAGCTTTGGCATGCATTTGTATAATATATCATATTGCATTTGCATTATTTAGTTCATATAGTATAGTCGCATTATAATATATCTCACATGATTCATGTAGATAGTTGCATATAGATTAGAATTCATGCATAGTCACTAATGGCCAAACCTATTCATTTCCACACTAGAAATAGTGTTTAAATCGGTTCGGGGAGGTTTGATCATAGGTGACTCAAGCATTAATCATGCATCATATAGTATAGTTTAGATTGCATTCATTTGTTATATATATCATATAGAATTGCATTTAATTAGAGCATGCATTCATTCATATCATATCATTGCATTTGTACTTCAATTCCCATAAAACCAAAAATCCAAAAACATGTTTTTCTTTTTATTCCTACTCCTACATGTACATTGAGGACAATGTCCAAAATAAAGTGGGGGATGGGAATTTATATTCCAAAAATGCATAAAAATTGAAAAATTTTCGAAAAATCACAAAAATATGTCTTTTAATCTCATTAAATCAAAAACCATAAAAATTTGAAAAATCCAAAAATCCAAAAACAAGTTCATTTCCTTTGTAGTGTAGACTTGTATATATTGTATATATTGTGTTTGTTCATCCTTTTTCACATTGATTGACTACGCCACATCCGAGACATGAGGATCATGAAGACCGCATGGTATGATCTTTCCAATCTCCTTTTTCCTCTTTATGTTAATGACTATGTGGCTTTATTTTGATTGATGCGGTAAAAACAATGTGAACTTAGGACTTGCATTTAGTTTATATGGCATATTAGTTGGTAGAAGCATATGCATTAGGATGTATAAATGTTAGTTGCATCATGGCATGTAGTTTGCATGTTAGAAAAATTTTGCGAAACCGTCTACTTGGGAAGCTTGACTAGTGTATATAGGCCCTAGTAGATGCTTTTTGTTCTTAAGACTTTGCTTGTTAGAATACTTGTAAAACACCCTAGGATGTGTCATGCTAGTATCCTTTGACCCATGGTTTAAGGCCGAGTCAAGAGTACCTTGTGGTGTGATAACTCCTTGGCTACCGTTTATTCCAAGGTGACCTTTGAAACCATGCATACTTCCATCATTCATCCATGTTCTACCACATTTTTTGTCATCAAAGGGAATGGGCACAAAAAGAAATCAATTTGAGTTCAATGAAATGAAAAGTGAAAGAAAGTTTGCAAAAATGCATCAAATGGGATTGATTCATGCTTAATCTAATATGTTCACATGATTAAATTGCTTGCTTGTTGTGATGTCAACTTTATGCACATGTTATGTTTGATGAAATGCTAAGCCTATGAATCCTTGCATTTTTACCATCTCTTATCTTTTCAACTTGACTTGTAAGATATAAACCAACTCGAGTCTTGTTAGACCATGCATAGAAGTTGAATAGGAGGAAAGTAAGTCGACTTGTAGGTGTTGTACAATCTAATCGATTCGGCTCCGGGACCCAACTCTTCCTATGAACCGTAAGATATAACCCAACTCGGTTTCTCCACAACATTAATTGCTTGCAACCTTGTGAACATGTTTGTATGATCAACACCATGAATCCCCCATGACCCCATGATATCCTAGCACTTTTAATCAATTGTTTACATCTTTCCTTTTATTGCTTGTTTTACTTTATTGTTTGCATTAGTTTAGACACAACTACAAACCCAACCAAATTGTGACACTGGCATAAATTGATATAGATAGACTTAGAACCCAAAGCACACCGTCCCATGGATCGACCTCGACTTACCGCTAGCTAGTTGTATGTTGAGTATTATAAATGTGTTTGATTGAGAGCCACGACGACACTCCCATCAATAAGTCTCTACAGTTGACGGTTCAGCAGTTTTTAACGACTCTATAACTCGTTTGCATGATTCATATTACTAATTGATTGTTAGTTGTGCATTAAATTGGTTTAGGCTATTCAGTTTGCATTTCGCTCTGAGATTGAACTCGTTCCATTAGGTTTTAGGATCGAGTCTAGTTCTTGCTTGGGGACAAGCAAGGATTTGGTTTGGGGAAGTTTGATGCATGTCCTAAATATGATGTTTTACACCCCATTTTACACGCATTTCAGAGCTCAATTGTGTAGTTTTATGCTACTATTTACCCCATTTCGTCTACTTTCGTATTTTATTGTAATATTGCAGATTTATGCGAAAATGGGTAGAAATTGAGCTAAATCCGTCCCCGAGTACCTTGCACTACATTTGACGTAAAGTATTTACTTAAGGAACGAGCCTGGTGCGCATTTCGAGGCCCGAAAGACAAATCCACGAGAAGTTAAAAGCGGACTGTCAGCTACATCAGTCGATCGACCGCTTCCCTTAGTCGATTGACCAATGCACGACAACCAGAAGCTACTGTTTAAAGCTTACCAGTCGATCGACTGCCTATCCTAGTCGATCGACCACACCGCTATTCTGACGAGAATTAAAAGATCGAGATTAAGGAAGCCCATTGTGTTTTAGGTTTTAGAATAAAGTTGTGTACGTTTA
This sequence comes from Silene latifolia, assembly GCF_048544455.1. Taxonomy (NCBI): domain Eukaryota; kingdom Viridiplantae; phylum Streptophyta; class Magnoliopsida; order Caryophyllales; family Caryophyllaceae; genus Silene; species Silene latifolia. The sequence goes on from NC_133532.1 coordinate 411,761, forward strand.
CCTATATAACGTAACTCATTCCTGATGCTACGGTATCAAGCTTTAATCTAGTTTTATTATCAGAAATTCTTTAGGGTTCATAGTTTGAAATATTATTTCGTACTCAATACAAGTTACTTTTTGCATTCGGTTTTTGGATTATGTCTTTACAATTCCTCTTCACGGTACTATCCTGCTCTTATTTCGGTTTGTTTGCTTTCATTCGTGGTATAGAATTGCTAGGATTAGATCTCCCGAAACCGATTTATCGTTTATGTTATTTGATTGTTTGTTTAATTCAAGCATGAATTCAGTAGTTTATTTCGTTAATTTAGTTGTTGTTTTCATCAATATCATGAGTAGCTAAATTATTCGTGCTAGGATGTAGGGAACCTATAGTTAGGCGGCATTAGAATTAATTTGGCCTGAAATCGCGTGTTGGTCGATCGACCACCATACCTGGTCGATCGACTGACCACGTGAGGTGTTACCTTCGTTTTAATTGATTTAATTCTATATTTGACGAATCGAGTGCACGCGACTAGTTAAATGTTTAGGTTTTGACTGACCCAATAGGTCGAAAGATAGGGGAAGTTGTTAGACCACCAATTAAAATGACTAGATTGGCGAGATCGAAAGATATGCTAGTTTAGCCTTTTGAGTCACTTTTCAGAACGAAAGTCAGTATTAGTGACATTAGGGACCTGTAGCGAGATCGAAAGATGCTATCTGTTAAGAGTGGACCGAGAGGACCTCTTGTTTTCCCGCCTCACGTGTTTGATTTAGACCTACTTAGTATGCTGCCACCGAAACTATAGTGAACCGACCATCCTAGTACCCTTCTTTATATTTGTTTTAATACATTTCTTAGTCTAATTTATATTTCATTGCCTTTAGTTATAGACCAAATCACAGCAAACCCATACACACTGTTACTTTAGGACTAAATTTAGACAACTAATAATTACATCTGCCTCCCTGTGGTTCGACCCTGTTACCACTAGCTTCTGTTAGTTTTAATAGGTTTATAAATATTATTTTTGGTACTCACAACGACGGGTATCACATATGTTGCATAATCAACTCGGCTTCATCGGAGAGTGGAAGAAGATAATTTGGGCTTCGGACATTGAGTCGGGAAATCTTGTTTGGTAGAATGAAGGACTTAGCATCTTTGGTGAGCCACTCAAATTTGTTGTCAAGATTATCATTCTTGACCCAATGAAATTTTTTGATCATAGTGGCTAAATCAATAAGGTTGCCACCTCTAACCGGCTTGTAAGTCTTGTCTTTGTTAAAATCCGGGTTGAAGTGTTTTGCTAGCCATGTTACTAAGCCTCCATTCACTATAAAGGCCGCCCCTTCTTTCCCATGGTCAATTGTAAGCCACCTTTCAAGTAAGAGTTGAAGTACATTGTATTTATTGGTGAACTTCTTGTCGACATTCATGGTTGATTCAAGGTAGATGAATTCGAGTTCGGTGAAATGATTAGTGTCCTTCCTTGCAATTAGACTATTTCCCACAACCTTATGCCATACCCTTATACCCGGATGGTGGACATAAAGGGCACGACACTCATGGAAGGATTCAGATTTTCTTCCGGTGATTGCTTTCCATAGAGGGGCGGGGTAATATTTCGAGGGCTTCTTCACATAAGGAGAATGGTCCTTAAGACCAAATACCTCGCCAAACTCATTCAAAGATATATTTCTACCCTTGTTTTCTAGGCGGAATTCAACATTCTTTCGAGCCTCTACCTTAGTGATTTTCAATGAGCTTATAAATTCCATGGTAAGGGAGGGGTAAGTCAATTCTTGCATGTCAAAAAGTGTAAACAACCCCATAGACTCGAAGAAGTTCTTGGTCCTCTCAAGAACACCCAATTTGGCTAAAGCATCTTGACATATAAACTTGGTGGGCAAAATTGTTTTCTTAGCAAGAGATATAAAAGCTTTCCTATGAGAATCGGTTGTGAAAGTTACCTCCGGATATTCTTGTAATTGCTCAATAACCGGAATAGGAGTAGTAGCTTCCACCATAGGAGTAGGAACCTCTTGAATTTCCACTCTTGCTTGTTATACCACCATAGCCTTTGAGGCTTGAAGAGCTTGTTGCCTCTTTGAAAGATTTGATTTTGTGGGTGCCTTGTTTCCACCTTTAGTCCTTGCCATTGTTCTTCTCCTTGTTAAGAATGTTTCAACAACCAAAGTTTTGCTTGAATGTTTCGAGTATCCTCAAGCTTCAATGAATCCCTAATCGATTTTGGGTTTTTCGAATTTTGCCTTAAAACCCTAGAAAATCGATTCAATTTTTGAGGATTTTGATGTTTGAATGGCTTTTTGTTGATGAAGGATTAATTTTATTGTGTTTAGAGGAAGTTTGGATTTGATTGGGTGAATTTGGTTGAGGAAATTATGTTTTATGGATGAGGGGATTGAGGGTTTTGAATGTGTGTTTGTGTTTTGAAAGAATGAAATGAATCGGGGTAGAGGGGTTTTAAATCCCGTGTTATGGCTTCAGCAGCAGGAGACGAGCGGATTCCTTTTAAGACGCTCGGATTGTAAGTCAGTCGGCTTTAAAGTTTCTAACCCGTGCTGAGATGCGCGGATTCTTCAGGAGACGAGCGTCTTTCAGCAGGAGACGATCAGATTTCTACTGAGACGCTCGGATTGTAAGACAGTGTGAAACTTCAATTTTTGAAACAGTCAAGACACGCATATTTCCAGTGAGACGAGCGTCTTCAGACTGAGACGAGCGTCTTTACCTGGGGACGCTCGGATTCATAGTCAGTATGGATTTTCAATTTCCAGCTCTTCCAAGACGAGCGGCTAGGAGCCAGGACGCTCGGATTATGCCTAAGACGAGCGGGTTCCCTCTGGGATGCTCGGATCTTCTCCTGTACCCACGGGTTCAGTTCCACCCGCGGGGATTCTTCATTCCCCGTATCATTTCTTCTTCATTCCTTTGGTCTTCATTGTGGGTGCACTACGATGGCTCGGATAGCCTAGGCAATTGCTATCCCCACACTAGCCCAAACACTACACATCAAGAAACATTAAAATACCTCCCTCACTTTCTCTCATAATGATAATCTTGATCAAAACATAAAAATGTAAATCCAAAATTAACAAGAATGCAATACAAGAAGTAAAATGCAAGTTAAGTGGTTAGAATATTTACAAATGGTGGTTTAGGGAGGACTCCACCAAACTCTCATTATAGTATAAGATGTCAAGGGAGCATAGCCAAGGTGTTGTTGATGTTGCTCAACACCTTGTAGAAGTAGTCGAAGGCTTGTTCATTGTCATTATAAAGATATTCAATAGACCTTTGCACATTGTGTTCTTCATGGTGGTAACTTGAGTCAAGATAGTCACCAAAGCCTTGGTCTATAACATTGCCAATGTAGGGATTGACTAACCCATCGAATTCGTCATCCCATAGACCATATACTTCAGTAGCTTGCTTCCCTATGGTATCATGAGTTGATGAAAACAACTCCCCTTTCTTGTTGTCATGGCCAATGAGGCCTTCTTCCTTACTTGTCATGATTGGTGGTAAGCTATTCAAGCTCTCATTCTTGTTGAAATTTCCTTTCTCTCCGAATAGAGCATCTTGAAGAGTATCCACTTTCTTTTTCCATATGGGTGGTGATTCCTTACCCATAGTTTGATCATTGTATTGAGATGCCAACTTCTTCCTATCACTTTCTCGGCTATAGTGATCAATCTTGAAACATGGCTCATGTAATCAGGGAGCTCTCATTGTCTTGTCAAGATTAAAGGTGATCGTCTCATCTCCCACTTCAAGTGTGAGTTCCCCATGCTTCACATCAATTACCGCTCCCGCGGTATGTAAGAATGGTCTTCCTAAAATGATAGGAATGTTGGAATCTTCTTCCATGTCAACAATAACAAAGTCCACCGGGATGAAGAATTTACCAATTCTTACGGGCACATCCTCCAATATCCCTAAAGGTGTCTTGTTGATCGATCCACCATTTTAAGCGTAATATTAGTGCATTGAGTTCTCCCATTCCTAGCCTTTTGCACACCGAGTATGGCATGACACTCACACTTGCTCTAAGGTCACATAATGCTTTGTTGATTGTGGTGTCGCCAATGGTGCATGGAATAGAGAAGCTTCCCGGAACTTTGAGCTTTGGAGGTGAACTTCCTTGTAGAATAGCACTACTCACCTTAGTGAATGCAATAGTCTCTAGCTTCCGGATGGATTTCTTCTTGGTAAGAATATCTTTCATGTATTTCGCATAGGCCGAAACATGATTGATCAATTTCGTGAATGGAATTTAGACTTCTAAGTTCTTCACAATCTCTATGAACTTTCCAAGTTGTTCATCAAGCTTAGGTTTAGCTTGACGACTTGGGAATGGAAGTCTAATCACAATAGGCTCTTTTTCTTTAGCCTTCTCTTCATTTTTCTTCTTTGAAACTTCATTGGTGGTGGGTTCTTCTTCCTTAGAGTTCTAAACTCTTTGCTTGTCACTAGCATTCACAACATCTTCATCAATGGGCCTTTTCGGCCCTTCATACCTTGTACCACTTCTCAAATGGATGGCATTCACCATTTCATGTCTTAGGGGATTACCTTGAGATGGTAATTTCCCTTTTGTCTTTGAGAGTTAGAAGATGCTAATTGAGTCATTTGAGTTTATAGCATCTTGGTGTGGGCTAGTATGTTGTTGATGGTGATGTCTTTGGCTTGGCTATCTTTTTGCATTTGGGTGAAAATTCTTGTTGGTTCTTTTGCATTTGGAAGACCGCTTTTTGAACATCAAAGCCTTGGTCATTTGGTTGATTGTATGTAGGTTGGTTTTGATAACTTTGGCTTTGGTTATAAAAGGGTCTTTGAGCTTGATTTCTCATTGGAGGTGGGGTGTATGTTGGTTGAGGGTTTTGAACATTTTGGCTTTTGTATGAAAGATTGGGATGGAATTTGGTATTCTCATTGTAATAGTTAGAATAAGGGGTGCCACTCTTGTATGCTTGGAAATCATTCACTTGTTCAGTTGTTCCCCTATATTCACTTTGGTCATGTCCCAAAGTTCCACAACTCTCACATACTCCACTTGGAATTGAGGATTATGCCACCATAGCATTACCATGTTGTTTGGGTGATTTGGAGGCCTCTTCAAGTTTAGCCATAGCCTTCTCAAACTTCAAATTGATGGTGTCAATATGAGCACTTAGTTGAGCACCCAATTGAGTGATGGAATCTACCTCATGTTTCCCTCCTCTAGTAGCCTTTCGAGGTCTACTATTTTGTGAATTATGAACCGTCATCTCTTCTATTTTGGCCCATGTTTGATTGTCATCAACTTCGGTAAACATACCATTTGATCCCATGTTGAGGATATTGCGGGAATCTTCATATAGACCGTTCCAAAATTGTTGCACAAGGAACCACTCGCTAAGTCCATGGTGTGGACAAGAACGACAAGTGTTATAACAACCCGACCTACGACGGTCGTAACACAACCCAATAAGATGGGATATGTACCTTTGGGCCCATTACTTGTCCTCACTTAAGCCCAAAAGTACAAGGCCTTGTTACTAAGTGGTGGGTGGAATCCCTTATAAACATATCACAACCTCCTCAATTTTCCGATGTGGGAAAACCTTCCTCTCAATAACTTGGGGTGTTACAAGTGTCCTTAAATCTCTCCCATGCTTCATACAATGATTCCTCATCCCTTTGCTTGAACCCGGTGATTTGGGCTCTCAACATATTGGTCTTCTCCGGAGGATAAAATTTCTTGTAGAAAGCAAGTGCCAACTTCTTCCATGAGTCAATACCAAGGGTAGCCTTGTCTAGGCTCTTCAACCATTGCTTTGCGGCACCCATCAAAGAAAAAGGGAATAATACCCATCGGATTTTGTCTTGAGTAACTCCGGTTTGAGAAATAGCATCACGATTGATACGTGCCTAATGTATAGTCTTTTTGACCTATTTCAGCACGTATTTCTATGCAATTCTATACTGTTTTTATAGTATTTTGCCCCGAATTGGCTACTTTGGTGTATTTTGTCCTTTTTGTAGGGATAATCGCGGAAGTAGCGGAACCATACCCCTTTTCGTCCTTTTTGCATGCATTTAGAGGAGACGGGATTGTCCCAGAGTGAGATGTTGCACTTGGAAGTGTCGTTGCACGCATTACGAGGCATTTGGGTGAAGACGTGAGTTGAATTGAAGACCCAAGTGGTCTATCGAGCTGTTTGGTGGTCTATCGAGCTGCTTATTGGACGATCGAGTAGTCCCTAAGCTCCCCAAGGCTCGATCGAGCTATTCCTTACTCGATCGAGTAAGCTGCATTTGACCAAGCCCTCGATCGAGTACCCTTCTGGTCGATCGAGGAGTTTCTGCTGAGATTTTGGTCGATCGAGTGGTTTAACCCACTCGATCGAGAGGATTCCGACTCTATGGGCTTTAATCAGTCCGTGTTTTAATTATTTCCGCATAAACACTTTGTGTTTGGCTATTTAACCTATGTTTTACTAGGTTATTAAAAATTCTCTTTTATCATCTCTTTTACTCTCTAAGTTTCACATTAGACACTGTTACTTCTACATTGCTTGAACTTTCTCTACTGTTACTTTTATTTTGGATTGCTTCACTCGGATTACGGGTTCTTTACGCCGGAATTTGCTTGGATTGTAATTCTCTCTCTCTCTTAATAATAATTAACCTTCTTGTTGCTTTTAATTCTTGTTATTGTTATCATCCTTCCTTGCCCTAATTTCTGTCATTGCATTTTATTATTATTTCGTTGTGTTTTCTGCTGGGAAATTATCTGCTGTTAGATTAATTATGAGTATGAGTAGCTAAACCCCTTCATGTTGGGACTAGGGGATCTGCGGTAGAATAATGACGACGTAGTGAATGAATTAGACGAATTGATTAAAGAGACTCTGTCACTATAGCAATATAACTGTAATTCTCGACCTAGTTGAGTGCACGCTTCTATGTCGCCCATTAATCTGGCTACAATTAATCCTGGATCGAAAGATTGGACTAAATAGGCCTGCTATAAACAGTAGACTACCCTAATGAGGACGAAAGTTAAGTTAGCGGTATTTTAGGGTGGGAAGTGGACCGAAAGGACCTTCTAATATCCGTCTCGCATTAGTTCGTCTGAGTCATTTACTGCTAAGTTGTTGAACTACCGTAGTGAACCGAATTCCCGACATGTCTCCCTCTTATTGATAGTTTAATTCACTTCCTGCTTTACTGCTCCTTGTTTATTTCTCTTCCTTTCAACTCCGTAGTTTAGAACCAAAAATTTAATCAACCCCAATTGTTACCATAGGATTAGAAATAGGTAGCTGTAGTTGCATTACCTCCCTGAGGATTCGATACTCGACTGCCTCTACTACATTTTAGTTGAGACCGTTAGGTTTTATTTTTGACAGTACGCGACAGGACGTGTCAAATTTTGGCGCCGTTGTCTTGGGCAATTGTTCAAATTACTAGCCGTTTGTTTTTAATTCTTCTTGTAGTTTAAGGAACGTCGTTCCTTAGACTATTCTCATATCTTGTCTGTAGTTTCCTCTTATGCGCAGGTCGCAAGGTGGTCCACTACTACCTTTTGATCCCGAGATTGAGAGATCTCTGCACGTAAAAAGGAGACTATTTCAAGAGCAACAGGCAGAGGAAGAGCCCAGTTCTCGTGGTAGCTTTTACGAGAACGAGCTTTTCGAAGACAATCCGCCGTCTTCTCCAGTTTCCAATTCATCGATTGAGTCATTACTTTTCCGAATTTCCCGAAATGGCTGAGGAAGCAACCATTGCTAGTCACTCCGAGCCCACGGTGACAATCTCTATAAAGGGTTCGAATCTGTAGGAGATGCTAGGAAGTTCGAGCCCAAGCCTCGCATACATCAATATGGTCGAGAAAAATCAGTTCGGGAGCTGCAATTGAAGATGCGGCTCAAGATATGGAGACCTTCATTGATTATCGCTGCTCCATACCTCCTCCCACCGGCGTGATACCGATCGATCAAAGAAACTATGTTCATCTTCTCACTCCGCGATCTTTGCAAGGGAGTGGTATAGGGATTTGGACCGAGCTGCTCACGGCATAACAGATTGGAATTCGCTAGCATTGGCGTTTTATAAGAAGTATTTCTCCGCTTCGAGAACCATCGCCATCAGAGCTCAGATAACAAGTTTCAAACAAGGGCCTGACGAGAACTTCCACGGGGCATGGTTTCGATTTAAGAAACTGGTGCGGACCATACCGCATCACGGTTTCGAAAAGTGGAGCCTGTGTAACCATTTTTACAATGGTTTATATGATGATCGAGGGCTATATTAGATCTTTCGCGACCAACGGTCGATTTGCTGACAACTTGGGAGCGACCAAGGGATGGAAAATCATAGACGATTTAGCCACTCATAGGGCTGAATATGGGAATTCAAGAGGAAACCAAAGGAGAGCCGTTGAATCCTCTTCAGTGGCCGCATTAGAAGCCCTTACCGCGAGGTTCGACAAGTACGAACTAGGGGGAGCTCCCAAGGGAGGAATGTACCATGTTAATGCTATGACAGACGGTCCCTTCGTCTGTACGAGGTGCGGGGTAGATGGACATGTCGCTGATTATTGTCCTAGTCTTTATGAGCAATGTGCTGCCTTTCAACATTACAGGCAAAATAACACTCATTACGAGCCGAATATCCACCCCAACCTGAGGTGGAGTAACCAGAACGTACTCAATCCCACCGCCCCTCCAAATCAGCAGCAGCAGCCCTATATTCCTCCACACCAGAAGCAACAAGGCTATCAGAAGCCTCCGTCTTTCAACCCTCCTAACCAAGGTGCTTCGTCATCTAGTGGGGTGAGTGAGATAGGAGAGTTAAAGTCCATGATGCAGTCCATTGCAAAGCAATTACAACAGAAGGACACGGCATTCAAGGCACTTGAGACTCAAGTTGCCCAACTGGCTGAAAATCAATCTTCAAGGAAGCCCGGTCATCTACCGACTCAAAATGACAAGAACCCAAATGAGACGGTACATCTGATAGAGTTGAGAAGCGGTCTTTCTTATGAAAGTCCTAAGTACGTAAATCGGACCCGAGGAAGTCATCAGCGATGATGAACAGTGTTCTGTTAAGAGAAAAGGACCCACGACACAAGAGTTACTCGATCGACTGAAGCTTGATGCTCGATCGAGTGGAAATGGTGAAGAAGCTGGTCGATTGAGTAGTCTTTCTACTCGATCGAAGGAACAGGAAGCTGAGGTCGGTCGATCGAGTGGTAAGTTTGCTCGATCGACCAATGTTGATGAAGAAACTGCTCGATCGAGTGAGCACATTGCTCGATCGAGTGATACTGATAACGGAAAGCTTATTTGAGAGCCTGCTAGTGCTCGTTTAAGCGAGGAATTACCAGAAAGGCCTCGTTCGAGAGGTAAGAAGCGTCCAAAGGACACCGAACTTGCTCCGGAAGACACTTTGGAGGCGAGAAACAAGGGACTCGAGATTCCAATTACGGTTCCCTTCCCGAGGCGGCTGCAGAATACCAAGATTAATCAACAGTTTGGCAAATTTGTCGAGCTTTTGAAGAGTTTGGAAGTTTCCGTGCCGTTCACTGAATTGCTGACCAAGGTACCCTCTTATTTAAAATTTATGAAAGAAATTTTAGCACGTAAGAGGACTATAAATGATAATGAGACCGTAGCTTTGACGAGGTGGGGTCACCCTATTTCAAAATAAGCTACCTCCTAAGCAATCGGACCGGGTAGTTTTTCGATCCCTTGTCACATAGGTATGCAATTGATTGATAATGCGCTATGCGATTTAGGCGCTAGCGTAAGTGTTTTACCTTTGTCTCTAGCTAAGAGACTTGGTGTGACAAAGTGAGTTGCACCAACATGATCGTCCCGGATGGCCGACCGTAGTCTATCACGGCCACTAGGTGTAGCGAAGACGTGCTGTTCGGATCGGGAAGTTCTTTATTCCCGTTGATTTTGTCGTCTTAGATATCCCCGAAGATGTGCACACCCCTATCATTTTAGGGAGGCCATTTTTGTCCACTTTGCCCAAGTGCGGTAATAGACGTCGGGGAGAAGACTTTGACCTTCCGGTAGGGGACGAGGAGCCGACTTTCCATCAGTCCAAGTTCCGGAGGGCTCCCATGCAAGCTCAGCTTTGCAATGCCCTATCTTCTGTTGACCCTATTATTGACACTCCAGATGTGGAAAATATTGCTGTTATTGCTAACCCTCCGCCTCATACTGAGAGCAAAAAGGAGGAAAATTCGTCTTTTTCCTTCTGCAGCAGTGCAGATGAAGGCAAGAAAGGAGTCAAAAGGACAGTGCGACCATTATCAATCAAACTGGAGCCAAGGATGCCAAAGAAGATGACAGAGGGGCAAGAACGAAGGCAGTTCGAACCTACATAGATTGGAACTATGTTCCTCCTCCTCTTGCAAACAGGAATTCAAGCTCATGGAAATCAAAGAGGACGGTCAGTATCGGCTGAAGTGACGTCCTCCGATCGATCGAAGCCCACGAAGGGGCTACTGAAAGCTGATGGGAATTAAACGGGGAAATGCCCCGTGTAACAAATTGTAATAGATATTCGTTTGAATTTCTTTTGAATTTATTTATTACGTTTTTAATTAGGACAATTAGTTTAGACATTTCTTAGCTTAGACTGAGACTATAGACTGTGTTTGCTGCGTATTTGGTATTTGGGATGTGTTTGGATATGTTTTACGCAGGTTTGGGGAAATGCACGCATTTCGAGGAAGTAAAGACGGAAATTCAAAGAAGTCTACACGAGGAAGTCCTCGATCGAGTACTCTTTGTACTCGATCGAGTGGAAGTTGGTTCGATCGAGCTTGCTGGCTACTCGATCGAGGAAGGCCACAGAGGAACAAGTCGATCGAGAGGTCTCTTACTCGATCGAGCAAGGGGAACAGCAAAAGCCCTCGATCGAGTGATTAAATTCACTCGATCGAGTGAAATGAATAGTGGACGGGAGTTTTCTATACTTAACTCCTTATTTCCGTTTCATTTCTAATTTTATCCCTAATTTCTTCTAACACTCCCCTTAATTGCGATTTCCATTTTCCCCCAAATCCCCAATTTTTGCCCAAAATCATCAAATCCACCACCTACATTCTATCACTAGCACTTAATTCTTCAATAGCCCCTTGTTTTCTCCTTCTTTTGTGTTCGTTTTCACGGTTTTCAAAGGGAATTAGGGTTTCGCGGGTTTTTCGATTAAAAATCCGCCTTGGTTGATTGTTATTTGAAGTTTAATTGCTTGTATAGGATCATCATCATCAAGTAAGTGTTCCTTTCACACTCTTTGCATTTTATCTTTAATTAATTCGATTTTCTTGAGGTGATTTGAATTAGGGTTCGAAAATGCCATGTCTAGTCGATTTGTTTCGACTTAATTGTGTTTATATGCCCTTAAATAGCTTGATTGATGATCTTTTCGCAATTCCTCGCTGTTTCTACATGATTAATTCGAATTTTGCGCGATTTCCGCGATTAGGGTTCCTGTAAGTCGAATATGTCGACTGTTAGACGGTTTTATGTTGCCTTGCCTGCTTAACTTCAGTCCATGCTTACTTATCACTGTTGTTAATTGCTTAAGTAGTAACCTCTTTACCCTCTAAGTCCTTCCTGAGACAGTTACAAAGGGATAGTCGGGAATTTTGAGAATTATTCCGTTTGTGTTGTTACACCCAGCCTTTAGGGTCCAGACATGGAAATTTGAACCCACATCATTTTTCAACCCATTTGCACTTGTGGTTCATCAAACCCGAGACACCCATTCCAACCACAGCAGCAGCCATAGCCCTTGGCCTTAGCACCACAAAACAAACCTTTAGAATGATGGTTAACCATTCCAACTTGTTATTACCAAGTTCCACATCCCAAAGAACCACAGCCTTTTGTACCAACCCTAGACACGGGATTTAACAGTACCTTACAGGCTAGAATGGGATACGACATGATACCTTAGGTGAAACCTTCGAGTGTGCACACACAATCAAAATGCCATGTTTATGCACCTTGATCGAACTACGTCGGATTTGATTTCGCTCCACGCGAATACGTAGGCAGTCCTTCAGAATAAGGGATTCAATCCACCCATCATCCAAGTTGTCATCTTGTCGGTTTCTTATGGGTCTTAACCAAGTCCAAATGAAGCCACCTTTGTTTGATCGGTCTTAGCACTCGATGTAGGCTAGGATGAGGATATAGGTTCAGATGAATAGTATTGAGTCTCAGAATGAGCTTTATCTAACGGTGTAGGCAAAGATGCTGAGTCATATAGATGTGGGTTTGTGTTGGGAACAGAAAATATGAAAAACCCGCTGAAAAGAAAGAAGGCGTGGAAGAAAAATAGTAAAAGCCCGCTGAAAAGAAAGAAGGCGGTGGCAAGAAATGATGAATACTCGCTGAAAAGAAAGGAGGCGAGGAGAAAAGTGGCAGAATGTTCCCAACAAGAGTGATGTGTGATGTCCAACTGTTCTCATAAAATCAGTTTGCGTTTAGTGTCTAGGCGAAGCTAACGTTGTTGCTCCATGAGTTTAATCCACCTTGTCAATGCCAAGTGATCTTGATTCCCATGTGCCCTTGGGAGCACGCCCATGCCATACGATATCTCTGTCTCAAGTCTGATGGCCTTGTGATTCCAATTTGCCATCTTTTGGCGCCAGAATGGCTAATTTACATTTCTACCCCCAGCGAGTCAATAATTGAATTAAAACCCGTGCACACTTACAATTTTATTTTCCTTTTTTGTTTTACGGTAGCGGGCTACGCCCACGTGGTTTACAAGTCATACAGAATGTCTGAGTCGTATTTCATGCTCACCCATCAAGGCTCAATTTCAAAAAACAATTTCAAAATTTCAAAATTCCACCAAAACGTTTTGCGAATTATGGATAGATGATCCAAGTAGTGGAATATTTTCGGGTCGATGACCCCAATATTTCGAAATTCAAAATTTCAAATTCAATTTTTGAAGGGTCGATGGCCCAACATACCAAGTGATGTCAAATTTAAACTTCGGGTCGATGGCCCAATTATTCAAAATTTTCAAATTCAATTTTCGGGTCGATGACCCAATCTTTCAAATAATCCAATTTTACGATCGGTGATCCAAGTGTGCTTATGTGATGATTATTGCTAGTACGTTTATGTGTTTCAAATATAGCAGGATATGCTTCAACTGGGGGCTCTAAAGTCTTCGACTTTAGAGCCATTGCAAATCGGGGCTCTGGCCGTTGGCTTGAGACCATTATCAAGATGTAAAGGATGACATCCACCAAGAATTCAATTCAATTACAAGAGTAAGGAATGGAAGAATTCCGTAGCTGAAAGCAAATCATGAAAGCGGCGGCAACCTCCTCGGAAAGTCCCGTCCCATTTAGGCACCTGCCAGCAGATGATAAGCTTTAGGCAAGTGTCGACAGATGATGAATTTCGGACAAGCGCTAGCAGATGATAAATTTTGGGCAAAGGTCAGCAGATGATGAAATTTGGACAAACGCCAGCAGATGATAAACTTTGGGCATGCGTCAGCAGTTGCCGAACTACGACGCGGGTTCGATTCCGTCAGAAATGGATACGTAGGCGCCCGAGGATAAGGCTCAACCCACCATATATGCAATTTATGGGTCGATGACCAACGATGATAATTCGACGCAAAAGAAGCAAGAGTTAATCCCTGACGAAGTTTCAGGTATGATCTCTTCTTATGGCTGGCGAGCTTATATACGCAAGTCTAATGGACTATAAACGACCCGCAGAACCCTCAGGTCGAGAGGGACCTGGGGTATACTTTGACTTTCGCCTTGTCCAAGCCTCAGTCAAAGTGGGGGCTCTGTAGATACCCGTATCCGTCGATATTGGAATTTATAGAGAATCCGACAAACACCCGATGATGATAGGACACATGTATTCGTTAGTTGTCATCGTCATTATTTGGGCTTGTTTTACGATGTAGAATGAGCGTTGTCGACGACGTATTTTATTAATTTAAATGATATTTAAATTAAATGTTTTTTTAAAGTGAGTTCATTTTATTGTTTTAATTTGAATTTATTTTCTTAAATTTATTTTATTGAAAATAAAATATATTTTTTTTGATTTGAAAAATCATTTATTTTAGTGTGTGATTTGAAAAATCGATTTCGAAAGTTGAAAACTCGTTTTAATCACACGATTTGTGAGCTCGTTTTATGCTTGATTTGGGCTCGATTTTCGACGCACTTTCGACCCAACTTCCTCTCCCATAACCCGCGTTTGATTCTTAGCCAAAGCCTACCCCAAACCCTTTGTTTAACCCACCCAAATCTCGTTCCAAACATCCCCCCAACACAGCCCAATTCCTTCCTTTAACCGTGTTTGTATAGCCCATCGAAAGCCCTTCTAAACCGACTGAAACTTGGTCCAAACCCGCAACCCATCACCACCAACCCGTGCTCCACACTAACCAAAACAACCCAGCATCTAGAACACCTCGAAACACTTCCACAAGTTCATCGAAAACAGGCCCCAATACGAAACAGGCCACGACCCCCCTGTTTTCGTTCAGCTCAAACCCGAGTCCAAAACCCGCTCCAAACACCACCTAAACCGGTGCCCATTAACCCTACACCATACCTTAGTATCCTACCCATATTACCTTAGCTTAACCACCAAGCAAACCCCCCATACAAACCCTAAAACCCCCACGAAATAGCTGATGGGCAGCAGCTATGCAAACCGAGCCCGACTGCTTATGGCTCCCTTCTACCCTTCGAAACTCCCTAAAAATACCCCCCCCCCCCTTCACCATACATTCATTCCTCTAAGTTCTCCATACATACTACCGTCATTCATAAGCTTTAAACCCCAGAAAAAAACCCTAATTGCCTCTCAAAAACCCTCGACAAAACCGACTTACAAACTGAGAATCAGTTTGTGTGTCCTCTTTGAAACCCTTCGTTCAACCATCAAACCTCCATTAAAATTCGAGTTTCTTGTTCCAAATTAACCACACAACATCCATCTACATCTAAGACAAAGATTTATGAGCCAAATTGCCCTTGAGAGTACACGAATCCCCTCGAAAAACAGAGTGTTATACACTCTGTTTTCGCGGCTTTTCCTGTCTGTCCAGTTCTGTTTGTGCTCGTTTTTCGTACCCAATAATTCAAAACGAGCAGGGATTGTTTTAAGATCTTTTTTATCCTCTCTTTCTAGTTTTCAAAACATCTTTTAAATCGAATTTTCACCGTGAAACGAGTGAGAAATTGCAGTTTGAAAGTTGCTGTCCAGATTTGCAAAAAACGTGTTGTTTGCGTTGTTTCTTCGTCGACGACGGCCTCTCGAGATAAAATCTACGATCGATTACGACCCAAGACGGTGTCAACGATACATGTAGGTTGAGGGTGCATCAAATCCTCCTCTTATCCTTTTTATTTCGTTCTTTTATGTTTGTTTTTTTATTGTTTATCGTTTTGTTTATCGTTTAATATCATTAACTATGAAACTAGTTTAGTCCGAGTATGAGTTAAAGTACCACCACGAACACCCGCGTTGACTTGAGATGGTAAAGAAATCCGCCACATCGGTCGGTCGTACACCCCGTCTCATTTACATATCCTCGTGTTCAAGGTAGGGCATTAATAAAACGATTTCTAACTTCGTTCCTCGCTTTTGACCCCTCGTTTGTTTCGACCAATTCGACCCACCCTAGGACCCGTTGTATGTTAGTTCGACCTCTGATTGTTAACATATGACTCATTTAGATGACATTAGATCAATTTAATAACCTAATTAGAGACGTTAGGTGGCTTCGACACAAGCATTAAAATCAACTAACAATTCTGTAACTTAATTGAATGCATCTTTCTCTTTCACATAATTTCTCGCTAGTATAAGAGTGCGTGATTAGCATCTTCTTATTAACACTCGATGAGTTAAATTAATTAGCGAACTTGACCTAATTCGACCCTTTAGGCCGTGTAGAGCACTCGGTTTTAGGCAAAGCTTTCTGACCTCTTTTATCATCGTTTTCTAATGTACATCCCGCATCGCTTCGCAAATCTATCTAACCTAATGAATTTAACCTAGGAACTAGGGTGGACGTGGCTTTAGGCCGTGAGGGTGGTCGTGCCTCTTCTTGTTTCGTTTGTTTTCTATCATTTGTTCTTTGTCGTTTCGTAGCTTGTAATTTACAGTTTGTTCATCGAGTTGTAACTTTCATGTTTGTTTTACTTTTATCGAGTCAAAACTTCTTCAAAAACCTTAGTCTTGTTTGGTTAGATGGTTGTGCCCCAATGCATGTAAGAGCGTAGTAAATTGCATGTTGTTTAAAGCAACATGGCCCGATTTATGCTAATGCATGCTTTGGTGTGTGACCCAATGTCTAATTCGATAAGATTAAGCGAACGCACGCATTACGAGGAGTGACCCAAGGCCGTGAGTCATGTTAGCCGTGGACCACCCCTCTTGTGCACGTTTCCCTAGGCCGAATTGGCCGTGTAATGTGTCATGTACGGTTTTGTGTATAGCGTTGTATTTTAGATGGAGTCGTATCTTTAATTTATCGTTGTGTCGGCATGAAATGCCTGGGTTGTAATAGGATAGATCCCAACGGCTCCCCCATTCCCCTTTAGCCTTGTTTGCTTTGTATGTTGTTAGATCAATCAACCCACATGCTAAATTACAACTTTGACAAAGTTAGTTTAGTTGCATCTAAATCGACATAGAAACTTTACATGTTAGGGTTTTGGAAAACAATGTTTGCATATCGTATATCGTAGTAGCTATGACCTTGTTTGAAATCCGATACTTGACTTAGTAGAGGCCGTTATTGACGGGCAGGGTTAGGTGTCCTTATGGGCTTCCTAACACGTACCCTCACCCCTTACTCAAGATCTATGGTTTGTGGATCCGTCTAAATACCATTGGATTACGAGAGTCATTCAAATCGAGTGATATAGGGTACAAGTCTTTATCTTTAATCACTCGTAGTCGATTGGCTTTATGCTTTTCGATGAAAGGTGTAAAGTTGACTTGAACGGTTCCAAGTTCCCAAAAAACTTGGTGGCGACTCTAATTTGTCTTAATTCGATTCGAAAGAACCTCGAGTCGATTATGCCTAGTGTGGATGTAATACCCGGTATTTTAATATGATATTATATTAGGCCGAGTTACCAGCTGGGTCGTGTAGTGTATTTGTGACTCGGGTAATTATGTGACTCGGGTTTTAATTAATCTAACTAGGCTAGGCCCGTATCGTCTTAATAGCACCTATCCTATATGTATAACTCATCTAACCAAACCCTAATCTCCCTATCACCATATTCACTTTAACCATAAGAAAAGAGAGAAAAGAGAGAAGAGGGAGCCGTGTGTGAAGGGAGCCGCGTGAGGCATTGCGAGGCGATTTCTCAGCCTATTCTCATCCTATTTCGTAAGTAGACTATCCTATTACCTCTTTATTCAATTATTAGCATAATTATAGTAGTAGTGGAATAATTTTTGTAACCCTAGAAATTGGTTTGGGGGTTTTGATTATAAATTGTATGAGATAAATGAATAGAATAGTTACAGCAATTTACAGATTCGTTGGTCTGTGTTATTTGAGTGTTTTACCTGTCTTAAAATCGTGGGATGCAAAAAGTTAAAGAAGAGACTCATGTTTATTCCAAGCCTAGTTTATGCCTGTGAAAATTTGTAGCATTTCACCATGTAGTTTTTCCTGAAAAAATTATTTGTGAACGTCTATCTAAAAAGTCCGCGAATCAGTAGAGGCTGAAAGATTACTTCTAAAACATAATTTAGATATTGAATTGGTGCTGGGTATTTTTCATATATTTAATTTAAAGAGTTTAGATGAGTTAGGCGTTGGTTTTACTTAAATATCATTTGCCAAACTCGTTTTATGAATCAATACTTTTTATGCGACGGTTTCTGTCAGTTTTTGGAAATTAGTCTGAAAACCCTTGATAAGTTTGGAATTTGAGAAAAACACGTTCGATATAATTTGTAGCTAAGACTCATGGGGTTCCAATTCAATTGGCCTTGCATCAATTCGAATTTTCTGGAATTAGTTATTCATTTTATACCGAGTCTGCCATGTGCAGGAAAAATCAGGGAAAGTCGTGTTTGTTCCTTAAGTTGATATTCCTATTAAATTACGATGAGTCTAGGTTATGTGAATGATTAATTGACTGAGTAGGTGGTAATTATACATAATTATTTTATGTAGGTGATGGATATGTGAAGGGTCATAACCGATTGCTTGTGCGTGCTTGGATTGCGAAAAGGTAGGGAAATACACTTGACTTATTATCGTTGTTGTTGAATGGTGTTGATTTGTTGTGTTTCGTATGACCAAGTTGTGAACGTTGACTTATTTCGTGGTTGTTGCTTTATGCTATGACTCATATACTGGATTGTGATTGATCGAGTTGATCGTATTGAGTATGTTATCACAACATTTTGTAGCTGGCATGATTTTATAATTGATCAGTTCAATGGTATACGTATTGCATTGCATTGTTTACTGTTAAGCATTTCATGTGCATTGGAGTTGGAGGATAGTGTGGTGGTGACGAGGTTGTGATACGTTGTGATGTTGTGATAAGGCCCGGGCGGGTTCTGCGGACACCGCCCTGGATAACCTCAAACAAGCGAGTGGTATATCGGCGACGACGTCGATTGATAGTCTCCGGGGATCGGTATGGTGGGCGTTCGGGTTATGAGATATGAGTTGAGATGGAGGTGGAGGTGACGGAGGAGCATGCATATCATATTTTGTTGTTTCATTGTATTCCCTATTCAACCTCGTGGTTGACCACCGTGTTCGTGAACACCTGTGGCGATCCAAATATTGGGAGCGAGACTTGTGAGTTTATGAGCTAGGATGGAAGCTTGATGGGCGTGAGACACTGGATCAGAGGACTTAGTAGCTAGATCATCATTTAGAAGACTTTCACTTTCATTTATGTTAGTTCTTTGTAATTTGATGTAAAAGAGGTTTTGTAAAAATTAAGTTAAAGAAATTATGTAATTTGCCTTGGAGTTTAATTTGCTATTCACTACCTCGGGAAATCGAGATGGTAACAGTCCGGTTTATTAGGGAATGTCTTGCTAGAGGCTCCTTTATAAATCGGGGAGTTACAGTGGATCTCGAAGACAGAGTTCCCGAGGGCCTTGTCCACAGTTACCTTACCGAGGCCTCTCCACCCGAACCTACTACTAGGTCGACCGCCGCCAGTAGGGAAGCATATGAGGCTTACCAAAAGGAGTCCGCCGCAATGAAAAATGTCTTGATATTTGCGATGGAGGCGGATATCCAAAGGAGAGCCTTTAAAGTTGGCAATGCTAATGAGATTTACTCCAAGCTTGTGACAATGTTTTCACAAACTCCGCGGATCGTCCAATACGAGGCGGCCGCGGCATTCTTTGATCTCGACTTCAAAGAGGGCCAAAAGGTTAGCCCTCATGTGCTCAAACTTATGGAGCTTGTCAAGACATTGAAGATTCAAAAGGTTGAAATCCCCAAAGAACTCATTGTAGATAGGATTCTACACTCCTTGTCCAAAGTCAAAGCGTATGTTCAATTCCGGGTGAATTTTAACATGCAAGACAAGGATGTGTCTCTTTAAGAATTGCACAAGTTACTTGTGCAAGCCGAGAGGGACATCGGGTTAAATGTGAACCCTCCAAAGGATGTGCTTAACATAAGCACAAAGAGTAAAGGGAAATTCAAAAAGAATGGGAGGAAGGGTAAGAAGCAAGCTCCCACTTTCACCAAAGCTAAAGCTAATGATGCTAGCACTTCGAAAATCAAGAAGGGTCCTCTTGATAAATGCCATTATTGTAATGGTATGGGACATTGGAAAAGAAATTGTTCCAAATACCTTGGTGATATTAAGGCTGGAAAGATTACACCAGTAGGTAAATGACTATCCTTTCTTTTATGTTTCTAATTCAACTATCGTATTGTGATATAAAGTTGTGATAATGTATCTCCCTTTTTATTGTAATAAGGGCCTCCACCAAGCAAAGACAAAGGAAAAGAAAAGCAAGCTTAAGAAACCATCGAGGAGCTAGGAATAGCTTTCATGGAGCTTCACTTTTCATTGTCTTATTTAAATTATGTTTTGGATTTTTAGAACCTTAAGTTTCCGTGTTTGACATGGAAAGGTATTGTGGATAAATGGTTGTATTTTGGATAATGGTGACTTGGTTTGCAACCCAAGTCACCCGTTTTATCATTTTATCCTTTGTTCTAAAATTCGTGTTTAAATGGTTACTCTTAGAAACATATAACTTAAAGTGATCTAATAGACAAATATAATGACGAGTTTCATTATATGTCAACATGCTTAAGGCTTGTGTATGATCATTTATAAAGTGATTTTGAGTCTATGAACTCTATCAAAAGAATGTCAATCACCAAGTACACTTACGAAATCTAAAACTATTAGTCAACCTATGAGATAGTTCTCCTTATCCTTCAAATTCATTATTTGTGTCTCATATGCTATCTTTGAATCTCTAGTGTATTTATTCTAAAGATAGAGTGGGAGAAAAATGAGGACACAACACACGAGGCAAGATATATTGTGTACTTGTGTAAATGAGATCTACGAAGGTAGAATGATTTGAATGAAGGGTATATCTATTCACATAGTATACCCAATAGATGAGATCTATGGTCTCAAGTAAGTTCTATATGACTATAGAGACAAAGTGAAGTAATCATAAGAGTATGTTCTCAAGATAACTATACGAGGAGACCAAAAGAAAGTTTTGGAAGAAAAATGACTAGTGTAAAGTCTTAACAAGAGTTTTGACTAGTTTATGAAAATTTTGACCAATAGTTTCAACCTTGATATTTACTTAAGAGCCTAAATGAATCAATGTAACATCCTAGTAATAAGCGATATTTATGACTAGAGGTTGCAAGGATTGATATACCGATATCCAGGGCCACTCGAGGAGTAATGAACTGGAAATGCGTGGCCACGCTCAGAAGGTATCTATGGTAGATAATTCCGATCAATCAGTTATTCTCCAGATCGAGGAAACCACTCTCGATATGATCACTTGGAAGTACGACCCGAAAGTCACCTTGCATTGAGTGGGAGGTAGTAATAGGACAAGAGAATTGGTGACGCACACTTGTTGAGGACAAGTGGGAGATTGTTGGAGTAAGTGTCCCCGACAATAATGCGATCACAATTGTCGATCATGATGATCACATATTTAAATCTCATATTTAAGAATACATGAGGGAAAGTAATATTTTACAGTCAACTGGTCCACACATATCAGTAATGATTGGCTGACTAGAGTTTGACATTACTGTTATGCGAGGGTGGTGATCAGTTGATACCCTGAGGTCATACCTATAGGGTAATACTCTTAATTGATTATTTATTAATCGTATGCCGATATGAGTTAATTAAATTGCTTAAAATTGACGAATGATTTTACGAGTAAAATAACGTGTCTCATTGTAATTCGATTAAATTAGATACGGTTTAAGTAATCGAATTGTTTTATTACTTCGATTAAATTATTGTTTACGAAATAATTGAAGTAGAATGAATAATTTATTATAAATACAAGTTGTTGTAATTTATAATTCGATAAACCATTTTGGTACAAGTAATCAAGAATTACTAGTTAATTTTGTATGTGACATAATTTATTAATATGTTGATTTTTAATATGTTAAAAATGCATTATATTGTGACATGTCATGTAACATGTGACATATGACAAAATTGACAAATGACAAAATAAAATGGACCTTCCATTTTACGTTGGGTGTACCGAAAATGGGGAGGGTTAGGATTTTAAATTGTGTTGATTATTTTAAATAGAAAAAACAATGATCACTCTAGTATATAGCCATGCAACCCTATAGGCTTTTGAGAAGAGCAACTTTTGCATGCATTGGCTCCCAAATATCTGACCCTCCAACCGGTTTTCCTTCATGAAAGGCCAAGGGTTTTTCCTCTATAATTATTCACTACTTACTACATAATTTTCTAGTGTTAGAAAATAACATCTACTCTCTACAATTTGTGAAATATTTTAGAGAAATAAATACTCATAAAATCCTCTCCTCTTAACCGAAAAAGAAGAGTACAAAAATCATATTTTTGTGTCAAGTTTAAGTAAGATTTAAATTAATACTAGATCATATTAATTATTATTATTAAGGGTGTTACTTTGGGTATAATTCCTTAGGAGAGATTCTCCACTTGAATCTTATTCTTCCACCTTTGGAAAGCTCAAGAACTAGTAAGAAGGTGAACTTACTAGTGCCCATATTCCGAAATCATCAATGTAAGAATTGATTTTCTCCTTATACTTGTAATTGTTTTGCATGCATACGATCCGATTTAATTAAATGACTAAATTAAACTATCATACTATGAATATGTAAACATTTGAGATTAATGAATCCCAACATACCATCGCACATACTCACTACGACCAGGGGAAGGTGGCTCACGTCCATCTTCCCCCAGCCCGTTTCTTCCTTCGTCTCGTAGGAGGGACGATCTTTGGCCGCCGCAAGCCTAACAACGTTAACAATGTTGAGTTGTCTATTTTAGGGGGCTTTTTGAAAATTGATAGCGTTGGCCCCTTCGTTCTTAACATTGCTTATTTGACAGCTCAACAATTTAACGTTGTTAGGCAGAAGAGGACATGCCCAATTTCCTGTGCTGGGATAGCATCCTACATTGCTCGTACCCTCTTCACTAACTTCCCCCGTGGCTTGACACATGTAGATAAGTATGTGTACCTAGATATTAACGCCATGCAGGCAATATTTTGGTTAGCTAAGGACTAGCGGACTTGGAAGATCTGTGGTTCCGAGTCCGTGACCTTACCGTTTCCCGACCTACCCTGTCTTTCACCTTTGACCACTGTGTCAGGTAGGTTGCCTCCACCCTTACCTTCTTACCTCCTTACACTTGCTCCTTCCACTTCTTCCGCTTGTAAGAAGCGAAAGCGACCAGAGACCGGAGAGGGGTCCACACCGACTCGGGCTGGGCAGACGTCCACGTCCACGCCCACGCCTACACTGACCCATATCCCTACTCCTTCTGTTACCCAGCCGGATTTACCGACTAATTTTGTTCCTCCTCCACCCTTTGAGGTGCCCGAGGTCATGGACCAAAGGCGTCGTGATGGTTTGCTGCTTCAGATGTGCAGGAGAGTGGCTCGTATGGAGCGGGATCAAGCATTTTCCTTGCTTCCTCTATACGAGTACCACATGCGGAGAGGACGTCCCGTTCCAGAAAGCTGGCCACACCCTTCTTTCTATCGGTACCCGGTGGAGGGGTACCCACAGCCGGAGAGCGAGGCGAACACAGCTGAACAGGAGGAGAGAGCTCGAGCTGACGAGAGGAGGAGACGGGAGTAGAAGCTAGACCCCGACTACACGGTGGTTGGTGAGGAGGAGGAGGAGGCTGACGAGTAGCTGCTGGTCTACTTATTTCCCCAGTTTTCTGGCTGGTTTGGGGAAATTCGCTTATTTTGTATGTATTTTGGCTTTATTTATTTTTCATCTCCATTTATTTATTTATTTCATTCATTTATTGGCTGTAATTATCCCGTTCCCCGTATATTCTGTTGGTGTATGCTGAAGGACAACGATGGCGTTGTCCGTTTTGGTTTGGGGAAGGTATTGCATCCTGTGAGTCTACATTTGCATTTGTTTTTGCATTCACGTTTATTTTCTGCTTGCATTTGTTTTTAATTTCAAAAAATGAAAAAAACAGAAAAAAAAAAAAAAAAAATTCAAAAAAAATATCACGTTTATTTTTGCATTTAGGTCGAGCCAAAACGGTAGATTTCTGTGATGATTTTGCACTATAACTTGTCATTCCACTTAAGCCTTGCAACAAATTGGCATTTTATTAGTTTTTTCATATGCATAATCTACGAGTTAATGTCAAAAATACAGCTGAGCATATAGACTTGACCTGAAAAAGTTGGCAAACGACTTCAAATTTCTAAGTTATTAGAGCCGTATAACTGTTGTCATTTATGACTAGTTCATGTAGGAATTGAGAGTAGTATACTCCTTGCATAACATGTTCATTAATTTGTACTTTTATGAAATTCGATTGCTTTTTGCTTGCATACATTCGGGTTTGTGGTCGATGTCACATGTAGGGAGGGGCTTGCAATATTCCCTTTCCTTCATTTTCACCCTTTTGGCTCCACATTAGCCAAACTTAGCCTTTTGACCCATTAACTACACCCAAATTAAGCCTGCCTGTCAAGCTAGTTTAGTGTATTTTTGCGGTATATTTCCCATTGATGCGAGTTGGCTTGTTTTATATTATTCGGAGTTGGTAGAAAAAGAAGAGAAAGGAAGATATGTTGGATTTGAAAAAAAAAAAAGAACTGAAATGAAAAATGAAAAAAGAAGAAAGTCGTGGGCAGGAAAATGAGAAAAGAAGAAATAAAAAAGAGAAAAAGAACAGACCGTGTAAAAAAGGGAAGTTTGTGACGGTCTTACTCCTATGCGTTACTTATATCTTTTGAGGAGTTGTTGTGTTTGGTTGAGTGAGTTTTTGTGCCAAAGAAGGGCGCTTGTGATTGATTTTATAATCGGTTGAGAATCGGATTTGCTTAGTATGGTTTTGTTTAGGTGCTAGCTTGACGCTTTACCTCCACTTTATCCATAATTGTTTTGCCTTTTCTTACTCGTAGCCTCACTTTCCCATAATTTTTGTAAGACCTCAGCTGTGACAGACACTGTTTGGTTGGAATGTATGTATGGTGATTAGAATAGTCTATCATTTTAGTTGCAAGCATGCTTATGTGGGTCGTAGTTTAGGTGAGTGACTATTTTCTCTTCTTCTCTTACACCTCTATTCTTACCCTTTGCTTCATGAGAGAAGAGTGACCCATGAGAGTCCAATTTTAAAGGTCTTGCAAGGTTGACAGTTCAACTTATTAATAGACATCATACAACTCGTTTGTGCTTGACTGTTGTAGCTATAAATGTTAGTTTTGTT
This sequence comes from Silene latifolia, assembly GCF_048544455.1. Taxonomy (NCBI): domain Eukaryota; kingdom Viridiplantae; phylum Streptophyta; class Magnoliopsida; order Caryophyllales; family Caryophyllaceae; genus Silene; species Silene latifolia. The sequence goes on from NC_133532.1 coordinate 436,783, forward strand.
TGCATTAAACGGTTTAAGTTGACAAGTTATAGCTAGCTCTGAGTTTTCATATCCGTTCCATTAGTTTGCATTTAGTTTACTCGAGGACGAGTAAAGGTTTGGTTTGGGGAGAATTGATACGTGCAATTTATATAGTCTTTTTAGCCTCTTATTGCACGCATTTCCATGTCGATTTCATAGTTTTGTATTGCAAAATGCCCCGAATAGGCTACTTTGGTTTTGTTTCGTCTCATTTGCAGCAAAAAGGACCTCAAAGTGGTGAAATCGTGCCTTATTCGTTCCTCCTAGCATGCATTTATGGAGATGGAGGATTTAGAGCGGAAGTGCCATGCCTCGGGAAGCGTGAGGGAGTCCTTAGAAGCTAACCAAACGAAGATCAAGCTGTTTTCAGTTGCTGAGTACTCACTCGAGAGCCCTTTTTTTCGATCGAGTGGTTTTTACGGTTCAAGGTGTTCGATCGAGTCCCTGCTGACCTCGATCGAAGGGTGCTAACCTGGAGGCTCTTGATCGAAGGCTGTTTTTGTTCGATCGAGAGGATTTGCTGAAGAATTACGCGATCGAGAGGTTTAAAATGCCTCGATCGAGTACTTTGCTGATTTACACAGGATTTTATTCCGTGATTAGTTTAGACTTTTGTTAATAAACGCTTCCCTATATAAGGTGTTGGCGTCATTAGGTTAAAATATCTCATCTTTTATCATAATTTACGCTCTTAATCAGTCCCTAATTTTCTTTAAACAGACACTTTGTTTTCCTTCCTCCTTTGCTACGTTACTCGTGTTCTTATTGCCGGATTCTTATCTTTGTAATCCTTTTTACTCTTTACTCTTAACTTAATGCTTCTTGTTTTCTCTTCATTGTTTTGCTTCTTAATTTCTATTTAATCATTGTTATTAGTTTATCCGATATTGTTCTTTATTACTCTTCTATAATGTCTCTTGTTAGTTTATTCATCGTTGTTATTGTTAGTATCATTAATAGCATGAGTAGCTAATTCTCTCTATGTTAGGATTAGGGGAGCCACGGTAGTGATTTGACGACGTTGTGAATAGGTTAGATGATTAAATTGTGAGAATTGTTTTATGACAATATAACTGTAATCGTTAAGTTGAGTGCACACTTCTGAACCCGTTAAATTGGTTAAATTCAATCCTAGATCGGAAGATTGGAATGAACAGACCTGCTATGAACAGTAGACTACACTAATGAGGACGAAAGTTAAGTTGGTTGTAATCTAGGGTGGATAGCGGACCGGAAGGACCTTTCCCTTACCCTTCTCACATTAGATCGTCTGAACTATTTACAACTGAGTTAATTAATCGCCATGGTGAACCGAATTCCTAGCATACTTCTCTTTATCTGATCACATTTTTAATCCTCTTTACTTTTACTGCTCTTTTGTTTTATTCTCTTGCTTTAATCCTTTTTGTAATTAGAAATCAATTTAAAACCCCATTTGTTACCAGACAGACTTAGATAGCATATAGATATAATAGCCTCCCTGTGGAGATCGACCCTACTTCCGCTAGCTTTTGTTAGATGTCCAAGGTATTTATTTTTGGTACTAAAACGACGGTATCAACGATAATACCAAATATTATGATGAAATCCACAAATTTGTATCAAATACTCATGATGTGGTAATTAGCAAGAATGCAATGTCAATGTCATAGATATTCATGAAGGAATATGTTGGAGTGACACGACCAACTTCCTTGATCATTACTTATTTGGGGTTTGTCTCTATTTTAGTGTCTTAACACTTTCTCTTTCGAGCCTAGTTCGATCCTTATTAATTAAGATAGGTACTTACTTCTTATTGCTCCCACTGACTTGAAGAATTTCTACTTGATGAAGACTTATCTTCATTTAAATTCCTAGTTAATCCTTCACAAGGGTTAACTCTATCGTGGTATTTAGTTAATCAAAATTTCTACCAAATTAATTTAACAATTTAACATTGTCATGTTCTTAACAACTTAAGTGCTTGATGACAAGTGTTTAGGTTGAGCAATAAGACTTTTGAACCGTGGATGCATAGAAGATATTATCAAAACATATTTTGACTAATCATTACTTCTATTCATACTTCTTCACAAGAAATCATACATAGGCATGTTAGGAATTTAAGATGCTAATCTTATATGACATAGGACAACTCCTATGAAGTTCTATGGAATAGAACGATTCCTATGGAGCTAGTCCATGCCCTATTTAAACGGTTCAATTGAGGCTTTTTAGAAAGGAGATTTTATTAGTCTTTGGCTATAGTGGTTTAATGGAGACATAAGTTAAAATCGAAATGACATTGTATATATGTAGGAGCAAAGATATAGAACAAATTTAACCAATGAAATAGTGGGAAAACTAACATTCATCGTAATATATGAAAACTTTTAGAAAGTTTTAGCATTTATATAATGACCTCCACCCTATTATAAAAACGATTCCAAGACCCAAATTCATACTAGCTCGATTGTGGCACAACGGTCCCTCTATAACCTTTACTAATACAATTTGGTCGGTTAACTCGTTTAACCGATTGCACACTTAGAACTCTCGGTCGATGAAATTACATTAAGTTCATCTTTAGCCCGAACCTATTGGGACAACGGTCCCTCTAATACTTTCGTTGAGATCAACCAAATTTCGAAATGAAATAACATCTTATTACCCCACTTACCCAATGTTAAAAGAAAGCACCCCGGTATAATATTTCAATACCGTATTGTACCCCTAATGAAATTGGGATTCATGAGTTCATACTAGTTGGTAAGGCTAAGTCTCAAATTTTAGAAATGTGAAGGTCTTATCAATTTATTATCTATCTCTTTTAAGTGAACTAAATTAGTGATCTATCGATAATTATAATTGACAAGGTCGATGATTCGATATAAAAAGATATGCATGTGATGTTATGGTGATTTGGCATGCATGCAAACATATAAAATAGAACATGTAAAGAAAATCAATTTCCTAGTATGACCTTTCCTAAAATAGAAAATCTAATAATGTATTACATATTCGGAAACCAACTCCTTTGGTCCCTTGAACTTCATGTGACACGCCTCCCAAGGAAACACCGTTTTGATCGGAACTCCTTTCCGAATGGCCCCGTCTTTAGGAAAATTCGGAATTACAAAATAATAATAAAATACATAGCTATTCCTATTATACATTTGTAATAAAAATTTAAATCTATTAAATTATAAAACGGTGATGCGAGATCACAATAAAATTACAACCGAATCGATATTCCCTTACATTACGGGCAATACCGATTAAAAACTAAGGCCATACTAAGACAAATTACATGGTTCAAAATTACATAAATTTAAATGACATACCTCTATAAAAATGCAGCATTATATATGTATTCAACATGCAAAAATGAATGTGCCAAATCGCCTTACTAGATTATATCGTATATCGCTTTGGTTTTATGAAAATGCGTGATTTTTAACTTATTAAAATCACAAAACAATACCTAAATCAAATTTAAGTCCAAGTTAATTACTCAAACTGTCTTAGGACTCAAATGTTAGTCCACACTAAGATTTGACAATAATCTAACTTGGTATTACATTATTGCTCATTATAATTTTATTACTCTTAACAATTAAGAAATAATTCCCAATAAATCATAAAAAATTGAAAAAAAATCGAAATCAAAATTTTTTAAATTCTGGAATGTGACCAAGATCCCAAAAATTCAATAAAAATTGCTCACAAAGCTTTTTTAATTTATTTCATGAATAAATAGCATAAATCATAATTTTTATAACTTAACTCCAAATTAATCACAAAAATATGAAAAATTAAAAATAAAAATTTTGAACATACTATAAAAATTTCTAGATCCTGGAAAAACATAAATTCAACTAAAAAATTTCAAATTTAATTTTATGACTAATAAAGTTGCCTTTTATCGATTTTATCACATAAAAATCAATAAACACACAAAATTAACAACATTAACTTTTCTATTTCACACCTGATGTTCTAAATATGTGTGCAACTTTGGAACAAAATTTCATGCCATAAATTTCGTTTTAGCTAATTTTAGCTTATATAATCTCGATTTATTCCATTTTAACCATTAAAATCATAAATCATGCAAAACTAATCACATTAACCTTACCTTTTACATACAATAAGTAAAATATGCATATGAGATCATATTAAAATTTCATGGCCAGAAACATCATATAACTATTTTTAGTTATTAAATAACCATTTTACTCAATAAAATGTTATTATTATCCAATAAATTATAAAAGTGAGCAATAAAATTCCATAAATCATCTAAAATGACCTACAACATTTTAGGACCAGAATGTATACATGCATGAAAAAATTTCGTGCATATACTATATAAACACAAATTTCCGGTTTTTATTTTAGTCATCTAATAACTCGTAAAAAACTCAAAAAACGATTTGCATGCAACAACAAAGCTCTGATACCAATTGTTAGGTTCATTAACCCCTAATTAGACTCCTCTAATTAGTTTCTAAATTACTCACTAATTTAGAATAATAGATCTAGTTACATGCAATATGTAAATAAATGAAATAAGAAGAAAAACGGTTTTACCCTTACAAAATGGTGGACCGAATTTTGGGCACAAGGTAGGACACCTTCCTAACCTTGTTCTTGAGCTCAATAACATTAGGATTATCCTCCAAAAACCAAAGTTCCATATTAGGAACTCTCCTCTTAGTTGCACCCAAGACTATCCCATAACACTAATAATATCATTAACTAGATAATATTACTAGTTACCTTAAATATTAAATCTAATATTCATTTTATTACTACCATAGTAATTTTGATGTAAATATTAGATTTCTAGAACAAATTTTTAGCATAAAAGCAAATTTTATATATGAGATCTAGAGAGAGGTGTTTTTCACAAAAAAACATAAGAATAAGAATGATAAAATTAAGAATTAATTCTCATCTTTATGGCAGGGGGCCGGTTTTCTCTTCTCCAAAAAGAGGCATGCTCATGCTTTTTGTCTTATCAAAACAATAGCCAGGTATCTAGGCTTGTAAGATAATGATGGTGTCTAGTGCATAAATAAGAACACCCATTATTTCCCTTAACCACCCAATATTTCGCCCCCCATAAGAAAATGGTCTTCCATTTTACAAAAATGTCTTTTGTCATATGTAATGTGTGACATGTGACACATAACATGTCACTAGTCATATAAATGCATATTTAACTAATTAAATATCATTATATATCAAATAAATTACATTTAACAAATTAACAAGTAATTCACAATTACATGTATATAAAATGGGTCACATTAAGTATAGTTAATATAATCTACAACATTATGCAATTATGATTAACTAATTACTCTTATCTCAAATGTTTCATAAACATTAATCAATTTTAGTAATATAACATATTAATCGCTAAATTGAATCTCATTTAATCAAATTACAATAAGGTATATAACTCTCACTCATTGATAAAAATTTGTTCAATTTAAGGATTTAACAAATCTGTATCAACATATAATTAATTAACTTATCAGTTAAGGGAATTGTCCTATAGGTGTTACCTTAAGGGATCAACTGATCACCACTGTCAAACGACAGTAACGTCAAACTCTAGTCAGCCAATCGTTACCGATTAATGTTGATCAGTTGACAATATATTGAATCATCCCTTTTGTATTCTTGTTATGAGATTTAATATGTGATCGCACTATTGTTGAGGACACATACTCCAACATAATACTTCCATGATTTAGAGACTACCTTAGCCAAAATCTCTTTTAGTTCCCTATTAGAGACCTCAACCTGCCCACTAGTTTGGGGATGATACCCCAAACCGCGACAATGTTGGACACCGACCTTAGACAGTATAGCTGTAAGTTTCTTTTCTTTAAAGTGCATTCCCCCATCACTAATGACAACCCTAGGAACCCCAAATCGGGGAAAAATAATGTTTTTAAACATTTTAATCACAGTCTTGGCATCACAGTTAGGTGAAGCAATAGCCTCCACCCATTTTGACACATAGTCTACAGCTACCAAAATATACCTATTACCTTTACTAGACGGGAATGGTCCTTGGAAATCAATGCCCCATACATCAAAAACCTTGATACGAGTACGGATACGAGTCGATGGAGGGATTAATTTAGGAATAAATAGAGGTTTAATTGAGCTATTAAAATAACTTTATTAGCTATCTTAATTGGTTCATTATGATTATCATTATGTGTCATAATAACTTTTCTTAATAGCATGACTTTTAGGTTTCCTTTTACTATTTTGTAAGGCTATATATAGCCATCCTAATCTCTTGTAAAAACACACAAGATTTTGAATAAAAAAAGAAAAGCCTAATGTTTTACAAATTTGTAATTCATGATCGATGCGTTCGATCCAAAAATGTTAGAGTTTGACGCGATCAAGCTTTAGCCCGAGTAATACTCAATAGGTCTTGAGTATTCTCACCCATTACTCGTGTTATAGGTCTAGCACCGAGTAAATATCCCATTGACTTGAATTCGACACATGAGTTCAAGGCAAATATCCTTTTGTTTTATTTTTCTATTAATTCGCTTCCGCCGTTTCGCATCATATGGTATCAGAGCTTCGGCTCTTGATTTTCCTAAATCTAGACGGTCCTAGGCGTATCAAAACCAAGTTGTTAGTTGAATTTCCGATTGCGATTGGAGTTCAAGGGTTAAACTCAAGCAGGTAGTTTGAGGGTTAATCGGTTTTGCATCTCGGGAACAAGTTTCTAGTGATTTGTTATTCAAGGCGTGACGGAGACAAAAAGACAAAAAAACAAAAAAAATACTGTTCACGAGCCGTGTTACTGTTCATCCGTGAAAAAAAAAAGGAAAAAAAAAAAAATTTGTTCCCAAACGGTCTTAAGGCATGTCAAAGTCAAGATGTTGGTTGAATTTCCGGTTGCGATTGGAGTTCAAAGGTTAAACTCGAACGAGGTAGTTCGAGGGTTGATCGGCTTTTGATAACCCATATTATAGGTCCAAGAATCGGGACGATTCTTTTTGAAGAAAGGGCGGATGATACGAGTACGGATACGAGTCGATGGAGGGATTAATTTAGGAATAAATAGAGGTTTAATTGAGCTATTAAAATAACTTTATTAGCTATCTTAATTGGTTCATTATGATTATCATTATGTGTCATAATAACTTTTCTTAATAGCATGACTTTTAGGTTTCCTTTTACTATTTTGTAAGGCTATATATAGCCATCCTAATCTCTTGTAAAAACACACAAGATTTTGAATAAAAAAAGAAAAGCCTAATGTTTTACAAGTTTGTAATTCATGATCGATGCGTTCGATCCAAAAATGTTAGAGTTTGACGCGATCAAGCTTTAGCCCGAGTAATACTCAATAGGTCTTGAGTATTCTCACCCATTACTCGTGTTATAGGTCTAGCACCGAGTAAATATCCCATTGACTTGAATTCGACACATGAGTTCAAGGCAAATATCCTTTTGTTTTATTTTTCTATTAATTCGCTTCCGCCGTTTCGCATCAAACCTCGACCTCTATAATGCCATTTTGTGGCATCTCATGTCTCTTATATATATTCCCGGAGCGTTGGCAAGCATCACAAGCTGAAACAAACACTTTAGCATCGACAAATTAAGTATGCCAGTAAAAACCAGATTGAAGTACCTTAGCCACGGTTCGCGACGGACCGTGGTGACCACTATAAGAGGATGAAAGGCAGCCTTCTAGGATTGCTTTGGTCTCCCACTGCGGAATACACCGTCTGTAGAGACCGTCTGCACACTCCTTAAATAAATAAGGATCATCCCAGAATAGTGCTTAGCATTGTAAAGAAATCACTTCCTCTGCTGATAAGACAAGTCAGGTGGCAGCTCGCCACTGACAACATAGTTAGCCAAATATGCATACCATGGATCATGGTTAGTATCAGTAAATACGGAAAATAAAGAGTCATCAGGAAAAGAATCATCAATAGGCAAAGGATCCTCTCCCTCCTGCAGCGGAAATCGCGACAGGTGATTAGCAACTACATTCTCGGTGGCCGTCTTATCTTTGATTTGCAGATCAAATTCCTGGAGGAGTAGTATCCACCTCAGCAGTCGTGGCTTATCTTCCTTCTTAGCAAGAAGGTGTCTCAGCGCTGCATGGTCCTTAAAAACAGTAACTTCCGAACTTATCAAATACGAGCGAAACTTCTCCAGCGCATAAACCACAGCTAATAAATCCTTCTCAGTAGTCGTGTACTTCACTTGAGCCTCATCCAGAGTTTAGCTCGCATAGTAGATCGCGCTCAAAGCTTTGTCTTTCCGTTGGCCTAACACCGCTCCTAATGCATAATCACTAGCGTCACACATAATCTCGAAAGGCAGCTCCCAGTTAGGAGGCTGGATAATCGGTGCTGAAATCACGGCCTGCTTCAACCTGTTAAAAGCAAAAAGACACTCATCAGTAAAAAAAAGGGGGCATCCTTAAGTAACAACTGTGTATGTGGTTTAGCAAATTTTGAAAAATCCTTGATGAACCGGCGATAAAAGCCAGTATGACCAAGGAAACTCCTCACTCCTTTAACATTAACAGGAGGAGGCAATTGCTGAATCACTTGCACCTTTGCCTTATCAACCTCAATGCCCCTATCAAAAACCAAGTGCCCTAAGACAACTCCCTCGTTGACCATAAAGTGGCACTTCTCCGAGTTAAGCACGAGATTAACCTTAATGCAGCGATGTAACATTTTATCAAGGTTAGACAAGCAGTTCTCAAAATCACTCCCATAGACACTAAAATCGTCCGTAAAGACCTTCATAATAGACTCTATATACTTAGAAAATATCCCCATCATGCACCTCTGAAAGGTGGCAGGGGCATTACACAAACCAAAAGGCATTCTACGATAAGCAAAAACGCCTTGAGGACAAGTAAAAGTAGTCTTTTCCTGATCGTCCGGATGAATAGGGATCTGAAAGAACCCTGAGTATCCATCTAAATAATAGAAAAACTTATGAGAGTCTAACCTTTCTACCATCTGATCAATGAAAGGAAGGGGGAAATGATCTTTCTTTGTGGCGGCATTTAGCTGTCGGTAGTCTATGCACATCCGCCAACCAGTTACTACTCTAGTAGGTATCAATTCATTTTTGTCATTCTTAACCACAGTAGTTCCTCCTTTCTTAAGGACCACCTGAACTGGACTCACCAATTTAGAATGACCAACAGAGTAGATAATACCTGCATCGAGTAGCTTCATTACCTCAGCCATCACAACATCCTGCATTTTCGGATTTAGCATGTACGTACCCTGTCTGCAAGGTTTGTGATTTCTTCTAACTCAATCCTGTGCATACAAATATCAGGACTAATGCCCTTAATGTCATTCAATGAATAACCCATTTCTTTCCTGTTTCTCTTAAGAACAGCTAACAAAGCGGTCAGCTGATGATCATCCAATTTGGCATGAACAATGACTGGATAATGCTCGGTATCATCTAAGAATGCATATTTAAGATGAGAAGGAAGAGGCTTACGCTCGGGTACCTTTACCTCCGTAGTGCATAAAGTATTTACCAATTGTTCTACCCTTTTTCCTTCGGCGTCGGTGAGTTCACGCTCATCTATTGCAGCTTCAAGCAAATCCAACACAACGTCATTGTTTTAAGGGTTATCGGCACACTCATCTAGCAACATCAAAGCTTCCAGTGGATCCTTAATCAAGGAATCCGACCAGAACTCATAAAAAGACTCACAAACGATATCAACTGAATAACAAGTATCCTCTATCATTGGTCTAGCAAATGTACTAGGCAAACTGAAAGTGATGGCGTCATCCCCCACTGCAAGAGTCAAACGCCCTTGTTTGACATCAATAATAGCCCCAGATGTACATAAGAATGGTCTTCCTAGTATAATTGGGGTCCGGGTATCCTCAGCTATGTCTAAGACAATGAAGTCTACTGGTATAAAGAACTTGCCCACTTTGACAGGAACGTCTTCTAGGATACCTAAGGGTCGTCTAACCGATCTATCAACCATCTAGAGGGTGATATTAGTTATTTTAAGATGACCCATATTAAGTTTCTTGCAAACAGAGTAGGGCATGACGCTGACAGTGGCTCCTAAGTCACAGAGAGCCTTATCTATCACTTCATTTCCTATGGTACAGGTAATAGAGAAACTACTCGAGTCTTTCATTTTAGGTGGAGCTTTATTGAGAATTAATTTACTAGACTGTTCCATAAATGCAACAGTCTCATACTCACTCAGCTCTCTGTTACGCGTCAAAGTATCTTTCATAAATTTTTCATAAGAAGCTACCTGGGTAACTAGCTTTGAAAAGGAACGGTCACCTGAATATTCTTGACCACATCCACGAATTTACCGTACTGTCGCTCAACCTTAGCATCTTTCAGACGTCCCGGATAAAGAATTCTGGTAAGAATAAGTGGTTCTGCGACTTTCTCTTTACCTTTTTCTAAACTTGGCATCTCCATAGCAGGGGAAGATGACACAACAGCGTGTTTAGACTTCAAACCAATATCCTCGCCCCTGCAGGTACTCGATCGAGCACAATTTTCACTCGATCGAGAACTTTTACCATGGGAATTACTCGATCGAAGAACACAAGGCTCTCGATCGAGATCTTCGGATTGGGCACTCCTCGATCGAGAACATAGATCATCCGATCGAGGACTTTAAGAGGAGAAACCGCTAGATCGAGTACCAGATTCACTCGATCGAGGACTTGGACGATGTTCAGCAGGGACGTCGTCAATTTGTTCTTCCAAAACAGTTTCCAGAGTTTCATCAACAGGTATATCAGCATTTTCCGGCATTTTTGGTCCATCATAATTAAGACCAATTCGGAGATTTATTGCATTGATCAGATCACAAGGAGATAAGTGACTTGCTTGGCTCACTTGCTCAAATGTAAGTTGTGTGACTTGATACTGTAACTGCTTCATAGAACCCTCATTTACTTCCGCATTTTTCTGAACTTGAAGTGCCAAGGATAGCACCAAGGACTTCAATTCTGCTATTTCTATATTTTCAGAGGAAGGTTCATCTTGTTGTGGCATTGGATCAACAGGACTAGAAGTACTTGCTACAGCTACATTTTCATAAAGTTGAGAGAATAAGACTCCTTGCTTGACTTGTTGATAAGCACGGACTCGCTCTACCTCTGCCATACAAGTGATAGGATCATGTCCTTCCGCACCACATCTACCACAAATCACTTGTTGCTCAATTATAGCATAGACTTGCTCATGTTCACCCGTAATTTGTAGAACCTCCGAATTGTCATACTTCTCATTAAGAATTTCCACTTCAGCTACAAAAGAGTCACCAGCTCTTTCATTCACTCGTCTGCCTCCTCTGGGGTTTCCATATTCAGCTACATGAATGGCCATCTCTTCAATAAGATGCCACCCCTTATCATCTTCAAGATTTTTCTGAAATCTCCCTTTAGCTGCATTATCCAATATGGCTCTTTGATCAGCATACAACACATTGTAAAATTGGGTGCATAAGAACCATCGTTGGAAACCATGATGAGGTACAGAGTGAACTAGTTTCTTGATCCTAGTCCAAGCTCCATTCAGATCTTCGGTAGGTAGTTGTGTGAATGTAGGTGCGCTGTGGTGTAATATACCTTCTATAAAAGGCCAAGGCTAAGGAATTCTAGTCAGTAACATCGGCAGCTTCCTTATCCAAATCTCTCAACCATTCCTGGGCGTCATCAGTCAAAGAGAAAGGAAAAAGAACTCCCTTGACCCTCTCCTGTGTCACCCCAGCAGCTAAAGGAATAGTAGAGCAATACTCAGTAAACAACTTCATATGCTTACACGGATCTTCGCCAACTGCTCCCTTGAAGAGATTCCTCTCAACCAACTGAATGTAGGCCAGATGAATTCCAAAGGTGCCTGAATCTTTAGTAGGTAGCAAGAAACCTTTGGGCAGAGAATCTACCATAGGTTCTGAGTGACTGGCGATGTTTGGCATTTTAGCAAACAGGGTTGTAAGAATGGCAGATATGACAGTGCCCTTTTCTAGGACAGATTACCTGCAACACAATTATAGCACTAGAGAAAAATGTGAGATCGGTCTCAAGGAATGAATTCCTCGAGACGAGAGACAAACTTAACGTAAAGCAACAAAATTATGCCACCTCCCTGGAAACGGCGCTAAAATTTGACACGGCTGTCGCAACCCTATCAAAAATAAAATCAGCTGGTCTCTAATAAATGCAGTAGAGCCAGTCGGGTATCGAATCCACAAGGTGATAGGAAAATATATGCTAAACTAAGTCTGTCTAAGTAACTGTTTCTTGGGGTTTTGGTTGTTTTAGTTCTAAACTACGAAGTTATAAGGGAAGAGAGCAGAGAAGATATAAGGATTAAACTTTAGAGAAATTGGCAAATAAAGAGAGATAGCTAGGACAGTCGGTTCACCATGGTTTTCTAGGAGTCCAACCTAGGGTCACAGGTCAGCATAACTTCGGCCTGCAGGGTAATGAAAAGGTCCTTTCGGTCTGCTATTCGCCCTAAAACATTACTAGCTTAGCTTTCACCCTCACTAGCATGCCCTAATGTTCATTGCAGGTCTTACCCCTTCCAATCTCTCGATCTAGGTCAAGGTGTACCAATTCAATTAGCTAAATGCGTCGACTGAAGAAACTAATCGCTATTAAATACAATGATTAACAACACAAACCTAATTTACACCAAACCCTAATCACCTATCATAATTCCCTAATTACCATGGCTCCCCTAAGTCCTAACATAGAAGAATTAGCTATGCATGATAGATATTGAAGAAATAATAAATATCACAACAAATAAATTAAACATCCTAATTAACAAAAAGAAAAGAGAAAGAGAAATCAATAGAAGAGATGAAAACAAGAATGAAATTACAATAACAATTAATCGAAATAAAGAGTAGAAATACCGAATACAAGAGAGTAGCAATGAAGTAATTAGGTTTTTAAGAGTAGAGTTCTAAGAGAAGGAATGAGAGAGAAGGGGAGAAGAAGAAATCTGACTGCCGTCCTTTTCCTATTTATTCCTTGATACAAAAAATAGGATACTCGAAAATTAACTAAAGATTGCGTATCAGACTAAACCTCTCAATCAAGTAGAATCAAACTACTCGATCGAGGACAATTGGTGGCAAACATCTCGATCGAGACAACTAGGTGCTCGATCGAGGAACTCGAAATATACCCATCTCGATTGAGTAAAGGAGGTGCTTGATCGAGATCTCTCAGCAACCAAGGGTACTCGATCGACTGGTTTTGACAACCAATCTGATCGATCGAGAGCAACAGCACCATATCAGCGTAAGTGCATTCAAAGCGTCTTCCGAAATAAATTCACGCATCTTTAGCCAATAATATCCGGGCTCCGATTCTTCTTCCTCCAAAATGCATGCAAATGGGGCAAGTTTAGGCTCGATTGTGCTCCTTTCGGCTCATTCCTGCAATTAGTACAAGACAAACCAAAGTAGACTATTCGGGGGCATTTGTAGTTAATCACTATAAAAATAACATAGAAATGCGTGTAAATATAGGGTAAATACCATATATAAAATACACGCATCAACCTTGAACCTCAACTTCTTGAATGTGGTCGTAATAGAACGCGGCTCCCCTAGCAACAACAATTTAGCCAGATGGTACTATAGGGGCATTGTAGTAAAGAGCATAAGGCTTCTTGCAAACGCCCTTCACATTTTTAATTAATTAGTATATATACATGTATTACTTTAATTAATAAAATTAATTAATTAGTATATATACAACAATTATAAACTAATCGTAGTAGCTAATACATTGTCAAAAGCCGGATTTGGAGATGATAAGAACGTGTCATCATCAACTGCCTCTACCACCTCTCTCACAGCCTTCATAACTTCCTCTTCAACTACCTGATCTTGATCCTTTGACATGTCTTCGGTTCCCTCCTCATTCTCCTTTGCCATGTCATCCTTAGTTCGCATGCCCGCTTTTTCCTTCTCCTCCCCTGCTTCCTTTATGACTTGTCGAACCATAACCAACTCTTCTTCAGATGGCTTATCCCCCATTTCTACCACTCTCAATATCAACATGGCCATTGTTTGTAGCTGTGTAGTAGAAATGAATTTTCCCAAAATACAGTATTTATATACCCTATCATCACCACTCATTGCCCTTCGAGTAGTTTTCCCAATATACTTAGTGATACCAACATGCGTCGATACTCCTCTCACATGACCTGGATGTGCTTTGCCGATTGCCTTAGTATGAATTTCATCATGTCCTTGAGGCTTTCAGTTTCCTTCCTCTACCTCCATCTCATAGATCTTCTACATACACAAAAAACCATTATGCAACTAAATTTTATTAAACTCATAATTATATAATCGACCACCGGTGGTAGGAGTGACATATTTATTCAAACTTACAATTTTCTCTTTGATGGCCTTATCATATGGAGATTCTAACTGTCCATTCTTTGGAGTGTGACCGACCACCCAAGCGTCGTGACGATTGATAGTTCCAAGCTTTGGCTTCTGTTCAGTCATCACATTGATATTCTCTCAATATATATATATATATATCGGTATAAAACACCTAATAATATAAGAATTAAGTACTTACAAGCTTCTTCTTAATCAACCTACGACCACCTCTGGAGCCATGAAAGACGCTCTCTTTCTTTGAAATGTTTTCTAGGTTCTGCTTACTCATAGTCTTCATAAAATGAATTGTAGCAAGTAACCTAAGCATATTTCTTTACTTATTAAGTGATTACAAATAAAGTGATCCCAATGAGTCGCAGATAAATTACTTTAAACTTGTCTGACTGCCTATAAGCGATAAAGTTATACCAATCTTCTTGGCTGACATACCGATACTTCTTCGTTGGTGGTTTCTGGTTCATCTCCCCAGTCTTCTTGTTGAACAAGTGGTTCCGAGCAACCTTTAACTTCCATGCTCTGAAGGATTTCCCTATCTTTTTTTGTAGGTAACCATCATGTTGTTGGGGGACAGTGTCAGCTAACCGCATATATGGTGAGCATATTTGGTTAGTTTCGGCTAATAGCACATATCGAATACTAAGATAATTTCATCTAAAACATTTATTATTGTATATACATACCTTTATTCTCTCCCATAGCTTTTCCTTCAAGTCTTTTCTCAATTGATTGATACACGGCAAACCGAGAGGCACATACTCTCTTACACAACAACTAATCTAACATGCGAAATTTGCAGCAAAGGTACCATCTGGCAGCCCCGTTAATGGATCCCATTGAAGTTTATTAGGTATCCCTCTCTCTGTTGCTTCTAGGGAAACCCTATGGCGCCTTCACCCAGTATCCGATTCAAAATTATTCTCATCACCTAAATCTTCTTCGCCTGACTTATCCCATACTTTCTTTTCCGCTTTACACCCATATCTAAACCAGACATCAATAAACTACGAACTTTAAGCATTAAATCGACATAGCAAGAGCACCGTGTCAAATAAATGATCACACAATTTACCTAAAAATATAGGTGGTGTTTAGCACACAATATACTTAGAATAATAGGTGTTGTTTTACCCATAATAAACCTAAGATAATTAGGGGATAAGATCACAACTAAAAAATAAAATAAAGACATTAAGTTAATGAGACAAAGGAGTAGGGTTTATTATTACTTCTTCAAAGAGGAGAAGTCAGGCCCGATCTGGCGATGACGGAGGGGACGACGGAGGAAATGGGGATGGCGACGGCGACAACGACAAAGAAGACTAGTGGTTCTAGGAAAACTCAGTGTTCGAGGGTTTTATGTGAGCGAGAAGAAGGTTTGGATGTGTGTTGGTTGAGGAATGAGGACTGATTTAATTGAAACTAATAAACACGAGTGAAGCCAAACCGCCTTCTTTATTTTACAATATGACAACGGTTGAATAAAAACTCCTAATTGTTTTCATTATAATACAACGGTTGGTGTGTAACCGTTGTCTTTTATCTTCCATTGTGTCCAGTTTTTCCCGCCAAAAAATAAAATCATCTTCCATATTTGGTATTAAGTTAGGAATTCAAGACTAAATTATACACAACCCAATGTAATTAATGAATATATTAAAAACTTCTTTCCTTGTTTAGTTTCCTAAATAGAACCAAATGGGCAATTAATAAACATACATCAATCAAATGACCCAAAATACACTACATCATGGACAATATCTCTTCCCATTAATGATGGTGTAGGAGTCCATTTCAATTCTGGTCTTTTCCTCCAAATCCGACATCACCTTCGATGATCTAAACCACCATTGACGCCAAGCTTTTGTTGCTTCAGTCACGTTAGATACATACCAATCGCATCTGGGTAATATACACCCCACCATCAAATTCTCAGAAGAACCAACTTCGAAAGCCGATAAACTCTCATCTGTTCCTTCAAGAATTATATGTTTAAGGGGGAACTTAATGAAATGGAAAGGACATTGCTCCTTTAACCTTTCTCGTGACGCATCCATTTTCTTCTTGCTTTCAATATAGCTCTATTGATGACGCAATTCCTCTAATCTTTTATTTTCTGCTTCTTCTGACAACTTATGATCCCTCTGCACCCATGGACTCGCAATATTTGTACCTTGGTTAATGGCCATAATTTTGGAGCAAAATTAAAATTATACAATCACCCACCAATAATGCAACGTTGATTCAATAAAAAAAATAAATGAACAGTCCGTGCATTGGTCAAATCAAGAATAATGAGAAATATTCACCACGGCTTAAAAAATCCCGTTGTCATGTCATGTACTTATTTTTTTTTAATATATTGAGTCGTATGGTCATATCTTACAAGTATTTATTTTTTAATATATATTGAGTCGTATGATCAAATAATTAATAAACGATCCACATTCACGTTAGAACGTCACGATTGACAACGGTTGTATAGTAGGAGAACCGTTGTTAATGAACAAATTTACAACGGTTGTAGGTGAACCGTTATTAATGAACAAATTTACAACGTTTTCATAGGAGAACCCTTGTTAATGAGTTATGTAGCAATAATCTTGATTACTGACTGATCTATGGAGTAGTTCAAAAAATGGAAGCAAATCAAACAAGCATAACTCAACACTTTCAAAATGATCATTTCATTTAATTTTAAACCAAATACATTACAACATTTATCAGAAATCAAAAGATGTATAATAAGCCGGGACAACCCCGGTTAAGAGTAAAAAGCGCTTCTCAACCTGCCATCAACTACGCGACTCTGGTATACCGCTAACTTCTGGGTCATTGGCTTCATATTTTGCAATAACAGATAGAATATATGCAAGGCCACGACTTGCATATGGAGATAAGGTCGGAAGAGTACACTCAACATATCTCTCCCTACAGCCAAGTTGCGAGTAATATGCCGACGAGGGTATGAAGATGATGATGATGATGAGGCTTGGTTGACAAGCCGGACTTCTTCACGCCTCTTAATCCAATAATCCCGTTGATGCTCAAGGGATGCTTTGATAAATGGGTGTTGATCGGCGGGAAGCCCGGCGAGAACCTTCGCATCATCTGCAATCGTTTGTGTAAGCCATTCTTCGTTGTTGACAAAATTAGGGTTCATTGCCATGTCGTTTCAAATTTGTGTAACGGGGATGAAATATTGTGATTTGATTAATGGATGTTAATAAAGGATGATTTAACATTTATAGTCACATTTATAAAAATTTTCAAAACCGTTGGTAATTAATTCCTAAACATTAATTACCTAATTAATGTAAAAGTTAACTTATTAACAAATATTTTAAACCTACGTAATTTACAATAAATAATTAGAAAATAAAATACTCTACCACGCATATATTCAAAAAAAAGACATACATAACAAGAAATTAAAGGACGCGCGGTTTCAACAACATTAACTAGTTTTGTGACCCGTGTGTTGCACGGGTTTTATCAAGATGCTTCCTTAAAACTTTGTTCTGATACGAAAATTTAATGAAGGGGAAGGAAAATTGAGACCAATTTTAATTCAACAATAAATAAAAGATTTTAAGATAAAATGTAAAATGGTTGACACATGTTGTGAAATAATATATGTTGTGGTAAGATTTAAAATAGGGAAGAATTTAGTTTGAGAAGTAGGTAGTTAATACAGAGTATATTTCTTCTTAAAACTTATTCATGCATATGTTTGTTCAAAGTGGGTTGTGAAGTTGAAATGTACTTTTTCTTAAGTAAGTCGACGTGTACTTAATGTGATGACATTATAAAAAAAGAAGAAACACATAGTTTTATTTACATGGAAATTCTTATGTTTGTTGGAATATGTGTCCTCCGACAATAATGCGATCACAACTGTTGATCATGATGATCACATGTTTAAATCTCATTTTAAAGAATACAATTGGGAAGTAATATTTTACTGTCAACTGGTCCACACATATCGGTAATGATTGGCTAACTAGAGTTTGACATTACTGTCGTGCGACGGTGGTGATTAGTTGATCCCCTTAGGTCATACCTAAAGGGTAGCACTCTTAATTGATCATTTAATTGATCGTATGACGTTACGGGTTAATTAAATTACTTAAAATTGACGGACGATTTTGGAAGTAATATTTACGTGTCTCATTGAAATTTGATTAAATGAGATACGGTCTAAGTAAACGAATTGTTTTAATTACTTAGATGAAATTATTGTTTAAGGAAACAATTGCATTTGAATGAATAAATTAATTATAAATATAAGATGTCGCGATTTATAATTGGTAAAATATTTTGGTACAAGTAATTATGAATTACTAAGTCGATTTTTGTATATGACGTATTTTATTAATGCGTTGATTTTTAATATGTTAAAAATACATAACAATTTTATGTGACATGTGACATGTGACATATGACAAATTGACAAATTGACAAAGATAAAATGGAGTCCATTTTATCCATATAAACCGAAATTAGGAGGGAATATTAGGCATATTTGTGTTAATAATGTTTAAGTGGAAGGCATAATCATAAGCCCTAACGTATAGCCTTACATGCCTACTTTTATGGGTAAGAGAAAATGTCATGCATTGGCCATACCCAACCCCTCCTAGCCGGTTTTCCTTGTCAAAAGGCCAAGGGTCTTTTGCTCATTTTATCATCTAATTCACTACATGCAAAACTTGTGAATTATTATTCATTCATTCATCTAAACATAAGAATTTTAGAAAGATAAAATCTTCCTTCTCCTCCCTCTCTCTTAACCGAAATAATAGAGAGATCAAATAAGATTTTGGGTCAATTTTTACACAAAATTAATATTGTTCTAGTAATAATAATATTAATTTTATTAAGTTGTTATCTTGGGTATAAATCCTTGGGAGGGATTCTCTTCTTGAATCCTTGTTCATCTAATTAAGGAGAGCTCAAGAACAAGAGAGTAGGAGAACTCTCTTGTGCCCATATAAACCGAAATCCTCGATGTAAGAATGAAGATTTCTTCCTTATTTTACTTATAGTTTGCATGCATAAGATCATCTTTAAATTTTATGACTAAATTAAAATTATAACATTATGAATATGTTGAGTATAGAGATATAGATTTCTAACAAGCGGTATCAAGAGCCTTGGTTGATTGCATGCAAATCGGTTATAGTTTTTCCGAGTTATACGATTAACATATAAAACTTGTAAATTTGTGTTATTATGATATATCACGAAATAAATTTATGCATGTTAAAGTTTCTGGTCCTAAAATGTTTTTAGGATATTTTGGTTAATTTATGGATTTTTATTGTTCATCTTATATAATAATGGCATTAAAAATATGATTTTATGATTAAAATGTCATTTTCGGACTAAAATTAGCTAAACTTCGAATTTTCTAGTTATTTTTGGATATGTTATCACATGTTTTATTTTTAGATGACCTGTAAATTTTCAGAATTTTTGGAGTTTTTATGCTCGAAATATGGATTTTTCATGATAAAAATGGGATTCAGATGAAAAATAGGTTAATATGAGAAATATTTCGAATCTGGTCATATAAATTTAGTATGTTGTCACATGAAATTTTACAAAATGTGTGAAAAATAATAGGCTATATTGAAGTCTTTATGCATGATTTATGAATTTTTGATGAAAAATAGCATAAATAGTGACTTAATTAGTGAATAATTGCTAAAACATACTCCATGACTAAAGAAAAACGTCACATGTTGCTTTTTATTATCTTTTTCAGATCTAAAATTGAAAAGTTGATGAATAAAATTTTTCTCATGTTTTTATGATTATTCTTGATAAATTCGATAAACCGCAACATAGTTTTTTCCGATAAATATTTCGAAATTTTAACCAAAGTTTTTGAACTTTATGAGTGTCATGGTATTTTTCCAGAATGTTCATAAGTTTAAATTTCAAATTTCAAATTTATTTGGAATTTTTGTGATTTATTTGAAATTTATAGCATTTTATTGTAATTTTGGGTCCATTAATGAACAATTTTAAGAAATATGAGTTAATTATGGTCAAATAGTTAGTTGAGACTAATTTTGAGTCCTAATAAGGTTAGGGTAACTAACTTGTGCATAAATATGAATTTATGTATTTTATTGTGATTTTAAAAGGTTGAATCACGCAAATCCGTAAAAACCGTTTAAAATACGATATTGGCTACTTAAAGGCGATTTAGCATAAAATTGGGCATGTTCATACATATTATAATGCTGCATTTTTATTATGATTGTCATAATTTTATTTTATGTAATTTTTACTTAGTATGGCCTTAGTTTTAATTGGTATTTCCCGAAATGTATGGGAATATCGATTCGGTTGTAATTTATTGTGATCTCGTATCACCGTTTTGTAATTTAATAGTTTTATTTTATTTTAATTACAAATGTATAATAGGAAATTATGTAATTTGTTATGTAATTTAATTATTCCGGAGTTCCTTGAAGACGGTGTCACACAAGAAGGCGATACATAAAGACGGTGTTACCTCAAGATGCGTGCCAAAACCGAAGTTCAAGAGACCAATGGAGTTGGTTTCCGAATATGTAATAGTTAATTAGATTTTCTATTTTAGGAAGGCCATACTAGGATTTATTTTTATGTTTTGCATTTTATTTATATGTTGCATGCATCGCTAAATCGCCATAACTAAAACATGCATTATCATTTAATCGAGTATATCGACCGTGTCAATTAGAATTATCGTAGTTCACCGCTTTAGTTCACTTAAAACGTGATAGATAATAAATTGACATGACCTCTCTCTAAAAATAAACAATTGAGACATAGCCTTACCAAAAGTAGAAACCATGAAAACCTATTTCGCGATGGAGTGCACTCGGCTATCCCGGGGTACAAACCTTGTTACGTAGGGGAAGTGGGTGATAAATGTCTATCCACCAAATTCGTGTTGATGAGGGTTTCATCGGCCATCCCGTGCCCAAGTTAATGTGAATTTGGATCATGGACACATTTATTCGTTATTTGGATTGACCTCAACGGAAGTATTCGTGACCGTAGTCGCATGTGTTCCGGGCTATAGATAAATATTAATGTAAATTTTATCGACCAAGAGTTCTAAAAGTAGAATCGATTAAAAGTTAATCCACCGAGTTATATTAATAAGGGTTTCATCGGCTATCCCGTGCCTAAGTTGATATGAATTTGGGACTTGGAATCATTTATCTAAGTTGGGTAGACGTCACTAGATAAATGCCATAAACCTTGTTTAAATTATTTTTACGAGTATTATTTTGAAAACGACATATGATTTTATTCCTTCTATATTTTGTTTTGTAGACCGCTCTTATTTCTCATAACAAATGGCAAATCCAAACACCAACGCCACGCCTCTCACTAATACTTCATGGCTCCGATCCTTCATGGATCGATGTAAACTTGAAAAGAATGGGTCAAATTTCTCCGATTGGGATGCCCAACTCAAATTAGCCGCCCAAGGTGACGACAAGTTTCGTTACCTCACCGAGGCCTCTCCACCCGAACCTAATACTAAGTCGACCGCCGCCACTAGGGAAGCATATGAGGCTTACCATAAGGAGTCCGCCGCAATGAAAAATGTGGTGATCTTTGCGATGGAGGCGGATCTCCAAAGGAGAGCCTTTAAAATGGGCACCACTTATGAAATCTACTCCAAGCTTGTGACAATGTTTTCACAAACTCCGCGGATCGTCCAATATGAGGCGGCCGCGGCATTCTTTGATCTCGACTTCAATGAGGGCCAAAAGGTTAGCCCTCATGTGCTCAAACTAATGGAGCTAGTCGATACCTTGAAGATTTAAAAAGTTGAAATCCCCAAAGAGCTCATTGTAGATAGGATTCTACACTCCTTATCCAAAGTCAAAGCGTATGTTCAATTCCGGGTGAATTTTAACATGCAAGACAAGGACGTGTCTCTTGAAGAATTTCACAAGTTACTTGTGCAAGCCGAAAGAGACATGGGGTTAAATGTCAACCCACCCAAGGATGTGCTTAACATAAGCACCAAGAGTAAGGGGAAGTTCAAAATGAATGGGAAGAAAGGTAAGAAGCAAGCTCCCACTTTCACCAAAACTAAGACTTATGAAGCTAGCACTTCCAAAATCAAGAAGGGTCCTCTTGATAAATGCCATTATTGTAATGGTGTTGGACATTGGAAAAGAAATTGTTCCAAACACCTTGGTGATATTAAGGCTGGAAAGATCACTCCAGTAGGTAAATGACTATCCTTTCTTTTATATTTCTAATTCAACTATGGTATTGTGATACAAAGTTGTGATAATGTATCCCCTTTTTATTGTAAATAGGGCCTCCACCAAGCAAAGACAAGGGAAAAGAACAGCAAGCTTGAGAAACTATCGAGAAGCTAGGAATAGCTTCCATGAAGCTTCACTTTTTATTGTCTTATTTTAATTATGTTTTGGATTTTAGAACCTTTTGATTTCCGTGTTCGACATGGAAATGTATTTTGGATATTGGTTGTATTTTGGATAATGGTGGCTTGGTTTGCAACCCAAGTCACCCGTTTTATCATTTTTATCCTTGTTCTAAAATTCGTCTTTACATACTTGCTCATAGAAACATATGATTATTCACTTAAAGTGATCTAATAGACAACTATAATGATGGGATTTATTATATGACCACAAGCTAAAGACTTGTGTATGATCATTTACAAAGTGATATTGAGTTAATGAACTCTCTTAAAGGAAAGTTAATCACCAAGTACACTTACGAAATCTAAAACAATTAGTCAACCTATGAGATAGTCCTCCTTCTACTTCAAAATCATTATTTGTGTCTCATAAGCTATCTTTGAATCTCTAGTGTATTTATTCTAAAGATAGAGTGGGAGAAAAATGGAGACACAAAGAACACCAAGATAAATTTGTGTAAATGAGATCTACGCAAGGAAGAATGATTTGAATAGAGGTATATCTATTAATATAGTTGTGGACATGGCCCACCTGCGTATGCCCAGCCGATCTGTGGACAATGGCAGCGGTCTTTTTGAAAGCCACGCTCGGCGGCGTAAAAATGCTTTCCACCGGATCGTTTTAGATCGGTCGGTTTCGTCTCGGTAAGGGTCTCGAAACGATTAGAGATGTTCGGAGTCGCCACCAAGCATTTATGGGATGCCTGGAACCCGTTCGAATTCCACTTTATACCTCGGTCAAATCGAAGCACAAAGCAGTGTTTTGACATAGGTACTAAAGATAAGGAAATCGTCCCTCTTTAGCATCCTATCTCTAGAATGACTCTCGTACGCCCTGGATAAGGTCGTCCACTATCCAAAGTTTCTGAGTAAGAGGTGAAGGTACGTATTGGGAAGCCCTTTAATCAGACACCCAATCCCGCCCGCGTTTAGCGGCCTCTACTGATCGATCTTGGTTGGTTGAATGCAAAAATTGATAAAACGGTTTAAATGCATGAATGCGCATTCAATGTTTTAAACCTAACATGTGAGCTTTCTAAGCCGGTTGATTTAATCCAAGTATCAAGTATAAGATGTCGAGTTGGATTAATGGTTGATTTGCATGCAAGACGGAAATTAAACATCCATTTACCGTATTAGGTTTAGGGTGCATAACATGATCCATTTGTCTTAGTAAGGCATTTGGCAAATATGGTTTGAATAGTCATCTGATCCGTCCTATATCCGGGTTAACCGGAGTCGGGATCGTCCTAGACTAATGCTAGAAGGGAACAGGCACTGTACCAGACGGCTATAAGAGGCGCGAGCCAGCCGGCGGTGTAAGGGGCCTCCCTCTGGTTTTGAAAATGAGAAGAAAAAGTCCTGCTTGAGGCGCGGGTTAGCCAACGGTTGTATGCCGTGTTCTGGTTGTTGAGAAAACGTTATAAAACGTGTTAAAAATGGGTATTTGGACCCGGTTTGATTTTGAAAGGGTCGTTTAGACCGTATTTGTTGATTTGAAGAACTAGACTCGAATAATCAACATTGTTTGATAATATTCGATGTCGGGTTCGATTTGACAAGCTTGACATGAATAGTTTTGAAAATGATTATGGACTAATTGTTTTAAGTCCATTTTCAATGTAATTAGTCAGTACTCATCATCGTACCCGGGTTAAAATCCGGCATGGTATATAGAACCAAGGATGATTTCGTGTTGGTGACTAATATGTTTGTTTTGAAAATGTAAAGAAATGAAATAAAAGGCTTTAAAATACCTCTTAAATGTCATTAACCAAATATTATCACCGAAACACGGATTTAACCGTCATGGTATGAAGAACAAGGGTGAAAAATGCTTTATGGTTAAAACATGTGAAATGAAACAAAAGGTTTCGAAAATATTTGAAATGGTAAAAACCGATTACAAATATGAAAATGGATTAAGGGAAATGACGAGAACAAACACGGTTGATCTCTGGTCTAGGCACCTCATTTAGGCGCGAGCCTATTCGCGACCTAAGGGGCTTCTGCCTCAGACCAAAAATCAGTTTTGGCTCGTTTATTCCAGGTTTTGGTTCATGTTATGCATGTTTTAGCATGTTAAAGTCATGAAACAAATGAAAACATAATAAAAGAGGATTTTTACACCCTCATACTTACATGTTTGGTTATGGCGAGTGACTGACGTAAGTGTAACAACTTGTTTGATCGGAAAAAACTCGGTTTAAAACCGTTTTGGTAAGTAAAAGAGTGTTTTAAAAGTTTAGTGATGGTGTAGTGGTCAAAGTGGTCGGACAAGTGATTTAATGCACGATGACGGTACCAAACAATGTGTAAGGCTCGTGTTTACGATCGGTAGGTCGTAAACACGCGTCGAGTTGTGACTTTATAAGTCGAGTCGAGAATTTTAAGGGAGAAAAGAGGGGGGCGGACACTAGCGTAAGTCTCAAATGGGTGGTATTTGAGGGGTATTTATAGGAGAATGAGTGGTTGTGTGAGTTTTGAGTGACGTGGCAACCTGGGCTGCTCAAAGAGGCGCGAGCCACGTCGCGGCACTTCGAGTTGTGTTGTCACAATCACAACATACACAATCATGATTTGTTCTATCCTAGGTTTTGTAGTCACATGTTTGGTACTTGACAAACAGGAATCCGGGAAAACTTAGTCTAGAATGCTTGAGATATTTTTGGTTTTTGTGTTTGACTCGGTTTGACTCGTTGTTGGAGTCGGGATTTGAATTTTCGAGTCGGTTTTTGGTCCGGTGTCGGTTTTGACTCTAGTTAGTGTCATTGCGACCCCGTCGTCGTGCATTAAACACTCTAGGTATTTTTGAAATGTTTTGAAATGTTTTGTTTTATAAATCATTTTAAGTTTTCCGACGTAAAATTGTACACAAACTGTCGATCAAACGCTGCGATCCCAAAACATGTTGTAGTCTGATAATCATCGGGTGTTTGTTGGAGTCTCAGCAGATACTGGGTATCTACAGAGCCCCTACTTTGACTGAGGCTTGGACAGGGCGAAAGTCAAAGTAGAGTCCCCAGGTCAATCGAAGATTATAACCTGAAGACCCAAGCGACGTCGAGGTGGCTCGAAAGGGTTCGGGCCAAGGACCTGCCGTCGGGAAGGGCGACGCCAAGGCGACTCGAGGGCACGAGTCAAGGACCTGTCGTCGGGAATAGTTTAGAGTCTGTCGATTGTCCGTACGGGTCGTTTAAAGTCCGTTAGACTACGTGCAAAGGCTCGCCAGCCATAAGAAGGAGTCATACCTGAGGCATCTTCGGATATGTCCTTGCATGGTTGCGGATAAATGCTCGCCAGCTGTGGTGCGTTTGTGAGGAGGGCTCGCCAGCTGCGGTGCGTTGTAAGGCTCGCCAGCCGAGACAAGGAAATGTACCTGAGGCATCTTCGGGATGTATCCTTGAAGGGGTTGCGGAAAAATGCTCGCCAGCCACGGTGCGTATGTGACCAGGGCTCGCCAGCCGCGGTGCGTTGTAAGGCTCGCCAGCCGCGGTGCGTTGTAAGGCTCGCTAGCCGCGGTGCGTTGTAAGGCTCGCCAGCCGCGCTGCGTTGTAAGGCTCGCCAGCCGTGGCAAGAAAATGTACCCGAGGCATCTTCGGGATGTATCCTTGAAAGGGTTGCGGACAAATGCTCGCCAGCCACGGTGCGTATGTGAGGAGGGCTCGCCAGCCGCGGTGCGTTGTAAGGCTCGCCAGCCGCGGTGAGGAAATGTACCCGAGGCATCTTGGGATGTATCCTTGAATTGGTTGCGGACAAATGCTCGCCAGCCACGGTATGGTCGGTTAATGGACCATGGGAGTAGCCGCGTCGAATGGGCTTGTTTTGAAAGTAGCGAACTCATGATGTCGCTGTGGAAATAGTGAGTATGGATTCTCACCATTACTGTTTTTGGAATGAGCGGGTTCCGCGAGGAAGCCCCCTGCTGGCATTTGAAGGGATAGTGAAATTGAAATTTTCACCATTCGGTTTGAATTTGTAGTGGCGGTTTCGATCGCCGTTTTGTCTTAATTTTGAAAGGAAATAGCAAATTTTAAATCTGCTATTACATTTGAAGTGACGGTTTATGTGTCGCCGTTGACATTTGGAAAGAAATAGTGAATTTGGAATTTTCACTATTGATTGAAGTGACGGTTTATGTGCCGCCTGTTGACATGAAATAGCGATTTTGAATTTTCGCCATTATTTTGGAAAATTTGAAGGAAAATGGTGAATTTTGATTTCGCCATTATTTTGAAATTGGCGGTTTTGATCGCCGTTTGCTTGAAAATAGCGAGTTTTAAATTTTTACTATTTTTGTTTGTTTTCGAGGAAATGACAATATTTAATATTGTCAACGAAAACTTTGAAGTCTGTTGTGGGAAATTGGGCCAAAGCCCAAATTTCGCTGAAAAAGAAAAGGGGAGGCCTGGTTTAGGCGCGAGCCACCTGGCGATGCAAGCCGGCTTCCCTATTTTTTGTTAAAAAGACGCGAGGTTGAGTTGCGGATGAATATTCATCTTCAACCTCGAAATCTCGCCCAAAATCGCCATTGACGGACCTTCATCCTTGCTTTCATCCGTGCCATTGTCAACAAATGTCATCTCAAGGTAAGTATTCCCTCTTGAATCCTTTCAAATTTGCTGATTGTTAGCTAGATTGAATTAGGGCGGATTTTGCCCTAAAAATCAAATTGGGCGTTTTTGCTTGAGCGAATTTCGAGTGAAATTGATGTTTGCATTAGGTTAGAAACCTGTTTAGGAGTATAGGGGTGCTTTTAGTTTGCATTTTGGTCCCCGTTCCGGCTCCCTAGGCTCGAAAAACGTGATTGAGGCGAGAAACCGTCTCATTTCATAATGCCAAGTTTATTTGCCTGGGTAGTGGGTCCCACTAGGTTGCATTGTAGTTGGGAAAACCCGTGTTTGCCATTTAAGGACCTTCATTGGATGTTTGTGGGCAAAATTGAATTTTTACCTTTTGCGACGGTCTTACGTCTGACAAATTAAGCGCTTGTTTGGGCTTGAATTGAGTCAGTCTGCCTTGAAATGGACCTTATTGGTATTTCAGGTCACCTTGAGGCGTGATGAAATCACGTTTGCCTTTTTGCGGTCGTTTTTGAATTTTTGACCGGCTCGGGCTCAAACTAGCGTATGAATTGCCTTTTTGAACCGTAGAAAAATCCCAATTGTGTCGGGAATGTGTTTTGGGTTGTTGGCAGACCTTGTATGGGTCTTGAAATGCCGTTTTTGTGGTTTTGACTCGTCTTTTGCTTGAAAAGAGGGGCGAGTCGTTTTTGTGTTGTTTTTTTTGAATGGTTTGGGGCGGGATTGCCCCTTGTTTTTTGTACTGCAGGTTGTGTTTTGTTGTTTTTTGATTCGTCCATTTCATGTCGTCGTAATGCCGAAATTTCGGCTGACGTTTTTTTGTTGTTTTTTTATTGCAGGATATCATTTGGGACCGGTGGGGTCCGTTGTTGAGGCTTTGGAGGAGGAAGTCGATCCTGGAGGGGGCGGGTCGACTGTTTTTTTGTTACAGGCTTGGTTGTGTTTCTCCCTGGCGGCCTTTGTCCGGCCAACGATCGGGTATCGATCGTTGGTCGTTGTCTGTAGGGATTCGGATAGGCGGCCAATATGGCTGATTTGTCCTTTTCGTCGTGGCTCATGGACAGGATGACTGATGATTGGGGGTCAGTACGAGTGTGTTATCCCCTGTTGTTGACCTTGATCGCAGCTGAGTTCAGCTGAGTGGGGTTTAACGTCGGGGTAACATGCTAAGTTACGGTCCTCGGTTGTCGTGTCGTCCGAAATCTGCAAGACATTGTCTTCCTTTTTGTCATGGAGCAGGAGTGAGGGGTTACTGCCATGGTAATCTCCTCTGCTTTCACTGCTACTCCTCTGTTTCCTGTTGCTCCCTTTCTTTTCTGATCAGAAGGGTAGGGAGTGCTTAGTTCGGTAGGTGGCGGATAGCCCCCAGTTCGTTGTTTTAGGCCAGTGTCTGTATGATAGACGCTTGTTTTAGGCCGATGTCGTATGATAGACGTTTGTTTTAGGCCAGTGTCTGTATGATAGACGTTCGTTTTAGGCCAGTGTCTGTATGATAGACGTTCGTTTTAGGCCAGTGTCTGTATGATAGACGTTTGTTGATGTATTTTGCTTAAGGCGGTTTGTATATATGTGTTTTTGGACTGTGGTTTGTTTTGTGATTTTTAGCTTTTTTTTGTGTTGTGTTTCGGAGGAGCGTTGTTGGCTGTCGACTCTCCTTTTGCTTTGCACCAGTTCCTGCATCGTTAGTGTAGAAAACAGGCAACAGATAGCATATATGCATAAACGCAAACACGTAGAAGCATTTGATTGAAAACACGTAAAGCATTTGAAAATCAAAATTAACCAAGATGACTTGAAGTTAAACTTGAAATTTTTGAAAATTCCGTGACAAAATCGCCACATTCGGAATTCAAAAGGAATTGATTTGAAAATTTGAGCAATTAACTCGTGTCGTGAATTAAATTGCATCGGAATTTTGAAAATTGACTAGAAAAAATAAAACTCAAACCGTCAGGAACGAATTTTGGAAATGATTTTTTTGCGAGTACATTTGGCTTTTGAGGTCAAGACTCGAA
Source organism: Silene latifolia (assembly GCF_048544455.1). Classification (NCBI taxonomy): domain Eukaryota; kingdom Viridiplantae; phylum Streptophyta; class Magnoliopsida; order Caryophyllales; family Caryophyllaceae; genus Silene; species Silene latifolia. The sequence continues at coordinate 466,327 of NC_133532.1, forward strand.
TTTGTGAGTGCTTGAATTTTGGAGGAAAATTGATGTCGTGTTATCAATTTTCGATTTTTTGATTTTTAATTTGCGAAAAAATTTACGGAATTTCAACTGACATGGAAACGATCCGTCGCGGATCGGGGCGATTAGCCCTTCCCCCTTTTAAAAAAAGAAAGAAAAACCCGTATGTTTAAAGCTGCGCCATGGAAACCGGGTCGGATTTCGCAAAATGCGAAAATAAGGAAATGTGAGTGTGGAGATACACAAAATTTCCCGGATCCTCCCGAAGAGGCGCGAGGTTCCTGGCGGGAGGTTTGAGGTGTCAGGAGAAAACACAGGTTGAAAGAGACAAGTCAACAGCGGGAATCCTGGAGAAGCCTCAAAGAGGCGCGAGCTGCTCGACGATGGAAGCCGACTCTCCCCTTTTTCTGAAAAGTGCGCTGTTCATTTTGTATAAATAGGGACGTTTGCGCTTCATTGTTTCAGCATCCGAAACACAAAAAACATCTCCACAAAACCTCTTCTTTTTCTACAAAAATACTTCATGGATGCTTTTGAGAACGCATTGCGACAATGGTGCCGGGATTTGTCGCCTCCCGAGAAGTATCAACTCGATTGCATGGGAGTTGGTCAATTGTTGGTGCTTCGTCAAGTCAAGGTGCAACCTTCGTTTCTTAAAGCATGATCTCGGTTTTGGGATTGGAAACATCATGTTTTCGTTTTCCCGAAGGGCGAGATTTGTCCTCTTGACGAAGAAGTTGGAGCCATTGGTGGGTGGCCGGGTTATACTCCGGTGCTTCCTCCGACTCGGTTGTGCTACAAGGAGAAATTCCGTTCCATGTTGGGCTTATCAACAAGCCAAGTCAACTTTCTTCTTGCTCCACATGGTGTGGATATGTTGGCTCTTATTAACATCTTCTCGAATCGGTTTGATGCTAATGTCTCGGAGGTTGCTAGGAGAAGGGCTCTTCCATTTTGCCTTGTCCATGTGTACCTCTTCGTTGATGTCTTGAAGAAGGAGGGGCCGAGATGCCATGGTAGCATGACCCTTATCCATGTGATTGAGCAAATGGAGCATGGTAGAGATCCATCATGGTTGGTGCTTGGAGAGATTATCCAAGCTTTGGACAAAGAAGGCTCTTGTGGAGAATCTCCCACTTTTGGATCGCCAAGGTTCCTCCAAGTGTTGCTATTGGAGAGGCTAAGGTATGTAGAGCCTCCGGTTAATCCTTCTTCTTACTCCTTCCGTCACCTTACTATGAGGAAGAAGTTGTATCCGGATAGTTTTGCTTCCACCGAGGCCTATTGGGCCGCAAGATTAGCGGAGGAGGGTGGTCCTCATATCCGTTGGGTGGTGCCGTGGTGGCACTTGAGGTCCTTCACGGGGTTGCCCGCTTCGGGTGCTAGTCCTCGTTCTTTGATGGTGGTGGGTTTGAAGGTTGTTTCCTTCATTTATCCCGAAAGGCTCATGATGCAAATGGGGCGTCAACAAAAGATGCCCGCTCAAGATACTCTTGTCCAAGAGAATGTTTTCCGGAACTCCGAGCTTGTGGAATTCTTTGAAAGGTGGTGGGCCACTCGGCCACTTTGGGAGGTGCCAAACCCCGTTGCCACGACATGGGTGACTCCCGCTTATCTCAAATGGTCACGTGCTCCGTCCTTGGAAGAGAGATCCAAATTCCGTAAGGACGAGGTTGTCGACTTGAAGTACCGAGAGGTTGGCAAGGCCAACCGTGCCTTCTTTGAGGAGTATGTTGATGGAGCTACTCCCGATGTGATGAGACCACCGAAGAAGAACAAGAAGAACAAGGGGAAGATGTACCCCGAAGGAAAAGGCAAGGGTAGAATGGAAGAGTGAAGACCTCCATTACCCACTTTATTATTATGTTGTATTATTGTTGTGTGTTTTTATTATGTTGTACTAGCTAGTTGTTGCGTGTTTTGTGCTAGTTTTACTATGTGAGGTGTGTTAGTGGACACCTTAGCTTTGACAAGTTGTAGACTCGTCGAGCTTTATTTGTTGTTGAAATTGTAATCCCTCCCATTATTAATTAAATAAGAGGATTGCTCGTGTCGGAAATTGTGAACGCTTGTTTCTTCCATCAATTTTGTAAAGGCAATTCGATTTGAATCGTCCTAAACAATTGCACTTGGGAAAGTGGTATTTTGTGGAAAGGGAGAAAGGCTCATTTTTAGTATTTTTGTGGGGAAAGGAAATGGTTTTCCCTTTTCTCTTTTTTTTTGATGGGGATGTTTTTTTTTATTGTGGGAATGGTTGTATCCTTCTTGTGTAAGAAAGGACTGCCTACGTATTCACCGGGAGAGGTGAAATCAAACCATGATCGTAGTTCGAAATGTCTTGTGAATTTGAATTGGGTTTTGTGGTTGTATCCCTCAAGCATAAGAGGGACTGCCTACGTATTCACCCGAAGAGGTGAAATCAAACCATGCTCGTAGTTCAGGGGTTTGTTTTTGTAGTGCAAATGGACGTTGCCTTTGACGGATCAAAGGACATTCGAAACGGGCAAGGTGCCGCATCTTAGACTCGATAAAACATGCAATTTCAAATCAGAACATATTGAGGAACTTGACTTGAAAAGGGTTGAGGTTGGCGCTAGTTGCAAAACTAGGCTAGGTTGTTGGTTGATAGGGTTCAAGGGTAGTTTTTCTTGAGTTGGTCTAGGTTGGTCGGGTTTGTAAAGTCCTCCCCATCTAGGTCACTCAGTCTCACTGCGCCCCCCAAAAGTATTTTCTTGACCAGGTACAGCCTGGCCCAGTTGGGTTTGAATTTTCCCCTCGGATCGACGGGTAATGGTGCTCGAACTGATTTGAGGACCAAGTCGCCCTCCCGGATGTTTCGGGGTTTTACCTTCTTGTTGAATGCCCGTTGTATACGTCGTTGGTATAGCTGGACGTTGTGCAAGGCGTTGAGTTGCCGTTCATCTAGAAGAGTTAGTTGTTCGTACCTTCGACGAGTCCATTCCGCCTCAGGGACTTGACTTTCCAATAGAATGCGTAGAGATGGGACCTCTAACTCTACCGGTTGAACCGCCTCCATACCGTATGCTAGGTAGAAGGGTGTGGCGCCTGTCGGTGTTCGAATGGAGGTTCGGTATCCCCAGAGTGCGAATGGGAGTTTGCTCGGCCAATCGCGGTAGTTGTTTTGCATTTTCTTGATAATGGTGACAAGAGTTTTGTTCGCTGCCTTCACCGCTCCGTTGGTTTGGGGACGGTAGGGGGATGATCGATGTCGTTTGATCTTGTATTTGTCCAGCAAAGCCTGAGTTTCCGCCCGGAAGTGAGAGCCTTGATCGCTGATGATTTCATGGGGTACCCCATATCGGCAGATGAGGTTATTTTGGATGAACTTGGCCACTTGCATGGCGGTCAAGACTGCATATGACTGCACTTCCACCCATTTGGTGAAGTAGTCGATGGCGACGAGGACGAAGCAATGCCCCTTGGTGACTACCGGGTTAACTTTCCCGATGATGTCGATGCCCCAGGTTGAGAAAGGCCAGGGTGATGTCATGGTGTATAAAAGGGATGGTGGTATGTGTTGTATATTGGCGAAGATTTGGCAATTGTGGCAATGTTTGACGTAGTTACGGCAATCGGCTTCCATGGTTGTCCAGTAGTAACCTAGCCGCATGATTTTCCGTGTAAGCATCATTGCACTCATGTGAGGGCCACATTCTCCGTCGTGAACCTCTCCCATGACTTTCTTGGCTTTGTGATGGTCATGCAAAGGTGGAGAATTCCTTGGGGTGTTCTTTTGTAGAGTTGATTTTGGTTTATCACGAATTATGATGCAAGTAAACAGATGGCTCTTTGTCCTCTTTGATCAGAGTTGGAAGGGAATTCGTTTTTGGTTTTGTAATTGAGGATGGCTTGGTACCAAGGTTCATCATGGCTTTCCTCGTCGTCGATAATGGCACAAATGTGAGCTGGCTCACTCCGTCTTTTGACACATAGGGGCATCGATGTCATGTCGTCAGGTATGTTGACGAGCTCGGCAAGTTTTGCCAGGGCATCAGCAAATTGATTTTCTTCCCGCGGCAAGTGGAAGTAGTCGACTTGATCGAAGAACTCCGCCTCTTGATTGATCTTTGCTCGGTAGGGAGCTAAGCTGACAGATAGGATTTTCCATGATCCGGATACCTGGTTGATGATGAGTGAGGAATCGCCATGGACCCTCAGTCTCTTGATGCCAAGTGCGATGGCTGCTTGTAGGCCGATGAGACATGCTTCATATTCAGCGGCGTTGTTTGTGACGGCGAAGTTAGCTTGACCGAGATCGGAACATGTTCTCCCTCTGGTGATATTAGAAGGATTCCTACCCCGAAGCCTCTCGGATTAGATGCACCATCAAAGTATAGGTCCCATGCGTCGGAGTCGGTACAAAGGATGTCTTCGTCAGGAAGTGACCATGTGTCGGTCGTTGGATCCTCGCTGACGGGATTTTATGCTAGGAAATCGGCGACCGCTCTTCCCTTGATAACCTTGAAGGGTACAAACTTGAGATCAAATTCGGACAGCATGAGTGTCCACCTAGACAGCCATCTGTTTAGTACGGGTTTTTCGAAGATGTATTTAACCGGGTCCATCTTGGAGTAGATGTGGACCGAGTAGCTGAGCATGTAATGCCGCAGCTTCTTTGTTGACCATACTAGGGCAAGGCATGTCTTTTCCAGCTGGGTATACCTTGTCTCGTACTCAACGAACTTTTTGCTGATGTAGTAGATGGCTCGCTCCTCGTTGCCAACTGTTTGTGGTAGCATTGCTCCCATGGTCGTGTCGATGTGATCGGTGGACAAAGGAATCCCCGGTTGAGGTGGCATGAGAACAGGAGGTTTGGATAGCATTTCCTTTATCCTGTCGAATGCCTTCTGACAGTCGTCGTCCCAATCGGTGTGATCGGAGGCGCGAAGCTTCTTGAATATCAGTTCACAAATCATAGTGAGCTTGGCGATGAACCTGATGTCTGGACTGACCCGACCGAGAAATCCCGAATCTCCTTCGTTCTTAGGCCGAGGCATTTGTTGGAGGGCTTTGATTTTGGTTGGATCAATCTCAATGCCTCTTTTCTGACGACATGTCCCAAGAGTTTTCCGGAGGTGACCCCGAATGCACACTTCTGAGGATTTAGTCTCATGTTATATTTCCGCAGACGAGCGAAGAATTTCCGGAGGGCATTGATGTGGTCGTCCCGTTCTTTTGATTTGACGATCATGTCATCGACATATACCTCTACCTCCTTGTGCATCATATCATGTAGGAGAGTGGTAGCGGTTCTTTGATAGGTCGCTCCGGCGTTGATGAGGCCGAAAGGCATGACCGTGTAGCAATATGTACCCCACTGTGTAGTGAACGCAGTTTTGTGCATGTCTTCCTCAGCCATTTTAATCTGGTTGTACCCGGCATACCCGTCCATGAATGATAGGAGAGCAAGTTCGGCGGTGTTGTCCACCAGAATGTCAACATGTGGCAAAGGGAAGTCGTCCTTTGGACTTGCCTTGTTCGAGATCCCCAAAGTCGACGCAAACCCGAATTCGTCCGTCTTTCTTTGGTACCGGCACAATGTTGGCCACCCAAATCAGTATTCAGATACTTTGATGAACCCACCTTGAATCGTTTGTCCACCTCTTCTTTGATTTTTAAGGCCCGCTCAGACGCATCCGCGTAGCTTCTGCTTTCTGAGTTTAGCCCCGGTTTGATGGGTATCCGGTGCTCTGCAATTTCTCTGTCAATCCCAGGCATATCTCTGTAAGACCAGGCGAACACGTCCTTGTATTCGTAGAGGAGGTCAATGAACTGTTGTCTTTCCGAGGGGTCCAGGGTTGTCCCTATCCTAAGTTCTTGAGGTGTATTGTCGGTTCCTACATTAATAGGCTCGGTTTCCTCAATGATGGGGGTTCTGGTTTCCCGTTTGTCAAGTTCTTTGGCTAAGTGAGGTGGGTAGTTACTCAAGTCAAATTCCTCATGATCATTCGAATGCATTGCGATTAAAATGAGACGAGTCATAAGCAAACTTATCGTTCATTAAGTTGACACGAGCGAAAGGCTCGGAAAGGACAGACATCTCGTGGTCGATCGAGGCGACATGACAGAGGAAGTGGCCCCCGAATGTGCTCCAGGTTGTCACCTTTCATGGGAGTGGGGGCGACCTTAGTAGACCCGACCTACGAATCGGCCACGACTTTGTGATAAAATAGTGGGAAGGGGACCTTGACCGGGATTTCCGGAGTGTTAGGAGCTATAACGCACTCGACTCCGACTCGGACTCGACTCGATCCTTCTTCACTTTCCTCCTTGAACATAGGGCCTTCTCCGCCAGTGATCTTGAGAATGCGGCCTTGGCGATCGGTCCACTTGATGGTCTTCCTCCAGCCCTGGGTGGCTTTCTTCGAGTTAGTATCGGAGATCAAGGCAGTTGGATCAAACTGATTGTCTTTCAGGGCGATGTTGATGATGTCCTCATAGTCGAGGCGTTTGATGTTATCTTCCCCAAAGAGTAGTGTGACAGCTTCTCCGTCGAGGCATGGTGATGGTTTGGACTCGGTTGATGCAGCTTCGATGTTGTCGGGAATAACGTAGCAGTCCTGGAAGACTTCCACTCCCGCGTATTTAGCCTTCGCCACAGAGTTATAGATAGGCTCCGGAAAGCCGTGGTAGAGTTCGGACTCTCCCTCGGGGACAAAGTATCCGTTGAGAGTCAGGTGGTAGGGACGGAGGATGACTCCGTGCTTCTTGCGTTTTCGGATTAGGAGGTTCATCTCCTGGATATCTTTGTCAGTGGGTTCGTATCCCAGTCCAAAGGGAATGTTGGGGACCTTAGCCTGTTTCAGGGGAGGCAATGGGTCCTTTAGCGGATTGAGCGGCAAACCCGGGAAATAACCCTGGCTCATCATGATACGGTTGATTGTGAGGCTGGCGAACGGGTCACATTCAGAGGTTGTTAGTTCATCAGTTATGGCGTTCACGGCTTGGAAACCCCACATTTCATTGTCGTCCTCCTCAATGGCTTGGGAGGCTACCCCTCTTCTCATGACTGCTTTGATTGGGGAAGCGGGGAACGTGATCGTTTTCCCGTTGAAGGGGACCCTGATCTTTTGGTGAAGCGTTGATGTGACCGCCTTGACGGCGTGAATCCAGGGGCGTCCCAGGAGCATGTTGAAGGATGCGTCGATGTCGACCACTTGGAAACTGGTTGGTCTTTCTAGTGGCCCGATTGTGACGGCTAGAGTGATAAGCCCAGCGACCTTGCGACGAGTGCCGTCGTAGGCGCGTACTCCTTGATTCGTTGGGATTAGATCAGATTCCTTAATACCCAGCCTGTGGGCAGTTTTGAGAGGAATGACATTCACGGCGGAACCGTCATCCACGAGGACCATTGGTATGTTCCTTTGGAGGCATTGCACAATGATGTATAGGGCCAGGTTATGGTTGGCTCCGAACAGGGGGATATCCTCGTCGGAGAAGACGACCGGGTTGCTCAGATCAGGGGCGTCTCTTGTCATGTGTGCCACTATTTCTTCTGGGGAAGAGGTGGAGGGCACGGTTAATTTTCCCAATGCCTGCAGCAAGGCTTGTCGGTGCTCAAAAGACGTTGCGATCAATTGCCAGATAGAGATTTCGGCCTCGCTTTCGGAGTCATTTGGATTGAGTTCTCGGGAGCCTTTGGTTGGGTGTCTACTTCTGGGACGACTTGGTCATTCGTCGTTGGAACGACCGGTGGGTTGCTCGGATTCTGATAGGGACGTCCGGACCGGGTGAGATGTCCGATTTCCCTCGTCCGCTTCTCCTTTCCTGGGACGACATAGACATCCTCAACATCATCCCGCCATATGCCGTTAATTTCAGGGTCTCGAGGATACCTCGGAGGGGTATTCCTCGGTGGTTAGTTCTTGTGTGGAATATTTTTGTGAGGGCGATTTTTGTGAGGGAAGTTCTCATGAAAGTGGTTATTTTGAAGGTGATTTTCGTGGGCCCTATGCCAGAATGGTCGCGGGAGCAATCCATCCTGGGGTGGGTAGTTTTGAATGCTTGGGGAATTCTCCCACGGACGTGGTGTCAGGGGGTTGAAGATGAGTCGACGGTAGGCGTCGTCGAGTCGGGTGATTCTCTCAGAAAGGCTGGAAATGGCCTCCTCAACTTGCTGAAACATAGTGAGCATAGTGGCAGCACTGAATACGAACACTCCATTTGAAGGGTCCTTTTCCAGAACATTCACCTCATCGTCAATCGTCAATTGGCAGTCTAGGGTCGGCTCATCGTCAGAGATGGCGTGAATTCCCAGAGGATTCGTCTTGTTGTTTGGCTTAGTTGGTGGGGGTATAGGCAAATCTCCTTTCTCAATCATGTCTTGAATAAGGTGCTTGAGTTTGAAGCAATTTTCGGTATCATGCCCTTTCCCTCGATGATACTGGCAGTAGGCGTTGGGGTTCCAAAATCGGGATTTCTTGGCGTCGGCCGGGTCTGGGGTGGGCCCGATCGGTTGTAGCTTCCCTTGGTCCATGAGCCTTTTCAAGGCACTCGCATAAGTTGACCCTATATTGGTGAACACTCTTTGGGGGCGTTCAATTTTCTTGGCAGATGGTTCGACGAGGTTGACCTCATCAATCTTGTTTGTCTGACCGTAAGGGCGAGATCCGGTTGAGGTGAATCCTTGATAACCCCTGCCTGTGGTATTTGCTAAGACACCGAGGTCGTCCTCAATACGTGTCCCCAGAATCTTTTTTTTTTTAAAAGTTTTGATATTTTGATACCTCAGCAGGTTGGCATAAACCGGGCGGAGGTTGTTGACAAATTTTTCCACCAGAGTTGATTCACTCAGTTTACTAACCAACTGAGTACTCACCCTCCTCCAACGGGTTAGAAACTCAGTGAATCCTTCCTTGTCGTTTTGGGTTAACACCTCGAGAGTACGGGTGTTGGCCTGGATCTCGACATTGTCGTCATACTGTTTGGCAAACTCAACTGCGATCTCATCCCAGGTGGTAAGGTTTTTCGGGTCCAAGGAGTAGTACCATTGGCGAGGAATTGACTCCAAAGAGGATGGGAAGATCCTAGTGAAAAGTTCCTGTTTGACCCCCTTAATGGCCATGTAGTCTTTGAAAGCACGGATGTGGTTGAGTGGGTCCTCCACTCCCTTGAACTTAAGCACATCAGTCAGGGTGAAGTTGTCAGGTAACTGGTCCCCAACAGGTTCGAACCTTCGGTTATTTTCAAGGTGGATGTTGTTACCCCGGGCTAGGAGTTGTTCTTCCAAAAGTTTCAGCCTCTTCTCAGTCTCAATCAGAGGTAGGGTATTATGTTCCCCAACTTCCTTGTTTTCCAGGGCATCGATACGGGTCTCGACGCGATCCAGGGTGACCTTAAGAGCGGTAAGTAGGCTGGCTAGCTGATCAGTTGTGACATCTCTGTTGTTATCATTGTTGTTGTTTGATGAAGCTGAAGACGGGGCCATGGCTCTGAGGCAGAAAAACGGCTCACATTACAACTCAATCCGACACGGTTCCGAGACTGAACGCAGACAACACAGAGGGCGAGACCAAGATCGACTCAACAAGACGGGGTGACCGTGTGTGTCCCTCGGTGCTGACTCGATTTGCAACGTGACGGTGTTTGACCGAACCTTTGACACGAGTCCAACATGACGGCGTGACGCCATTGGACGGGTCTCGTGGCGATACGACTCATAAGTAAAGACCCATAAGTACGTTTGCTTTGACTCGATAGACACGAGGCGGAATTGGAATGGTGGACTGAAGTTTTCGAAAATAGAAATTTTCAAAAGATTCATTTGTCTCTTTAATGGGCGGCTTTCGAAGATAGAAATCCCCGCAAGTCGATCAGTTGAAAAGGGTTGTCTTAAGATTATTTGAAAAAGACGGTTTGAGTTTGAGTCGGCTCGGAAAACGGTGTGTTGCTTCCCAAGACGGTTTTGAAATTCAAAATTGTATGTTTCGAAAATCGAGTTTGAAATGTTTGAAGAGGTCTCGGGGACGGTGCATGGTCCTCGGGATCCCGAAAGTGTCTCGAGAAAAAGGGCGTGTGCTTTTCTCGGGTTTTAAAAGAGCCATTGTCGGCGCGAAACGGGTGAAAATCCGTGTCTAGACGCGGCGATTATAACGGCGTAAAAAGGTGATTTGAAATGGTTATACAAAACCAGTTTTGAAAATCGTCATTACGACGGCCTAGAAAGGCGTGTTGAAATGGTTATACAAAACCGAGTTTGAAAATCGTCATTACGACGGCCTAGAAAGGCGTGTTGAAATGGTTATACAAAACCGAGTTTGAAAATCGTCATTACGACGGCCTAGAAAGGCGTGTTGAAATGGTTATGCAAAACCGAGTTTGAAAATCGTCATTACGACGGCCTAGAAAGGCGTGCAACGGTCGGCGAAAGACCGAGGTTTGAAATGGCCATTATAACGGCGCAAAATGGTGTTTTGAAAGTTTGAAAAATGACACGGAAGGACTTATGATCAAGTAGCACATAAGCACTCACAGTTTCATTATATTATGTATCATGCTGACACGGGTTTTGGCTTAAAAGGGTGGGTTACACACCAAGCAATCAAACCCCGATTTGCGAGAGGGATACCAATCCAAACAAAATGTGTAAGGAGGGTGCCCTAGCCTCGTGCTCGAAAGTGATGAAAGCTCTTTGACGAAACAGAAATGTGTAACGTCAATGGTATGCTTGACTCAATCGGTATTCGAAACGCGGGGATGAGAAAACTCACGCCGACGAGACGAGCCAATTGGTCGAAAAGGGTTAGGTTGTGGGCCCGGACAAGGAACCCGACCGTGACCGTAATATCAATTAATGCATTCCAACCAAGACCTCGTTCAAGTCTCACCATCTAGGGATCACAAAGACATAAGTGTCCTAGTTTTCCCCAGCAGAGTCGCCAATCTGTGGACATGGCCCACCTGCATATGCCCAGTCGATCTGTGGACAATGGCAGCGGTCTTTTTGAAAGCCACGCTCGGCGGCGTAAAAATGCTTTCGACCGGATCGTTTTAGATCGGTCGGTTTCGTCTCGGTAAAGGTCTCGAAACGATTAGAGATGTTCGGAGTCGCCACCGAGCATTTATGGGATGCCTGGAACCCGTTCGAATTCCACTTTATACCTCGGTCAAATCGAAGCACAAAGCAGCGTTTTGACATAGGTACTAAAGATAAGGAAATCGTCCCTCTTTAGCATCCTATCTCTAGAGTGACTCTCGTACGCCCTGGATAAGGTCGTCCACTATCCAAAGTTTCTGAGTAAGAGGTGAAGGTACGTATTGGGAAGCCCTTTAATCAGACACCCAATCCCGCCCGCGTTTAGCGGCCTCTACTGATCGATCTTGGTTGGTTGAATGCAAAAATTGATAAAACGGTTTAAATGCATGAATGCGCATTCAATATTTTAAACCAAACATGTGAGCTTTCTAAGTCGTATGATTTAATCCAAGTATTAAGTATCAGATGTCGAGTTGGATTAATGGTTGATTTGCATGCAAGACGGACATTAAACATCCATTTACCGTATTAGGTTTAGGGTGCATAACATGATCCATTTGACTTAGTAAGGCATTTGGCAAATATGGTTTGAATAGTCATCTGATCCATCCTATATCCGGGTTAACCGGAGTCGGGATCGTCCTAGACTAATGCTGGAAGGGAACAGGCCCTGTACCAGACGGCTATAAGAGGCGCGAGCCAGCCGGCGGTGTAAGGGGCCTCCCTCTGGTTTTGAAAATGAGAAGAAAAAGGCCTGCTTGAGGCGCGGGTTAGCCAACGGCTATATGCCGTGTTCTGGTTGTTTAGAAAACGTTATAAAACGTGTTGAAAATGGGTATTTGGACCCGGTTTGATTTTGAAAGGGTCGTTTAGACCGTATTTGTTGATTTGAAGAACTAGACTCGAATAATCATCATTGTTTGATAATATTCGATGTCGGGTTCGATTTGACAAGCTTGACATGAATAGTTTTGAAAATGATTATGGACTAATTGTTTACATTCCATTTTGAATGTAATTAGTCGGTACTCATCATCGTACCCGGGTTAAAATCCGGCATGGTATATAGAACCAAGGATGATTTCGTGTTGGTGACTAATATGTTTGTTTTGAAAATGTAAAGAAATAAAATAAAAGGCTTTAAAATACCTCTTAAATGTCATTAACCGAATATTATCACCGAAACACGGATTTAACCGTCATGGTATGAAGAACCAAGGGTGAAAAATGCTTTATGGTTAAAACATGTGAAATGAAACAAAAGGTTTTGAAAATATTTTAAATGGTAAAAACCGATTACAAATATGAAAATGGATTAAGGGAAATGACGAGAACAAACACGGTTGATCTCTGGTCTAGGCACCCCATTTAGGGGAGAGCCTGTTGGCGACCTAAGGGGCTTCTGCCTCAGACCAAAACTCAGTTTTGGCTCGTTTATTCCATGTTTTGGTTCATGTTATTCATGTTTTAGCATGTTAAAGTCATGAAACAAATGAAAACATAATAAAAGAGGATTTTTACACCCTCATACTTACATGTTTGGTTATGACGAGTGACCGACGTAAGTGTAACAACTTGTTTGATCGGAAAAAACTCGGTTTAAAACCGTTTTGGTAAGTAAAAGAGTGTTTTAAAAGTTTAGTGATGGTGTAGTGGTCAAAGTGGTCGGACAAGTGATTTAATGCACGATGACGATACCAAACAATGTGTAAGGCTCGTGTTTACGATCGGTAGGTCGTAAACACGCGTCGAGTTTTGACTTTAGAAGTCGAGTCGAGAATTTTAAGGGAGAAAAGAGAGGGGCGGACACTCGCGTAAGTCTCAAATGGGTGGCATTTGAGGGGTATTTATAGGAGAATGAGTGGTTATGTGAGTTTTGAGCGATGTGGCCACCTGGGCTGCTCAAAGAGGCGCGAGCCACGTCGCGGCACTTCGAGTTGTGTTGTCACTATCACAACAAACACAATCATGATTTGTTCTATCCTAGGTTTTGTTGTCACATGTTTGGTACTTGACCAACATGAATCCGGGAAAACTTTGTATAGAAGGCTTGAGATATTTTTTGTTTTTGTGTTTGACTCGGTTTGACTCGTTGTTGGAGTCGGGATTTGAATTTTCGAGTCGGTTTTTGGTCTGCTGTCGGTTTTAACTCTAGTTAGTGTCATTGCGACCCCGTCGTCGTTCATTAAACACTCCAGGTATTTTTGAAATGTTTTGAAATGTTTTGTTTTCGAAATCGTTTTAAGTTTTCCGATGTAAAGTTGTACACAAACTGTCGATCAAACGCTGCGATCCCAAAACATGTTGTAGTCCGATAATCATCGGGTGTTTGTTGGAGTCTCACCAGATACTGGGTATCTACAATAGCATACACGAATAGATGAGATCTATGGTCTCAAATAGATCTACATGACAAGAGAGACCAAGTGAAGTACTCAAAACAATATGTTCTCAAGATAACAAGAATATGTTCTCAAGATAACTACACGAGGAGACCAAAAGAAAGTTTTGGAAAAAGAATGACTAATGTAAAGTCTTAATTGACTAGTTTATAATATCTTTGACCAATAGTTTCAATATTGATATTTACTTAAGAGCCTAAATGAATCAAAGTTACAAGGATTGATATATCGATATTCTCAATAGCTAAGTTACGTATTAACCACGCAAAAGTCATTACTTAACCTCATTATGAAAATGAATTGGTTAAACCTCCTTCCGAAAAGGGTATTTTGAAGGACGTGTATTAGATATTATTCATATTTAAATAATGACATTGCTACGCATCATTATGATATGAATGAGTTAGAGATTAAAATCTCTTTCCATAAGGTTAAGATGAGACCACTTCAAAATAGGTATTTTGAAAGGATATGATGGGAACATATATGGTTTTATCTCAATAACTTAACAAAGCAATAAATTTCAATTTTTGAAATGTCTCAATTGAGTAGTCAATTGCGAATCATGTGGAATTCAGTGGGAGTTGGAAATTATAGTGTGAAGACATGGAATTTAGTGGGAGCAATCATCTTATAAAAAATGTATAACTCACTACCCATTGAGAATGACGAGCTAATACCTTCTTTTATAAAGGAGTATTTGAGTTTTCAATTCTGGATGAAAATGGACTATGATAAATCCAATCACATCATGAGATGTTGGATAAGTATTGAGACATACACATTGAATCAACGAGAAACGTAGGTTATTCATGTAAATGAAAATAGAATTGCCATTAGCAGTCATGGTCGTTCCTTGAACCTAAGAATGGTTGATCTCATGATTATTAGTTACTAATGTTTCCGCCATTAGAATAATCATGCACATGTCCAAATAATGATTCATATGCATAAAAGCATGATGAATCGTTGGCGAGCCATACAAGAAACGTCATGAATTCTCGAGGAGAATTTGATGAGCGATTTCAGTGTTTGACAAGAAGACTCTGTTGTGTGTCAAGAGGTTGTACATATTGCAGTTCGAACACATGTAAGGATTTATGAAAATCCTAAGCTTTTCAAGCTAAAAGGAGAAATAGGAAGTTTGGAAAGATACTTAGTTGAATAAGAAGTTACTCAAAACTAATTTTTCCTAATATGCTAGGACTTGTGAGAAGTGCTAGGCTAATCATCTTGATAATTGTTGCAAGATTCTACAAAACATATACCTAGTGCATTGTGTGTGGGTGGAGTACTTGATCAGTACAAGTTATATCATTCACCACAAATTCATTTGTTATGTGATAATCGACAAAGAAGTTCTTTGAAGATAAAGAGCCGAAACCGAGGTTGGGAACCTAGATGTGTACTTGGTAAGGTTCATGCTATGATAGATAACATGAGCGTAAAGGAAAATGCGATTAAAAGAAGTTTGAACACATGGACACATGGTATGTTAAACTTCTATTGCAATCAACAAGTGTTTACACACTTACGATATGCATCACAAGGTTGTAATACGGTATTGACCCGAGTGTGATGTCGACATTTGTCGTTTGAGTTATTATTAACTCACCTTATACTTTGTTACATCCAACGGGTTGTAGAGACAATTGAACCCCGTTTAAGTGAACACGGATTAGCATTGTATTTTCCCATAGTTACTTACATGAGGTGACGTCTCGAAGTGACTAGAATGTGATGCGATTGATGGCAAGTTCAAGTGCCATGGAGTCATATGAGAATGACTAGTCGATCACATAGGCAGACTGTTAGGAACATTTTGTCGGGCCTTATGACCGCTTATAGAGTTCTGGCAAATTTATATTGCCTGGTCGTGACGAGAGCTACTATAGTATTCTAATGAGTCGATTCTTTTGACTAAAGACTATTCGCCTAAGATGGCACAGTTTCAGATTAACTTTGATTTGTGTTACTACAACCTTCGTAAATGGGGTCAAATGGGCATATTTTGGGTTATGATGGCTGTGGCTAGTCGAAGGGAATGAGTGCGATAGGAATTGTCCACCCCTAGTCAGGGTTATAACAATATCTCAGGGCCACTCGAGGAGTAATGAACTGGAAATGCGTGGCCACGCTCGGAAGATATCTATGATAATAAATCCGGTCAATCAGTTATTCTCCAGATCGAGGAAACCACTCTCGATATGATCACTTGCAAGTACGACCTGAAAGACACCTTGCATTGAGTGGGAGATAGTAATAGGACAAGAGAATTGGTGACGCACACTTGTCGAGGACAAGTGGGAGATTGTTGGAATATGTGTCCTCCGACAATAATGCGATCACAACTGTTGATCATGATGATCACATGTTTAAATCTCATTTTAAAGAATACAATTGGGAAGTAATATTTTATTGTCAACTGGTCCACACATATCGGTAATGATTGGCTGACTAGAGTTTGACATTACTGTCGTGCGACGGTGGTGATCAGTTGATCCCCTTAGGTCATACCTAAAGGGTAACACTCTTAATTGATTATTTAATTGATTGTATGACGATACGAGTTAATTAAATTACTTAAAATTGACGGACGATTTTGGAAGTAATATTTACGTGTCTCATTGAAATTTGATTAAATGAGATACGGTCTAAGTAAAAGAATTGTTTTAATTACTTAGATGAAATTATTGTTTAAGGAAACAATTGCATTTGAATGAATAAATTAATTATAAATACAAGATGTTGCGGTTTATAATTGGTAAAATATTTTGGTACAAGTAATTATGAATTACTTAGTCGATTTTTGTATATGACGTATTTTATTAATGCGTTGATTTTTAATATGTTAAAAATACATAACAATTTTATGTGACATGTGACATATGACAAATTGACAATTTGACAAAGATAAAATGGAGTCCATTTTATCCATATAAACCGAAATTAGGAGGGAATATTAGGCATATTTGTGTTAATAATGTTTAAGTGGAAGGCATAATCATAAGCCCTAACATATAGCCTTACATGCCTACTTTTATGGGTAAGAGAAAATGCCATGCATTGGCCATACCCAAACCCTTCTACCCGGTTTTCCTTGTCAAAAGGCCAAGGGTCTTTTGCTCATTTTATCATATAATTCACTACATGCAAAACTTGTGAATTATTATTCATTCATTCATCCAAAAATAAGAATTTTAGAAAGATAAAATCTTCCTTCTCCTCCCTCTCTCTTAACCGAAATAATAGAGATATCAAATAAGATTTTGGGTCAATTTTTACACAAAATTAATATTGTTCTAGTAATAATAATATTAATTTTATTAAGTTGTTATCTTGGGTATAAAACCTTGGGAGGGATTCTCTTCTTGAATCCTTGTTCATCCAATTAAGGAGAGCTCAAGAACAAGATAGTAGGAGAACTCTCTTGTGCCCATATAAACCGAAATCCTCAATGTAAGAATGAAGATTTCTTCCTTATTTTACTTATAGTTTGCATGCATAAGATCATCTTTTAATTTTATGACTAAATTAAAATTATAACATTATGAATATGTTGAGTATAGAGATATAGATTTTTAACAATGTTAATGACAAAGTATGCAAACTTAAATTCATTTTGGTGGACTATCTTGTGAATTTGAGTTGTATTACAGTTATAATCTACATAACATTCTAAACATGATGATGTAACTTGTTGCCTTAAGTCATATGTATAATCATTTTTCATTGTATTTAATTACTTTGTAGGGTAACAACCGAATATTCTACATCATGTTTCAAACCAAACAATTGTTGTGACTAATCACATACTGCAAATATGTCGGAATCTTGAAATAAGACGAATTTCTCTTAGCAATGTAAATCAAACTATTTAATGAATGCACAACATCTTCCATATTGGCTTGTTCAATTACATAATCTATACGTACTACCTGTATGTCAACAAAAAAATACATGTAAGAAAATTAATCACCTTATAAGCAGATTACAAATACTAATCACGTGATTTAGAGATTAGCAAGGAAGGAACCAGAGTTGGTTATTTGACTTCATAACTATGAAGTTGAACTTTTTTATTTTACGAAGAACTTAAATACTAATTTTTTAAATTTGTAACTTTATATTATGAAAACTATGAACAATCAGGAGAAATCAACATGCAAACAAACTAAAAAGTTTAAACTTTAGTAGCAATGTAGCGCCTTTGAGATCCAAAATTTATATCAAAATTGAACCATTGATTTTCAAAGCACAATAAAACGGAGGCAGATGGAATGTTTGTCTTCAATATACATTTCACATGACCCATGGATAATTAAGGATGAGTGATATAAAATGTGTTTGACTTTAGAGAGTTACAATATTGATTTTGTATTTGCTCGGTTCTGTTATTTCTCTATGAGGAGGTATTTATACAAACACAGTGAACAACTGAAAAGTCACCACTAATACACTTAATTATGCAAATTCATTATATCATAATTTCACTAATAAACTTAATTATGATAATTCATTATTGTGTCATAATTTATACATACCAACTCATAGTGTCTTACTATTCCTAATAAAATACAAAGAAAAATAACATAAAATATGGCACTTAAAATTGCTTAACATGGCACACCTCAAATAATAAACTACCCACTTGGGATCTTTTGGCTTGGAGACTGAACATGCAAGGCTCCTCTCTGCAACAGGATGTGATCAACGCTATTATCAATGCTACCATGTATCATGTATGGCGTCAATGGAATCTAAGTAAGTTTGAACAGAAATTACTTACCCCGAAAGCAGTGGCACACGATATTATTGAGGAACTCAAGACTAGAATGCGAGGAGGTAAGATCAACAAGGTTGGGGACCGAGATCGTCGCTGGCTGGAGTTGTTGATTGATAGGAAGTGAAATAGATTTGAGGATTTTGAAGATGAAGCTAGAAAATTGAGGATACGGTTTTGTTGGTAGAAGATAATTCTATTTCATTTTTTTGTCCGTTGGGTTGATGTAAGGCTTTGGGCCGTGTTTTAGTTGGAGGCTAGTCCACTCATCTTGAGTGGGCTACCCTATTGTATTTGGAACGGTTTTTTTACGTGATTTTATATATACTTACATTTCACCAAAAAACAAATAATATACTACTCATCTTGCCTTTTTACTATATTGTATAGATATTAATAGTTAAGTTGTTTATCATACTAAATTTTGAAAAAAATAATTAATTTGGAAAATTTTAAAGGATAATTAAACAATAAAAGTGGAATGGAGAAGGTCTCATTTAAATTCACCATGAACACGAAATTATAAATATAATTATTTTAGTTTTACTTACTAAATATATTGCTAAACAATGCAATTTGTTTTGTTTATTTTTTTTTTACAAAACCTTATCCTTTATGTGAAATAATTTTATGAACTAAATACATGGTATTACTACCCTTTTAAAATTCTATTATTATTGTTTAATTTACTTAAGTATTTGCAGAATTTGTTTGTAAATTACTTAAATTAAATAAATATTTTCTTTTCCATATATTTATATTTTTCAAAACCTTATCCTTTACGTGAAATAATTTCCTGAACTAAATACACGGTCTTACTACCCTTTTTAAATTCTATTATTAGTGTTTAATTTCACTTAAGTATTTACAGAATTTGTCTGTAAATTACTTAAATTAGATAAATATTTTCTTTTCCTTATATTTTATATTTTCCCAAGAAAATATTTTATATGATCTTTAATACTCATTTGTCGATTAATTAGTTCTGTAAAATATTATACAACAAAGTTATAGTAACAACCATAGTGAATTAGTGCTTTTTTAAAAAAAAGTAGTGAATTAGTGACAATACAAATTTTATTTTGTTTTCAACTTCATTTATTCTTCTTCGTTCTTAATTTCTTATGTATCAGTTTTTTTTTATTTCGAATACATATAACACTACTCCATATGAAATATCTTAAAATTATTAACTTATAGTTAGTGCGTATTTTTTTATTGTAGTTTTTTTTAGTAAATTAAGTTTAAAGCTAATGGAATATGGATGGATTTTTAAAGGAAATAAGTGAATTAAATTAATACAATATAATAATAAATTGATAATCCATGTCATATTAGTTTGCCAAGTCACATTGTTATTGTGTACGTGGCTTTTTTTTCATCCCATATGGCATTGTCTATGTGGCATTTTTAGGCTAGCCTTTTAATAATATTTTATAGATTAGAATAATAATAATTAATCAACATAATCATCTTGTAATTCCCCTGCGATTGTGATAAATATTAGGCATTTAATATGTGGATTATTAGGAGGCGCTTGTTCCGCCTCCCATGAATGAGGCACAGTGTCAATATAATGCCGATATGTTCTTAATAGATTAATGTCACAATCGGTTGCAATCCATAAATATTGCGCTTGTAACACATCATCCGTATAATAATTTTTCTTCCCAGCATCATGATCCTCGTATGTTGCCTGAAATTTTATCGCTTGACGAAAAGAGTCCAGCTTCTTCCCAAAACTTTCAAACTCGATCATTGCGTAACCGAGAAAACGACGAAATTTAGTCCAAGCTGGGCGGGCCTTTTTAACATTCGTATAACCACCTTGACGAAGCATATCTCTCATCCAAGTAAAACTTCTCGAAAAAGCCTTACCATTGTCATCATATTTGATTGGAAGGTTAATATAATATAGGTAATAGGATGGACATAGCGGGTATTTGATTGTGATTCGGTGTGTGTAGAAGACGACGATGACATGGTGATCGAAGTGTAATATTTTTAATTAAATTATAGGCTATAATTAATTGAACTTTGAATTGGTGGATATGGTTAATTTATCACATTATAAGTGATATTTATAGGAAAATATGTATGCATGTGTGAATATAATAATGGACGGATAGTAATAATGGTCAAACAAAACAATGCATGCAACGGTTCATTATTTATCATACATGCATTGGTTGAATATTAAATACTGAAAAAAAGTTTACAACGGTTATTTTTAACTCGTAAATGATAAATAACAATGGGTAAATAAAACATGCATATGGTTATTTATAAATAAACATGCATAAAATTAACATGCAACCGAATTTAATTAACTCTTAATTAATTTTAATGCATTTTAACTCAATTTTATGCCATTTTAAGTCATAAAAAGTAAATAAATTAACAAAAATCAAATTTTTCATCCCATATCATTCTAAGACCATATTGTTTACATGCAAGACCATATTATCTGATAAAACTAATTTTAATGACATAATATCAATTTTACTAATTTATCTCATAAATTACTAAAATCGTCTTAAGACAACATGCATGTATTTAACAATGCTCTGATACCACTTGTTAGTTATTTAGACTAAATAAATACTCATCTTATGATATTAGAATTACAAATTAATTTTGTTTAGTCTAAATCTACATGCATGCAAAAGAAAATACAAGAAGATGGTATTAAACCATCTTAAGACAAAAGTTCCTTAGATTGGTATAAGGCAAAAATATGGGCACTAGAAAGGTCCTCTACCTTTGTAGTTCTTAAGCTATGCAACTATGGATGATCCTCCAAGATCACCAATTACCAATATAGGTAATCTCCTTTAGTGGCACCCAAGATTATCCCAAATAACTACTAAAATTCTAACTAGGTAATTTTAGTAGTAACCTTGTATTATGTAATATTATTACACTAATAATATTATATCATGTATATTATTATATGTGAATTATATTTTATTTTATGATCAACTATTAATCAAGTTTTGAAGAGGAAAATGAAGGAAAAATGGATATTTTTTTCCCTTGAAAAATTCCGGCCAAGCAAGGTAAATGGGTGATTTTTTTCCTCAATTTTTCATCCCATGCAAGTGTGTAATGAGGGGGTATTTATAGTGCTATCAAATGTAAACAATTGATAGGTACATCCTATGTGATTAGCCCACCAAATGTTGACAAAAAATGGTCTCTTATGACCTCTTGTAATTCGGTCCAAATGGACCTTATTTAGTCCATTTCTATTTCCGACATTTGTCCCACAAATGCTTATAAGTGTTATATTTAATTATCTTACATAATTAAATATTAATTTAATTATTTAACGGTTAAATAATACAAATTAACCACTAATGACTACTTAACTATTAAGTAATTATGAGACCATTTTATCAACATACAATGTGTCAATACTACCCATTTAGCTAATTTTACAACCTCTTGTAAATTAAATAGCTAATAAACTTTACCTCAAAACTTATATACACAACTCGTATTAATTAACTATTAATTAATTATCAAATAGTTTAAATAATAAATCCCCTTGGCCCGGGTTCGTAACTCGTCATCAAATAATATATTCACATGACTTGTTAAAAGTCAATTAACACAAGGATTTAATTAATTTGTATCTCATACAAATAATTAGTTTTTTCCATTTGGGCATCATCCAATAGGTGTGACCTAAAGGGATCAGCTGATCACCACCGTCACACGACAGTAATGTCAAACTCTAGTCAGTCAATCATTACCGATTAACGATGACCAGCTGATAAATAAAAAGATAAATTCCTGATATACCTTTAACGAGATTTAATATGCAAATGCACTTGTTGTGGAGGACACTACTCCAACAAAAAATACTCCTCATAAGATATAAATAAAACATAGGAGTAAAACCGTCAACAATCGAACTTTCTTTTTTCATTCTTTTTATTTTTCACGGTTTTTCTTGAATTCTCTTTTTCTTTTCTTTTTTTATTTTTCTTCACGTTTTTTTAATTATTTTGTTTCCATTATCCTCTTTTTCTTTCATAAATTACCGACTCCTGTCTATACAATACAAACCAAACTCGCCACGATAAACTATATACCGCAAAAACAAACACTAAACTAGCTTGACAAGGCAGGCTAAATTTGGATGTAGTTAAGGGTCAAAAGGCAAATTTGGCTAAATGTAGAGTTAAATGGTAAAAATGAAAGAAAGGGAAAAAGTAAGCACCTCCCTGCATGTGACACCAACCACAAACCCGAATGTTATGTATGTAGGCAAAAAACAATTGAATTTCATATACGTGAAAATTGATGATACATGTTATGCAAGGAGTAACTACTCACAATCCTACATGAACTGGTCATAAATGACACCAGTTTATACGGCTCTAAAACTTAGAAATTATGAGTAGTTTGCCAAAATTATCAGGTCAAGTCTATTTGTTCGGCTGAAATTAAACATTAACTCGTAGATTATGCAAATGACAAAGCTAATAAGATGACAGTTTGTTGCAAGGCTTAAGTGAAATGACTAAATGTAGTGCAATATCATCATTGAAATCTACCGTTACGACTCGACCTAATTGCTAAAATAAACGTGATGTTTTTGAATTTTTGAATTTTTTATAATTTTATTTTTATTTTTCAATTTGTATAGGATTTTTTTATTTTTATAAAAATGATTAACAATGCATACAAAAATTAAACGTGATAACGGAAAAACAATATGCAGACACAGATATGGATGCATATACCCTCCCCAAACCAAACTGTACAATGCCCTCATTGTACCCAAAATAGGGAAAGGAAATGCAAACTGAAAAGAAGAGAGTGAAGTTCGGAAAACTTACAAGATAACGCGAAGTAGGGACCTCCCCAAACAAGGGAGGTCGCAAACAGCTTCACAACAACGTCACTGGAAGCGAATCAAAACAACAAACTCGATCGAGAGAACACGGCACTCGATCGAGTAGAAATGGCCGCAAAAGTGCTCGATCGAGAAGTCTTTATCCTAGGGTGCTCGATGGAGAATATAAAGTACTCGATCAATTAGTTGTCTATACACGAATACCTATGCTCCAATTGAGGCACCTTCAAACATGCAATAAACGCCCATAGACCAAATCCAAACGTTCCAATCTATGTCCAAAAACCAATTATTACGTGTCCAATAAAACTAAAATGTTTGAAAATCAACTAAAAAGAGTTTTAAACTCCGGGTGCCTCCTGGTCAGCGCTAGTTTCAGACAAGTCCCAGCTCGACCTTCTTCTCTTCATCCACTAACAAGAATTAATGGCACACAACAAGGTTTCTGACTGAATGCAGTCCCTTCAGCATCCATGATTTTCACTTTTGGTCGCCAAAGCACAGCATTGGAAGAACAGTGACTCTTTACAGCATCAACTATGTCGTGTCTTCTCTTAGCCTTATCCCCCACCCTCTTCTTATGTGGGATGGAATCTTCAAATCCTCCTCCCGAGTCTTCTAACCCGTCAAGACCTGTATAAGAAGAAACAAGACGATATTCCTCCAACTTGCTCCCAAACCAGGGCAGAGGCGTCAAATCAACAGCAGTATATGATTTAACGGAAGGAATATAAGGAATTCTATTGAGCTCAACAGAAGTTTTCTCAGATTGGAGTGTCTCCACTAATAATTCTCATCATAAGGGAGGTAGAGTCTGGGTGATACGGAAACCTCATATGTTTGATATTCAGTTCTTACAATATGATGCTCAATTTATTCATGTCCATGTGACTAATAAGCTTACTCATATGCAATTTTATTATATTGCCAGCTATGCTTTCAATGGAGTGGGGGAGAGAGAAGCCCTTTGGTTGAATCTCAGAAATATTGCAAGGCAATGTAATGCTCCTTGGGCCATAGGAGGTGATTTTAATTGTGTCTTACAGGCAAATGAAAGACTAGGAGGAATGTTTCAGAGGCTGAGTCTGGACCTTTCTATGACTGTCTTCATGAGTGTGGGCTTATAGATATACCATCTACAGGAGCTTTCTACACTTGGAACAACAAGCAACCACCAGAAACTTGGGTGTATAGCAGATTGGATAAACTTTTGGTTAATCAAGATTGGTTGGATACTTACCCTGAGTATTTGGCTACTTTTTTACCTGAAGGGCATTTTGATCATTCCCCATGTCTCGTGAGCAAAGGAGTTAGGGATGGGAACCAGAACAGACCTTTCAAGTATTTTAATATGTGGAGTGCAGCCAGTGGTTTTAAGGAGTGTGTGTCCAAGGTTTGGCAACAATGGATCTCTGGCACCAAAATGTATAGAGTGGTCAAAAAGCTAAAAATGCTGAAGCCTGAGCTTAAAAAAATCAATAAAGACTACTTCTCTGATATTGAGAACAAAGTAGATATAGCCCAACTAAATCTGAAGCATCTTCAGAAACAACTTATTGAGAAACCAGGAGATTAGGATTTAATGTTTAAGGAATATGATGCTCATCAGAGATTTGCTTCCTTATTCAATGCTAAAATGGATTTCCTTAAACAAAGGGCAAAAGCACACTGGTTAAAGGATGGTGACTCTAACACATCCTATTTCCATGGTGTAATTAAAGCTAGAAGGAGCAAAAATTTCATATGCCAGATTAATGATCATTGGAATAAAAATCATAGTGATCAAGAGGGGATCCAAATGCTTTCTTAAATTACTATCAAATGTTGCTGGGATCTAATGCTAATACCACTAAGGTCAATAAAGCTATTGTAAGTAAAGGCAGTGTTTGCTCTGCTGCTCACAGGAATATACTGCTAGCCCCCTGTCACTAAAGATGAGGTAAAAGATGTCCTTTTTCACATACCTAATGACAAGGCACCAAGGCCTGATGGATTCTCAAGCAAATTCTTTAAGGATAGCTGGGATATAGTGGGGGAGGAGGTTACTGCTGGAATCATGGACTTCTTTGAATCAAGCCTTCTGCTCAAACAGATTAATGCTACTATGTTACTCTTATCCCAAAAACTGATAGACCCACTAGTGTCCTTCAATACAGACCAATAGCATGCTATAATGTCATCTATAAGTGCATCTCCAAACTCCTATGTAATAGATTGGCCAGCATCTTACCTGAACTAATTGATCAAAATCAGGGAAGGTTCATTCATGGGAGGAGCATTATGGAAAACATTCTCATTTGTCAAGACAACATTAGGCTCTATGAAAGAAAGGCTTTCTCACCTAGATGTCTTTTCAAAATGGATTTGCAGAAGGCATATGATACTATTGAATGGGAATTCCTAGATCAAATGCTTAGTGCTTTAAAGTTCCCAGCTCAGTTTAAAGGGTGGATAATGCAATGTGTGACAACTGCTACCTACTCCCTAAATTTTAATGGCAGTGTGTTTGGCTTTTTCAAAGGGAAAAGGGGTTTGAGAAAAGGAGATCCTATTTATCCCTTGTTCTTTACAGTGTGTATGAAATACCTTTCAAGACTTCTCACACACTCAACTGGTACTACTGATTTCAAGTATCACCCAATGTGCAAACAAATGAAACTAACCCATCTAATGTTTGCAGATGACCTTCTTTTTTTCTGCAAAGGAGATGCCTCTTCAATCATGACTATTCTCAGGACCTTTACAACATTTTCCAAAACCTCAGGCCTAATTATAAGTAAAGGCAAGTCAAATGCATATTTCAATGGGGTCAAGGATAGCTTGAAACAGGAAGTTCTTCTGATATCAGCAATGGTGGAAGGGTCTCTTCCTTTTAAATACGTTGGAGTCCCAATCAAAACCACAAGGCTGGCTGCTAAAGATTGTAAACCCCTAATAGATAAAAATTTTCAGAGAATAAGGAATTTGGGGGCCAGGAAACTATCTTATGCAGGGAGATTGACTTTGGTCCAATCTGTGCTAATGACTACACAACTACTAGGCCAATATTTTTATACTTCCTACTGGAATGATCAATAAAATTGAGGCAATATGTCGACACTTCCTATGGGATGGAGGAGTTGACTACCTGAGATCTCCCCTTGTCTCTTGGGAGAAGATACGTAAACCTAAGAAGGAGGGGGGACTTGGATTAAAGAGTCCCAATCATTGGAACAAAGTTGCAGTGGGAAAGTTAGTTTGGTGGTTGGCCTCAAAATCAGACCATCTATGGGCCAAAT
The DNA here is from genome assembly GCF_048544455.1 of Silene latifolia. NCBI lineage: Eukaryota > Viridiplantae > Streptophyta > Magnoliopsida > Caryophyllales > Caryophyllaceae > Silene > Silene latifolia. Next base: position 492,659 of record NC_133532.1, read on the forward strand.
GGGTCAATAATGTCTACATAAAGGGGAAACACTGGCTAGACTATTCTCCAACCAGCAACTCGAGTTGGTCTTGGAGGAAAATCTGTCAAATTAAAACATTGTTTCAAGAATCCTACCAGCAACATATGTGGACAACAGATAAGGGGCACGAATACTTTATAGCCAAAGGTTATGATTTGCTCGAAACAAAGGGAAAAAGATACAGTGGCAAGGCCTAGTATGGAATAAATACACTATTCCTAAACATGGCTTCTTAACATGGATTTATTTTCATAATGGTTTAAAAACCAATGAAAAGTTGCACAAATTGGGGATTAGTGAGGTTGATACCTGTGGTATATGCGGTACTAGATCTGAGAGTGCTACTCATCTGTTCTTCGACTGTGAGTATAGCTTCAGGGTAATTACCATCCTTGGAGCTCATCTTGAGCAGAAAATTTTACACCGTGATACCATTGATTGGCGAAGGAAGATGACTCGTACTGGAACGAGAAAGGGGATAATCAACGCCCTCTATAATGCATGTATTTACTCCATTTGGAGACAGCGTAACCTGTGTAAGCATGAACTTATAGTCCTCACTCCAAAGAAGCTGGTGACTCTGATCATTAAAGAGGTAACCCAAAAAATATTGAGTTTTTCCGTCCAAATGGGGACTCGGGGTAGAGATCTGATTGAACGGATGCGAAAATGCTACTGATGGACTAGAAAAGAGAAGATGAAATTTGGGGAAGATGATGAGCGACAAAGACGATGATGAATGACATTATCTGATTTTGTTGCTTATTGATAGATCTTAGGTTATTTCCTTTTGTTGTCTTTTGATTTTCTTTGGGCCAGGATGTAGTTGTTTTGTGTTTGGGCCTGTTCGATTTGAGTCTCGGAATTTTTAGGGGTCGAGTATCTTGGGTTGGGTATATTGACCACCGTGCTACTTGATGTATGGTGACGGTTTTTTTCATTAATATACTTACATTTTAACGAAAAAAAAAGAAGGAATAGCATTACTTCCAATTTGACAGGATTGGTCTTCAATTACCTTTTTATCGTCATTCGGATTAGGCATAAATGACGAGTCAACACTGTTCATAGCCAAACCATTCGATTGAGAATGAATAGTGCTCGATCGAAGGGTTTCTTCGCCAGAACTGCTCGATCGAACACTTGCATTAGTTCGATCGAGGTCTTCCTCTTACAAACTGTTCGATCGAATGTTGAATTCTTTTCGATCGAGCTCTCCCTCATATAATTCATTCGATCGAACATTGTAGGCTGTTTGATCGAATCTTTGTTGTTGTGTAGTGCAGTAGTCTTCGTATGATGCGTCATTTTTAGCTAAATCTTCGAGTTCCGAGTTATACATATCATCATCGTCAGTAGGCAACCCAGGTCCTTCATAGGAAAGACCGCTTTCGGTAGAGATAATGTATACTGTCTGTGATTGTCTAGAATCCAACTCGGCAGCTAATTAAGCTATTTGAGATTCAATTAGCTCGAAATGAGCCTCTCTAGATTTATCATATTCTTGCACTTGAAGTGCAAGTGTCTTCACTAAAGACTTCAATTCACCAATCTCTTCGTTCTGTTTGTTAGGAGGAGGAGTTTGTTGTTGCGGCGGCCAAATAAATGGAGGCTTTTGAAAGCCTTGATGCTGAATCGGATGTGGCGGCACATAATAATTCTGCGGCGGAAGTGGAGAGTAGTTTGGGTAACCCCCACTTTGAGAACCATAACGACCATGTCTATACTGCCGATAGGCATAGACTCGGTCATTCTCCGCATAACAGGTAACAACATTGTGCCCCGCAGCACCATATCTTTCACAAAATGCCACCTGCTGCGCCATGGGATGGAACATAGGTGGAAGATCAAAGATACTCAAGCCTTCCCTTTGATGATCTTCTCCTAGTACTCCTGTTTAGCTGGACCTGTAGGGCCTATCAAAATAGCACTGGAGGAAAAAGGTAAGAAATGCCTCAAGGAATAAATTCCTTGAGGTTAAAGACAGACAAAAATACAACAAGTAAATAAAATAGTTGCCTCGCCGGCATCGGCGCCAAAATTTGACACGTCTGTCGCAACCCTATCAAAAATAAACCAACCGGCTCAACTAATATAGTAGAGGTAAGTCGGGTATCGTACTCCACAGGGGGGCTATTATATCTACTTGTTATCCTAGTCCGTCACGGTAACAAATTGGGGTTTTTGAATTTGTTTTCCAAACTACTAAATGAGATTAAGCAGAGAAAAAAAGAGCAATAAAAATAGTAAAATGAAGTAAGTTGTGATCAAATAAAGAGAAGAATGCCAGGATGTCGGTTCACCATGGTATCACACAAATCTGCTAATGGTAAAGTCAATCGGTGTGATGTGAGAAGGGTAAAGGAAAGGTCGTTTCGGTCCGCTATCCACCCTAGAATACTACTAACTTAGCTCTCGCCCTCATTAGTGTAGTCTACTGTTCATAACAGGTCTGTTCATTCCAATCTCTCGATCTAGGTCTGAATTTAACCGGATTAACTAGTTTAGAAGCGTGCACTCAACTAAATGATTATAATTAAATTGCTATGAATCAGTTCTCACAATCAAAACCGTCTAATCCAATTATAACATCATTGCTTTACTACCATAGCTCCCCTAATCCTAGCAACAGATAAATTACCTACTCATGGTGTAATACCCCGTAATTTAGGAATGAATAACTATTTTAGAAAATGTTTTTAATAAAATTATTACTCGGAATCGTATTGTATTAAGTAATAATAGGATATGATACTATTCAGTTTGAGTAGCGGTGACACGGGATAAAGGTATGTATACTGATTAGGATATTATAGTAATAATAGTAATAATTGTAACATACTATATTATTATATTATTATATTATTATAATAGTTAGCTTAGCATTTTATATTATATATTATGTATATGTATTATTATAATAGTCAGATTAGGAAAACCTAGTTATTAATCCCTCCCTATACCCTGTATACTTTTTCCCCAAAGAACAAAATCAAGAAAACGAATAGAAGAAGAGGCGGCAGGATACGGGAACTAAAGAAAGAAAGGGAGGAGGAGATTTCGTAAAATCGATTGTTTCAACCAATACCGTCGTCGTACCATCGTCATCATCCTTTTGTATCCCATCTTCACCAACTAAGGTAACTTACATTTTCTTTTGTTATGAGCATGGTCGTTTAATTTGTTGAAGTCGGGTGGTGTTGGTCAGAGAGCAAAGTAGCGCTCTGTTTCTGGTCGGTCTCGATAAGACATGGTCGGGTTTTGTTAGCAAGTTTGTTAGGATGTCAATGGTGTTTAAGGAACGTACTTTAGTGGTCTAGGGGTGTGTGGATGGTGTTCGTAGGCTAGACAAGAACCTTCTCTATTTTGAGTACGGCTTCAGCGAAAGTTGTCGAAACCATGCGCCTCGGGTGGGTGAGTTAAGCGCTTAAGTTGGTGTAACGGGTCCAATTGTCGTCGAGGTTAGTAGCTATTATAACTTCCAATTAACCCGTTATCGTTGCGGTGACACCTGTCATATACACCTTGTTTGGCTGTGAGTATGTTGTCGAGTGTCGTTGTTAACCTTAGTCGTAGAAGTCGCATGTAAGGCTGTAAGACGAGTTTGTGGAGCTGGTGCTTGGCTACTTGGTTCTAGTTTAGTTATTACGTTCAGTGGTGATGATAAAATTGTACTTCGTAGCTTATTAGTAGTGTAACATGTATTTCATCATAATTAGGTTGGTTGGTTAGCATCAGAGGTCATTATTAACTTTGTCGCTAGTATCTCTTTAGAGTATTCGGTAACTCGGGGTAATCCGTTCTCAATTAAATTGTTAAAAGGGAATTGTTGGTCAGGGAAATTTAACTATGATATTATTATTCATAATATAAGTTACGAATAAGACCGATTTTGATTATGTAGTGTATATATATTATGTAGGTTGGATTTGGTTGAGGGTCGCTGTTACTTGTACTTTGCTAATTGGATTCGTGACCGTCTCAGGTAGGGATTATCCTACTCAACTTATATTTATGTGATTGTAACTTATTTATTATATATAAGTGGTTGATTTATATATTGAGATTGTGATTACGAATGTGGAATTGAGAAGATGGAGTTGGGTTGTTTATGAGTATTGGTGATTATTGTATATAATTTGAAGGGACCGAACTGCTAGTCCTTGTGAGTTATTTGTTGAAGGGACCGATATACCGCTAGTCCTTGGTTATTATTTGAAGGGACCGGTCTGAGCAACCGCTAGTCCTTGTGGCGTCAGTTGATCACTGGCCGCCCCTCAAAATCTCTTCTCTAGTAGGCTCACTACTAGGGAGATGTGCACATTCGGAGCTGAGGAAGCATTAAGACGGAGTTTGGGAGGAGTAGGGGTGATTGGAGTATAACATAGATGGTTGAAGGTTATGGGTGTTACCATAACATGTGATTATCTTGGCTGAGTTGGATGTATTATTATTGTGCATTGTTTAGTTAGTCCCTACTCAACCTCGTGGTTGACTGTGTATTCGTGAACACCTGCGGTGAACCGTTTTATGGGGAGCAGATTTGACAGGTACTAAAGATTAGCTGACTTGGGAGCTATGAGATGCGTGAGGACTTGGCCAATCTACCTAGAAGTCTAGACCACATAGAAGATTTTATCACTTTATTTATTTTCCGCTGCGAGTTGTATTTATTTTATATTAAGTTTAGTTGGATAATTTGTAATAAAAATGTAATCGTTAAAGTTTTAATTAAAGTACTTTGGTTTGTTGTACTTTGTTATTCACTACCTCGGGAAACCGAGATGGTAACAGTCCTATTTATTTGGGAATGTCTAGCTAAAGGCTCTTAAATAAATGGGGGTGTGACAAAGTGGTATCAGAGCAAAACGATCCTCAGGCCTAACCAATGAACAATAATGAACATAGGATGTGTCTAATAAAATGAACCCGGATAGAAACTGTTAGGAGCCCATTTAAGGCTTGGGATGAGTTAGGGGCCCCCTCACACCAAACTTCTGGCCCTTTCAGTTTTGAACCGGTTACCTTGAGAGATATCAAAGAATGGGGTAAATTAAAATGAATATTGTTTATTTTGTCGTAGGAGTTTTGGTTTCTTTGCTTGAATATTGTTTTAATTGATGACTGAGTTTACAGGACGTAAACTTGATTTTAAGGGGAGTGGAATGGATGAAATGAGGAGTTGATGTTGAATTGTTTTGATCATGAGCATGAAAGTAATTATAAATTGATATTGATTATGTAGTTGAACGTTGTGTGATAGTAGAATCATGTCTAGTGATATGCGGTTGTGTGAATCCCAAAGCCATGTTATTTAAAATATATTATGAAATGATTAAGCTTGTGATATGAATGCTTTAGAGTATAAACTAGTCGTGTGTGAAAGTTTATCGACCAAGTTGTGTTGATATAGGAGTAGGAGGGTGTTAATAAGAGCTTGTGACCTAGTAAAAAGGAACCTAGAGCTGAACTTTATTCCGTCAGATTTTACCTCTACTTGATTTAGTTGTCATTTGACCTCCGTTCATCATACATGGTTAAAATATTTATGAGTGATAACCCACTGAGTTAGCTTACCAATGCCGTTGGTCTTAGGTTTAAAATTTTTACGGTTTGGGAGAAATAAATAATTTAGTGGACAATGGTCGGAACATTCCTGTACAGTTAAGTTTTCGACAAACGATTTTATAAAAATTCTCATTTTATTTGTACTTAAGATTTTTGCGTAATTCCAACTCCACTGTTTAAAAGACTCAAATATGTTTCTAAATTGATAAGGCACGTTGCAAGGTAAATGTTTGACAAATAATAGTGATTTTTACAAGTTGACCCAAGATTTTGACAAATTGCTGATCAGTTTTTGTTTCGACCCACTGAATTGTAAAAATCTTTATAAAATGATTATTCGAGATTTGGGCTTAATTATTTTTCTCATGATTTGAAAACTCTTTATATTTTCTGTAAAGTATAAAAACTCAATGTAGAATGTAACAGTTATTTAATGGTGATTTTTGAAAGTTACAGCTTGACTTTGATTCCGAAAAAAAGAAACGCGAGTTTACCAAAAGTTTAATATGAATGTTTTGTCGATTCCTAACTTATGATAATTAGGAGGTAGGAGTGATGATAGGAGGACCTAAAGAGGGGTGAGAAATGATATAATTGACCAAACCTTATCTTTGTAAGTATAGAATATTTAAAAATGTTGAGCCATCTTTCCTCGGGTAGAAATTTATGTGGTTTCGTTTTACTTTTATAGAACCATTCCTCCAAAGAGATCTACACCTACACCCTCTTCCATGTCCCAAGAAGAGATTGACCGTTTGATATCTATGAATGAGGCTTTGACTGCAGCACTGAAGGCTAAGGGGTCAGTGCAGGATCCATCAAAGATGAGTGCTAATATTGCAAGACACAACCCGACGAAGTATGACGGATTAGGTGAATCATCCTTACTAGGAGATTGGCATAGGGAGTTTGATAACCTTTTTGAGTTGCTAGGATGTCCTGCAGAGTTGCAAGTAGATCAAGCTGCTTACTATTTGAGAGGAAAAGCGGGTTTGTGGTGGAATCGTAGTAAGGAAGTCTTAAGGGAATCTTGGAGGGAGAGTGATGAATCTTTTATCACTTGGAAGGGTTTCAAGGAGACTATGAGAGTTGTATTTGTGCCAGAACATATTAGGAGTAAGATGAGAGCTGAATTTGATTCTTTCAAGATGACTGATGAAATGACGGTGGAGAGCTATCACAATAGGTTTATGGAATTGGCAGAATATGTGTCTGGTTTGAACTTTAGTGAGGAGATGCTAGCATTGAGGTTTGAGAAGGGGTTAACAACCACTATTAAGAAGAGGCTTGCAGCTGGTCAACCAAGTACCATGGATGATGTTTATCAACGAGCTGGGCATGTAGAGAGGATCGCTGATATGCTGAAGGAGGAGAAGAAGGAGAAGGGGGAGAAAAGAAAGACTGAGTGTACTGGTGAAAGGAGTGGGAGCGGTAACAGAAAGATAGGTGATAATAAATCTCGAATTAGCTCACCAGGAAGGTTTGGGAATGGAGGGGAAACGCGTCAGGGCACTAGTTGGAACCGTGGGTCGGAGGTTAGGATGTATAATTGTAGGGTGTGTGGTAATAATCATCCAGGCAAGGATTGTGAGGGGAAGTTAGTAAAATGCTATGCATGTAATCGGATGGGACACAGAGCATATGAATGTAGGAGTACTCCGAGGAATAGAGAGGGAGGAGGTAATCAAGGTCGTTATAGGAATTCGGGTCAGTGGAGAGATCAGAGGAACTACAATAGCAATCAAGGCTATGGCAGAGGCTCATATCAGAGGCAAGGCAATGGTGGTGACCAAAGCAACAGAGGAAGGACAATTGGAGCAGCCAGTACGGTGCAAGGAAATGGAGAGAAGGATAATTAATGGAGTGATAGGTTCACATATAGACTGACTGATTAGGTGAACTTGGGAGATTATTATTATTGTATGGGTATTTGTGAGATTAATAATAATTAATAAATTGTTGATTAGAAAACTTTGGGAAAAAGTTTATTTTTAGGGGGGTAGAATGTGATACCACTGAAACTTTATGATGTTATGATACTTTAAATGATTTAATCGTTGTTATTGTTTATTTGGAGTTGATTAAATATAAGTGTTATGACATGTGTATAAGTGAGGTGTCGTTTTTTTTGGGTGACATCAGTAGTATGCGCGAACTTCGGGGACGAAGTTCTTTTTAAGGGGGGAAGACTGTAATAACCCGTAATTTAGGAATGAATAACTATTTTAGAAAATGTTTTTAATAAAATTATTGCTCGGAATCGTATTGTATTAAGTAATAATAGGATATGATACTATTCAGTTTGAGTAGCGGTGACACGGGATAAAGGTATGTATACTGATTAGGATATTATAGTAATAATAGTAATAATTGTAACATACTATATTATTATATTATTATATTATTATAATAGTTAGCTTAGCATTTTATATTATATATTATAATAGTTAGATTAGGAAAACCTAGTTATTAATCCCTCCCTATACCCTGTATACTTTTTCCCCAAAGAACAAAATCAAGAAAACGAATAGAAGAAGAGGCGGCAGGATACGGGAACTAAAGAAAGAAAGGGAGGAGGAGATTTCGTAAAATCGATTGTTTCAACCAATACCGTCGTCATACCATCGTCATCATCCTTTTGTATCCCATCTTCACCAACTAAGGTAACTTACGTTTTCTTTTGTTATGAGCATGGTCGTTTAGTTTGTTGAAGTCGGGTGGTGTTGGTCAGAGAGCAAACTAGCGCTCTGTTTCTGGTCGGTCTCGATAAGACATGGTCGGGTTTTGTTAGCAAGTTTGTTAGGATGTCAATGGTGTTTAAGGAACGTACTTTAGTGGTCTAGGGGTGTGTGGATGGTGTTCGTAGGCTAGACAAGAACCTTCTCTATTTTGAGTACGGCTTCAGCGAAAGTTGTCGAAACCATGCGCCTCGGGTGGGTGAGTTAAGCGCTTAAGTTGGTGTAACGGGTCCAATTGTCGTCGAGGTTAGTAGCTATTATAACCTCCAATTAACCCGTTATCGTTGCGGTGACACCTGTCATGTACACCTTGTTTGGCTGTGAGTATGTTGTCGAGTGTCGTTGTTAACCTTAGTCGTAGAAGTCGCATGTAAGGCTGTAAGACGAGTTTGTGGAGCTGGTGCTTGGCTACTTGGTTCTAGTTTAGTTATTACTTTCAGTGGTGATTATAAAATTGTACTTCGTAGCTTATTAGTAGTGTAACATGCATTTCATCATAATTAGGTTGGTTGGTTAGCATCAGAGGTCATTATTAACTTTGTCGCTAGTATCTCTTTAGAGTATTCGGTAACTCGGGGTAATCCGTTCTCAATTAAATTGTTAAAAGGGAATTGTTGGTCAGGGAAATTTAACTATGATATTATTATTCATAATATAAGTTATGAATAGGACCGATTTTGATTATGTAGTGTATATATATTATGTAGGTTGGATTTGGTTGAGGGTCGCTGTTACTTGTACTTTGCTAATTGGATTCGTGACCGTCTCAGGTAGGTATTATCCTACTCAACTTATATTTATGTGATTGTAACTTATTTATTATATATAAGTGGTTGATTTATATATTGAGATTGTGATTACGAATGTGGAATTGAGAAGATGGAGTTAGGTTGTTTATGAGTATTGGTGATTATTGTATATAATTTGAAGGGACCGAACTGCTAGTCCTTGTGAGTTATTTGTTGAAGGGACCGATATACCGCTAGTCCTTGGTTATTATTTGAAGGGACCGGTCTGAGCAACCGCTAGTCCTTGTGGCGTCAGTTGATCACTGGCCGCCCCTCAGAATCTCTTCTCTAGTAGGCTCACTACTAGGGAGATGTGCACATTCGGAGCCGAGGAAGCGTTAAGACGGAGTTTGGGAGGAGTAGGGGTGATTGGAGTATAACATAGATGGTTGAAGGTTATGGGTGTTACCATAACATGTGATTATCTTGGCTGAGTTGGATGTTTTATGGGGAGCAGATTTGATAGGTACTAAAGATTAGCTGACTTGGGAGCTATGGGATGCGTGAGGACTTGGCCAATCTACCTAGAAGTCTAGACCACATAGAAGATTTTATCACTTTATTTATTTTCCGCTGCGAGTTGTATTTATTTTATATTAAGTTTAGTTGGATAATTTGTAATAAAAATGTAATCGTTAAAGGTTTAATTAAAGTACTTTGGTTTGTTGTACTTTGTTATTCACTACCTCGGGAAACCGAGATGGTAACAGTCCTATTTATTTGGGAATGTCTAGCTAAAGGCTCTTAAATAAATGGGGGTGTGACACATGGCGATGATTAAAATAATAACAATAGTTGTTGAAACGAGGGAAGACATGATATAAAGAGGATGATTAATAAGAGATAACATAAACCAATAATAATATTAATTAAAACAGAAATTAAGAACAAGCTAAGTAATTAAGAATGCAAAAGAGAATTAAAGGTTGGATAAAAGAGAAAGAAAGATTACAAAGTATTGAGATCCGACAAGTAAAGAACAAAAGCAACGTCGAAAGAGGAAATTGTCTACTGTGTAATTATGAGTAAATTATGCTGAAAGATTGATCCCCCTTAAACCTAATGACGTCTTCTCTTTATATAGAGAAGATATTTTATTAACCTAAAACATAATTAAGGTATTAAATAAGTTCACACGAAATAAAATCCCGTGTGCAGATAGAAATCCACTCGATCGAGTAGAATGGAGCTCCTCGATCGAACACTTCCTTGGCATAACCTCTCGATCGAGTACTTTACATACTCGATCGAGGAACCTCCAAGTGCCACCTTTCGATCTAGTACAGCAGGGACTCGATTGAACAACTTCTCTTCATCCTAGGCACTCGATCGAGCAGAATGGCCAACAAAAGCCTTTGATCGAGTACATTGCCATTGAACCAGCTTTCTGAAGGAAAAGTAGATCTATATACTCAACTTATTCATATATGTTTTAATTTAATTCTCATAAAATTAAATGGTGGATCTTATGCATGCAAACTAATAAACAATATAAAGAAGAAACCATCATCTTACATTGTGATTTTCGGATTTATGGGCACAAGTGAGTTCACCTACTCACTTGTTCTTGAGCTTTCCTTATGGATGAACAAGATTCAAGTATAGAATCCCTCCCAAAAGCATATACCCAAGGAAACTCATAATTAACCAATATTATTTAGATCTAGTAATAATATTAGTTTAACTATAAAATTGACACAAAATAAATTGTATTTTGGCTCTTGAATGATTCGGTCAAGAGGGAGTATATGAGATTTTATTTCTCTAGAAAAATCACATATTATAGAGATTATGCATTTTCTTACACTAGAAAATTATATTGTGAAAGGAATGAATAATAAATGTGTAAGAGAAAAACTCTTCTCTCTTTTCTTGTGGAATGGCCGAAAAAATGGCCTTGGGTAGCATGCCCAATACCTTTCATTTTTGCTCTTCTCAAAAGGTAGGTGTGCATGGCTACTACTTAGATATGATAATTGTGTTTTCCACTCAAGATAAAAACACAATGCATATCATACACTCCCTCCTCATTTTCGGTTTTAAGCATAAAATGGAGAATCCATTTTATTTTGTCATTTGTCAAATTTGTCACATGTAACATGTTACATGACTTGTCACAATGTAATGTATTTTTAACATATTAAAAATCAACATACTCATAAAATATGTCATTTACAAAATTGACTAGTAATTCGTAATTACTTGTACCAAAAATGTTTCCAAATTATAAACTACAACATTATGTATTTTTAATAATTTATTCATTCCGTTTCAATTGTTTCTGTAAACAATAATTTCATCTAAGTAATAAAATAATTCGATTACTTAGACCGTGTCTCATTTAATCATATTTACAATAAGATACGTAAATTATACTAACAAAATCATCCGTCAATTTTAAGCAATTTAATTAACTCGTATCGGTATACGATAGATTAAATAATCAATTAAGAGTATTTCCCTATAGGTATGACCTAAGGGGATCAACTGATCACCACCGTCCGCACGACGAATGTCAAACTCTAGTCACCAATCATTACCGATATGTGTGGACCATTGACTCGTAAAATATTACATCCCACATGTATTCTTAAAATGAGATTTAATAATGATATTTAAATCATGTGATCGCACTATTGTTGAGGACACATTTCCCAACAATCTCCCACTTGTCCTTGACAAGTGTGCGTCACCAATTCTCTTGTCCTATTACTATCTCCCACTCAATGCAAGGTGTCTTTCAGGGCGTACTTGCAAGTGATCATATCGAGAGTGGTTTCCTCGATCTGGAGAATAACTGATTGACCGGATTTATCTATCATAGATACCTTCCGAGCGTGGCCACGCATTTCCAGTTCATTACTCCTCGAGTGGCCCTGAGATATTATTTTAACCCTGACAAGGGGATGGACAATTCCTATCGCACTCATTCCCTTCGACTAGCCACAACCATCATAACCCAAAATATGCCCATTTGACCCCATTTACGAAGGTCGTAGTAACACAAATCAAAGTTAATCTGAAACTGTGCCATCTTAGGTGAATAGTCTTTAGTTAAAAGAATCGACTCATTAGAATACTATAGTAGCTCTCGCCACGACCAGGCTATATAAATTGCCAGAACTCTATAAGCGGTCATAAGGCCCGACAAAGTGTTCCTACCAGTCTGCCTATGTGATCGACTAGTCATCTCACATGACTCTATGACACTTGAACTTGCCGTCAATCGCATCACACTCTAGTCACTTTGAGACGTCACCTCATACAAGCGACTATGGGCTAAAACTATGTTAATCCAGGTTCACTTTAACGGGGTTCAACGTTGTCTCTACAACCCGTTTGGATGTAACAAACTATAATAAAAGAGTTTTAAAATAAAACTCGAATGACAAATGCGATTATCACACATGAATAGTCAATGCCTGATTACTATTTCATGTTCTATAATCTAATTTGATCTTGTACGTAGTTGTTCATTTCAATTAAATTGAAATGATATGACTCATCATGTTTAGCCTTTGAGAAGGCTTTGGTTAGTAGGTTTTATCAATTTCTTGTACCTTACTCAACCTTTCTACATACTCGTTTTCCTCTGTAATGTATACATTTGCATCACAAAACTTTTTGAGTACGTGTCGAGATCCAATCAAGACATAGGTCCTCTAGCCTAAGAATAGCTCCCACTGTTTTCACGATGTAATGGGACTCATCCTCTTGCACATCTCATGATTGCAAGTGTACTCAATTTCCGTTATAAATATCTCTCATTGTTCTTTATTGCCTAGAACGATTCTAGAAAATCTACTTCTTAATTAACATAGCCACAATGGTATCTTAACCATCTTAATGTGTTTTGATTATGGTTTTGTCGGAAACCATGCGCAATCTCAATTGTCAATTGTCACTTGTGTAACACCCTTACACAAAATTGCATCATAAACACTTTGCTTTACTTCCTTAATGCTTCTGCAAGCACTCAAGGGTAATCTTTATAGCTTACTTGGTAAAGATTACTTAAATTCGATTTTTGAAAACAATTCATCATACTCAAAGCATATGAAGTGTTATACATCATTTCTTTTTAATTGATTCGGCAGCGGAAGCAAATGAAATCAATCAAATATGTTCAATTTAACTGAACTAGTCATGAATCTTATCAACATAAGACTTCTTACTGACGCTAATATCATGTGGATTTATCTTCATAAATCCGGATATTCAAGATGTATTATAATACTCCAAAAGTCTTAAATCATTCTCAATGATCAATATGTCATCCACATATCGGACTAATTAAAAATTTCGTAACTCCCACTAAACTCCATGTATAAACACAACTTCTCGACTTATCGAGAAATGTTTTATCACATGATCAAAATGTTGATTCCAACTCATTGATGTCCTACTTAAGATCCTCTCTTAAGTTTCACATTATCTTAGGATTGCAAGAATCTATAAAACTTATGACATGTATTGAATACATTCCTTCTATTGAAGAAGTGGGTTTTAGATTCACTTGCTGTATGCATATCCTCATAATGAAACACAATCCCTAAAAAGATCCAAATAGACTTAATCATTTCAATTAGTGCAAAACCCTTTGCAACCAATCTTGCTTTGAAATATCTCTTTATTAGTGCAAAACCCTTTGTCACTAATCAAGCCCTTATGTTTCGGATTTTCATGGCTCTAAGCCTTATATTGAGTTGTGACTTAAACACTCTTTTGTAAGTCATATATTCATTACTTTCTAGAAGTAATCAACTTGAATCAAACAATTTCTTTTGTAAGTTATAAGCTCTTTACTTTCTTAAAAGTAGCATGAATTCATCATTTTTAACAAGTGACGAATTTAACCTCCTAGGATTTGAAGAAACAATGTATAATGTCTTACACAAAACGTCTCATGTAGCCAAGAAAGACCAGTTTCTTGCGACATAACATTCTCTGTGTCATTCTTTGTGGCTCTTGAATAATTTCTCCCACTCTGTCTTCTAAAAATAAACTTGTATTTTTGAAAGACAGCTTCACGAGCCGCAAACCCGTCGTACTCGTGATAATTGAAGAGGGAAAAATGAGCATTTGTTTCTTGTGAAAACTTACAAACATGGTACCCTTACCATTTCATATCTTATATGATTCGATTTAGTGGAAAAATAATTTAGACAAAATGATAAAATCTCCAAAAGGATCAAGTAACTCAAAGTAACTTGATCGAAGTCCAAACCTTATCGAATAGCATTTGAATTCTGATTCAATCACACATTATTTCATAATGCATGCTAAGAGAGATTAACTTGTGATATTAGATCACATTTCCATTGGCTTATATCAAAGTCTTCACTTTGATAATTCCATCACGACTAAATCGTGATTTCTTTAACTCTTTAAACTTCTTTAAAGATTTTTCTATTTACCTTATTAAGTTTCACATTAGGGTCAACTTCAATCGTTGGTAAAAGAGAATGATAAACCTATTATGTATCAATGATTTATAACCTCGATCTCCTTTTCAACCAAAAGGCACGAGATATCTTGCTTTGAATACAAGATACGCATATACCATTAACAATCTAATGGTTTCAAGAGTACTTGTTAACTCTTTGCATTCATCATTCCAAAATTTTAAGGTTTAATCTTGGGTTACCAATTTGAGTCTTGCATCATCTTCATGATATATCATTCTAGTTTGGTTTAGAATATAATCACCTTGATAAAGGGCTAGCCATACATCAAATCGTGGTGTATAGGGTCACAAAAGCGAAACCTCTTTTGTATCTTAACAAGTTTGTATTCTTATTTATAGTTTATTTACTTAATAGTCACAATTAAGTACAACTCCAAACCCAAAAACTAGATTTAGTACACAATGACTCTATCTCTTGACATTATTGTTGCTAGTCGTCATATTCTAATCATCCTATGTATCAAGTACAATGATGAAAACCTCCATTGGTTTCTAATATTGACGAAGTAGTACTAGCAAAATTTTATGTTTAATCAAATAAACAATTAAAGAAGAAGGTTCAATTAGATGTCCCACAACTAACTTGTTGATACTTCAATAATTTGGGGTAGTTTCCTTTCTCGTGTCCAACATTTAAGACAATGGAAACTTATCGGTCGGGATTGATAGGTTTAGTATCGTCATTCTCAACTACTTTACCTTTAACATTATCTTGTATCAATTCCATTATAATCTTTACTTCTTGAACCTCGTCCTCATCTTAACGGTTTAAGAGAATGCTCCCACTCATTTCAATGAGTCTTTGCTTTGAGAAGCAAAATTGAATTCATGAAGATTACTCTTCATTTGTTCGTTTTAGTCTTAAAACTTTCATTGAAGTGGTTGCGTTATTTTGGTCAATTACGAATTCTTGACAAAACTAATTACCAAAACAATTTATCGCTTCAAGGTACTTAATTAATTTAAGTACATGAAAAACAATCCATTAAAAGTAGATGTGTTAGTCTAGAATCAAAAACCTGTTTGATAATGAATAACTTTAATCTATACTCTTTACAAAAGATACTTAGCAATGGTTCGTTTGAGGTTTTAGAAGCAAATTCAAATTTTGTCTTTAGTTACGATGTTTTAATGGAGATTTGTATCAAAATAGAAATGATATCGTATATGAATTGTGGTAAAGAAATAGAACAATATAAAAAAAGAATCGTGGAAAACTTAACATTTATCGTTTTATTAATACTTGAAAAACAAGTATAGCATTTACATAGTGACCTCTACCCAACTATGATAAATGATTCCAAGACCCAAATTCATATTGACTTAGGCACGGTGGGGCCGATACATCCTTTATCAATATAACTCGGTGGATTAACGTTTAATCGATTCTACTTTTAGAACTCTTGGTCGATAGTATTACATTAACATTTATCTTTAGCCCAAAACATATCCGACAAGGGCACGGTGGGGCCGATAAATCCCTTATCAAAAACTTTTGTTGAGTTCAATCCAAATTTCGAATAAATGTGTCCATGATCCAAACCCACATTAACTTGGGCACGGTGTGGCCGATACATCCCTTATCAACATGAATTTGGTGGATAGACATTTATAACCCACTTCCCCTACGTAACAAGGTTTGTACCCCGGTGGGGCCGAGCGCACTCCCTCGCGAAATAGGTTTTCATGGTTTCTACTATTTGGTAAGGCTATGTCTCAATTAATTGTTTTAGCGAGAGGTCATGTCAATTTATTATCTATCACGTTTTAAGTGAACTAAAGCGGTGAACTACGATAATTCTAATTGACACGGTCGATAAACTCGATAAAAGAAGATGCATGTTTTAGTTATGGCGATTTAGCGATGCATGCGACATAAAATAAAATGCAAGCATAAAAATAAATAAATCCTAGTATGGCCTTTCCTAAAATAGAAAAACTATTTAACTATTACATATTCGGAAACCAACTCCATTGGTCCCTTGAACTTCGGTTGTGGCACGCATCTCGAGGTAACACCGTCATTATGTATCGCCATCTTGAAGAAATCCGTCTTTGGGAACTCCGAGATGAATTTAAATTACATAATAAATTACATAATTTCTTATTATACATTTGTAACTAAAATAAAATAAATCTATTAAATTACAAAACGGTGATACGAAATCACAATAAAATTACAACCGAATCGATATTCCCATACATTTCGGGAAATACCAATTAAAATCTAAGGCCATACTAAGTAAAATTACATAATTCAAAAATTACATAAATTAAAATTATGACAATCATAAAGAAAATGCAGCATTATAATATGTATGAACATGCCCAATTTTATGCTAAATCGCCTTTAATTAGCCAATATCGTATATTACTCGGTTTTTACGGATTTGCGTGATTTCAACATTTTACAATCACAAAAATTACATAAATTCATATTTATGCATAAGTTAATTACCCTAACCTCTTAGGACTCAAAATTTAGTCTTCACTAATAATTTGACCATAATTAACTCATATTTATAAAATTGTTCATTAATTGACTAAAAAATTACAAAAATAAGCTATAAACTTCAAATAAATCACAAAATTTCAAATAAATTTGAAATTTGAAATTTAAACTCATGAACATTCTGGAAAAAATACCATGACACTCATAATGTTCAAAAACTTAGGTTAAAAATTTCGAAATTTTTTTTTCGGAAAAACAATGTTGCGGTTTATCGGTTTTAACTAAAATAATCATAAAAACATGGAAAAATTATATTCATTAACTTTTCAATTTTAGATCTGAAAAAGATAATAAAATGCAACATATAACGTTTTTCCTTAGTCATAGATTATGTTTTATTAATTTTTCATTAATAATGTCACTATTTATGCTATTTTTCTTCAAAAATCCATAAATCATGCAAAAAGACTTCACTATAGCCCATTATTTTACACACATATTGTAAAATTGCATGTGACAACATACTAAATTTCTATGACCAGATTCGAAATTTATCTCATATTAACCTATTTTTCACCTAAATCCGAATTTAATAATGAAAAATCCATTTTTCGAGCATAACAAGTCCAAAAATTATGAAAATTTACAGGTTATCTCAAAATAATATATGTGACAACATATCCAAAAATCACTGGAAAATTCGAAGTATAGCTAATTTTAGACCGAAAATGACATTTTTACTCATAAAATCACATTTAAATGCCATTATTGTATAATATGAACAATAAAAATCCGTAAATTTAACCAAAATATCCTAAAATATTTTAGGACCAGAAATTTTAACATGCATGAATTAATTTCATGATATATCATAATAACACAAATTTTACAAGTTTTATATGTTAATCTTTATAACTCGGAAAAACTTTTAACCGATTTGCATGCAAACAACCATGGCTCTTGATACCGATTGAAGGAAAAGTAGATCTATATACTCAACTTATTCATATATGTTTTAATTTAATTGTCATAAAATTAAATGGTGGATCTTATGCATGCAAACTAATAAACAATATAAAGAAGAAACCATCATCTTACATTGTGATTTTCGGATTTATGGGCACAAGTGAGTTCACCTACTCACTTGTTCTTGAGCTTTCCTTATGGATGAACAAGATTCAAGTATAGAATCCCTCCCAAAAGCATATACCCAAGGAAACTCATAATTAACCAATATTATTTAGATCTAGTAATAATATTAGTTTATCTATAAAATTGACACAAAATAAATTGTATTTTGGCTCTTGAATGATTCGATCAAGAGGGAGTATATGAGATTTTATTTCTCTAGAAAAATCACATATTATAGAGATTATGCATTTTCTTACACTAGAAAATTATATTGTGAAAGGAATGAATAATAAATGTGTAAGAGAAAAACTCTTCTCTCTTTTCTTGTGGAATGGCCGAAAAAATGGCCTTGGGTAGCATGCCCAATACCTTTCATTTTTTCTCTTCTCAAAAGGTAGGTGTGCATGGCTACTACTTAGATATGATAATTGTGTTTTCCACTCAAGATAAAAACACAATGCATATCTTACACTCCCTCCTCATTTTCGGTTTTAAGCATAAAATGGAGAATCCATTTTATTTTGTCATTTGTCAAATTTGTCACATGGAACATGTTACATGACATGTCACAATGTAATGTATTTTTAACATATTAAAAATCAACATACTCATAAAATATGTCATTTACAAAATCGACTAGTAATTCGTAATTACTTGTACCAAAAATGTTTCCAAATTATAAACTACAACATTCTGTATTTATAATAATTTATTCATTCCGTTTCAATTGTTTCTGTAAACAATAATTTCATCTAAGTAATAAAATAATTCGATTACTTAGACCGTGTCTCATTTAATCATATTTACAATAAGATACGTAAATTATACTCACAAAATCATCCGTCAATTTTAAGCAATTTAATTAACTCGTATCGGTATACGATCAATTAAATAATCAATTAAGAGTATTTCCCTATAGGTATGACTTAAGGGGATCAACTGATCACCACCATCGCACGACAGTAATGTCAAACTCTAGTCAGCCAATCATTACCGATATGTGTGGACAAGTTGACTGTAAAATATTACATCCCACATGTATTCTTAAAATGAGATTTAATAATGATATTTAAATCATGTGATCGCACTATTGTTGAGGACACATTTCCCAACACTTTCTACTTCATTGATTTGGCTTCTAAGACCGCTTCACACTTCCCAAGGCATAGAAATTCCGCTCCAATTCTTTCATCTACATAAATGCATGCTAAGGGACAGAAAAAGGCACGATTCTGCTACTTTTGGGTCCGTTCCTGCAATTAAGACCAAAGTAGACTATTTGGTGCATTTTGCAATATAAAAGTATGAGAATTTCATGGAAATACGTGCAATAAGGGCTCAAAAAGACTATATGAAATGGACGTATCAAGGGTACTTTCATGTTACATCGAGTCGAGCAATCACTAAAACGACGACTTAGTTAATCTTGCTTCGTCAAACATGTAAGTCTGAGGGTGTAAATCCCAATTTTCTTTATTGTATTTTATTTTCTATTAACTAATGTACGGATTTATATCACAAGTATGCTCAAAAACGATTATAAAACAACATTTTTAATTTCTATTTTCACAACAACAGCGAAAGACGACCAAGAAGAAACGCACCAGCAGGTATACCCTGGACTAAGATGACCAAGGTCCAAGTATACCCTTGACTCAGAACGAGTTGTTGTTTTGCAGGAACGACTAACCGAATTCGTAATCTTTGACTTTGTTTTAATCTTACTCGACCGAGTACAATTGCCTATACGACCGAGTAGGCCTTACTCGATCTAGTAGTTGGGTCACTTGATCGAAATAGTTGATCTACCAGCGAAAACTCGATCGAGCCACTCCAACTCGATCGACTAGAGGCTACTCGATCGAGTACCCAAGTCACTCTATTGAGTAAGTCGCTACAGTACACGGGTTATATCGGGACGCATACTCCCTTTTTCCTTCATTCTTTTCTTATTCTTCTTATCATTCAAAACCCTAAATCTCTCTTAAATCTTTTCCCTCAAAGTTTTTTGTTAATTTGTGATTGAATCCTCTTGAATTCTTCTTGCTAAGTCACTCCATCGAGTAAGTCGCTACAGTACACGGGTTATATCGGGACTCACACTCCCTTTTTCCTTCATTCTTTTCTTATTCTTCTTATCATTCAAAACCTTAAATCTCTCTTAAATATTTTCCCTCAAAGTTTTTTGGTAATTTGTGATTGAATCCTCTTCAATTCTTCTTGCTAATTCACTCAATCGATTTGCAACTCATTCAAGGTAAGATTGCTACTCCTTTTCTTTGTTTTTAATCAATTAGTAGCATGTGAAAGTGTTAATTTTTCTGAAATTTCGATTTATACCCTTGGATTTCGCATCATTGTTGTTATAATTGGATAAGAATCACTTTAAATCATTGTTATTGATACTAGAAATTGCAAAATCAAACCGATTTGTAAGTATGTTTGGGCTGAAATTTCTAGGGTTACTCTAAAAATTTGATTTTGTTCATCTTTTGCATATCTAAAGGGGGGAATAGAGTAAGAAATGCTATTGGTATCATGTTTAGTGCATGATTTTGGTTAATTTCATCCAAAAATTTCGTCTTAAAACTCCGTCTTAAAGGTGCCCCAAAACTTTGTAATAATAATCTCTTTGCGAAGTTTATTTTGAAGGGTTAAGACCCCAATACTCCTAGCAATTGTAAAAATTTGGTGTTTTGAAGCTTTAAAATTGTCTTTTATGAAATTATGAGGGTAAAGCGAATAGGAAAATTCTTATTTTGTCTTAAAAAGTTACTTTAAGTTGTTGTTTCTCTACCCATGAGTTCCTTAAAAAGTTCATATTGATAAAGTAAAACTCGAATTGTGTGGCTAAAAACATGTTGAAACAGATGCCAAGGGCCGCAGCTATAACCCACCAGAGATAGAGGTCGAGATCCGCTGAGCCGTGGGGAGTCAGGGGCCTACTGTTCCACCGGTTTTTGAGTATCTGATGTGACTCATATTTGAGCACATTTAGTCCCCGAATTAACCTCGTTCCTGTGCTTTTTAGCACATATTTGGTAATTTATTATCGTTAGTTTTCCATTTTGCATATTCTTTGAGGTTTTGTGTCCTTGGTAGGAGAGGATGGCTAACCTTGCATTTATGAGGCGAAATAGAGCTAAATGGATCGCATCTAATGACCAAGCATCAAAGAGAAGACATATACTAGAGGCCTAAGTAGATAAATAAAGTGAAATGGGCAATGATGAAAATATCCTTGCATCCCCAACACGATCCTTGCGGATTGTTAAGGAGCTAAAGAAGAGAAGCAATCTGCCTAAGGATCCAAGCGGCCCGAGCATGATTTGAGCGTGCCACACTGCAAGGATCCGAACGTCTTGATCCCAGGACGAGCGGACTAGAGCAAAGATCCGAGCGTCCCCTCCCCTGATCCGAGCGGATTCCTTCACAGAACAACCCGTGCCTCAGCATGAGACGAGCGGATCGTGGCAGGACTAGGAAGGAGGATCCGCGTATTTCCCTCGGGAGTAGCAGTTCCTCAATTTTTCTTAGGGTCTTAACAGTCATAAAGCCCTTAGTAACCCTAATACTTGTACCTAATCTTTAGTATAAATACCCCTCTGTACTACCTAGATTAGCATCAAATCTTATCAATTCCTAATCCAATCTTAATATTCTCTTAAATTAGTCTTAATTTAGTTGTAATACAATTCTCAATATTAATCACATCTTAATCTTTCCTTAATTTCTCTATTGTTCTTCCTTTTATTTGGGTAATTAGAAGATTATTTGGGTTTATTTGGAGGATTGACAACCTTCCATCAATCATCGAGTACTTCTATTATTATTTGCTTTATTATTTGGAATCATCTTCACAGGTATAATTTCTCTTTACCCTTGCTTAATTATTGTTAATCACTTTCATTTATTCATCATGTTTTGCTTTGTTAGTATGATTGACAACCTTATTAGCATGCTAAACTTGATCATGAGTGAGTAGTTCTTTAGCTAGGGTTAATGGGGAATTAGGGGAAAAAACATGGGGATTGATCTATTCTTAATCTAATATGTTTTCATAATAAATTTGCTTGCTTGTTGTGATTTCAACCTATGCACATGTTATGTTTGATGAAATGCAAGCCTATGAATCCTTGCATTTTTTTATCCATCCCTTATCTCTTCAACGAGGCTTGTAAGATATAAACTAACTCGAGCCTCATTAGACCATGCATAGAGTTAAATAGGAAGGATTAAGTCGACTTGTAGGTGTTGTATAGTCTAGAAGACTCGGCTCCGGGACCCAAACCTTCTTAGGGATTGTAAGATATACACTAACTCGATCCCATCACAACAATAAGTGCTTGCATCTAATTGGGAACATGTTTGTATGATCAACTCCCATGAATCCCCTATGAACCCATGACATCCTAGTACCTTTAATCATTTGTTTACAAACCCCTTTAATTACTTTGCTTTATTTTCATTAATTTACTTTCATTTTGTTGATTAGTTTAGATTACACATCACCTCATCCCAAATTATGACACCATAAGACATAGCTATTTACAATTGAGAATCCTACATCAATACCCGTCCTTTGAGATCTGACCTTTACTTGCCTCTTTACTAAGAGTAGTTTGTGAAATTATAAATATTGTTATGGTTGGTAGCTTTTGACAACGAGTTTGAACCACACCAAAAATGGCGCCGTTGCCGGGGACGGTGTTAAATTGATTTGATTTTCATTACTTGTTTTTAGTTATGTCTTTCTTTACCTTGGGGAAGTCAAACTCCTCAAGGTTGTTCTAATTGTTTTCGAGTTGTTTGATATTTTGCATGACTAGGAGATCACAAGGTAATCCATTACCTATTGATCTTGAAATTGAACAGACCTTAACGAACAATAGAAGAGTTGTTAGAGGAACTTCAAGAGTTGTAGGTATTGGAGAGATTGTGGACATACAACCAAATAAGATTGAGTTCACCAACCCTTTTGCAAGAGAAGGAGAGGATAACCCAATACAAAACCCATCACAAAATCAACCCACAATACCTAAGTTTTCACCACATTCCGTACCAACCGAGGAGAACCTACCATATGGTACTCCTACACCACCACATTTAACCGGTAATTTTATTGCCAAATCCGTATTCATACATTTAGTTGAGAGAAGTCAATTTGGAGGGATGCCTAGTGAAGACCCTCATTCACATATGGAGACTTTTTGTGACTATTGTGATGCGATTTCTCAAACCAGAGTTACTCAAGACCAAATCTGATGCGTATTATTTCCTTTTTCCTTGATCGGTACCGCAAAGCAATGGTTGAAGAGCCTAGACAAGGCTACCCTTGGTATTGATTCATGGAAGAAGTTAGCACTTCCTTTCTACAAAAAATTCTATCTTCCGGAGAAGACCAATATGTTGAGAGCCCAAATCACCGGGTTCAAGCAAAGGGATGAAGAATCATTGTATAAACCATGGGAGATATTTAAGGACACTTGTCGTTCTTATCCACACCATGGACTTAGCGAGTGGTTCCTTGTGCAACAATTTTGGAACGGTTTATATGAATACTCCCGCAACATTCTCAATATGGGATCCAATGGAATGTTTACCGAAGTTGATGACAATCAAACATGGGCCAAAATCAAAGAGATGGCGGTTCATAATTCCCAATATAGTAGGCCTCGAAAGGCCACTAGGGGAGGAAAGCATGAGGTAGATTCCATCACACAATTGGGTGCTCAACTAAGTGCTCATATTGACACCATCAATTTGAAGTTTGAGAAGGCCATGGCTAAGCTTGATGAAGCTTCGAAATCACCCAAACAACATGTTAATGCTATGGTGGCATCATCCTCAATTCCAAGTGGAGTATGTGAGAGTTGTGGAAATTTGGGACATGACCAAAGTGAATGCGGGGGAATAAATGAACAAGTGAATGTTTTCCAAGAATACAAGAGTGGCACCCCTTATTCCAACTATTACAATGAGAATACCAAATTCCATCCAAATCTTTCATACAATAGCCAAAATGTTCAAAACCCTCAACCAACATACACCCCACCTCCAATGATAAATCAAGCTCAAAGACCTTTTTAAAACCAAAGCCAAAGTTATCAAAATCAACTTTCTTACAATCAATCCAATGACCAAGGCTTTGGTGTTCAAAAAGCGGTCCTCCAAATGTAAAAGAACCAATAAGAATTTTTCACCCAAATGCAAAAAGATAGCCAAGCCAAAGATATCACCATCAACAACATACTAGCCCACACCAAGATGTTGGAAACTCAAATGTCCCAATTAGCATCGTCTAGCTCTCAAAGACAAAAGGAGCAATTACCACCTCAAAGAACCCTCCAAGATATGAGACAGTGAGTGCCATCCATTTGAGTATTGGTACAAGATATGAAGGGCCGAAGAGGCCAATAGATAAAGATGTTGTGGATGCTAGTGACCAGCAAGGAGTTGTGGAGAACTCTAAGGAAGAAGAAGAACCCACCACCAGCAATGAAGTTTCAAAGAAGAAGAATGAAGAGAAGGCTAAGGAAAAAGAGCCTACTGTGATTAGAATTCCATTCCCAAGTCGTCAAGCTAAGCCTAAGCTTGATGATCAACTTGGAAAGTTCATGGAAATTGTGAAGAACTTAGTTAGAAGTCTCAATCCCATTCACGGAATTGATCAATCATGTTCTAGCCTATGCAAAGTACATGAAAGATATTTTTACCAAGAAGAAATCCATCCGGAAGCTAGAGACTATTGCCTTTACCAAATTGAGTAGTGCTATTCTTCAAGGAAGTTCCCCTCCAAAACTCAAGGATCCGGGAAGTTTCTCTATTCCATGCACCATTGGCGACACTACAATCAACAAAGCATTATGTGACCTTGGAGCAAGTGTAAGTGTCATGCCATACTCGGTGTGTAAGAGGCTAGGAATGGGAGAGCTCAAATACACCAACATTACTCTTCAAATGGCGGATCGATCAACAAAGGTACCTTTAGAAGTATGGGAAGATGTGCCCGTAAGAATTGGCACATTCTTCATTCCGATAGACTTTGTCATTGTAGACATGGAGGAGGATTCCAACATTCCAATCATTTTAGGAAGACCTTTCTTGCACACCGCGGGAGCGGTAATTGATGTGAAACATGGAGAGCTCACAATTGAAGTGGGGGATGAGACAATCACTTTTAATCTTGACAAAACGATGAGAGCTCCCCGACTACATTAGCCATGTTTCAAGATCGATCACTATAGCCGAAAAAGTAATAGAAAGAAGTTAGCATCTCAATGCAAAGATCAAGCTATGGGTAAAGAATCACCACCCATATGGAAGAAGAAAGTGGATAACCCTCAAGTCGCTCTATCCGGAGAGCAAGGAAATTCCAACAATGAGAGCTTGAATAGCTCACCACCCATCATGACAAGCAATGAAGAAGGCCTCATTGGCCATGACAATAAAGAAGGAGAGTTGCTCTTGTCAACTCATGATACCATTGGGGAACAAGCTAGTGAAGTTTATGGGCTATGGGATGACGAATTTGAAGGATTTGTCAATCCCTACATTGGCAATGCTATGACCTTAGACCAAGGCTTTGTTGATCCTAGTCATCATCTTGACTTGGGTCACCACCATGAAGAACATAATGTGCAAAGATCTATGCAAGATCTTTACAATGAAAATGAACAAGCCTTCGACTACTTCTACAAGGTGTTGAGCAACATCAACAATACCTTGGCTTTGCCTCCTTGACATCTCATTCAAGAATGAGAGTTTGGTGGAGTACTCCCTGAACCACCATTTGTAAATATTCTAACCCTTTAACTAGCATTTTATTTCCTTTATTGCATCTTTGTCATTTTTGGATTTGCAATTTCATACTTTGATCAAGATTTTCGTTATGAGAGAAAGTGAGGGAGGTATTTTAATGTGTTTTGATGTGTAGTGTTTGATCTAGTGTGGAGATAGCAAATGCCTAGGCAAACCGAGCCTTTTTAGTGTACCCACAATATTCAAAAAGAAAATGAAGAAAGGATGACTTAAGGAAAGAAGATCCTCATGGGCAGAACTGAGCTCGTGGGTGCAGAGGAGAATCAGAGCGTCCCAGAAGGGAATCCGCTCAAGCTGCTGACAATCCGAGTATCCCAGAGGAAAATCCGAGCATCCTGACCTTAGGACGCGGGTCCTGGGAATGCTGGAATTAAAGAAAGGGGTCTGTTATAAAATTTGAGCAGATCATACTCAGGACGCCCGTCCCAGACATGGAGCCGCTCATCTTGAGAACAATACGTGCGTCCTGGCATGCTTCAAATTTAAAAGTCCACGCTGTTTGTAAATCCGAGCGTCCCAGGGAGGAATCTTCTCGTCTTGAGCAGGATCCGCGCGACCCAACACGGGTTGGAAAATCAGAATGCACCGACTGAGGATCCGAGCATCCCGACTTGAAGCCGCTCGTCCCCTGTTGCTACTTAATAAAAACACGGGATTCACCCCTCCTTCCCCAAATCATTCCTATCTTTTATAAACACAAACCCACATCCTTTCTCCCTCAAAACCCTTATTCCCCTCATTCAAAACCACAAATTTCTCAACCAAATTCACCAAAATCAAAATAAAACTTCCTCAAATGAAGATTAAACTACTCCTTTATCAACAAAAGACCATCCAAACATCAAAATCCTCATAAATTGAATCGATTTTCTTGGGTTTGAATACAATTTCGAAAATCCTAAAATTGATTGGGAATTGATTGAAGCTTAAGGAAACAAGGAGCATTGAAGCACAATATTGGTTTGTTGGTACAAATTTGACAAGGAGAACAACATGGCAAGAACGAAAGGTGGAAACAAGGCACCCAAAACCTCAAATCTATCAAAGAGGCAACAAGCTCTTCTTTCCTCCAAAGCTTTGGTAGTGGTACAACCAAGGGTGAACATCCAAGAAATTGCAACTCCTATTGAGGTAGCTACTACACCTACTCCGGTTATTGAATAATTGCCAAATTTTTCGGAGGTAACTTTCTCAACCGATGCTCATAGGAATGCATTTTTATCCCTTACCAAGAAGACCATTATAGCTACCAAGTTTATATATCAAGATGCCTTAGAAAAATTGGGTGTGCAAGAAAGAATTAAGAAATTTTTCGAGTCCATGAGGTTGCTTACCCTCTTTGAAATGGAAGAATTGACTTACCCTTCACTAACCATGGGATAGTAAATTCTAACTTGACTTTCAAAATTAAAAATGATAAAAATTGAAAAATTTCGAAAATACAAAAATATGTTCTTTTATTTCATAAAAACAAAAACCATAAAAATTTGAAAAATTGAAAAACGCAAAAATATGTTCATTCCTTTGTAGTGTAGAATTGTATATTTTGTATATACTTGTTTGTTTGTTTGTTTATCCTCCTATCACATTGATCGACTATGCCACATTCGAGGCATGAGGAATATGAAGACCGCATGGTATGATCTTTCCAATCTTCTTTTTCTTCTCTATGTTAATGACTATGTGGCTTTATTTTGATTGATGCGGTACAAACAAATGTGATTCTAGGAGTTGCATTTAGTTTATATGGCGTACTAGTTGATAGAAGCATTTGCATTAGGTTGTATAAATGTTAGTTGCATCATGGCATGTAGTTGCATTGTAGGAAAATTTTTATGAAAACATCTATTTAGGAAACTTGACAAGTGTATATAAGGCCCTTGTAGATACTTTTTCTTCTTAAGACTTTGCTCATTAGAATGCTTCTAAAACACCCTAGGATGTGTCATGCTAGTATACTTTGACCCATGGATTAAGGCCTAGTCAAGATTACCTTGTGGTGTGATGACTCCTTGGCTATCATTTATTCCAAGGTGACCCTTGAAACCGTTCAACCATCCTCCACCTCTATCACATTTTGTCAATAAAAAGGGAATGGGCACAAAAATTGTCAAATTGAGTTCAAGCAATCAAAAATGAAAAACAAGAAGTTTGCAAATTGCATCAAAGAAAAGAGGAGTACAAAAATAAGAACTCCTATACTTTAATAAAAGCACCCTCGTTACTAATTGGGGTGTCTTTGAAAATGTTCAAAAATGCAAAAAGTTGAAAATTGTCAACCATCAAAATGCCAAACATCAAAGAAATGGCAAAAAGAAATTGTTCTCAAATGTCAAATGCCACAAGAAATTGACGGGAATAACAACAACATCAAAAGCAAACTCCCATCATGAAACTCAAAATACATTGATCCTTTTTTCCATTGAACCCACTTTTATGCATGGTGGAGAGGGGACGACCCTTCTTCTTGTCTAGGCAAGAAAGGGAATTCTGCGATCCTACAGTGTTTCTAACACCATAGGGAGACTATTATTGATGAAAGCATTTAACGATCGAGGACAAAGATACCCTAGCTTGACACAACTTGGAGGTGATTTATTTGTATCCTCCTAGGCTTAGTAGTTTGGAGAAACCGTATCTATGATGGAGTGTGTACCCTTAGATTTCTTCCCTTCTAGATAATCTCCACCACTTAGATGAGGAAAGTGGCTATTCTTTTGTAGATGTATCCATTACTTATTTCGTGTGCTTAATGCTTGGATGTATCGCCATTTTGGCAAGCCCCACCTTGCCTTGCAAGAAGGCATTCTATCTCATGGTTATCTTCTTGTGAGTTGAAGGGGCGGAGTGAGACCCTCTAATTGTCTCATATCGGCTATATTAGTAGGTTAGTTTAAATAAAGGTCCTTGTTTTAGTCACCTCTTTACTTGGGACGAGCAAAGGTTCGGTTTGGGGATGTTTAATGTGACTCATATTTGAGCACATTTAGTCCCCGAATTAATCTCGTTCCTATGCTTTTTAACACATATTTGGGTCGTTTATTATCTTTATTTTCCCATTTTACATATTCTTTGAGGTTTTGTGTCCTTGGTAGGAGAGGATGGCTAACCTTGCATTTATTAGGCGAAATGGAGCTAAATGAATCGAATCTAATGACCAAGCATCAAAGAGAAGACCGACACTAGAGGCCTAAGTAGATAAATAGAGTGAAATGGGCAATGATGAAAAGATCCTGGCATCCCCAACACGATCCTTGTGGATTGTTAAGGAGCTAAAGAAGAGAAGCACTCTGCCCAAGGATCCGAGCGGCCCGAGCATGATCCGAGCGTGCCACACTGCAAGGATCCGATCGTCTTGATCCCAGGAAGAGCGGACTGCAGCAAAGATCCGAGTGTCCCCTCCCCTGATCCGAGCGGATCCCTTCACAGAACAACCCGTGCCTCAGCATGAGACGAGCGGATCGTGGTAGGACTAGCAAGGAGGATCTGCCCATTTCCCTCGAGAGTAGCATTTACTCAATTTTTCATAGGGTCTTAATAGTCATTTAAGCCCTTAGTAACCCTATCCTTGTACCTAATCTTTACTATAAATACCCCTTTGTACTACCTAGATTAGCATCAAATCTTATCAATTCCTAATCCAATCTTAATACTCTCTTAAATTAGTCTTAATTTAGTTGTAATACAATTCTCAATATTAATCACATCTTAATCTTTCCTTAATATCTCTATTGTTCTTCCTTTTATTTGGGTAATTAAAAGATTATTTGGGTTTATTTGGATGATTGACAACCTTCCATCAATCATCGAGTACTTCTATTATTCTTTGCTTTATTATTTGGAATCATCTTCATAGGTATAATTTCTCTTTACCCTTGCTTAATTATTGTTAATCACTTTCATTTATTCATCATGTTTTGCTTTGTTAGTATGATTGACAACCTTATTAGCATGCTAAACTTGATCATGAGTGAGTAGTTCTTTAGCTAGGTTTGATGGGGAATTAGGGGAAACAAACATGGGGATTGATCTATGCTTAATCTAATATGTTTTCATAATAAATTTGTTTGCTTGTTGTTATTTCAACCTATGCACATGTTATGTTTGATGAAATGCAAGCCTATGAATCCTTGCATTTTTTGATCCATCTCTTATCTCTTCAACGAGGCTTGTAAGATGATACCGTCGTTTAGTACCAAAATTAAATTTATAATTCCGAACTAAAACTATAGCTAGTGATAGTAAGGGTCGAACCACAGAGAGACAAGGTTGATTTTGTTTGCTATTTTTCAGTCTATAAAAGTAACAATTAATTGGGGGTTTTGAATTTGGTTGATTAACTGGCTAATTGCTAAAATGAATATTCTCAACAAGATAAAAAGGGATCGGAACTTCGGTTCACCATGGCAAATATCAGTCAGTCGAAGGGCGCAGAGGTCTTATAATACGGTCTCAGGAAAAATAAGCTAGCCTTTCGATCAAAGCTCAAATAACCTCACGGTCTATTAATTCCCTAGAATTTATCAAAGCTTTCGCTCAAGAGAAATTCCTAATCTAATGATAACACAAATTACCAATCTTTCAATCTAGTAAAGAAATTTATCAAAAGATAACAAGACCAATACGGAAGAACTCATACTACACAACAATCCTAATTTAATACCATGGCTCACCTTGTTCCCAATCAAAGAAATTACCTACGCATAATTATAACTATTCTAACTTCGAAATTAATAATAAAGAACAAATTTGACATAATGGAATCGAACTAAAACAAAAGAGAAGAACTCAATTGCTGAAATTAATTGATGAAAACAAGAATCAAAATAACAAGGAAATAAGGAAGAGGAAGAATTGCATAAAAAGCTTACTAATTGAATTCAAGAACAAAGAATTCAAATCGAAGGTTTCCGTCTCCAAGCTAGATCTAAAACTGAGTTTTTCCAGAATGAAAAGCATAACCTAAAAGTTGCTGCGTTCTACTGATAAAAAGATATTGAAAGTTAATTACAAGTTGGGCTTATAAAAGTCTAACACGAAGAGAAACGTCTCAGCTCGAAAACTGGGCGATCGACCGGTCAGCATGGTCGATCGACTGAATATGCGGAACAGTAGCATCTGATGAGCTTCAGTGGTCGATCGACCATGCAGCCTAGTCGATCGACTGAATATGTTGTGCAGTGGCTCTCTTGTTCCTTCCAATCAACTCTTCACTCCTTTGCACACATCCCAAGGTGAGTGAATACGACTCTCCTTCTTCTTGGCTTCCTTAAACTTGCCTCCGGAGGACGAATTAGGCTTGATTTAGCTTACTTCTACTCGTTCCTACAATAAATCATAGAAAATGCAAAGTAAACCGTTTCGGGAGAAATAGTAGCCTTAAGCTAACAATTATGCATAGAAACACGTGCCAAAACCACAGATAAAGTGTATAGAAAATGCACGTATCAAATCTTCCCAAACCAAACCTTGCTTGTCCCCAAGCAAGCACTATGACCCGTATAAAAACCAAATGGAAAGGAGTACATTTCAGAGCTAACTACAAGTCAATGCCAAACCGTTTAATGCACATAGTCAACTACTGCAAAGCTTAAACTAAGTGAACAAATTTATGCATATCATGGAATTTAATCGGGCGTTCGACCTTGCAAGACTCATACATTCGGACTCTCCCGGGCCACTCTTCTCTCAGCAAAGCAAATGGTAAGATTATATGTAAAAGAGAGGGAAGAAAGATACAGTCTCTCACCTAGACTGCGACCGACAAAACATGTATGCTTGACTAGCATGAATAATGATTCTAGCTACCGTACATACGCATAACCACCGTCAAGGACTATCACATGCCGAACTATTGCAAGATTTGGATATGTGAGGCTAAGTGGGAAAGAAGAGGCAAAACAATTATGGAAAAGTGAAGGTAAGAGCCAAGCTAGTACCTAACGAACCATTAGAAACCGTATCCCGTTCTTCCAACTGAACATAAAGACCATGCCTTTATTGACTAGGCAACACAAAAACCCAAACAAACGCCTCCAAATCATGAGGTAAGCACATGAGGCGTGTTCTTATTTCAACCAAGACCTTATTATTTTCAGGACTCTCTATTTTTTTTTCTTCTTTTTCCTCTTTCTGTTTCCTTTTCTTTTCTTTCATTTTCAATTTTTTTTTCAACTTCTGAACTGGTGGTCGATCGACCAGTGATGGCAGTCGATCGACCACCCTGCTACGACCAGAGCACTCTGCCCAGGTAAATCAACTCTTTTTTTTTCATTTTCTGAATTTTTCTTTCTTCCTGTTTTCAGGCTGAAATAATTCCTTCACTTCTCAAAAATACCCGCTCCAACATTACAAGAGCGAACCAAAACAGCTTAAATCGACAAATTCCTCTACTACTTCCTAGCTTGGCACAATGGTAGGCTAAGTATGGGATGTAGTTGAGGGCAACTGGCAGTTGTGGCTTATAGTGGAGTTAATGGGGTAAAATGAGAAAGGGGAGGATGCAATAGTTCTCAAAACATGCAATACCGGCCACAAACCAATGCGTATAGGCAATAAGCAATCAAAACTCATACACGTGCAAAACATGAAATGAAGGGAGTAACTACTCTCAATCCTAAATTAACCGGTCATAAATGTCACCAGTTATAGGCTCTATATCTCAGAAAGTATAAGTAGTTTGCCAAAAGTAATGAGTCAAGTCTAATTGCCCGAAATGAATTCCAGAACAAAATTTGAGAGATCACTTTTAATTCTTTGCTAAACAGTTGTGAAAAGGCAAGGAATGGCATATTTGACTAATAGTGCAAAATCATCATTAATAACTCCAATCCGACTCAACTATATGCAAAAGTAAACATGATGTTTTTGAATTTTATTAAATTTTTCAATTTTTTTTTTCTTTTTTAGGGAATTGAATGAATGCAAACAAAAACACAAATGCAAACAGAAGTGCACTAAACATGTGACTGAAATGCAATAAAGGAAACAAATGCAGATGCAAAACAAAAGGCATATGCATATACCCTCCCCAAACCAAAACGCACAATGCCCTCATTGTGCTCAAGAAAGAAATCACCAAAGAAAAATGGGAGAATAAAAGCATAATAAAAGAAAAGGAAGCTAAAAGAGAAAGGAAAATAACTCACAAAATACGACCTCCCCAAACCAGCCAAAAACGAGGAGGTCACCAAAGATCTAATCTCCACCCTCGTAGTCGAGTCTCTCGTCCTCGTCGGACCCCGAGTCACTCTCCTCCTCCTCCTCCTCAGCAGCAGCAGCGGGAGTGCCTCTCCTGGAACTGGAGGCACCAGCAGTAGTAGTGGGAGGGGGTCTCCTGGCAGGCTGAGGGTAACTGCCCGCAGGAGGGACAAAGTAAGAAGGGTACAATTTTTCCAAACCAAGAAATTGCGAATTTAAAGAAATTAAATAAAACCAAAAAGAAAACTCAAAAATGCAAGTTGAATGAAATAACAGAATAGAATTCCTAAATTACAAAAAATTACAACCTGGGTTGCCTCCCAGTTAGCGCTGGTTTAAGAGGTCCCGCACGACCTTTTTACCTCACTTTCCATCATCTGATAGCGGGTCGAAGTACAAAACCTCGACTTTCCCAACATATGCATCTGATCCATGATAGTGCTTCACATATTGGCCATTAACCTTGAACCTTTCTCCAGCAGAGGTCTCCAATTCAACTGATCCGAACTTTGTAATCGCTGTGGATCAGATAGGGGCCGGTCCACCTGGATTTCACTTACCAGAAATAAACGGATACGAGCGTTAAAAAGAAGTACCTTATCGCCAATATGGAACTCGCGCTTGATGATTCTCTTGTCGTGCCGGTAGCTTTGCTTTCTCCTTGTAGATCCTTGCATTGTCATAGGCCAGCAGCCTAAATTCCTCTAGCTCATTCAGCTGTGTCATGCGTTTCTCACGAGAGAGGTTAGGATCCAAATTCAAATCACAAATAGCCCACCAATACTTACGCTCTAACTCAACAGGTAATTGAAATGCAATTCTATAAGCCCATAAGACATCATCTAACTTAAGACTCCAATCTTTCCGTGATTTAGAAACAACTTTAGCGAAGACTTCTTTCAATTCTCTGTTAGAAACCTCAACCTGACCACTAGTTTGGGGATGATACCCCAAACCTCGACGATGTTGGACACCGAATTTAGTCAATAAAGCACTAAGTTGTTTCTCTTTAAAATGCATTCCCCCATCGCTAATGACAACCCGAGGGACACCAAAACGAGGGAAAATGATCTTTTTAAACAGTTTAATCACGGCCTTTGCATCGCAATGGGGGATAGCAATAGCTTCCACCCATTTGGATACATAATCTACAGTTACGAGGATATATTTATTACCTTGACTGCTCGAAAAAGGTCCTTGATAATCAATGCCCCAGACATCGAAAATCTCAACCTCAAGAATGCCTACCTGTGGCATCTCATGTCTCTTGGAAATATTCCCCGATCTTTGACAAGCGTCGCACTCAGCAACAAAATTGCGACAATCTGCATGCAAAGTTGGCCAATAGAAACCAGATTGGAGTACCTTAGCTACAGTCCTGGACGGACCGTGATGACCACCATAAGCATAAGAGTGGCAAGCCTCTAGGATATCCTTCACCTTCCACTGAGGTACGCATCTCCGGATGAGACCGTCTGCGCATTCCTTGAAAACATAAGGATCATCCCAAAAATATTGTCTAGCATCATAGGCAAACCGCTTCTTCTGCGCCATGAAAGCTCGGGTGGTATTCTACCCGTCACAAAAAGTTAGCAAAATCAACAAACCACGGAGGTGGATAAGACCCTGAAGTAGTAATAGCTAACAAACTCTCATCAGGAAAAGAATCATTAATAGGCAACGAATCCTCCCTTTCTGTCAGCTGCAGACGAGATAAGTGGTCAGCTACCACATTCTCTGCTCCTTTCTTATCTTTGATCTCCAAATCAAACTCATGCAAAAGGAGTATCCACCTCAAAAGCCTTGGCTTCGCATCTTTCTTAATAAAGAGAGTCTTCAACGCTGCATGGTCAGTATAAACAATAACCTTAGAACCTAACAAATAAGACCGAAATTTGTCTAAGGCAAAAACAACAGCTAGAAACTCTTTCTCAGTGGTAAAATAGTTGACTTGAGCCTCATCCAGAGTTCGGCTCGCATAGTATATGGCATTCAAAGCTTTATTCTTTTCCCCGAATCGCACCGATCGCATAATCGCCGGCATCACACATGATCTCAAATGGGAGGTCCCAATCAAAGTAATTTGGATGATTGGCGCAGAAACTAGGGCCTCCTTTAACCTGTTAAAAGCGACATGACACTCATCAAGAAATTCAAAGACAAAGATCCTTAAGGAGCAATTGTGTAAGTGGTTTAGCAATTTTTGAAAAATCCTTAATGAAACGCCGGTAAAAACCAGCGTGACCAAGGAAACTCTTCACTCCTTTAACATTCACGGGAGGAAGTAATTGCTCAATCACCTGCACCTTTGCCTTATCAACATGTATACCTTTATCAGAAATCAGATGCCCTAACACAACTCCCTCATTGACCATAAACTGACACTTTTCCCAGTTTAAAACAAGATTAACATCTATACAACGCTGCATGACTTTATCAAGGTTAGCTAAACAACGATCAAAGTCACTACCATAAACTGAGAAATCATCCATGAATACTTCCATAATATTTTCTATATAATCAGAAAAAATCTCCATCATGCACCTCTGAAAGGTAGCAGGGGCGTTACACAATCCGAAAGGCATTCTACGATATGCAAAAACACCCTGTGGACAGGTAAAAGTAGTCTTACTCTGATCGTCCGGATGAATAGGGATCTGAAAGAACCCTGAATATCCGTCTAGAAAACAGAAAAATTTGTTAGAAGCAAGTCTTTCAGTCATTTGGTCAACAAAAGGGAGGGGGAAATGGTCTTTCTTGGTGGCGGCATTCAACTGTCTATAATCAATGCACATCCGCCACCCTGTCACTACTCGAGTTGGTATTAATTCATTTTTATCATTTTTAACCATGGTAGTCCCTCCTTTCTTCGGGACTACCTGAACTGGGCTAACCCACTTGGAGTTGCCAACTGTATAAATAATACCTGCATCAAGTAGTTTCATCACCTCAGCCATAACAACTTCCTGCATCTTCGGGTTCAACTTGCGTTGACCCTGTCTGTAAGGCTTATGGCCTTCTTCCAGCTTTATCCTGTGCATACAAACATCAGGGCTGATGTCCTTAATGTCATCCAAAGAGTAACCCAAAGCCTTCTTGTTTTTCTTAAGCACACACATCAAAGCTGACAGCTGGTCATCATTAAGCTTAGAGCTAACAATAGCCGGGTATTGCTCTGTATCATCTAGAAAAACATACTTAAGATTAAGAGGAAGTGGCTTACGCTCCGGTACCTTTACCTCTACAGCATAGTCAGAATCAGCTTCAATGGTGTAGCAAGTGTTGACCAAATTTTCGTTGGCCAGGCTTAAAAGCTTCTCATCTTCTCCCTCATTGAGCTCGTAGATCTCCATCGAGGCTACCAAAGCATCTGGCTCCTCAGCATTCTCCACTGTATTACCTGCACACTCATTTAAACGGGTTAGATCAGCTAAAGGATCCTTGGCTAAGGATTCCCTCCAATTACAAGTAACAACCCTGTCAACAATATCAATGGAATAACACGTATCCTCATCAGCAGGTTCAGTTGCCTTGTGAGCAAGACTGAACTCAATGGTGTCATCCCCTACCTTCCGCGTTTGACATCTATCACAGCCCCAGCTGTATGTAAGAACGGTCTGCCTAAAATAATAGGTATCTGACTGTCCTCTGCAATGTCCAAAACAACGAAATCGACAAGAATAAAAAACTTACCCACTCGAACGGGTACATCCTCTAGAACACCTATAGGTCTCTGAGTCGATCTATTTGCCATTTGAACGGTAATATCGGTCACATTAAGTCTACCAATGTTTAACCTTTCGTAAACAGAATACGGCATGACACTAACACTGGCCCCTAAGTCACAAAGGGCCTTTCCAATTACGTGGTTACCTATAATGCAAGGAATTGAAAAGCTACCCGGGTCCTTTAATTTAGGTGGCACATCAACTTGTGAAAGAGCATTACATTCCTCCACAAACGCAACATTACCATCATCACGAAAATTTCTCTTACGATTCAAAATATCTTTCATAAATTTAGCGTAAGAGGGTACCTGGGTAATTAAATCAGTGAAAGGAACCGTTACCTCGAGATTCTGGACCATCTCCAGAAACTTACCAAACTTACGCTCCAGCTTAGTAGCCTTCAAACGCTCCGGATACGGGACTACAACACTGGCCGTAGGATCAGTAACCTTTGGCTTCCGTAGGTTTAAAACCCCCGTCAAATCATCAATGAGTGACGAATCATGCAAACTAGTTGACGGATTTGCATCCTGCTCTGGAGTACCAGTCGATCGACTGATATTAGTGGTCGATCGATCACATAAGCTGGGCGTGAACAGTTCCTGTCCAGAATTGACTTTGTCAGGTGTCTCAGTCGATCGACTGAGAATGTTGGTCGATCGACTGGATGTGCTGGGTGTGAATAGTTTCTGACCAGAAACTATTTTATCTGACGCTTCAGTCGATCGACTGAGAATGTTGGTCGATCGACCAGATGTACTGGCATTCAAGCTTGTTTTTGCACCAGAATTTAAACGCGCTTCTTCATCATTTCCCGAGTCTTCCTTTGGCTCGTCGGGACTTTCATAAGAAAGGCCACTTCTGAGATTGATGGCATTGATCATCTCAACCGGCCCTTCACATTTGCTTGAAGAATTAGCAGCTTGCTTAGCCTCCATGTTCTCCAATTGTTTCACAAAATTCCTTGAGGACTCAATACCGGCTGCTTCCATATTCGCCACTTGAACCAAAAGGAGTGGGACCATCTCTCTCAACTTCTCGATCTCATCTTTGAACAGGAATTTCGACTTTCTCCTTGGAAGCTTCAGAAATCTCGAGCTTCTCGAGACGGGTAGAAATGGAAGTTATAAGTGTCACAACAGCAGTCATTTCTTCACTTTGCTTTCGTGACTTTCCACGTGAACTTCCAAACTCAGCTCTATGGACTGCCATCTCCTCAATAGTGTTCCAACCTTTACTTTGACCGGTATTGTTTTGAAACCTGCCATTAGAAGCTGCATCCAAGATGACCTTGTAATCATCATATAAAGCATTGTAAAATAGGTTGCAAAGATACCATTGCTGAAAACCATGGTGAGGAACAGCTCGGACCAAACTTTTGAAACGTCCCAATGCTTCACAAAAATCCTCATCGGCTCCTTGCTGAAAACTCGTGATTTTACCCTTCAAGGCATCAGTCTTTGAAAGTGGGAAGTACTTCTTGTAGAAGGCTAATGCTAAAGATGTCCAATCCGTGACTCCAGCTGCTACCCTATCGAGGTAGCGGTACCAATCTCGCGCCGAATCCTTCAAGGAGTACAAGAACATAAACCCCTTTACTTCATCTTGAGTTACCCCAGCCGGTATAGGTATGGAACAAAGAATAGTCCGTGAAAGTTTCCATATGCTTCAAGAGGTCTTCATCCGCAGACCACAACCGATTTCGCTCCACTAAATCAATATAAGAGGAACGAAACTCGAAATTACCGGTAGTAGGGGTAGGTAACTGGCGCCCCTTTGGAAGGTGGTGCTCCTTTGGCTGAAAATTATCATATATTGTAGCCATAATTTCCAAAGTGAGAGTACTCAAGTCTTCCTCTCAAAACCCTGTCTTCTAACTGTGCAAAAGCAAAACTAGAAGCAAAGGTAAGCAACGGCCTCAAGGAACCAAAGCTCCTTGAGACAAGAAAAATAAACTAAAATAAGGCAAACAAAATTACACCGTCTCCCCGGCAACGGCGCCAAAATTTGATACCGTCATTTAGTACCAAAATTAAATTTATAATTCCAAACTAAAACTATAGCTAGTGATAGTAAGGGTCGAACCACAGAGAGACAAGGTTGATTTTGTTTGCTATTTTTCAGTCTATAAAAGTAACAATTAATTGGGGGTTTTGAATTTGGTTGATTAACTGGCTAATTGCTAAAATGAATATTCTCAACAAGATAAAAAGGGGATCGGGAACTTCGGTTCACCATGGCAAATATCGTCAAGAAGGCAAACAGAGGTCTTATAATACGGTCTCAGGGAAAATAAGCTAGCCTTTCGATCAAAGCTCAAATAACCTCACGGTCTATTAATTCCCTAGAATTTATCAAAACTTTCGCTCAAGAGAAATTCCTAATCTAATGATAACACAAATTACTAATCTTTCAATCTAGTAAAGAAATTTATCAAAAGATAACAAGACCAATACGGAAGAACTCATACTACACAACAATCCTAATTTAATACCAGGCTCACCTTGTTCCCAATCAAAGAAATTACCTACGCATAATTATAACTATTCTAACTTCGAAATTAATAATAAAGAACAAATTTGACATAATGGAATCGAACTAAAACAAAAGAGAAGAACTCAATTGCTGAAATTAATTGATGAAAACAAGAATCAAAATAACAAGGAAATAAGGAAGAGGAAGAATTGCATAAAAAGCTTACTAATTGAATTCAAGAACAAAGCATTCAAATCGAAGGTTTCCGTCTCCAAGCTAGATCTAAAACTGAGTTTTTTCAGAATGAAAAGCATAACCTAAAAGTTGTTGCGTTCTACTGATAAAAAGATACTGAAAGTTAATTACAAGTTGGGCTTATAAAAGTCTAACACGAAGAGAAACGTGTCACTGAAATCGGTCGATCGACCGTCAAAGATGGTCGATCGATCAATATGCGAATAAAGAGCATCCGATGAGCTTCGGTGGTCGATCGACCATGCAGCCTAGTCGATCGACTGAATATGCTGTGCAGTGGCTCTCTTGTTCCTTCCAGTCAACTCTTCACTCCTTTGCACGCATCCCAAGGTGAGTGAATACGACTCTCCTTCTTCTTGGCTTCCTTAAACTTGCCTCCGGAGGACGAATTAGGCTTGATTTAGCTTACTTCCACTCGTTCCTACAATAAATCATAGAAAATGCAAAGTAAACCGTTTTGGGAGAAATAGTAGCCTTAAGCTAACAATTATGCATAGAAACACGTGCCAAAACCACAGATAAAGTGTATAGAAAATGCACGTATCATAAGATATAAACCAACTTGAGCCTCGTTAGACCATGCATAGAGTTGAATAAGAAGGATTAAGTCGACTTTTAAGTGTTGTAGAGTCTAGACGACTCGGCTCCGGGACCCAAACCTTCTTAGGGATTGTAAGATATACACTAACTCGATCCCATCACAACATTAAGTGCTTGCATCTAATTGAGAACATGTTTGTATGATCAGCTCCCATGAATCCCCTATGAACCCATGACACCCTAGTACCTTTAATCATTTGTTTACAAACCCCCTTAATTACTTTGGTTTGTTTTCATTAATTTACTTTCATTTTGTTGATTAGTTTAGATTACACATCACCTCAACCCAAATTGTGACACCCTAAGGCATATCTATTTACAATTGAGAATCCTACATCAATACCCGTCCCTTGGGATCCGACCTTTACTTACTTCTTTACTAAGAGTAATTTGTGAAGTTATAAATATTGTTTTGGTTGGTAGCTTTTGACAACGAGTTTGAACCATGCCAGTATCCTACCATAGTCTTTGTTGGTTTTAAGCAAAGAGATGGTTTTGTTGAGTTGATGGGTCGTCGTATGATACCCACTAGTTGCATTGACACAGGTATCTTGGATGACCTGAAGATAGAGGTGGATGTGAGGCACATCTTTGAGACCCTGCGTTTGACGGGGTTATATCATCTTAGAAGCACTCCTATCCCTTCCTGACCTTAGAGTTTATGAGCTCCTTTGCTTATGATGCGGTACAAAGACCGTAGACTTTCCTCTGATGAACACCAGCTTTCTCTTGACCATGAACCAGTTTTTTACTCATCTTAGACTCGTACGACCCAAGAAGGGATCTCTTAGAGACATCTCGACTAAATGTGGGGCTAGCAGTTATATGCCTTGCTTCACTGGTAGACCTGGTCCCACTTCAAGTAATATGTTGATTAATGATGTCCAGCATGTTACTTTGAAGATCTTCCTCCATGCCTTGATTTATTTGCTTTATGATCAAAAGGATGTGAGTAAGTTAAATTCACATGAGGTCATGTTGTTGGTCGCCTATCTGAACCCCGCCCGAGTGCAGCGAGTGACCTTTAGTGCCCCAGCCATCGTTTGTGCTAGCTTGGCCTTGATGGCCACATCTCCGACCCGGTACCTCAGTTGTGGTGCTTTAGCCACCCGTTTAGTAGAGAGGCTGACTAGCTTTGAGGCCTCTTTGGCACTCAAACCTATGGTTCTAGTTGTGCCAAACCACTTTGAACAGGGCTTACTTCATTGGCCAGAAATGGCTGAGGGTGTTGGAGGTTGGTGGTTTAGCTTGGAGGGTCAGGGGTATGAGTTGGAGGAGAGTACACGACCCAGATCATCTTCCTGTGATGGAGCCTTTGCCTGCAGTTGTGGTGCCGTCAGACTCAGATGATGATGAGGCCGCCCCTAAGCGACAGTACTACCTGATAGATGATGATCTTTTGGAAGTGATTCAAGAGTCGACCGGGGGAGACCAGGCTAGACCTGAGGACCAGGTACATAGAGTGGGGAGAGGTCCTAGACGAGTGAGAGAGATGGTTGGTGAGACTCAGCCAGCACAGCCCGTGCCTCCATGATACCAGTACCCTAGTTATCCTTTCTCTTTTAGCCCCGAGATGTAGGTGAGTGAGCTCACATAGAGGGTGTCCAACGCGTTAGGGCTCCGGAACCTCCATGAGATGGCATACGTGCAGGACATTGGGACTAACCTGGCCCAACCAATTTGGTGGAGAGCTGTCAGGGATGATAGTGTAGTCTTTCACTCTTATGGAGGTGATCCTGCCACGTGGGGAGCCCCAGTGAGCTATCCCTTCGGTTGTCTAGCGCCATGGAGAGCAGGAAGAGACCCAGATATAGGAGCGACCACATGAGGAGGCACATCTAAAGCCGGCACATCTTGAGGAGGAGGTGTAGATGAGGAGATGGTAGAGGATCGAGGTGGCGACCTCGAGTTATGTCTTTATTGTTGTTGTTGTTAGTAGACTTATGATACTTATTTCTGTTGTTTCATCGCACTTGGATATATTTTTGGTTTATAACTGGCCAAAGGCCGTATTTTGTCGGATTTTCTGGGCTCGTAATGCAGGTGTATGATGTCGGGGTGAAACCCCGGAGATTGGCTATGATTTCTTAAATTTCATATTGCGTGGGAGGGAGACATAACCAGCAGATACTCGATCGAGTGTCCTCTACTTGATCGAGTACCTGCTGTGGATGACCTAGGCAGTGTACTGACCTCTAGGTACTCGA
Source organism: Silene latifolia (assembly GCF_048544455.1). Taxonomy (NCBI): domain Eukaryota; kingdom Viridiplantae; phylum Streptophyta; class Magnoliopsida; order Caryophyllales; family Caryophyllaceae; genus Silene; species Silene latifolia. The sequence continues at coordinate 535,110 of NC_133532.1, forward strand.
TCAAGTACGCGTCATTCGATCGAGTAACCTATTTCGGACTCGATCGTGTGCCCCCTATTGACCTTAATACTCCGTTTTCTTGGACTTATGGGAAGATTGGTTGATTAAGTCTTGTGTGCGTGATTGTAAATCATGCCTCTATAAATCTTATTACGCTACATTTATTATCAAGGTGGTTTATATTAGTGTCATGTGATGCCATGTTTTTAGCTAATTGCTAATCTTTCTAAACGATGGTTAAGATTTAATGTCGGTAATGATAATTATAGTTAGTGATATGTTGAGTAGTCATGTTTTAAAACAAGTACGTAATTTTCACAGATATTGGTTTGATGGCGCTGCGTTTCCTGAACTCATTTCCGGGTTGTTTTCACTAAGTGTACATATATACATACATATACATATACGTACATATATATATATAATATATATATATATACATATATATATATATATATACATATATATACATATATATATATATACATATATATATACATATATATACATGTTATCATTTCGTGTAGTTCTTATAACTCGTCTTGAAGGTGAACTTCGGGGACGAAGTTCCTTTTAAGAGGGGAAGAGTAATGTCGCATGAGAAAAATGACAAACAATTTGACAAAAATACTATGTTTCGAGTAGATTGTTGGTAAAAGTTCACTACGTGGTAACCCATTTTGTTAGCTTAAGATTTAAATTTTGGTTGCGTGAAGGTAATGTACGTAGTTGTTAAGGAAATTTCATTAAGTAATTTGAATTGTTAGATTATTATGCAATATAAGTGTTGTGTAAATAGTTTAAATGAATATGGAATCAACTATTGCATAATCAACTGATAATTTACTATACATTGGATGTTAATGATTAATTGTTGGATGAGTAAGTAGAGTGATTGTGCCAGATGTGTATGATGTATGGAATCGTGCAGTGTTAACATTTGGTCGGTAGAATAGAAGTAACAGTTGCGATAGTCTGTCCCTTAGTCTGTAGTACAGGGTTGATGACTCGGTAGGAGGTTGTATTTGTTGGTCATGTTCGCAGAGGTAGATGATGATGATGAGTAGTCGGCGTAAACCGATGGGTGGTATATGAGAATGGTTGTGTTTGTTTTTGTCGGGATGAGTTATTGTCGGTTACCTTAGTTCATGTTACACCTTGATTGTGGGGGGTTGATGAGTTGATTATGAGTTGAACTTCGGGGACGAAGTTCTTTTTAAGGGGGGAAGACTGTAATACCCGTCCCTGTTAGGGATCCATTGACCATCGTTGACTGACCTTAGACACATGTCTAGACCTTTGGAAGCTTTATTAGTTCAACCTTACGTCATAGTAACCTTTGTGTTTGAGAAGCTCGATCTAGCGGGGGTTACTCGATCGAGTAGCTTTGTGATTTGATCGAGTAGAGGCCACTCAATCGAGTAAGTCCCATACTCGTTCGAGTATCTGGAGTTCAACGGTAAAATATAAATCGAGAAGTCATGAAACTAGAATCACTTTATTTCATTTCTCCTAAACCTAATTGTCGTCATATCTCTCTCCTTCACCAATCTTCATCCGTTGGAGCCCTTTGTGAGTTGAGACACCATGGGGATGGGAAGCATGAGTCGGGTAGCGGTCTTGTCGCCGGAACGCTCTGTATAGGTAAGTCGTCATCATCATCATCTTCCTTAGTTTTCGCTATGGTTATGGTAGTAGTAATAGAGTTTGTTATACTGTTTGTAATAGGTGGTTATGGTGATTGCTTGTTGCTTATGGTTGTATACGATATTATTGCGGATTGCTAAAGGTAGGTTTTTCTATTCAGTACTATTAATTGTTTAGTATGTCGATTGCAGTGTTTAATTGGTTTTGGTATCGTTGTTGGTAGTGTGGATTGGTTGTAATTGGTTGTTGTTGTTTGGTTGTCCCTGGTTCGTGAGGTGCACCCTCGGCTAAGTGAGGTCACTTGCGGGAGTGGCTTCACGCCCTTGATTCGCCCCTTGTAGAACCGGCCACAAGAGGGGATGTGCACATTAAGGAATATGGGTTTGCGCTCGGTATTGATGAGCGGGGCTTAGGTGGGAACGGCTGTGGTCCCCCACTGGCGGTGTGGATTACTGGTTGCGGCCGTAATCCAGCAGAACATGACCTTCGGGCAGTCAGAGGTGTGGTGGGTAATTGGAAGTGGTATTGGATGTATGCATGTTGTGTTTAGTGATTGTGTGGTTCTTCAATTACTGACCTTGTATGGTGTTGTCTGTGTTTCTCTTTGTGTTGTGTCTGCCGTGATCCATTATGGTGATCAGTCGGTCTTAGCAGGTTGATATGTGGAGCTTAGCTGGGTGCTCTGAAGGGACGAGTATACGATGATTCATGTCATGGATATTATCACGTAGTTGATAGTTTTAAGGTTTACCAGTTGTATCTTTATTTTGTTAAGTTAAACTTGTAATAAACTTAATTGTTCTTTTATTGACGTTTGATATTTACTATTACACGGGCAACCGAGATGGTAACGCCCTTATTAGATGGGGAAGGTCTTGCTAAGGCTCCTTCGTAGATGGGGGTGTTAGACCCTGATCATTAGTAGAGGCCGCTATCGAGGCGGGCGGGATTAGGTGTTCAAATAAACGAGCTTCCTAATACGTACCCTCACCCCTTACTCAAGATCTCTGTGAACATTCGTGTTCATTAGCATCACGAGAGTCATTCTAGACATAGAATACTAACGGAAATGAATTTCTTAGTGTTCATGTCACTACTTTGTGTCTTGACATGGCGCGAAGTATTCGAACGGTTCAATTTTCCATAAAAATTGGTGGCGACTCCACAAATGCAGGCTTGTCAAACCTTTCACTGGTTTCAATGCCTTACAAATCGGTAACGGCCCATGACATGCTTTGGCCTCGCCCCGGAGTTCCGTGGGAGAAGTGCCGCCGCCTCAAAACCAACTCGCGGGTGCGCTCGGCGCGGGTGGCTGTGTCCACAAATATTAAATGGATCACTAGAGACACATAACAGAAAGAGAACCACAACACAAAACCAGACAAGGTCAGTAATAGTTATACAACTAAGAACAAGTACAACGATACAACCACAAACAATTCATACGAACAAACCAATAGAACTCCATCAACTCCGATCCCCATAGTAACTAGTGGCTCTCTTCGCAACGAGTAGTCGGTTTCTTATCGCAAGAGGTAACCCACCCCAGCCAGTGGTAGACCGCAGCCTTGCCACCTAAAGCCGCGCTCAAGCGAACCCAATTTTTTAATGTGCACATCCCCCTTACGACGGTAGTCACAAGGGGTGAAAAAGGGGTTGGAACCATATCCCGACATGGCTCACAATATCCATCTCATCACCTCCAGCATCCACCATCACGATAATGAATCACAATAACTACATAATCACAATTCAACTTACAACCAATCAAACAACTGTACTGAGTAGTGAAACCCAACCTTTTCGCAATCGAAGCACACACACACACACATACACAAGTAATCGCACTAGCAATCTTCCATGAAACTGTCACCTACAAATAATAATCACATACAATAACTACTACCCCTCAATAATCAATCTAGTGCCCAGTTACCAATTCCCCCAATTCCTCCAAAATTAGGGTTATGTCCAGAGGCGGACCTGGGGGTGCGCACATCACCCCACGTGGGCACCCTCAGATTCTATTTTTTTTTAAAAAGAAAAAAAAGGTTTAAACAGAGTACGTATAGAATTTGTGTGCTATATAGAGCAATGAAATGCTCTGGTGCGGTGGTTAAAGCAACTGCGTCTTAGAGAAATGGCGGGGGATCGAATCTCCATAGATCCCTTTTTCACTATTGTGTTCTTTTGTAAACTATTTAAACTCCCTTTCCCCTTTTCTTTTTGTCATTTTTTGAAGAGATAACTAATGTCCCTGGTGTTAATTTTTGAAGAGATAACTAATGTCCATGCGGCCCTTTTCTTTGTGTCCAATAATTTAAAGATACAACTACCATTATATACACTTTGATTGTTCCGACATTCAGCATTAAAATTCCAATTTCCCAATTTTGTAATTTAGATTATTAATTTCCTATTCTATTTGCATCGATGACTGATTTCACCCGATTCCAATTTTATAATTTAAATTGTTAATTTCAAGTTCTATTTGATGAATTAGATTTAGAAATAGTTTTTTTTAAGACTTTTTTGTCTATTTGTGCTATATAAATTGATAACTTGGTAGATTTTTTTTTTTGTTTAAATTACTTATAACGTGTAATCTTGTCAGCGCACTTCAAAACATGTAATCTTGTCGGATGATATTTTCTTTAATATTTGTAAATTTTATGACGTTGTGTTGACTTGTAACAAGGAAAAATTCTAATTTTTAATCATTTTCTATATTATTCGCAAAAAAATAAATTAAATGTGCACCCCCGTCTATAAAGCCCTGGGTCCACCACTGGTTATGTCTAGTATAAACATAAGAATAGAGATCGAGACTTACAACAATGATTTACATTAAGTAAGGTGAAATCCAGCGACAAAAGCTAGATCCTTGCTAGGGTGATGATTATGGTGATTAGGGAGAGTTTAGAGAAATGTTTTAGGTTCAGAAATGATTAACAAAAACTTAATATATGATTCTGTAACTCCCAAATCATTCTTATCAAACCGCGTAAAACACGACCACAGATCAGGCACTCGGCCGAGTACCCAGCACAGTCGACCGATTATGCAATACTCGACTTTGTTCCTCACTGACTCGGTCGAGTGACCCCTAGGCAGAAGTCTGACCAAACACAAGTCTACTTTACTCGGTCGAGTACAACCCACTCGACCGAGTACCAAGCTATCAGAATACATAGTATTACAGAGAGTGCGAAGAGTAAGTTCGTGAAGAGTCGTTATGTTTCTCCTAGTGCTCCCCAGAAGAAGCAAAAATTTGAGGCTCGTCCGTACGCTCCGTGTGACCAGGGTCAAGCTAAGAGAGATTTGACTTGCTTGAAATGCGGGAAGGCTTACCACCTGCGTAAGTATTGTGCTACTGGCGATCCCATCACTTGCTTCACCTGTAAAGCTCTGGGACACAAGGTTGTTGACTGTCCTCAGAAGCCAAAGGCTGATGCTCCTAAGGTTGATGCTCCAAAGACTGGTCGAGTGTTCGTTATGAGTCGTGAAGACGTAGATGCTAATCCAGATGTGGTTACGGGTACTTTTATGGTTCACTCTTTGTCTGCTTTTGTTCTTTTTGATACGGGTGTGTCGATGTCTTTTGTATCCGAATCCTTTTCCATCCGAGCTGGAATCACTTCCTCATCATCCGTTTTTGCCTTCATATCCCTTCTTACGGGTAAGATTATTTCTTGCTCCGTTCTGTTCAAGGACGTACCTGTCAGTATTGCAGGGGTGATCCTTCCTGCCGATCTTATCCAATTCAAACTAGGGGAGTTTGATGTTATTTTGGGTATGGATTGGTTAGCTCGTTATGATGGTAGGTTTCAGTGTCGTGATCAGAAGATCGTTCTTAAGAGTCCTACAGGTTTGAGAGTTTCTTATCAGGGTGTTAGAGTTACACCTAGTGTGAAGTGAGTTTCTGCTTTGAAGATGGTTAGCATGGGTAGAAAGGGTCATCAGATCTATCTGTTTCGTCACTGAGCTATTACGACCAACTAAAAACATAACTAAAACCGAAGGTGATGGCGATGACTTACCTGACTCAATTGACCTACGACTTATCTGACTCAATTGTTAGGTTCATATACCTATTATTTGACTCTTCTAATAGTGAACTAATTAATATATTAAAGTGAGTTCATTAGATCTAGTGCATGCATAACTAAATAGGTGATTAAATGAGGAAAAAACAATGTCCCTTACATTGTTAAGTGGCTCGAAAATGAGGGCACAAATAAGGTCACCTTCTTTATTTGTTCTTGAGCTTAAATATGGTGGATGATCCTCCAAAATCCCAATGTAGAGATCTTTCTTTGATTGTACCCAAGACAAATCCCTTAAACTAATATATTAATTAACTAGATTAATACACTAGTATCCTTAAAAAAATTCTAATAATATTCTTATTACTACACTAGCAATCTAATATTGTGATTAGAATTTAGGATGAACTATCTTTTGATTTTCTAAAACTAGTTTAGAAATAAGATGTGAGAGTAGAGAGAAAAAGATGCATGCAAATGAATGTGTATTATCGAGTGGTGTGAAAATGAGAACAAATTCTCATTATAGAGGAGGAAGGAGCCGGCTAGCATAAGGCCAAAATGGCATCTTGCTTTTGCTTTTTCACTTCTCCAAATTGTAGGCATGTAAGGCTTCTTAGTATAGGCATGATTATTTAATTTTATCACATAAAATAATATCATACATAAACCCACTACAATCCTTCCATTTCGGTCCATATGTATAAAATGGACTACCATTTTATTTTGTCAATTTGTCACTTGTCACACAATATGTTACATGTAGTATGTTACATGTTATTAATTAATTTGATGCATATAAAATAAATATCATTTTATATATTAATTAAATTGCATGTAACAAATTTACTAGTGATTCTTGATCACATAAAAAAAAATGGGTCATATAATTATAAGGGTTATTTGACAGGAATAATCCAAACTATCAGTCATTTTCTCAAAATAATCCGTACTACAATTTAACTCAAAATAGACCATATTATTTCCCTTCTCTTCTCATACTACACTTTGATCAATTTTAACCTGTAAAATCCGGTACACTAACAGGTAGATCCTCTTTTTGTACAAAAAAAAGTGTCTTTATTTTTGTTTAAACCTCTCTCCATTAACAATTTTTATCATCATCCACCACTACGCCGGCCAGCACCCTCAACCCAGCCATCCACCAGTCAAAACCCAGAAAATTAAATGAGATTGATGAAAAAAATGGGGAAAGGGGTTTTGAAGAAGAAGAAGAAGAAGAGAAATGAACTTAAAAATGGATGCGACTCCAGTGAAGCCGGGTCTGTGCGACAAGAGGCTTGTTTGGGATTCAAATGAAATTAAAAATGGATGGTAGCTTCTTGTTTTGGATGCAAATGGAGATTTGCACGTTTGTCGTTTGTCAAAGTCTGGGTTTGCTCAAATGAGGCGTGTACCTAGCACAATCAAATTACAACAATTGATTGCTTTCTCTGATTCGTCTGCCTGTATGGGGTCCTAATTTATGATGGTTAATAGATGAAATGCTCATAATATCTTGTTGGATGACCCCTTTACATTCCGTCAAAATCTGGGTTTGTTTGATATCTGGTTTTGGAATGGGGTTTTGAAGAAGAAGAAGATGAAAAGGGAGGGAGATGAAATTAAAAATGGATGATGGGAGATGAAACCATAGTCGGCTAGATCTGGGTCTTGTTTAGTTGTTGTCGTGGTGGTTTGCGTGGAGCCGTCAGTTGTGAGTGGTGGTTAGAAGGCAGTCATTAAGACTTGGGAAGAGGGTGGGAGGGGTGACTTAGATGGGCTAATTTTAAAAACCCAAATAATAATTATTACTGTTTTCTGAATAAAAAAAATTAATAACCTATTTAGCAAGTACCTGGTCACCTATTCTAATTTGAGATGATGGTAGTTACAGTTGGGTTTATTGGAGGTTAAAGTATTGTTCGGATTATTATGAGAAGATGGGTAATAGTTTGGATTATTCACATCAATTAACCCTAATTATAATTCACAAAATATCGTAAATATAATTAACCATACATTCTTATCTCAATTATTTCATAAACAATAATCATTTTTACTAATAAAGTATTTTAATTACTAAAATAAATCTTATTTAATCCAATTACAATAAGATATAAATATTCTCTCTCACAATTGAATTGTTCAATTTTAAGGAATTGATTAACTTGTATCGTTATACAATTAATCAATTTTTCTATTAAGGGAATTGTCCTTTAGGTGTGACCTTAAGGGATCAACTGATCGCCACCGTCGAACAACAGTAATGTCAAACTCTAGTTAGCCAATCATTACTGATTAATGTTGATCAGTTGACTATACAAATAAATCATCCCTTACGTATTCTTAATTTGAGATTTAAACATGTCATCGCACTATTGTTGAGGACACATACTCCAACAATCTCCCACTTGTCCGAGACAAGTGTGCGTCACCAATTCTCTTGTCCTATTACTATCTCCCACTCAATGCAAGGTGTCTCGCAGATCGGACTTGTATTTGATCATATCTTGAGTGGTTTTCTTGATCTGGAGAGTAACTGTCTCAACGGAATTATCTACCGTAGATACTTTCCGAGCGTGGCCACACATTTTCAGTTCATTACTCCTCGAGTGGCCTTGAGATTTTTAAACAACCCTGACAAGGGGGTGGAAAATTCCTATCTCACTATTCCTTCGTGTAGCCACAGTTCATCATAACCCAAAATATACTCATTTGACTCCAGTTACGACAGTCGTAGAGTATAAATCAAAGCCATTCAGAAATTTGTGCCAACTTGGGCGAACAGTCTCTAGTCAAAAGAATTGTTTCATAAGAATACTATAGTAGCTCTTGCCGCGACCAGGCTCTATGAATTACCAGAACTCTATAAGCGGTCACTGTCCAATAGAGTGTCCCATACAGTCTGCCTATGTGATCGACTAGTCATCCCATATGACTCTTTGGCACTTGAACTTGCCATCAATCGCATTACACTCTAGTTACTTTGAGACGTCACCTCCTTTAAGTAACTAGGGGTGAATACTATATCAATCCAGTTCACTTCAATGGGGTTCAATTTGTCTCAACAACCCATTTGGATTTAACGAAGTAATGGATAAGTTTAAAGAAACTCATACGATAAATGCGATTATCATATATGAATAGTCAATACACTATTACTACTTCATATCTTATCATCTATAGTGTACCTTTTACACTAGTTGAAATGCAATAAAAGCTTGGCAAATGGATATACCATATACCCATATATTCCACTTTTATTAATTGTTATTTTCTTCTATTCAATGTTATTTATAATAACATGAATTTATCTAAGTATTTGTCTAGTTTTCTTACTAGACGTGGGCTCTTTAGCTTGAAAGATGCTCCCACTGTTATCTCATAACTTGTGATAAAGTCATTGGTATAGGAATTCACTCTTATTCCCTATGTTGACCATTTTATCACAATTTACTTAGAATTTGCAATGGTTGAAACTAAAATATTTTTCTAGTCTCATACTCCTAAGTCAATAAAACAGCCTAAGATTTCGACAAATCCCTTGCGGTTTGGAAACTAAAGTTTGTGCAACCCTTCAACACACAACTCAGTATATCATCCAAACATATGAACGAATCCTTAATTCACTTCAAGAATCTCAAAGGATGTTCTTTAAGGCTTTCACAAGACCATCTTACGAATTAACTTGTTATTGATTTATTATGCTCCAAGCATATGCTTCATCACGGCGTGTGCATTTAATGGCATACATGATCATTCTAATGGCGGAAATATTAGAAATCGATTTCATGTAATCAACAACTTATTAGGTTCAGTGAATGACTATGAATCTATCATAGCAATTTTACTTTCATCAACATGAATAACCTACTCAACCTTGTTGATGTTAAACAGATATGAAAGATCTTATCATCATAAGACTCAATTCTATGCCAATATTCTCTCACAATCAACACATAGTTTCGAAAATCTCGAATACATTACACCTTTTCCTAGTCTCCCAATCACTCTTTCACAGAGGAGAGTTTTGGTACATTATTCTCTATAAGTAATATGTCTTCAACATATAAGACATGGAAAAATAGTTCTGGCTCCCACTTAACTTCATGTATAAACATGATTCTTCAATCATGTGAATGAAACCATTCTCAATTATCACATGAACGAAAAGTATAATACTTTGATGCTTGCTTAAGACTATTCAATAAGCTTTGCATAATATGTTAGGATTCTAAGATCTTTATCCAAGATTTTGTGTTCCATACACGTCCTTTTCTAAATTCCCATTTTAGAAAAGCGAATTTTTAATACCATTTGCCATTCTTCATCAAAACGAAATGTGGCAATTCCTAACATGATTTATCTTGATCAACATCTTCATGTCAATGTATGCATTTAAGTACTCTAAAGCTCTATTTACTTTAAAGAGACCATCGCCATAAAGTAAATCTACTCATGAGATTGTAATGCTATGGCTATTATGCAACAAAGTCGATATTGAGACTACTCGCAATAGATCATTCAATAGGTAATAATTCCATTACTTTCAAAAAGTAACATATTAACAATAAGACATGTGTACTTTACTCCCACTCTATCTCAATAGATTATAGTTCCCTTACTTTCAAAAAGTAACACATTAACTATAAGACATGTTTGTGGCGATCTAATCCCAGTCTATCTCTTAGAAATACTCCTATTTTCTTAGGAGATAGCTTTGTGAGCCACAAACATATATAACGGAGTAATAGTAGTTTGTCTAGATTGACATGTTAGCACATAAAAGACCAGCTCTTTTATGGCTGTTTGATTCACGTAAAATGCGAGTCTGATCCATGTCATTTGTTAAATGGACTCCCTATTTTAGGTATCTCCAGGTTGACCCTCCAGAATAATATAAAAACCCCAAAAGTGAGTTCAACAACTCAACCCGACTCATGTTAGTTTGATCTTATGGGTAGTGACACAAGGTCATAATCCATATATAATAAATCAAATTCATTACTTAGATCTTTGCCACCACAATTGGATCGTAATGCTTTAATTCCTTTTATACAATTGGTTCTCTACTTCATTTTAGAAATTCTTTTAATTTCTCAAAAGCTTCGCGTAATATTTGATTAAGTAAATATACCCATATCTACTTAAATCATCGGTAAAAGTGACGAAGTAGTCATAATTTCCTCTTGCGGTGATGCTCATTTGACCACATACATCGGCTTGTATTAGTCCTAACAAATCACTTGCTCGTGTTCCTTTACCACTAAAGGGAGTACGAATAATTTTGCGAAGGAGACAAGATTCGCATATTCCATATGATTGAAAATCAAATGGTCCACTAAATACAGTCAACACTAGCCTTTTAATGCGTTTCTCATTTATGTGATCTAATCGAAAAAGGCCAAATGCACAAATCATTTGAATCACTTGTTATGAGTCTTTTTGTAACATTCCGTTTGATGTCTATGAGTGTCTTGATTTTGGATTTGATAGTGGATGATAATATGGAGCTAGCAACGTTAGAGGATGGTAGTTGGTTATGTATGGAGTTGGTGTCGTGAGAGATATATATGTGGTGGATACGATATCGTGAGTCATGTTAGGGAAGTAAACATAGTGGGTGGAGTGGGTGTTAAAAGTTCATGTTTTATGTTTGGTCGAGTTCTTGAGTTCTTAGTTATGTTGTTGTGTCTTGGTCGAGCTAGTATGGTTGTTTTTATGTATGGGTTGAACTTCGGGGACGAAGTTCTTTTTAAGGAGGGAAGACTGTAATACTCCGTATTTATGAGTCTTGGGGTACTCTATCGAGTAGGCCTTACTCTGTCGAGTAAGGGCGTTTTGCGAAATAAAATAGTTTCTGACCTGTTGGGTACTCGATCGAGTAACTAGGGTACTCGATCGAGTAGGGGGGTACTCGATCGAGTACCTTGGGTACTCGATCGAGTAGCCGGTTTACGGGGTGTTAATTCGACGGGTTTTGTTAATAACTCGGATTAATATATAAATCTTTCCGTCACTTTCATAATACACCTTTACAAACCTAATAACATTAAAGGGGAGATTCAAGTTACGTTCTTCGCATTCATCCGTGTTGTTGACAAATCCCGGAGCTTGAGAGGTCGGATTTCATCGTTCTTTACACCTTTGTGATCCTTGCGTCGAGGGTAAGATCTGCATACCAATTTTATAGTATTTCGTCAAGTTCCGTTAAACCCTAATTTTGGGATTGGGGGTTTTTATGATTTGTTAAGGTTAGATTGTGATTATGTGATTATGTGATAGGAGAAGGATTTGTAAAGGAGAGGTTTTGAGACAGCTGCTAGATCGTCTGATGATTGTGTTGCTTTCCAGGTAGGATTTCCTACTCAGTATTAGTCCCATAATGGGATGATTGTTGATGTGTTGAGATTGATTGTTTAATATCGTAATTGTGTTGTGACGGTGGTTGATTGTGATTATTGATTAATATCGTAATTCTGTTGTGACGGTTGTGATTGTGATTGTTGTCTCTGGTTCTCGAGATGCGTTCTCGGCTGAGTGGAGTCACTTGCGGGAGTGGCTTCACGCCCTAGTTTCGCTATTCGTGGAACCCGCCACGGAAGGGGATGTGCACATTAATGGGACAGGGTTATCGCTCGGTATGATGAGCGGGGCTTAGGTGGGAACGGCTGCGGTCCCCCATCGCGGGCTGGGTCCAAAGGGACGGTCGGTGATTGAGTTTGTTGGGATTGGTGTGGTTGTGTGTGTGTGTGACGGTTAATCATGCTTATCTTATCGTTGATATATATTGAATTGTGTGATTAGTACGACCCGTTTAAATGTTTTAAAAATCGTGGTGATCCATTCGGGGTGGTGAGCGATTATTGAGCAGGTATGATATGACGCGTATGGGATAGCTGGGATGAGTCATGACGTGGCAGTTAGAAGTCTTCCGCTGTGTCAGACGGTGTCTTATAGCTTTGATAGTTTTAGCAGTAGACCGTGTGAGAATGTTGTATTTCAGTTCATTAGTTTTGGTTTTGATCATGTAATCACTTAAACTATTTACTTTTAAATATGTTTCTTTATTGTCTTATGAATATCATTGCCTCGGGTAACCGAGATGGTGACATCCTTATACCTGAGTGGTCCTGGTAAGACACTTGGAGTATGGGGGTGTTACAAATGGTATCAGAGCGACGATCCTGAAACCTGTAACCAATGAATCCAATGAATGTAGGGAGTCAATTAAAATGAATCCGGGGTAAAGGTTGTAGGAGCTAATGCAAAGACTTGGGAGACGTCCTAAAGTCGCGAACTCGCCCTATAATTTTGAACCGGCCACATGGGATACGAGTCGGGATCGCTATGTGTTTACCTTGTGCTATGTGTACCTATGGAGTGATGTGTGGCATGAATCAGTGGATGTATGTATGTGGAGAATAGGGGATGTGTAGAAAAGATGGTGATAATGTGATTTCGTATGTTGTTGATTGAAAGCATGTTGCATGATAGTTGATTTACAGTGTTGGTTGGAATTGTTAGAAAAGTGTATGAGAATGATGAGTAATGTGTTGGAAATAGATGAATTGATTGGAAAAGATGGAGTAACAATTGCATAAGAATATGAATTTTGTGATTATGAATATGTTTAGGTGACAAAGTGTAATTGTAATGTTGTTGTATTAGTAACATGGGAATAGGATTCGTAATGTATGAGAATGTTTTGTGTTACGAAAAGTTATAAAATTTAAAGCATGCGGTTAGTACATGACTAATGAGTTAAATAATATATGTGCATGATGGATGTTGTTGCTTGATTTTTGAAGATGGTAACATGAGATTAGCAATACTGGTTTTATGAGTACTGAGTCGTTTTGTCTACCTTGTTGTTGTTTAAGTCGTTTGGGAAGTAAGAATATATAGTTGTGTTTTTCGATGATAAAGAGGTTGTCTTTAAACTGTTATAACTTGAGATGCGTAAATGATTTTAATGTGATTCCAATTGGGGGTGATAGCTTGTTCTTTTACGATTCTAACAATAGGTCACACGCCCAAAATGACCAAGAAATGAGTGAGTTATGACCGTTTTACGAAAACTGGACAGTGCTGAGAAATGCGTAGGTACTCGATCGAGTAGCCATGGTACTCGATCGAGTAGGGGGTACTCGATCGAGTACGTCAGTTACTCGATCGAGTGTCCCTGGTAATTTTTTTTACGTGATTCTGATCTTCACCTACTCGATCGAGTAAGTCCCTTACTCGATCGAGTGTCCTGTACTCGATCTAGTGACCCCTGTTTTGGGTCATATGCTTATCTTTTGAATTCGTTGCATATTATGTTTAATTCAAAGTTATTATTTTGCTTCTTTATGCATTGTTTTACATGTATATTGGTCTTGACGCGTAAGTTACCCAATCTTGTGGTGTAGTGAGTGGCACCTGTGGTGAGTATGAGTTCGGTGGGAGGACATGAGTTATACGTGGTTGTAATAGATAGTGGAAAAAGAAAAGGAAGATTGTTATGGCTTAATTGAGACATAGAGCATGTTTTCTGAGATGAAATGGGATGAGTGATATGAGTGTGTATTGAGTAACGTAAAAGTAAGTGAATGTGGGCAATGGGTGATGTGAGTCTAAGGAACGTGGGAATGAAAGGATTGAGAGTAAGGATATGGATAGTGACAACTTGAGATGTGTAAAGAATTATGGAGGGAGGTAGTTAAGAGCCGTGTGGGTTAAGAATATACATAATGAAAGTTCGTTTTAAAGGGGTTGAGAAGAGTGGTATATAGTGAATTTTGTGGAGACATGTCGCGGGGTGGAGATTTGGCTTTTTAAGAGATGAAACTATTGTGGGTTTTCCTTGGGCAATTAGCGGTATGAAAGGGATTTTGATTTCTAGAGATGTAAGAAGGAGATGCAATCGTTGAACAAGAACGTTGATTCTATGGACGGATTAGTGGCAAGGGTGATTGATGACATAATAAGAGAATATTTGTGGTAAGAAAGAGTGAGATGATATCGATATGAAATAATTAGATGTGAGTTTTGGAGCAAGAGAACGTAACCTAACACTAAAGAATTAGGTAGAAGTGATAAGGAGTTGAATGGTTAATTGATTTTGTAGATGTAAAGGAAAAGAATGAGGGGAATAAAACTAAGAAAATGTTGACCGGAGTTATGTGATATAGAGGTAAGGAGTCGTCGAGATGTGTGCTACCAATCATGAGGATGTTAGTTAATGGTTATAGAGGAGTTTTGGGACTACATGATTAGTAATGAGTTTCGAGGAATTAAGGAAAGTAAGAAGTTGGTAGAATATTTGCACGATACGAGATTTTTGGCGGAGAGTTAGATGATGATACAATTAAGGATAGTATTGGGAAGAATGTTGAGGTAATTTTGTTGATGGATTCGATGTTTGTTATTTGGGATGTCAACCAAAGATAGGAAAGAAATCGTGATGTTTAGAGATGAGTGTAAGAGGTTTGATGTTCGGACAGTGGTAGTGTTATCGTTTGTGACTAGTGGTTAAGGGTGATGGTATATTAGAAAGGTAGCAATTCTAAAGAGGTTGATTTTGTAGAGACCAGATGGATATTTATGGTTGTGAGAGGGTATAAGATGTGGTTAGATGAGGCGGATGCTAATAGTTGAATAGTAATGGTATGGTTATACTGGGCAGGAAGTGATGGTTGTGCGAATGGGGGAAAAGGTTATGAGGGGCATATGAGTTAAGCTCGGGCGGCAGGTAACCTATGTTGAGTGGTAACTTACGTGATCAGGCTTGACTGGTTGGATGTGATTATGGGTCTATGTCATATATAAATGTTTGTGTGAGGTTGTGACCTCACAAGAAATGGTATGGTGTGATAATTATAAGTTGTTATCTGAATTTTCTGTAATACATGTTGGATACGAGAACGTAATGGAAGGATGTTTAAAAAGGTAATAATTTGACTGTTTTGGCATGACTAGTTATGCCTGTTTGTATTCATGGTACATGTCAATCTGTGATATGGTAAGGAGATGATATTCACGAGGTTATTATCTGTTTAATTCATAAAATATGTGGTGTTATGATTTAGTAAAGTGGATTTGAGTAAGTTTTTATTGTCGAGAAATTATTCGAGTCAAGATTTATGGGAGTTGTATGCAGTCGTGATGACTATCGATGTGGTTGTGGTGCCTCGGGTGGTGATCCGGGCACGATATTTAGTGTTGTGATGCGGGTATTTTCGCACCGCGGCGTGGCTGTTGATGGCGGTGTTGTGATGCCGTCACCGGTTGTGGTGGAGTAGGCAGGATGATTATGATTTGAGTTCCGAAAGTACATAGCAGTTATACATAGATTGTTTTTTGTTTGATGTTGTTCCGTGCGAGTTTCAGTTTGTGCAGATAGACAGTTGTCTTGTTTATTAATGTTTTCTTTACCTGGTTAAGTTGGGAATGAGGGTAGAGTATGATATACATAGAGTTGTATATGTTTTCGTTGTTGTCATAGTATAGTGACATTCTGTTAATGGGACACGGTTGTGAGAGGTTGTTACAATAATTATGATCTTGTTCTAGTTAAGGTTTCAGTAGACATGGTAATGGCAAGTGAGTCGTAGAACATGTGTGGTGATGACCCGAAAGATGCAGGTGGTTCATAATCTTTTGTTGAGACAGTGAGTGTAGGGTATTGGGAATTAGTGTCATGTTAAGTTGTGTATGAGTTTTGCGGTAATGGAAGAAAGAACTTGAGGATCTAGTGTGCGTGTACGTAACGAGTGTGGATCGGGAGTTATGCTTCTGGGAGATAAGTGCCTTACATAGAGAGGTATGTTGTTTTGCATAAATAATGGAGAGTTAGTATGGTGATTTTGCTACGAGTTTTATGGTATAGGTTAGGTGGTATGCCAAATGAGTTGAGTTATGGGAAATGTTTAAGTAAGAGAGCCTTCGACATATGCATGGTGAGTGTTTGGTTTATAGACGGTTATCTTTGACATGTGGTGGTACAGAGGGTAATGAAAAGATATATCTAGGATTTAGTATTGGTGAGTTACGAGGACGTAACATTTATCTTAAGAGGAGTAGGATGCGATAAAAGAGATTATGATGGTTGTTCATATGGTAGTATATTTGGAAGTAGAGTGTTGGTGTAGCATAAGATATGGATTTGTATATGTTGTGGTTGATGGTGTTAAAAGGTCATGGACGTGCTTGTAGTAGTTTGATGTTAGGAATGCGAGAATACTTCGATAGTGTTGACAGTTGGATGATGTGATTATGAGTGTGAGTAAACTTCGAGGACGAAGTTCCTTTTAAGGGTGGTAGAATGTAACATTCCGTTTGATGTCTATGAGTGTCTTGATTTTGGATTTGATAGTGGATGATAATATGGAGCTAGCAACGTTAGAGGATGGTAGTTGGTTATGTATGGAGTTGGTGTCGTGAGAGATATATATGTGGTGGATACGATATCGTGAGTCATGTTAGGGAAGTAAACATAGTGGGTGGAGTGGGTGTTAAAAGTTCATGTTTTATGTTTGGTCGAGTTCTTGAGTTCTTAGTTATGTTGTTGTGTCTTGGTCGAGCTAGTATGGTTGTTTTTATGTATGGGTTGAACTTCGGGGACGAAGTTCTTTTTAAGGAGGGAAGACTGTAATACTCCGTATTTATGAGTCTTGGGGTACTCTATCGAGTAGGCCTTACTCACGAGTAAGGGCGTTTTGCGAAATAAAATAGTTTCGACTGTTGGGTACTCGATCGAGTAACTAGGGTACTCGATCGAGTAGGGGGGTACTCGATCGAGTACCTTGGGTACTCGATCGAGTAGCCGGTTTACGGGGTGTTAATTCGACGGGTTTTGTTAATAACACGGATTAATATATAAATCTTTCCGTCACTTTCATAATACACCTTTACAAACCTAATAACATTAAAGGGGAGATTCAAGTTACGTTCTTCGCATTCATCCGTGTTGTTGACAAATCCCGGAGCTTGAGAGGTCGGATTTCATCGTTCTTTACACCTTTGTGATCCTTGCGTCGAGGGTAAGATCTGCATACCAATTTTATAGTATTTCGTCAAGTTCCGTTAAACCCTAATTTTGGGATTGGGGGTTTTTATGATTTGTTAAGGTTAGATTGTGATTATGTGATTATGTGATAGGAGAAGGATTTGTAAAGGAGAGGTTTTGAGACAGCTGCTAGATCGTCTGATGATTGTGTTGCTTTCCAGGTAGGATTTCCTACTCAGTATTAGTCCCATAATGGGATGATTGTTGATGTGTTGAGATTGATTGTTTAATATCGTAATTGTGTTGTGACGGTGGTTGATTGTGATTATTGATTAATATCGTAATTGTGTTGTGACGGTTGTGATTGTGATTGTTGTCTCTGGTTCTCGAGATGCGTTCTCGGCTGAGTGGAGTCACTTGCGGGAGTGGCTTCACGCCCTAGTTTCGCTCTTCGTGGAACCCGCCACGGAAGGGGATGTGCACATTAATGGGACAGGGTTATCGCTCGGTATGATGAGCGGGGCTTAGGTGGGAACGGCTGCGGTCCCCCACTGGCAGGGCTGGTCCAGTGGACAGTCGGTGATTGAGTTTGTTGGGATTGGTGTGGTTGTGTGTGTGTGTGTGACGGTTAAGCTGTCTGTTTATCTTATCGTTGATATATATTGAATTGTGTGATTAGTACTGACCCCGTTTAAATGTTTTAAAAACTGTGGTGATCCATTCGGGGGTGGTGAGCAGTTATTGAGCAGGTATGATATGACGCGTATGGGATAGCTGGGATGAGTCATCACGTGGCAGTTAGAAGTCTTCCGCTGTGTCAGACGGTGTCTTATAGCTTTGATAGTTTTAGCAGTAGACCGTGTGAGAATGTTGTATTTCAGTTTATTAGTTTTGGTTTTGATCATGTAATCACTTAAACTATTTACTTTTAAATATGTTTCTTTATTGTCTTATGAATATCATTGCCTCGGGTAACCGAGATGGTGACATCCTTATACCTGAGTGGTCCTGGTAAGGCACTTGGAGTATGGGGGTGTTACACTTTTGGATTGTATGTTATAGATATCTTTGCTTGAGGTTAAAGATTCAAGAACATAAATGCCATTAATTAAAGTGCCTTGGCCTATGGCCAAGTTATTCTCAGAAATTTCACAACAATTATTCTTAATCGCAAAAGAAAGTCCTTCCATGTCTAACATGGCAACGGAAACGATGTTCTTTGATAAAGAAGGTACAAAATAACAATTATGTATGTACAACTCAAAGCTATTAGCTAAAACAAGTACATAAGTCCCTCTTGAAGTGGCGGCTACCCTAGCTCCATTTCTTTGTCGGAGATCTACATCACCCTTATTTAGCTTTTCCACATTTCCAAGCCCCTATAAACGATTACAAAGGTGAAAAACCACAACCGGTATGTAATACCCACGTTGAGGTGGAAGTATAATTTATATCAATAACAATGATTTCGGAAGAAATAGTACCAAGTGGAGTGACAAGACGAACATTGATATCTTCCAAATACTTGGGGCAATTACGCTTCCAATGGCCCATGACATTACAATAATGACATTCGTCGTACGATTGGGCACCCTTCTTAGTTTTTGTTGTGGTAGTCTCACTATCAACTTCTTATTCAGTATCGGATTTGGGTTTCTTATCCTTCTTTGCCTTTTCTTTATTAATACCAATACTCCTTTCAGTTGCAAGGACACTCTTGCTAGAATCCCACTCAATGTGACATTTCTCCTTGCTTCTTCAAACAAGGATGCCTTGGAATTTGTGAGATTTACCTCACAAGATTCTCTTACGTAAGAAGTGGGCATGAGAATTGGAGTGGGAGGTGTGGAAGTAGTAAAAAAGCAAAGATTTCCATCCTCATCAATGCGAAAGCGTAGTTCTCTAATCGGGTCATTGTCATACAAGGAGCACTTTTCATTGAATGATTGGAGCCATGAATTAATGGTGATTTGTGTAGGATTATTAGATGAATCCATTGTGGATAAAATTGGAGTTGCCATTGCAATTGAGAAAACAAGTGAAGGAATTAATAAACATCTACCATTTTAATAATACTTGTAAACGTTTTAAACAAGTTTTAAACATTTATATAGTGACCTCTACCCAACTATTATAAATGATCCCGAGATTCAAATTCATATCAATTCGGGCACAGTGAGCCGATTCATCCCTTATCAATATAACTCGGTGGATTAACTCTTTAATCGATTATACTTCTAGAACTCTCGGTCGATAAAATTACTTTAATATTTATCTTTAGCCCGGAACACATGCGACTACGGTCACGAATACTTTCGTTGAGCTCAATCCAAATTTCGATGTAATAACATTTTATTACCCACTTACCCAACGTAACAAGTTTAGCACCCCGGTGAACCGAGCCTACTTCCTTATGAAATTGGGACTCATGGTTTCTACTATTTGGTAAGGCTAATTCTCAATTATTATTTAGTGAGAGGTCTTGTCAATTTATTATCTATCACGTTTTAAGTGAACTAAAGTGGTGAACTACGATAATTATAATTGACACGGTCGATGACTCGATATGATACGCATGTGTTGTTA
The DNA here is from genome assembly GCF_048544455.1 of Silene latifolia. Lineage (NCBI taxonomy): Eukaryota > Viridiplantae > Streptophyta > Magnoliopsida > Caryophyllales > Caryophyllaceae > Silene > Silene latifolia. The sequence goes on from NC_133532.1 coordinate 555,384, forward strand.
TGGCGATTTGGCATTGCATGCAACATATTAAAAGAAATGCAAAGCAAAATATTAAATTCCTAGTATGACCTTCCTAAAATAGAAAATCAAACAATCTATTACATATTCGGAAATCAACTCCTTTGGTCCCTTGAATCTTCAAGTGGCACGCCTCCCAAGAACACCGTCTTTGTCGGAACACCTTTCCGAATGGCACCGTCTTGAAGAAACTCCATGACTACAAATAATAATAAAAATACAAAGCTATTCCTATTATACATTTGTAATATTAAAAACTAGTAAAAATAAAAGTGATACGAGATCACAGTAAATTACAATCGAATCAATATTGTCTTTCATTACGGGTAATATCGATTAAAACTAAGGCCATACTAAGATAAAATCACATAATTCAAAATTATATAAAAAAAATGACATTCAACAATTGCAATATGAAGCATTATAATATGTTCTATAATGCCAAATTATGTGCCAAATCGCCCTATTAACTTATATCGATTATATAACCCGGTTTTATGGACATGCGTGATAAAAACTTATTAAAATCACAAATCAATACTTAAATCAAATATAAGCTCAAGTTAATTATCCTATCATTCTTAGGACTCAAAAATTAGTCATCACTCAATTTTTGACAATAATTCAACTTGATTTAATTTTATGCTCATATTTGACCTTAAAATCATAACATTTATGAAATAAATCCAAATTAAATTACAATAATTTCAAAATTTGAATTTTAAATTTTTGAACATTCTGGAATATATCCATGACACTCATAATGTCAAAAATCATGGTTAAAATTTTAGAATTTATTTTGAGAAAAATATAATTGTGATTTATCGGTTTTATCAAATAAAACATCTAAAGTATACAAAAATTAATCCAATCAATTTTACAACTTTAGATCTGATAATTGGGATATAAATGCAACCTAAAACAATTTTCTCATGCTATGCAATTCGTTTTAGCTATTTATGCTAAAATAGTCACTATTTATGTCATTTTTACACTAAAAATTCATAAATCATGCTAAATGAATTAAGTTCATTTCAAATTTTACACACAGTGAGTAAAACATGCATGTGACAACATATTAAAATTTCATGGCCCGTTTCAAAGTTTAACTATATTTAACCATTTTACTTCCTTTTAATTCATTTTTATCTCATAAAAAGCATAAATCATGCAATATTAATAACATTAATACGAACTTTTACATACAATAATTAAAATATGCATGTGAGGTAATATAAAAATTTCAAGGTCAGAAACTTAGTTTAACTATTTTTAGTATTTTAATTTCCATTTTAGTCATAAAAATGTAATAAAATCACTAAAAATCATTAAAATGAGCAATAAAATACCATAAATCATAAAATTGACCTAAAAAAAATTTTAGGACCAGAATATATAACATGCATCATGATTTTGTGACTTACTCTAATAAATCACAAATTTTTAGTTTTAATTAAGTAACTAATAACTCGAAAAAACTATAAATCGATTATGCATGCAACATCCTATGCTCTGATACCAATTGTTAGATTCATATACCTATTATTAGACTCTTCTAATAGTGAACTAATTAACATATTAATGTGAGTTCATTAGATCTAGTGCATGCATTGTAACACCCCACGGTAATTGAAGAGGTCCAGTGATAGGCTTAAATGACTAGTGCTTAAAGGGATTGGAAGTACTACTCATATCAACAAAGTGCACTTGATACATGAATTTTATATAGTCTTTTTAGGCCTTTTTATGCACGTATTTCTATGCTATTATCGTAGTTTATGCTACGAAATGCTCCGAATATGCTACTTTGGTTTGTTTTGTCTTATTTGCAGGAATGAACCATAAAGTAGTGAAATCGAGCATTTTACCGTCCGTTTAGCATGCATTTGGAGGAAGAGTGATTTTGGAGCTTGCAAACTACTAGTTTGAGATGCGCAAAGAAGAAAGATAGCTAGGCGAGCAAAGGAAGAACTTCAAATTGCTAGTGCCTACTTTAAAGAGCCATATCTCGAGTTCTACAACTTATTTTCAAGTGATTCCAATTGGAGATGAAAGTTTGTCCTCTTAGCTTTCCAACGCCACCGGAATTGCCCTGTTTTCCAAAGTAACGAAGAAATAGCAGCCGTTTGAAGTTCAGTGCGCGAAGCAGGAATTGTGTGTTTGAAAGTACTCGATCGAGTAGATTTATGTTCGATCGAGTCCTTTTTCTACTCGATCGAGTAGATTCAATTTAAGGTTTACTCGATCGAGTAGATTATCTACTCGATCGAGTGGTTTAAGCTTAATTTTACTCGATCGAGTGATTTAAAGTTACTCGATCGAGTGGTTTTGATGTTACGCAGGATTAATTAACCCGTGTTGAGCTTAATTTCGGGATAGACTTTTGTTTTCCTATTTAAAGCTTTCATAATTAGGTTAAGGGATAGATCTTATCATACATATCTTAGTTTACATCTCAACACTTTGCTACGATTATTGGGGATTCGGATTTGGCTTGCTACGATTTCCGATCTACAACTTTGTAACCGTAATCTTTCCCTTTTAATTCATTCTTGTTTCTTTATTGCTTTTATTATTCCTCTATTTATTTATCATATCTTATGTTATTAGATTAGCAATTGCTAGTGTAGTATCCCGAGCCATGCGTAGCTAATTCCTTTAATATGTTAGGACTAGGGAAACCGTGGTAGCAATATGTTAGGATTGACATGATTAGATTAGTTTTGCGACAAGAATTGTATTAAGCAATATAATTGTGATTAGGTTGAATGAATGCATGCAGGAGACCGATTAATTAGTTACCCCCGACCTAGATCGAAAGATTGGAAGGGAAGGCTTGCTTAATTACAATAGGTGATACCTAACTAGGGCAAAAGCTAAATTAGGGAGACCCTAGGGCGATTAGTGACCGAAAGGGTATAATCGTAGGTTTAAGGACCGAAAGGTGACGACCTCGCTCTTCTTATCAATAATTTAATCGACTCAGTTGACCTGATAGTGTAGTTGCCACGGTAGACCGATTCCTAGCATATTTTCTCTCATATTACTCTGCTCTTATTTTCTCGTACTCTTTCTCTCTTTGCTTTAGATTAGTTTTAGATTAATTACAATCAATCAACCCCCGTTACTCATAGACTAAAATTAGACAGATAAATCTCATTTTGCCTCCCTGTGGAGATCGACCCTACTTACCGCTAACTTCCGTTAGTTGTACTTAGGTTTATTTTTGATACTGCGACGACCGGTATCAGCACTTTCTTTTATGGTCATCCATGCGAAAGAACTGCAAAGTTAAACGTGCTTGACTGGGAGTAGTCTTAGGATGGGTTACCTTCTTGGAAGGTTTCCGGGATGCGCATGAGTGAGGACAAAATGCGCTATAAAGGACCCGTGTTGATCTGTGGGCCATGTACACAGCCTGGTGAGCTATCATAAGTAATCGCTCCCGACCCGGTTTGGGCCGGGGTGTTACAAGTGGTATCAGAGCAACCTTGCGACTGTGTGGTGATCGGAGGCAGTTGTTATACGTTCCTGGAGGCAGTGGTTATACGCTCCATTGTGATCACACACCTAGCGGGGGAGGATTCTGGGTTAGCGGTTATGCTCTTAGGCGCAACAAGGACGTTGCGTTCTTTAAGTGGGGGTGATTGTAACACCCCACGGTAATTGAAGAGGTCCATTGAGAGGCTTAAATGACTAGTGCTTAAAGGGATTGGAAGTACTACTCATATCAACAAAGTGCACTTTCTTTTATGGTCATCCATGCGAAAGAACTCCAAAGTTAAGCGTGCTTGACTGGGAGTAGTCTTAGGATGGGTGACCTCCTTGGAAGGTTTCCGGGATGCGCATGAGTGAGGACAAAATGCGCTATAAAGGGGCCGTGTTGATCTGTGGGCCATGTACACAACCTGGTGAGCTATCATAAGTAACCGCTCCCGACCCGGTTTGGGCCGGGGTGTTACAAGTGGTATCAGAGCAACCTTGCGACCGTGTGGTGATCGGAGGCAGTTGTTATACGTTCCTGGAGGTAGTGGTTATACGCTCCATTATGATCACACACCTAGCGGGGGAGGATTCTGGGTTAGCGGTTATGCTCTTAGGCGCAACAAGGACGTTGCGTTCTTTAAGTGGGGGTGATTGTGACACCCCACGGTAATTGAAGAGGTCCATTAAGAGGCTTAAATGACTAGTGCTTAAAGGGATTGAAAGTACAACTCATATCAACAAAGTGCACTTTCTTTTATGGTCATCCATGCGAAAGAACTCCAAAGTTAAGCGTGCTTGCCTGGGAGTAGTCTTAGGATGGGTGACCTCCTTGGAAGGTTTCCGAGATGCGCATGAGTGAGGACAAAAGGCGCTATAAAGGACCCGTGTTGATCTGTGGGCCATGTACACATCCTGGTGAGCTATCATAAGTAACCGCTCCCGACCCGGTTTGGGCCGGGGTGTTACAAGTGGTAGCAGAGCAACCTTGCGACCGTGTGGTGATCGGAGGCAGTTGTTATACGCTCCTGGAGGCAGTGGTTATGCTCTCCATTGTGATCACACACCTAGCGGGGGAGGATTCGCCGAGTACCGGCTAGCATAAGGCCAAAATGGCATCTTGCTTTTGCTTTTCCACTTCTCCAAATTGTAGGCATGTAAGGCTACTTAGTATAGGCATGATTATTTAATTTTATCACATAAAATAATATTATCCATGAACCCACTACAATCTCTCCATTTCGGTCCATATGTATAAAATGGACTACCATTTTATTTTTTCAATTTGTCACTTGTCACACAATATGTTACATGTAGTATGTTACATGTTATTAATTAATTTGATGCATATTTATCAAATAAATATAATTTTATATATTAATTAAATTACATACAACAAATTGACTAGTGATTCTTGATCACATAAATAAAATGGGTCATATAATTATAATTCACAACATATTATAAATATAATTAACCATTCATTCTTATCTCAATTGTTTCATAAACAATAATCATTTTTAGTAATAAAGTATTTTAATTACTAAAATAAATCTTATTTAATCCAATTACAATAAGATATAAATATTCTCTCTCACAATTGAATTGTTCAATTTTAAAGAATTGATTAACTTGTATCGTTATACAATTAATCAATTGTCTATTAAGAGAAATGTCCTTTAGGTGTGACTTTAAGGGATCAACTGATCACCACCGTCGAACGACAGTAATGTCAAAATCTAGTTAGTCAATCATTACTGATTAATGTTGATTAGTTGACAATACAAATGAATCATCCCTTACGTATTCTTAATTTGAGATGTAAACATGTGATCGCATTATTGTTGAGGACACATACTCCAACAACGACAGGGTCACATCTCGACTCGCATTATCCCGCTCTCATGATGGCCTTCTTGATGGAGGATTTAGGGATGATAAGATGGGGAGAGGAAAAGAGAGAGAGAGGGGTTCTGATTTTAGGTTTTAGGAAAAAAATGAAATGATTTGAGTCGCATCCACCATGTAACATTATAACGTGATGACGCTAGCCCACTCGGTCGAGTAATGAACGTACTCGACCGAGTAAACTGCACTTGGTCGAGTGCCACCGATACTCGGCCGAGTGACCCTTACGAGGCTGAGGTCACAATCTCAAATACAATACAACTCCCTCTTTATCCTCTACCAAAGGTCCTAGGAGCTCAAGAGTCGGTCACCGTGTCCCTAATAGGGCGGGTATTACAATCTGCCCTCTTTAAAAAGGAACTTCGTCCTTAAAGTTCGCTCGACATGTCCAATGGGAAATAAAAGAAAGAATAAGTTTAAAAGATGCGCGACACTAAGTGCAACTGACAAGTATGCGACCAAGTTTATAATGCACTACTATACGATTAATGCACGATTAATGCATCAATTCCAACATATCATAACTCCAACAGTATGCCAATTTCAACCTCTTATTCACCATGTGAACAACACTTACGTCACAAAACACCTCGCACCATTACCTACAATCACCTCTTCACTACAACAATTAGTAACACTAAATAAAACATTTAGTCACATTAACCAAAACAATATTCACATCTACTAAAACAATGAGTACATTAACCGAAATTACCAACTTATAATAAAATTATTGTCAGGAAGTTATCTACCCCTCCTTAAAAAAGAACTTTGTCCCCGAAGTTCACCTCTAAGACGGAATTGATCAAAACAACAAATAAAATGTTTTAAAGGTGAAAGTTCTATGCAAGTCGATTACTCCAAACTAGTCACATATTTGCTAGTAATTAAACAAAGTGTTATCTTTAATATCAAGGAAAAGTCGATTATCAACAAGGAACAATTAGTAATAGGGGAACGCGGAGTAATTAATAACACAACACCTATTAAGTCGACAGAATTGGAATTGAACATCCCCCGGTTTAGACCACAATTGATGTGTATAAGTGAAAGTATAGTGTGACACGTGATATAAATCCTATTATATTCGTATGCAAATGCTCACACAACACAAAGTATCTCAATCACCGAATCAGAACACAAGAGTCCTAAATGAGTCCACCATAAATAAGGTAGCGCGAGTATGAGTCTCATAGCAATACACTCGGTCGAGTGTCAAGGGTACTCGGCTGAATGATCATTACTCGGTTGAGTAACGTCGATACTTGGTCGAGTGCCACGAATGGAAGAGACAAATTGCCTATTGTCCTCCAATCACTCGGTCGAGTATCAGCGATGCTCGGTCAAGTGAGGGTACTCGACCGAGTGAACTGCAGTACTCGGTCGAGTACTCTTGAAGCAGAATGGAACCAGAAGCAATTTAGGTGTCCCAATTCCTCATGAACCTACATTACTTAACATCTTATTATCTAAAATCACATAATCCCATGATCTCAAACACACACAATCTAATTACTCAGCACGAAAACAAATCTTGGCCTTATGGCCGATTACGAACCGATCAAATAAGTAACACAAGTCTGAAAATAACCAAATAAATCCTCATTAAGTTCAATAAAAGAACACAAACATGATGAAGCAGCAACTCATGGCTCCTCACCTACGTCCTCGTCAAGCCGCTCCTCACCACCTGCACTAGACATTGCTGCTCCATCACCTTCTCCCGCGAAGGCTCCACCACTAATCCATCTCCCCTATAAGTAAAGTTGGCCCCCATGGTTATCACCCCAATGACCTTCTAGGCAACCATACTCATATCTACTCGGAGCTCTCCAGGTGGCCCTGTGCACCCCATAGCTATGGAAGACCCCACTATCATCTCCTACTCCTGTCCACCACACCGGCAGAGTAATATTAGTTCTTACGTTCTAGAGGTGCGCCATCTTATGCATGTTCCTCAAGATCAAAGCATTCCACAAGCTCTCCGTGAGCTCACTCACCTGCATCCTAGGGTCATAGACGGTCAGGTAGGCTGGGTACTGGTATTGGTATTGGAACTAGGGATTAATGGGTGCCTCGGTCTCAACCCCTCTAGTCGCCCTAACTCCCCTAGTCTCACGAGGAGGCTGAGTCGCCCTCTTTGTTGGAAATCTATATCTCATTACTTTACATATTCATATATGTTTCAATTAATTTAGTCATAAAAATTAATTTACAAATCTTATGCATGCAAACTTAAATTAAATGAGAAGAAATCATTGTCCTTACTACATGATTTCGGTTTTATGGGCACCAACAAGATCTCCTTCTTGTTAGTTCTTGAGCTCTCCAATAATGGATGAACAAGATTCAAGTTTAGAATCTCTCCCAAAAGCATATACCCAAGGAAAACTCATAATAACTAATATTATTTTGATCTAGTAATAATATTAATTATACTTAAATTTGACACAAAAGTGTTATTTTTGCTCTTGAATTTCGGTTCAAGAGAGAGCTTTTGTGAGGTTTTTATTTCTCTATAAATGTCATACGATGTAGAGAGAATAGTCAAAATTTCTTATACTAGAAATTTTTGTATCAAAAATGATGAATGAAAAAATTGAAAAGAAAAACTCTTTTCTTTTCTCCTATGGTTGGCCGAAATTTTGGCCTTGGGTAGTATGCCCAATGCCTTTTATTTTTACTCTTCTCAAAAGCTTAGGTTTGCATGGCTACTTGTTAGCTTCCATCATTGTGTTTTCCACTTAAACAATTAACACAATTTTTCCACTAACTCCCTCCAATATTTCGGTATATATATCAATAAAATGGGAGGTCCATTTTATTTTGTCATTTGTCAATTTTGTCACATGTGACATGTTACATGACATGTCACAATGTAATGTATTTTTAACATATTAAAAAACAACATACTCAAAAAATATGTCATTTACAAAATCGACTAGTAATTCGTAATTACTTGTACCAAAATAGTTTATTAATTATAAATCACAATATCTTGTATTTATAATAAATCATTCATTCAATCTCAATTCAATATCAATTGTTTCGTAAACAATAATTTTATCCAAGTAATAAAATAATTCGATTACTTAGACCGTATCTAATTTAATCGAATTACAAAAAGACACGTTAACTTTACTCACAAAATCATCCGTCAATTTTAAGCAATTTAATTAACTCGTATCGGCATACGATTAATTAAATAATCAATTAAGAGTATTTCCCTATATGTATGACCTAAGGGGATCAACTGATCACCACCGTCGCACGACAGTAATGTCAAACTCTAGTCAGCCAAGCATTACCGATATGTTTGGATCAGTTGACTGTAAAATATTACATCCCACATGTATTCTTAAAACGAGTTTTAAACATGTGATCATTATGATCAACAGTTGTGATCGCATTATTGTCGGAGGACACATATTCCAACAATCTCCCACTTGTCCTCGACAAGTGTGCGTCACCAATTCTCTTGTCCTATTACTATCTCCCACTCAATGCAAGGTGTCTTTCGGGTCGTACTTGCAAGTGATCATATCGAGAGTGGTTTCCTCGATCTGGAGAATAACTGATTGACCGGATTTATCTATCATAGATACCTTCCGAGCGTGGCCACGCATTTCCAGTTCATTACTCCTCGAGTGGCCCTGAGATATTGTTTTAACCCTGACAAGGGGGTGGACAATTCCTATCGCACTTATTCCCTTCGACTAGCCACAACCATCATATCCCAAAATATGCCCATTTGACCCCATTTATGAAGGTCGTAGTAACACAAATCAAAGTTAATCTGAAACTGTGCCACCTTAGACGAACAGTCTTTAGTCAAAAGAATCGACTCATTAGAATACTATAGTAGCTCTCGCCACGACCAGGCTATATAAATTTGCCAGAACTCTATAAGCGGTCATAAGGCCCGACAAAATGTTCCTAACAGTCTGCCTATGTGATCGACTAGTCATCTGACATGACTCTATGGCACTTAAACTTGCCATCAATCGCATCACACTCTAGTCCCTTCGAGACGTCAGCTCATACAAGTGACTATGGGTGAATACTATGTTAATCCGTGTTCACTTTAACGGGGTTCAATTGTCTCTACAACCCGTTTGGATATAACAAAGTATAAAAGGAGTTTTCAGATTTAAAAACTCGAACGATAAATGTGATTATCACATATGAATAGTCAATACCTTATTACTATTTCATATTCTGTAATCTAATTTGATCTTTTACGTAGTTATTAATCTCAATCCAATTGAAATGACATGACTCATCATGTTAAGCCTATGAGAAGGCTTTGGTTAGTAGGTTTTATCAACTTCTTGTACCTAACTCAACCTTACTACATACTCGTTTTCCTTTGTAATGTATACATTTGCATTACAAAACTTTCTGAGTACGTGTCAAGATCCAATCAAGACATAGGCCTTCTAACCTTGGAATAGCTCCCACTGTTTTCACAGTGTGCGGGACTCATCCTTCTTGCACATCCCATGATTGCAAGTGTACTCAATCTCCGTTGTAAATATTTCTCATTGTTCTTTATTGCCTAGAACGATTCTAGAAAATCTATTTCTTAAATAACATAGCCACAATGGTATCTTAACCATCCTAATGTGTTTCGATTATGGCTTTGTCGGAAGTCATGCGCAATCTCAATTGTCAATTGTCATTTGTGTCACACTCTTACACAAAATTGCATCAAAAACACTTTGCATTACATCCTTAATGCTTCTGCAAGCACTTAAGGGTAATCTTTATGGCTTACTTGGTAATTATTACTTCAATTCGATTTGAAACAATTCATCATACTCAAAGTATATGAAGTGTTATACATCATTTCCTATTTAATTGATTCGGCAGCGGAAGCAAATGGAATCAATCAAATATGTTCAATCTTGATTGAACTAGTCATGAATCTTATCAACATAAGACTTCTTATTTGACATTTATATCATGTAGATTTATCTCCATAAATCCGGATATTAAGATGTATTATAATACTCCAAAAGTCTTAAATCATTCCTACTGATCAATATGTCATCCACATATAAGACTAATTAAAATTTCCGTAACTCCCACTAAACTTCATGTATTAACACAACTTCTCGACTTATCGGAAAAATATTTATACCATGATCAAATCATTGATTCCAACTCATTGATGTCCTATTAAAGACCCTCTCTTAAGTTTCACATCATTTTAGGATTGCAAGAATCTAGAAAACTCAAGACATGTATTGAATACATTCCTTCTAATTGAAGAAGTGGGTTTTAGATTCACTTGCTATATGTATATCATCATAATGAAACACAATCCCTAAGAAGATCCAAATAGACTTAAGCATTTCAACTAGTGCAAAACCCTTGCCACCAAGCAAGCTTTGATATCTAACTTTATTAGTGCAAAACCCTTTGTCACTAATCAAGCCTTTAATTTCGGATTTTCATGGCTCTAAGCCTTGTATTGAGTTGTGACTTAAACACTCTCATGTAAGTCATATGTTCATTACTTTCCAGAAGTAATCAATTTGAATCAAACAATTTCACTGTAAGTTGTAAGCTCTTTACTTTCTTAAAAGTAACATTAATTCATCATCTTCAACAAGTGACGACTTTAATCCTCCTAGGTTTTGAAGAAACAACGTTTTACACAAAACGTCTCATGTAGCCAAGAAAGACCAGTTTCTCGCGACATAACATTCTTTGTGGCTCTTGAATAATTTCTCCCACTCTGTCTTCTAGAAATAAACTTATATTTTTGAAAGACAGCTTCACGAGCCACAAACCCGTTGTACTCGTGATTATAATAAGGAAAAATGAGCATTTGTTTTTTTGAAAACTTAGAACCATGGTACCCTACCATTTCATATCTCATATGATTCGTTTTAGATTTAGTGGAAAAATAATTTAGACAAAATGATAAAATCCCCAAAAGGATCAAGTAACTCAAAGTAACTTGATTGAAGTCCAAACCATATCGAATAGCGTTTGATTTCTTTATCCAACCACACATAATCCCATAATGCGTGCTAAGAGAGATTAATTTGTGATACTATATCACATTTCCTTTGGCTTATATCAAAGTCTTCACTTTGATAATCCCATCACGGCTAAAGCGTGATTCTTTGAATTCTTTGAACTTCTTCAAAGATTTCTCTATTTACCTTATTAAGTGAACATATTAGCGTCAACATAAATTGTTGGTAAAAGATAATGATCAACCTATTTTGGATCAATGATTTACAACCTCGATCTCCTTTTCAACCAAAACGCACGAGACATCTTGCTTTGAATACGAGATACGCATATACCATAAGATTAACAATCTATTGGTTTCAAGAGTACTCGATAACTCTTTGCGTTCATCATTCCAGAATCTAAGGTTTAATCTTGGGTTACCAATTTGAGTCTTGCATCATCTACATGATATATCATTCTAGTTTGGTTTAGAATATATTCACCTTGATAATGGGCTAGCCATACATCAAATCGTGGTGTATAGGGTCACAAAAGTGAAACCTCTTTTGTATCTTAACAAGTTTATATTCTTATTTAGAGTTTATGCACTTAATAGTCACAATTAAGTACAACTCTAAACCCAAAACTAGATTGAGTACATAATGACTCTACCTCTCAACATCATTGTTGCTAGTCGTCATATTATAATCATCCTATGTATCAAGTACAATGATGGAAACCACCACCGTTTCTAATATTGACGAAGTAGTACTAGCAAAATTTATGTCAATCAAATGAACATTTAAAGAAGAAGGTCCTATTAGATGTCCCACAACTAACTTGTTGATTCTTCAATAATTTGGGGTAGTTTCCTTTCTAATGTCCAACATTTAAGACAATGGAAACTTTATCGGTCGGGATTGATAGGTTTAGTATCGCTATTCTTAATAACTTTACTTTTAACATTACCTTGTATCAATTCCATCTTAATTTTTACTTCTTGAACCTCGTCCTTTTCTTAACGGTTTAAGAGAATGCTCCCACTCATTTCAAAGAATCTTTACTTAGAGAAGTAAAGTTTAATTTCATGAAGATTACTCTTCAATTCAATCGTTTAGTCTTAAAACTTTCATTGAAGTGGTTGCGTTATTTTGGTCAATGACGAATTCTGACAAATCTAATTACCAAAACAATTTATCGCTTCAAGGTACTTAATTCAATTAAGTATATGAAAAATAATCCATTGTAAGTAGATGTGTTAGTTAAGAATCAAAAACCTGTTTGATAATGAATAACTTTTATCTATACTCTTCACATGAGATCCTTCCAATGGATAATTCGAGGTTTTTAGAAGAATATTCAAATTTGTCTTTAGTTACGATGTTTTAATAGAGATTTGAAACAAAAATCGAAATGATATCATATGTGAATTGTGGTAAAGAAATAGAACAATATGATAACGGAATAGTGGAAAACTTAACATTTATCGTTTTATTAATAAAACTTGTAAATAACAATTAAAGAATTTACATAGTGACCTCTACCCAACTATGATAAATGATTTCAAGATCCAAATTCATATTAACTTGGGGCACGGTGTGCCGAAATACCCTTTATTAATATAACTCGGTGGATTAAATCTTTAATCGATTCTACTTTTAGAACTTTTGGTCGTTAAAATTATATTAATATTTATCTTTAGCCCGAAACACATCCGGAAATCGTCGTGAATACTTTCGTTGAGTTCAACCCAAATTTCGAATAAATGTGTCCATGATCCAAACTCATATCAATTTAGGGCACGGTGTGCCGAAATACCCTTCATTAACATAAATTCGGTGGATAGACATTTATCACCCACTTCCCCTACGTAACAAGGTTTGTACCCCGGGGTGGCCGAGTGCACTCCCTCGCGAAATAGGTTTTCATGGTTTCTACTTTTTGGTAAGGCTAAGTCTCAATTGTTTGTTTTAGCGAGAGGTCATGTCAATTTATTATCTATGACGTTTTAAGTGAAGTAAAGCGGTGAACTACGATAATTGTAATTGACACGGTCGATAAAATCGATATAAAATGATAATGCATGTTTTAGTTATGGCGATTTAGCGATGCATGCAACATATAAATAAAATGCAAAGCATAAAATAAATCCTAGTATGACCTTCCTAAAATAGAAAATATAATTAACAATTACATATTCGGAATTGGAAACCAACTCCTTTGGTCCCTTGAACTTCGGTTTTGGCACGCATCTCGAAGTAACACCATCTTTATGTATCGTCTTCCTTGAGTGACACCGTCTTCAAGGAACTCCGAAATAATTAAATTACATAACAAATTAAATAATTTCCTATTATACATTTGTAATTAAAATAAAATAAATCTATTAAATTACATAACGGTGATACGAGATCACAAAAAATTACAACCGAATCGATATTCCCATACATTTCGGGTAATACCAATTAAAAACTAAGGCCATACTAAGTAAAAATTACATAATTCAAAAATTACATAAAATAAAATTATGACAATCATAAATAAAATGCAGCATTATAATATGTATTAGCATGCCCAATTTTATGCTAAATCACCTTTAAGGAGCCAATATCGTATATTAAACGGTTTTTACGAATTTGCGTGATTCAACCTTTTAAAATCACAATAAAATACATAAAATCATATTTATGCACAAGTTAAATACCCTAACCAACTTAGAACTCAAAATTAGTCTCCACTAACATATTGACAATAATTAACTTATATTTTTTAAAAATTGTTCATTAATGGACTCAAAATTACAATAAAATGCCATAAACTCCAATTAAATCACAAAAATTTCAAATAAATTCAAAATTTGAAATTTAAACTCATGAACATTCTGGAAAAATACCATGACACTCATAATGTCCAAAAACTTAGGTTAAAAATTTCGAAAATTATCTAGGAAAAACTATGTTGCGATTTACCGAATTTATCAAATATTATCATAAAAATATGAGAAAAAATATATTTATCAACTTTTCAATTTAAGATCTGAAATAGGTAATAAAATGCAACATCTGACGTTTTTCTTTAGTCATGAAGTATGTTTTAGCAATTATTCACTAATTAAAGTCACTATTTATGCTATTTTTCATCAAAAATTCATAAATGATGCATGAAGACTTCATTATAGCCTATTATTTTACACACATCTTGTAAAATTGCATGTGACAACATACTAATATTCTATGACCAGATTCAAAATTTATATCATATTAACCTATTTTTCATTTAAATATGATTTTGATCATGAAAAATCCATATTTCGAGCATAAGAACTCCAAAAATTATGAAAATTTACATGTCATCTAAAAATAATATATGTGAAAAATATCCAAAAACCACTGGAACATTCAAAGTTTAGCTAATTTTAGTCCGAAAATGACATTTTTGTCATAAAATCACATTTTTAATGCCATTATTTTATAAAATGAACAATAAAAATCCATAAATTAACCAAAATATCCTAAATATATTTTAGGATCAGAAACTTTAACATGCAAAATTTATTTCGTGATATATCTTAATAACACAAATTTATAAGTTTTATATGTTAATCGTATAACTCGGAAAAACTATAACCGATTTGCATGCAAACAACCTAAAGCTCATGATACCGCTTGTTGGAAATCTATATCTCGTTACTTTACATATTCATATATGTTTCAATTAATTTAGTCATAAAAATTAATTTACAAATCTTATGCATGCAAACTTAAATTAAAAGAGAAGAAATCATTGTCCTTACTACATGATTTCGGTTTTATGGGCACCAACAAGATCTCCTTCTTGTTAGTTCTTGAGCTCTCCAACAATGGATGAACAAGATTCAAGTTTAGAATCTCTCCCAAAAGCATATACCCAAGGAAAACTCATAATAACTAATATTATTTTGATCTAGTAATAATATTAATTATACTTAAATTTGACACAAAAATGTTATTTTTGCTCTTGAATTTCGGTTCAAGAGAGAGCTTTTGTGAGGTTTTTATTTCTCTATGAATGTCATAATATGTAGAGAGAATAGTCAAAATTTCTTATACTAGAAATTTTTGTATCAAAAATAATGAATGAAAAAATTGAAAAAAAAAATTCTTTTCTTTTCTCCTATGGTTGGCCGAAATTTTGGCCTTGGGTAGTATGTCCAATGCCTTTTATTTTTGCTCTTCTCAAAAGCTTAGGTTTGCATGGCTACTTGTTAGTTTCCATCATTGTGTTTTCCACGTAAACAATTAACACAATTTTTCCACTAACTCCCTCCAATATTTCGGTATATATATCAATAAAATGGGAGGTCCATTTTATTTTGTCATTTGTCAATTTTGTCACATGTAACATGTTACATGACATGTCACAATGTAATGTATTTTTACAATATTAAAAAACAACATACTCATAAAATATGTCATTTACAAAATCGACTAGTAATTCGTAATTACTTGTACTAAAATAGTTTATTGATTATAAATCACAACATCTTGTATTTATAATAAATCATGCATTTAATCTCAATTCAATATCAATTGTTTCGTAAACAATAATTTTATCCAAGTAATAAAATAATTCGATTACTTAGACCGTATCTAATTTAATTGAATTACAAAAAGACACGTTAACTTTACTCACAAAATCATCCGTCAATTTTAAGCAATTTAATTAACTCGTATCGGCATACGATTAATTAAATAATCAATTAATAGTTTTTCCCTATAGGTATGACCTAAGGGGATCAACTGATCACCACCGTCGCACGACAGTAATGTCAAACTCTAGTCAGCCAAGCATTACCGATATGTGTGGATCAGTTGACTGTAAAATATTACATCCCACATGTATTCTTAAAACGAGTTTTAAACATGTGATCATTATGATCAACAGTTGTGATCGCATTATTGTCGGAAGACACATATTCCAACAATCTCCCACTTGTCCTCGACAAGTGTGCGTCACCAATTATCTTGTCCTATTACTATCTCCTACTCAATGAAAGGTGTCTTTCGGGTCGTACTTGCAAGTGATCATATCGAGAGTGGTTTCCTCGATCTGGAGAATAACTAATTGACCGGATTTATCTATCATAGATACCTTCCGAGCGTGGCCACGCATTTCCAGTTCATTACTCCTTGAGTGGCCCTGAGATATTGTATTAACCCTGATAAGGGGGTGGACAATTCCTATCGCACTTATTCCCTTCGACTAGCCACAGCCATCATAACCCAAAATATGCCCATTTGACCCCATTTACGAAGGTCGTAGTAACACAAATCAAAGTTAATCTGAAACTGTGCCACCTTAGGCGAACAGTCTTTAGTCAAAAGAATCGACTCATTAGAATACTATAGTAGCTCTCGCCACGACTAGGCTATATAAATTTGCCAGAACTCTATAAGCGGTCATAAGGCCCGACAAAATGTTCCAAATAGTCTGCCTATGTGATCGACTAGTCATCTCACATGACTCTATGGCACTTGAACTTGCCATCAATCGCATCACACTCTAGTCACTTCGAGACGTCAGCTCATACAAGTGACTATGGGTGAATACTATGTTAATCCGTGTTCACTTTAACGGGGTTCAATTGTCTCTACAACCCGTTTGGACATAACAAAGTATAAAAGGAGTTTTCAGATTTAAAAACTCGAACGATAAATGTGATTATCACATATGAATAGTCAATACCTGATTACTATTTCATATTCTATAATCTAATTTGATCTTTTATGTAGTTATTAATCTCAATCCAATTGAAATGACATGACTCATCATGTTAAGCCTATGAGAAGGCTTTGGTTAGTAGGTTTTATCAACTTCTTGTACCTTACTCAACCTTACTACATACTCGTTTTCCTTTGTAATGTATACATTTGCATTACAAAACTTTCTGAGTACGTGTCAAGATCCAATCAAGACATAGGCCTTCTAGCCTTGGAATAGCTCCCACTGTTTTCACAGTGTGCGGGACTCATCCTTCTTGCACATCCCATGATTGCAAGTGTACTCAATCTCCGTTGTAAATATTTCTCATTGTTCTTTATTGCCTAGTACGATTCTAGAAAATCTATTTCTTAAATAACATAGCCACAATTGTATCTTAACCATCCTAATGTGTTTCGATTATGGCTTTGTCGAAAGCCATGCGCAATCTCAATTGTCATATGTGTAACACTCTTACACAAAACTGCATTAAAAATACTTTGCATTACATCCTTAATGCTTCTGCAAGCACTTAAGGGTAATTTTTATGGCTTACTTGGTAATTATTACTTAAATTCGATTTGAAACAATTCATCATACTCAAAGTATATGAAGTGTTATACATCATTTCCTATTTAATTGATTCGGCAGCGGAAGCAAATGGAATCAATCAAATATGTTCAATCTTGAATGAACTAGTCATGAATCTTATCAACATAAGACTTCTTATTTGACATTTATATCATGTAGATTTATCTCCATAAATCCGGATATTAAGATGTATTATAATACTCCAAAAGTCTTAAATCATTCCCAATGATCAATATGTCATCCACATATAAGACTAATTAAAATTTCTGTAACTCCCACTAAACTTCATGTATAAACACAACTTTTCGACTTATCGGAAAAAATATTATACCATGATCAAATCATTGATTCCAACTCATTGATGTCCTACTCAAGCCCCTCTCTTAAGTTTCAAATTATCTTAGGATTGCAAGAATCTACAAAACTCAAGACATGTATTGAATACAATCCTTCTAATTGAAGAAGTGGGTTTTAGATTCACTTGCAATATGTATATCATCATAATGAAACACAATCCCTAAGAAGATCCAAATAGACTTAAGCATTTCAACTAGTGCAAAAACCTTGCCACCAATCAAGCTTTGATATCTAACTTTATTAGTGCAAAACCCTTTGTCACTAATCAAGCCTTTTATTTCGGATTTTCATGGCTCTAAGCCTTGTATTGAGTTGTGACTTAAACACTCTCATGTAAGTCATATGTTCATTACTTTCCAGAAGTAATCAATTTGAATCAAACAATTTCACTATAAGTTGTAAGCTCTTTACTTTCTTAAAAGTAACATGAATTCATCATCTTCAACAAGTGACGACTTTAATCCTTCTAGGTTTTGAAGAAACAACGTTTTAAACAAAACGTCTCATGTAGCCCAGAAAGACCAGTTTCTCGCGACATAACATTCTTTGTGGCTCTTGAATAATTTCTCCCACTCTGTCTTCTAGAAATGAACTTGTATTTTTGAAAGACAGCTTCACGAGCCACAAACCCGTTGTACTCGTGATTATAAGAAGGAAAAATGAGCATTTGTTTCTTTTGAAAACTTACAACCATGGTACCCAACCATTTCATATCTCATATGATTCGTTTTAGATTTAGTGGAAAAATAATTTAGACAAAATGATAAAATCCCCAAAAGGATCAAGTAACTCAAAGTAACTTGATTGAAGTCCAAACCATATCGAATAGCATTTGATTTCTTTATCCAACCACACATAATCCCATAATGCGTGCTAAGAGAGATTAATTTGTGATACTATATCACATTTCCTTTGGCTTATATCAAAGTCTTCACTTTGATAATCCCATCACGGCTAAAGCGTGTTTCTTTGAATTCTTTGAACTTCTTCAAAGATTTCTCTATTTATCTTATTAAGTGAACATATTAGCGTCAACTTAAATCGATGGTAAAAGATAATGATCAACCTATTTTGGATCAATGATTTACAACCTCGATCTCCTTTTCAACCAAAAAGCACGAGACATCTTGCTTTGAATACAAGATACGCATATACCATAAGATTAACAATCTATTGGTTTCAAGAGTACTCGATAACTCTTTGCGTTCATCATTCCAGAATCTAAGGTTTAATCTTGGGTTACCAATTTGAGTCTTGCATCATCTACATGATATATCATTCTAGTTTGGTTTAGAATATATTCACCTTGATAATGGGCTAGCCATACATCAAATCGTGGTGTATAGGGTCACAAAAGTGAAACCTCTTTTGTATCTTAACAAGTTTATATTCTTATTTAGAGTTGATGCACTTAATAGTCACAATTAAGTACAACTCTAAACCCAAAACTAGATTGCGTACATAATGACTCTACCTCTCAACATCATTGTTGCTAGTCGTCATATTCTAATCATCCTATGTATCAAGTACAATGATGAAAACCACCACCGGTTTCTAATATTGACGAAGTAGTACTAGCAAAATTTATGTCAATCAAATAAACATTTAAAGAAGAAGGTCCGATTAGATGTCCCACAACTAACTTGTTGATTCTTCAATAATTTGGGTTAGTTTCCTTTCTAGTGTCCAACATTTAAGACAATGGAAACTTTATCGGTCGGGATTGATAGGTTTAGTATCGCTATTCTTAATAACTTTACTTTTAACATTACCTTGTATCAATTCCATCTTAATTTTTACTTCTTGAACCTCGTCCTCTTCTTAATGGTTTAAGAGAATGCTCCCACTCATATCAAAGAATCTTTACTTAGAGAAGTAAAGTTTAATTTCATGAAGACTACTCTTTAATTCAATCGTTAACTTTCATTAAAGGGGTTGCGTTATTTTGGTCAATTACGAATTCTGACAAATCTAATTACCAAAACAATTTATCGCTTCAAGGTACTTAATTCAATTAAGTATATGAAAAATAATCCATTGTAAGTAGATGTGTTATTCAAGAATCAAAAACCTGTTTGATAATAAATAACTTTTATCTATACTCTTCACATGAGATCCTTCCAATGGATAATTCGAGGTTTTTAGAAGAATATTCAAATTTGTCTTTAATTACGATGTTTTAATGGAGATTTGAAACAAAAATCGAAATGATATCATATGTGAATTGTGGTAAAGAAATAGAACAATATGATAACGGAATAGTGGAAAACTTAACATTTATCGTTTTATTAATAATACTTGTAAATAACAAGTAAAGCATTTACATAGTGACCTCTACCCAACTATGATAAATGATTCCAAGATCCAAATTCATATTAACTTGGGGCACGGTGTGCCGAAATACCCTTTATTAATATAACTCAGTGGATTAACTCTTTAATCGATTCTACTTTTAGAACTCTTGGTCGATAAAATTACATTAATATTTATCTTTAGCCCGAAACACATCCGGAAATCGTCGTGAATACTTTCGTTGAGTTCAACCCAAATTTCGAATAAATGTGTCCATGATCCAAACTCATATCAACTTAGGGCACGGTGTGCCGAAATACCCTTCATTAACATAAATTCGGTGGATAGACATTTATCACCCACTTCCCCTACGTAACAAGGTTTGTACCCCGGGGTGGCCGAGTGCACTCCCTCGCGAAATAGGTTTTCATGGTTTCTACTTTTTGGTAAGGCTAAGTCTCAATTGTTTGTTTTAGCAAGAGGTCATGTCAATTTATTATCTATCACGTTTTAAGTGAACTAAAGCGGTGAACTACGATAATTGTAATTGACACGGTCGATAAACTCGATATAAAATGATAATGCATGTTTTAGTTATGGCGATTTAGCGATACATGCAACATATAAATAAAATGCAAAGCATAAAATAAATCCTAGTATGGCCTTCCTAAAACAGAAAATCGAATTAACTATTACATATTCGGAAACCAACTCCATTGGTCCCTTGAACTTCGGTTTTGGCACGCATCTCGAAGTAACACCGTCTTTATGTACCGTCTTCCTTGAGTGACACCGTCTTCAAGGAACTCCGAAATAATTAAATTACATAACAAATTACATAATTTTCTATTATACATTTGTAATTAAAATAAAATAAATCTAATAAATTACATAACGGTGATACGAGATCACAAAATATTACAACCGAATCGATATTCCCATACATTTCGGGTAATACCAATTAAAAACTAAGGCCATACTAAGTAAAAATTACATAATTCAAAAATTACATAAAATAAAATTATGACAATCATAAATAAAATGCAGCATTATAATATGTATGAACATGCCCAATTTTATGATAAATCGCCTTTAAGGAGCCAATATCGTATATTAAATGGTTTTTACGGATTTGCGTGATTCAACCTTTTAAAATCACAATAAAATACATAAAATCATATTTATGTACAAGTTAATTACCCTAACCAACTTAGGACTCAAAATTAGTCTCCACTAATATATTGACAATAATTAACTTATATTTTTTAAAAATTGTTCATTAATGGACTCAAAATTACAATAAAATGACATAAACTCCAATTAAATCACAAAAATTTCAAATAAATTCAAAATTTGAAATTTAAACTCATGAACATTTTGGAAAAATACCAAGACACTCATAATATCCAAAAGCTTAGGTTAAAAATTTTGAAAATTATCTAGGAAAAACTATGTTGCGATTTACCGGATTTATCAAATATTATCATATAAATATGAGAAAAATTATATTTATCAACTTTTCAATTTTAGATCTGAAATAGGTAATAAAATGCAACATGTGACATTTTTCCATAGTCATGAAGTATGTTTTAGCAATTATTCACTAATTAAAGTCACTATTTATGCTATTTTCATCAAAAATTCATAAATCATGCATGAAGACTTCATTATAGCCTATTATTTTACACACATCTTGTAAAATTGCATGTGACAACATAATAAATTTGTATGACCAGATTCGAAATTTATCTCATATTAAACTATTTTTAATTTAAATATGATTTTTATCATGAAAAATCCATATTTCGAGCATAAGAACTCCAAAAATTATGAAAATTTACATGTCATCTAAAAATAATATATGTGAAAACATATCCATAAACCACAGGAACATTCGAAGTTTAGCTAATTTTAGTCCGAAAATGACATTTTTGTCATAAAATCACATTTTTAATGCCATTATTTTATAAAATGAACAATAAAAATCCATAAATTAACCAAAATATCCTAAATACATTTTAGGATCAGAAACTTTAACATGCAAAATTTATTTCGTGATATATCTTAATAACACAAATTTATAAGTTTTATATGTTAATCGTATAACTCGGAAAAACTATAACCGATTTGCATGAAAACAACCTAAGGCTCATGATACCGCTTGTTGGAAATCTATATCTCATTACTTTACATATTCATATATGTTTCAATTAATTCAGTCATAAAAATTAATTTACAAATCTTATGCATGCAAACTTAAATTAAAAGAGAAGAAATCATTGTCCTTACTACATGATTTCGGTTTTATGGGCACCAACAAGATCTCCTTCTTGTTAGTTCTTGAGCTCTCCAACAATGGATGAACAAGATTCAAGTTTAGAATCTCTCCCAAAAGCATATACCCAAGGAAAACTCATAATAACTAATATTATTTTGATCTAGTAATAATATTAATTATACTTAAATTTGACACAAAAATATTATTTTTGCTCTTGAATTTCGGTTCAAGAGAGAGCTTTTGTGAGGTTTTTATTTCTCTATAAATGTCATAAGATGTAGAGAGAATAGTCAAAATTTCTTATACTAGAAATTTTTGTATAAAAAATGATTAATGAAAAAATTGAAAAGAAAAACTCTTTTCTTTTCTCCTATGGTTGGCCGAAATTTTGGCCTTGGGTAGTATGCCCAATGCCTTTTATTTTTGCTCTTCTCAAAAGCTTAGGTTTGCATGGCTACTTGTTAGCTTCCATCATTTTGTTTTCCACTTAAACAATTAACACAATTTTTCCACTAACTCCCTCCAATATTTCGGTATATATATCAATAAAATGGGAGGTCCATTTTATTTTGTCATTTGTCAATTTTGTCACATGTAACATGTTACATGACATGTCACAATGTAATGTATTTTTAACATATTAAAAAACAACATACTCATAAAATATGTCATTCACAAAATCGACTAGTAATTCGTAATTACTTGTACCAAAATAGTTTATTAATTATAAATCATAACATCTTGTATTTATAATAAATCATTCATTCAATCTCAATTCAATATCAATTGTTTCGTAAACAATAATTTTATCCAAGTAATAAAACAATTTGATTACTTAGACCGTATCTAATTTAATCGAATTACAAAAAGACACGTTAACTTTACTCACAAAATCATCCGTCAATTTTAAGCAATTTAATTAACTCGTATCGGCATACGATTAATTAAATAATCAATTAAGAGTATTTTCCTATAGGTATGACCTAAGGGGATCAACTGATCACCACCGTCGCACGACAGTAATGTCAAACTCTAGTCAGCCAAGCATTACCGATATGTGTGGATCAGTTGACTGTAAAATATTACATCCCACATGTATTCTTAAAACGAGTTTTAAACATGTGATCATTATGATCAACAGTTGTGATCGCATTATTGTTGGAGGACACATATTTCAACAATCTCCCACTTGTCCTCGACAAGTGTGCGTCACCAATTCTCTTGTCCTATTACTATCTCCCACTCAATGCAAGGTGTCTTTCGGGTCGTACTTGCAAGTGATCATATCGAGAGTGGTTTCCTCGATCTGGAGAATAACTGATTGACCGGATTGATATATCATATATACCTTCCGAGCGTGGCCACGCATTTCCAGTTCATTACTCCTCGAGTGGCCCTGAGATATTGTTTTAACCCTGACAAGGGGGTGGACAATTCCTATCGCACTTATTCCCTTCGACTAGCCACAGCCATCATAAGCCAAAATATGCCCATTTGACCCCATTTACGAAGGCTGTAATAACACAAATCAAAGTTAATCTGAAACTGTGCCACCTTAGGCGAACAGTCTTTAGTCAAAAGAATCGACTCATTAGAATACTATAGTAGCTCTCGCCACGACCAGGCTATATAAATTTGCCAGAACTCTATAAGCGGTCATAAGGCCCGACAAAATGTTCCTAACAGTCTGCCTATGTGATCGACTAGTCATCTCACATGACTCTATGGCACTTGAACTTGCCATCAATCGCATCACACTCTAGTCACTTCGAGACGTAAGCTCATACAACTGACTATGGGCGAATACTATGTTAATCCGTGTTCACTTTAATGGGGTTCAATTGTCTCTACAACCCGTTTGGATATAACAAAGTATAAAAGGAGTTTTCAGATTTAAAAACTCGAACGATAAATGTGATTATCACATATGAATAGTCAATACCTGATTACTATTTCATATTCTATAATCTAATTTGATCTTTTATGTAGTTATTAATCTCAATCCAATTGAAATGACATGACTCATCATGTTAAGCCTATGAGAAGGCTTTGGTTAGTAGGTTTTATCAACTTCTTGTACTTTACTCAACCTTACTACATACTCGTTTTCCTTTGTAATGTATACATTTGCATTACAAAACTTTCTGAGTACGTGTCGAGATCCAATCAAGACATAGGCCTTCTAGCCATGGAATAGCTCCCACTGTTTTCACAGTGTGCGGGACTCATCCTTCTTGCACATCCCATGATTGCAAGTGTACTCAATCTCCGTTGTAAATATTTCTCATTGTTCTTTATTGCCTAGAACGATTCTAGAAAATCTATTTCTTAAATAACATAGCCACAATGGTATCTTAACCATCCTAATGTGTTTCGATTATGGCTTTGTCGGAAGCCATGCGCAATCACAATTGTCAATTGTCATTTGTGTAACACTCTTACACAAAATTGCATCAAAAACACTTTGCATTACATCCTTAATGCTTCTGCAAGCACTTAAGGGTAATATTTATGGCTTACTTGGTAATTATTACTTAAATTCAATTTGAAACAATTCATTATACTCAAAGTATATGAAGTGTTATCCATCATTTCCTATTTAATTGATTCGGCAGCGAAAGCAAATGGAATCAATCAAATATGTTCAATCTTAATTGAACTAGTCATGAATCTTATCAACATAACTTCTTATTTGACATTTATATCATGTAGATTTATCTCCATAAATCCGGATATTAAGATGTATTATAATACTCCAAAAGTCTTAAATCATTCCCAATGATCAATATGTCATCCATATATAAGACTAATTAAAATTTCCGTAACTCCCACTAAACTTCATGTATTAACACAACTTCTCGACTTATCGGAAAAATTTTTATACCATGATCAAATCATTGATTCCAACTCATTGATGTCCTACTCAAGACCCTCTCTTAAGTTTCACATTATCTTAGGATTGCAAGAATCTACAAAACTCAAGACATGTATTGAATACATTCCTTCTAATTGAAGAAGTGGGTTTTAGATTCACTTGCTATATGTATATCATCATAATGAAACACAATCCCTAAGAAGATCCAAATAGACTTAAGCATTTCAACTAGTGCAAAACCCTTGCCAACAATCAAGCTTTGATATCTAACTTTATTAGTGCAAAACTCTTTGTCACTAATCAAGCCTTTTATTTCGGATTTTCATGGCTCTAAGCCTTGTATTGAGTTGTGACTTAAACACTCTCATGTAAGTCATATGTTCATTACTTTCCAGAAGTAATCAATTTGAATCAAACAATTTCACTGTAAGTTGTAAGCTCTTTACTTTCTTAAAAGTAACATGAATTCATCATCTTCAACAAGTGAGGACTTTAATCCTCCTAGGTTTTGAAGAAACAACGTTTTACACAAAACGTCTCATGTAGCCAAGAAAGACCAGTTTCTCGCGACATAACATTCTTTGTGGCTCTTGAATAATTTCTCCCACTCTGTCTTCTAGAAATAAACTTGTATTTTTGAAAGACAACTTCACGAGCCACAAACCCGTTGTACTCGTGATTATAATAAGGAAAAATGAACATTTGTTTCTTTTGAAAACATACAACCATGGTACCCTACCATTTCATATCTCATATGATTCGTTTTAGATTTAGTGGAAAAATAATTTAGACAAAATGATAAAATCCCCAAAAGGATCAAGTAACTCAAAGTAACTTGATTGAAGTCCAAACCATATCGAATAGCGTTTGATTTCTTTATCCAACCACACATAATCCCATAATGCGTGCTAATAGAGATTAATTTGTGATACTATATCACATTTCCTTTGGCTTATATCAAAGTCTTCACTTTGATAATCCCATCACGGCTAAAGCGTGATTCTTTGAATTCTTTGAACTTCTTCAAAGATTTATTTATTTACCTTATTAAGTGAACATATTAGCGTCAACTTAAATCGTTGGTAAAAGATAATGATCAACCTATTTTGGATCAATGATTTACAACCTCGATCTCCTTTTCAACCAAAAAGCACGAGACATCTTGCTTTGAATACAAGATACGCATATACCATAAGATTAACAATCTATTGGTTTCAAGAGTACTCGATAACTCTTTGCATTCATCATTCCAGAATCTAAGGTTTAATCTTGGGTTACCAATTTGAGTCTTGCATCATCTACATGATATATCATTCTAGTTTGGTTTAGAATATATTCACCTTGATAATGGGCTAGCCATAAATCAAATCGTGGTGTATAGGGTCACAAAAGTGAAACCTCTTTTGTATCTTAACAAGTTTATATTCTTATTTAGAGTTTATGCACTTAATAGTCACAATTAAGTACAACTCTAAACCCAAAACTAGATTGAGTACATAATTACTCTACCTCTCAACATCATTGTTGCTAGTCGTCATATTCTAATCATCCTATGTATCAAGTACAATGATGAAAACCACCACCGGTTTCTAATATTGATGAAGTAGTACTAGCAAAAGTTATGTCAATCAAATAAACACTTAAAGAAGAAGGTCCGATTAGATGTCCCACAACTAACTTGTTGATTCTTCAATAATTTGGGGTAGTTTCTTTTCTTGTGTCCAACATTTAAGACAATGGAAACTTTATCGGTCGGGATTGATAGGTTTAGTATCGCTATTCTTAATAACTTTACTTTTAACATTACCTTGTATCAATTCCATCTTAATTTTTACTTCTTGAACCTCGTCCTTTTCTTAACGGTTTAAGAGAATGCTCCCACTCATTTCAAAGAATCTTTACTTAGAGAAGTAAAGTTTAATTTCATGAAGACTACTCTTCAATTCAATCGTTTAGTCTTAAAACTTTCATTGAAGTGGTTGCGTTATTTTGGTCAATTACGAATTCTGACAAATCTAATTACCAAAACAATTTATCGCTTCAAGGTACTTAATTCAATTAAGTATATGAAAAATAATCCATTGTAAGTAGATGTGTTAGTCAAGAATCAAAAACCTGTTTGATAATGAATAACTTTTATCTATACTCTTCACATGAGATCCTTCCAATGGATAATTCGAGGTTTTTAGAAGAATATTCAAATTTGTCTTTAGTTACGATGTTTTAATGGAGATTTGAAACAAAAATCAAAATGATATCATATGTGAATTGTGGTAAAGAAATAGAATAATATGATAACGGAATAGTGGAAAACTTAACATTTATCGTTTTATTAATAATACTTGTAAATAACAAGTAAAGCATTTACATAGTGACCTCTACCCAACTATGATAAATGATTCCAAGATCCAAATTCATATTAACTTGGGGCACGGTGTGCCGAAATACCCTTTATTAATATAACTCGGTGGATTAACTCTTTAATCGATTCTACTTTTAGAACTCTTGGTCGATAAAATTACATTAATATTTATCTTTAGCCCGAAACACATCCGTAAATCGTCGTGAATACTGTCGTTGAGTTCAACCCAAATTTCGAATAAATGTGTCCATGATCCAAACTCATATCAACTTAGGGCACGGTGTGCCGAAATACCCTTCATTAACATAAATTCGGTGGATAGACATTTATCACCCACTTCCCCTACATAACAAGGTTTGTACCCCGGGGTGGCCGAGTGCACTCCCTCGCGAAATAGGTTCTTCATGGTTTCTACTTTTTGGTAAGGCTAAGTCTCAATTGTTTGTTTTAGCGAGAGGTCATGTCAATTTATTATCTATCACGTTTTAAGTGAACTAAAGCGGTGAACTACGATAATTGTAATTGACACGGTCGATAAACTCGATATAAAATGATAATGAATGTTTTAGTTATGGCGATTTAGCGATGCATGCAACATATAAATAAAATGCAAAGTATAAAATAAATCCTAGTATGGCCTTCCTAAAATAGAAAATCTAATTAACTATTACATATTCGGAAACCAACTCCATTGGTCCCTTGAACTTCGGTTTTGGCACGCATCTCGAAGTAACACCGTCTTTATGTATCGTCTTCCTTGAGTGACACCGTCTTCAAGGAACTCCGAAATAATTTAATTACATAACAAATTACATAATTTCCTATTATACATTTGTAATTAAAATAAAATAAATCTATTAAATTACATAACGGTGATACGAGATCACAAAAAATTACAACCGAATCGATATTCCCATACATTTCGGGTAATACCAATTAAAAACTAAGGCCATACTAAGTAAAAATTACATAATTCAAAAATTACATAAAATAAAATTATGACAATCATAAATAAAATGCAGCATTATAATATGTATGAACATGCCCAATTTTATGCTAAATCGTCTTTAAGGAGCCAATATCGTATATTAAATGGTTTTTACGGATTTGCGTGATTCAACCTTTTAAAATCACAATAAAATACATAAAATCATATTTATGCACAATTTAATTACCCTAACCAACTTAGGACTCAAAATTAGTCTCCACTAATATATTGACAATAATTAACTTATATTTTTTAAAAATTGTTCATTAATGGACTCAAAATTACAATAAAATGCCATAAACTCCAATTAAATCAAAAAAATTTCAAATAAATTTGAAATTTGAAATTTAAACTCATGAACATTCTGGAAAAATACCATGACACTCATAATGTCCAAAAACTTAGGTTAAAAATTTCGAAAATTATCTAGGAAAAAGTATGTTGCGATTTACCGGATTTATCAAATATTATCATAAAAATATGAGAAAAATTATATTTATCAACTTTTCAATTTTAGATCTGAAATAGGTAATAAAATGCAACATGTGATGTTTTTCCTTAGTCATGAAGTATGTTTTAGAAATTATTCACTAATTAAAGTCACTATTTATGCTATTTTTCATCAAAAATTCATAAATCATCCATGAAGACTTCATTATAGCCTATTATTTTACACAAATATTGTAAAATTGCATGTGACAACATACTAAATTTCTATGACCAGATTTGAAATTTATCTCATATTAACCTATTTTTCATTTAAATATGATTTTTATCATGAAAAATCCATATTTCGAGCATAAGAACTCCAAAAATTATGAAAATTTACATGTCATCTAAAAATAATATATGTGAAACATATCCAAAAACCACTGGAACATTCGAAGTTTAGCTAATTTTAGTTCGAAAATGACATTTTTGTCATAAAATCACATTTTTAATGCCATTATTTTATAAAATGAACAATAAAAATCCATAAATTTGTTGGGAAATGTGTCCTCAACAATAGTGCGATCACATAATTTAAATATCATTATTAAATCTCATACCAAGAATACGAAAGGGATGATACATAATATATATAGTCAACTGGTCCACACATATCGGTAATGATTGGCTGGCTAGAGTTTGACATTACTGTCGTGCTACGGTGGTGATCAGTTGATCCCTTGAGGTCACACCTAAAGGACGATTCCCTTAATTGAAAAGGTTAATTAGTTGTATACCGATACAGATTAATTAATTCCTTAACATTGAACAATTCGATTTGTGAGAGAGAATATTGATATCTTGTTGTAATGGGATTAAATAAGATTTATTTTAGTAATAAAATGCTTTATTACTAAAATTGTTTATTGTTTGAGAAACAATAAAAATAAGAATGAATGGTTGATTATAATTACAAGATATTGTGAATTATAATTATTTGACCCATTTTATTTATATGATCAAGTATCACTAGTCAATTTGTTGAATGTAACTTAATTAATTCATAAAATGATATTTATGTGATAAATATGCATTAAATTAATTAATAACATGTATCATACTACATGTGACATATTGTGTGACAAATGACAAATTGACAAAATAAAATGGTAGTCCATTTTATGTATATGGACCGAAAATGGAGGGTGTGTTAGTGGGTTTTGGTTGTTTTATTTTATTTGATAAAATAAACATAATGATGCCTACCTACAACTAGTCTTACACTTCTTACACACCTACAATATTGAGAAGAGAAAAAGGAAAAGAAATGATGCCAATTTTTGGCTCTTCCAACCGTGACACTCCCCTTCCTTTATGGGTTGTTGGTTATTTATTTTTCTCTCTTACACATTCATAAGATGATAATTCATTCACATGCAAACTCTCTCTTTTGTTCATCTTTTCTCTAAAAACTTGAGAAATTTTGATTCAAATTGTTCAAAAAGGATTACTAAAATTATCAATGTAATATATGAGTATTAGTAATCAATTTTAAGGTAAACCACAATATAAATATCTAGTACATATTAGTTTGTGGATTTGAGAGATAGTCTTGGGTGCTACTAATTGGAGGGCTTCTACTTTGAGGTCATGTATGTTCATCCAATATTGGA
Organism: Silene latifolia; assembly: GCF_048544455.1. Classification (NCBI taxonomy): domain Eukaryota; kingdom Viridiplantae; phylum Streptophyta; class Magnoliopsida; order Caryophyllales; family Caryophyllaceae; genus Silene; species Silene latifolia. The sequence goes on from NC_133532.1 coordinate 586,347, forward strand.
AAGCTCAAGAACTAACAAGAAGGAGATCTTGTTGGTGCCCATTTGACCGAAATTCATATGGTGAGAAAATGTTTTCTTATCTTCTTTTATTGATGTTTGCATGCATAAGATCTAGAATTTATTTTATGACCAAATAAATATGAAACATATAAGAATATGTTATATAATGAGATATAGATTTCTAACAAGCGGTATCATGAGCACAAGGTTGTTTGCATGCAAATCGGTTATAGTTTTTCCGAGTTATACGATTAACAAATAAAACTTGTAAATTTGTGTTATTATGATATATCACAAAATAAATTTTTGCATGTTAAAGTTTCTGATCCTAAAATGTATTTAGGATATTTTGGTTAATTTATGGATTTTATTGTTCATTTTATATAATATTGGCATTAAAATGTGATTTTTATGATAAAAATGTCATTTTTGGACGAAAATTAGCTAAACTTCGAATTTTCCAGTGGTTTTTGGATATGTTTTCACATATAATATTTTTAGATGATCTTCTCGAAAAATGGATTTTTCATGATAAAAATCGGATTTAGATGAAAAATAGGTTAATATGAGAAATATTTCGAATATGGTTATAGAGATTTAGTATGTTGTCACATGCAATTTTACAAGATGTGTGTAAAATAATAGGCTATAATGAAGTCTTCATGCATGATTTATGGATTTTTGATGAAAAATAGCATAAATAGTGACTTAATTAGTGAAAAATTGCTAAAACATACTTCATGACTAAGGAAAAACGTCACATGTTGCATTTTATTATCTGTTTCAGATCTAAAATTGAAAAGTTGATGAATATAATTTTTCTCATGTTTTTATGATTTTTATTGATAAATCCGATAAACCGCGACATTGTTTTTCCCGATAACTTTCGAAATTTTTAACCTAAGTTTTTGAACATTATGAGTGTCATGGTATTTTTCCAGAATGTTCACAAGTTTTAAATTTTGAATTTTGAATTTATTTGAAATTTTTGTGATTTATTTGAAGTTTATAGCATTTTTATTGTAATTTTAGGTCCATTAATGAATAATTTTAGAAATATAAGTTAATTATGGTCAAATAGTTAGTGGAGACTAATTTTGAGTCCTAAGTTGGTTAGGGTAATTAACTTGTGCATAAATATGAATTTATGTAATTTTTGTGATTATAAAACGTTGAATCACGCAAATCCGTAAAAACCGTGTAATATACGATATTGGCTCCTTAAAGGCGATTTAGCATAAAATTGGGCATGTTCATACATATTATAATGCTGCATTTTATTTATGATTGTCATAATTTTATTCTATGTAATTTTTGAATTATGTAATTTTACTTAGTATGGCCTTAGTTTTAAATTGGTATTACCTGAAATGTATGGGAATATCGATTCGGTTGTAATTTATTGTGATCTCGTATCACCGTTTTGTAATTTAATAGATTTATTTTATTTTAATTACAAATGTATAATAGGAAATTATGTAATTTATTTATTCCGGAGTTCCATAAAGACGGATTTCTTCAAGAAGGTGATACATAAAGACGGTGTTACCTCGAGATGCGTGCCTCAACCGAAGATCAAGGGACCAATGGAGTTGGTTTCCGAATATGTAATAGTTAAATAGTTTTTCTATTTTAGGAAGGCCATACTAGGATTATTTTATTTATGCTTTGCATTTTATTTATATGTCGCATGCATCGCTAAATCGCCATAACTAAAACATGCATTATCTTTTTATCGAGATTATCCACCGTGTCAATTACAATTATCGTAGTTCACCGCTTTAGTTCACTTAAAATGTGATAGATAATAAATTGACATGACCTCTCGCTAAAATAAACAATTGAGACATAGCCTTACCAAATAGTAGAAACCATGAAAACCTATTTCGCGAGGGAGTGCACTCGGCTACCCCGGGGTACAAACCTTGTTACGTAGGGGAAGTGGGTGATAAATGTCTATCCACCGAATTCATGTTGATGAGGGTTTCATCGGCTACCCCGTGCCCAAGTTAATATTGGTTTGGATCATGGACTCATTTATTCGAAATTTGGATTGAACTCAACAAAAGTTTTTTGATAAGGGTTTCATCGGCTACCCCGTGCCGTTGTCGAATGTGTTTTGGGCTATAGATAAATATTAGAGTAATTTTATCGACCCAGAGTTCTAAAAGTAGAATCGATTAAAGAGTTAATCCACCGAGTTATATTGATAAGGGTTTCATCGGCTACCCCGTGCCCAAGTTAATATGAATTTGGATCTTGGAATCATTTATCATAGTTGGGTAGAGGTCACTATGTAAATGCTATACTTGTTTACAAGTATTATTATAACGATGAATGTTTTGTTTTCATTATTCCGTTATCATATTGTTCTATTTCTTTACCACAATTCATATACGATATCATTTCGTTTTTTGATTCAAATCTCCATTAAAACATCGTAACTAAAGACAAATATGAATTTTTCTTCTAAAACCTCATATTATCCATTGGAAGGATCTCTTGTAAAGAGTATAGATAAAAGTTATTCATTATCAAACAGGTTTTTGATTTTTGACTAACACATCTACTTACAATGGATTGTTATTCATATACTTAATTGAATTAAGTACCTTGAAGCGATAAATTATTTTGGTAAGTAGTTTTGTCAAGAATTCGTAATTGACCAAAATAACGCAACCACTTCAATGAAAGTTTTAAGACTAAAACGAACAAATGAAGAGTAATCTTCATGAATTCAATTTTGCTTCTCAAAGCAAAGACTCATTGAAATAAGTGGGAGCATTCTCTTAAACCGTTAAGATGAGGACGAGGTTCAAGAAGTAAAAATTATAATGGAATTGATACAAGGTAATGTTAAAAGTAAAGTTATTGAGAATAGCGATACTAAACCTATCAATTCCGACCGATAAAGTTTCCACTGTCTTAAATGTTGGACAATAGAAAGGAAACTACCCCAAATTATTGAAAAATCAACAAGTTAGTTGTGGGACATCTAATGGGACCTTCTTCTTTAAATGTTTATTTGATTAAACATAAATTTTGCTAGTACTACTTCGTCAATATTAGAAACCGGTGGTGGTTTTCATCATTATGTTTGATACATAGGATGATTAGAATATGACGACTAGCAACAATGAAGTCGAGAGATAGAGTCATTGTGTACTAAATCTAGTTTTCGGGTTTGAAGTTGTACTTAATTATGACTATTAAGTACATAAACTCTAAATAAGAATATAAACTTGTTAAGATACAAAAGAGGTTTTCACTTTTGTGACCCTATACACCACGATTTGATGTATGGCTAGCCCATTATCAAGGTGATAATATTCTAAACCAAACTAGAATGATAAATCATAAAGATGATGTAAGACTCAAATTGGTAACCCAAGATTAAACCTTAAATTTTGGAATGATGAACGCAAAGAGTTATCGAGTACTCTTGAAACCATTAGATTATTAATGGTATATGCGTATCTTGTATTCAAAGCAAGATGTCTCCTGCCTTTTGGTTGAAGAGGAGATCGAGGTTGTAAATCATCGATCCAAAATAGGTTGATCATTTTCTTTTACCAATGACTTAAGTTGACGCCAATATGTTCACTTAATAAGGTAAATAGAAAAATTTTTGAAGAAGTTTAAAGAGTTCAAGGAATCACGATTTAGTCGTGATGGGATTATCAAAGTGAAGACTTTGATATAAGCCAAATGAATTGTGATATAGCATCACAAATTAATCTCTCTTAACACGCATTATGGGATAATGTATGATTGGATAAGAATTGAAACGCTATTCGATAAGGTTTGGACTTCGATCAAGTTACTTTGAGTTACTTGATCCTTTTGGGGATTTAATCATTTTGTCTAGATTATTTTTCCACTAAATCGAATCATATAAGATATGAAATGGTAAGGGTACCATGCTTGCAAGTTTTCACAAGAAACAAATGCTCATTTTTCCCTTTTCTATTATCACGAATACACCGGGTTTGTGGCTCGTGAAGCTGTCTTTCTAAAATACAAGTTTATTTCTAGAAGACAGAGTGGGAGAAAATTATTCAAGAGCCACAAAGAATGTTATGTCGTAAGAAACTGGTCTTTCTTGGCTACATGAGACGTTTTGTGTAAGACATTGTTTCTTCAAAACCTAGGAGGTTAAATTCGTCATTTGTTAAAGATGATGAATTCATGCTACTTTTAAGAAAGTAAAGAGCTTATAACTTACAAAAGAAATTGTTTGATTCAAGTTGATTACTTCTAGAAAGTAATGAACATATGACTTACATAAGAGTGTTTAAGTCACAACTCAATACAAGGCTTAGAGCCATGAAAATCCGAAACAAAAGGGCTTGATTAGTGACAAAGGGTTTTGCACTAATAAAGAGAGATTTCATAGCAAGATTGGTTGCAAAGGGTTTTGCACTAATTGAAATGCTTAAGTCTATTTGGATCTTCTTAGGGATTGTGTTTCATTATGAGGATACGCGTATAGCGAGTGGATCTAAAACCCACTTCTTCAATTAGAAGGAATGTATTCAATACATGTCTTGAGTTTTGAAGATTCTTGCAATCCTAAGATAATGTGAAACTTAAGAGATGGTCTTAAGTAGGACATCAATGAGTTGGAATCAACATTTTTGATCATGTGATAAAACATTTCTCGATAAGTCAAGAAGTTGTGTTTATACATGAAGTTTAGTGGGAGTTACGGAAAATTTTAATTAGTCTTATATGTGAATGACATATTGATCATCGAGAATGATTTAAGACTTTTGGAGTAATATAATACATCTTTAATATCTAGATTTATGCAGATAAATCCACATGATATTAGCGTCAATAAGAAGTCTTATGTTGATAAGATTCATGACTAGTTCAATTAAATTGAACATATTTGATTGATTCCATTTGCTTCCGCTGCCGAATCAATTAAATAGGAAATGATGTATAGCACTTCATATACTTTGAGTATGATGAATTGTTTCAAAATCGAATTTAAGTAATCTTTACCAAGTAAGTCATAAAGATTACCCTTAAGTGCTTGCAGAAGCATTAAGGAAATAAAGCAAAGTGTTTATGATGCAATTTTGTGTAAGGGTGTTACACAAGTGACAATTGACAATTGAGATTGCGCATGGTTTCTGACAAAACCATAATCAAAACACATTGGGATGGTTAAGATACTATTGTGGCTATGTTATTTAAGAAATTGATTTTCTAGAATCGTTCTAGGCAATAACAAACAATGAGAGATATTTATAACGGAAATTGAGTACACTTGCAATCATGAGATGTGCAAGAGGATGAATCCCGCACACTGTGAAAACAGTGGGAGCTATTCTTAGGCCAGAGGACCTATGTCTTGATTGAATCTTGACACGTACTCAGAAAGTTTTGTAATGCAAATGTATACATTACAAAGGAAAACGAGTATGTAGTAAGGTTGAGTAAGGTACAAGAAATTGATAAAACCTACTAACCAAAGTCTTCTCAAAGGCTAAACATGATGAGTCATGACATTTCAATTGAATTGAAATGAACAACTACGTACAAGATCAAATTAGATTATAGAACATGAAATAGTAATCAGGCATTGACTATTCATATGTGATAATCTCATTTGTCGTTCGAGTTTTACTTTAAAACTCTTTTATTATAATTTGTTACATCCAAACGGGTTGTAGAGACAATGTTGAACCCCGTTAAAGTGAACCCGGATTAACATAGTATTAGCCCATAGTCACTTGTATGAGGTGACGTCTCGAAGTGACTAGAGTGTGATGCGATTGATGGCAAGTTCTAGTGCCATAGAATCATGTGAGATGACTAGTCGATCGCATAGACAGACTGTTAGGAACACTTTGTCGGGCAGTGACCGCTTATAGAGTTCTGGCAAATTTATATAGCCTGGTCATGGTGAGAGCTACTATAGTATTCTAATGAGTCGATTCTTTTGACTAAAGACTATTCGCCTAAGATGACACAGTTTCAGATTAACTTTGATTTGTGTTACTACGACCTTCGTAAATGGGGTCAAATGGGCATATTTTGGGTTATGATGGCTGTGGCTAGTCGAAGGTAATAAGTGCGATAGGAATTGTCCACCCCCTTGTCAGGGTTAAAACAATATCTCAGGGCCACTCGAGGAGTAATGAACTGGAAATGCGTGACCACGCTCGGAAGGTATCTATGATAGATAAATCCGGTCAATCAGTTATTCTCCAGATCGAGGAAACCACTCTCGATATGATCATTTGCAAGTACGACCCGAAAGACACCTTGCATTGAGTGGGAGATAGTAATAGGACAAGAGAATTGGTGACGCACACTTGTCGAGGACAAGTGGGAGATTGTTGGGAAATGTGTCCTCAACAATAGTGCGATCACATGATTTAAATATCATTATTAAATCTCATACCAAGAATACGAAAGGGATGATACATAATATATATAGTCAACTGGTCCACACATATCGATAATGATTGGCTGGCTAGAGTTTGACATTACTGTCGTGCGACGGTGGTGATCAGTTGATCCCTTGAGGTCACACCTAAAGGACGATTCCCTTAATTGAAAAGGTTAATTAGTTGTATACCGATACAGATTAATTAATTCCTTAAAATTGAACAATTCGATTTGTGAGAGAGAATATTGATATCTTGTTGTAATGGGATTAAATAAGATTTATTTTAGTAATAAAATGTTTTATTACTAAAATTGTTTATTGTTTGAGAAACAATAAAAATAAGAATGAATGGTTGATTATAATTACAAGATATTGTGAATTATAATTATTTGACCCATTTTATTTATATGATCAAGTATCACTAGTCAATTTGTTGAATGTAACTTAATTAATTCATAAAATGATATTTATGTGATAAATATGCATTAAATTAATTAATAACATGTATCATACTACATGTGACATATTGTGTGACAAATGACAAATTGACAAAATAAAATGGTAGTCCATTTTATGTATATGGACCGAAAATGGAGGGTGTGTTAGTGGGTTTTGGTTGTTTTATTTTATTTGATAAAATAAACATAATGATGCCTACCTACAACTAGTATTACACTTCTTACACACCTACAATATTGAGAAGAGAAAAAGGTAAAGAAATGATGCCAATTTTTGGCTTTTCCAACCGTGACACTCCCCTTCTTTTATGGGTTGTTGGTTATTTATTTTTCTCTCTTACACATTCATAAGATGATAATTCATTCACATGCAAACTCTCTCTTTTGTTCATCTTTTCTCTAAAAACTTGAGAAATTTTGATTCAAATTGTTCAAAAAGGATTACTAAAATTATCAATGTAATATATGAGTATTAGTAATCAATTTTAAGGTAAACCACAATATAAATATCTAGTACATATTAGTTTGTGGATTTGAGGGATAGTCTTGGGTGCTACTAATTGGAGGGCTTCTACTTTGAGGTCATGTATGTTCATCCAATATTGGAAAGCTCAAGAACTAACAAGAAGGAGATCTTGTTGGTGTCCATTTGACCGAAATTCATATGGTGAGAAAATGTTTTCTTATCTTCTTTTATTGATGTTTGCATGCATAAGATCTAGAATTTATTTTATGACCAAATAAATATGAAACATATAAGAATATGTTATATAATGAGCTATAGAATTCTAACAAAATTAACCAAAATATCCTAAATACATTTTAGAATCAGAAACTTTAACATGCAAAATTTATTTCGTGATATATCATAATAACACAAATTTATAAGTTTTATATGTTAATCGTATAACTCGGAAAAACTATAACCGATTTGCATGCAAACAACCTAAGGCTCATGATACCGCTTGTTGGAAATCTATATCTCATTACTTTACATATTCATATATGTTTCAATTAATTTAGTCATAAAAATTAATTTACAAATCTTATGCATGCAAACTTAAATTAAAAGAGAAGAAATCATTGTCCTTACTACATGATTTCGGTTTTATGGGCACCAACAAGATCTCCTTCTTGTTAGTTCTTGAGCTCTCCAACAATGGATGAACAAGATTCAAGTTTAGAATCTCTCCCAAAAGCATATAACCAAGGAAAACTCATAATAACTAATATTATTTTGATCTAGTAATAATAATTATACTTAAATTTGACACAAAAATGTTATTTTTGCTCTTGAATTTCGGTTCAAGAGAGAGCTTTTGTGAGGTTTTTATTTCTCTATAAATGTCATAAGATGTAGAGAGAATAGTCAAAATTTCTTATACTAGAAAGTTTTGTATAAAAAATGATGAATGAAACTCTTTTCTTTTCTCCTATGGTTGGCCGAAATTTTGGCCTTGGGTAGTATGCCTAATGCCTTTTATTTTTGCTCTTCTAAAAAGCTTAGGTTTGCATGACTACTTGTTAGCTTCCATCATTGTGTTTTCCAGTTAAACAATTAACACAATTTTTCCACTAACTCCCTCCAATATTTCGGTATATATATCAATAAAATGCGAGGTCCATTTTATTTTGTCATTTGTCAATTTTGTCACATGTAACATGTTACATGACATGTCATAATGTAATGTATTTTTAACATATTAAAAAACAACATACTCATAAAATATGTCATTTACAAAATCGACTAGTAATTCGTAATTACTTGTACCAAAATAGTTTATTAATTATAAATCACAACATCTTGTATTTATAATAAATCATTCATTCAATCTCAATTCAAAATCAATTGTTTCTTAAACAATAATTTTATCCAAGTAATAAAACAATTCGATTACTTAGACCGTATCTAATTTAATCGAATTACAAAAAGACACGTTAACTTTACTCACAGAATCATCCGTCAATTTTAAGCAATTTAATTAACTCGTATCGGCATACGATTAATTAAATAATCAATTAAGAGTATTTCCCTATAGGTATGACCTAAGGGGATCAACCGATCACCACCGTCGCACGACAGTAATGTCAAACTCTAGTCAGCCAAGCATTACCGATATGTGTGGATCAGTTGACTGTAAAATATTACATCCCACATGTATTCTTAAAACGAGTTTTAAACATGTGATCATTATGATCAACAGTTGTGATCGCATTATTGCCGGAGGACACATATTCCAACACTCTTCCAGTGAGGACTCAAAACTGGCTCGGGCATGTCCTCAAGGATGTGATCAGGAATGAGGTAAGTCCTTGGTAGAAGCTCTGGATTCCCACTCTCTGGGCCAAACTCCGTTAAGTGCTCGGTCTCTGGAAGGTTTGCCGCATCCGGTAAGCTCATTCATCTAGTCCCCCTAACTCTTCATCCTAGCGTCCCATCATCCAACTCTCTCAACCATTTGGTATGAAGCATGCAGTCCTTGCTGATTGTAGGGACTCCCTCAAACAAGGCCTGAAGGTTAACAGCGGACTCAAAGTTGGCTAGCCTCTTAGCCAAGCGGGTCACTGTGGAACGACAACTAAGGCGATGGTGTTTAGACTGGGCCATTTGAGCTAGACTAGCATATACTAGGGCTGGAGTGTTGAAGTAGAAATGCTTCCCGCGGGTCGTCTTTAGGTAAAACACTAACAACATCACTTCATGTGAGTTCAACTTACTCACATCACTTCTCCCGTACAAGTGATAAGATGTCGCAATCTAATCAAAGATAAATACCCTAGATACAAATGAATGTAGCAACAGGAGTCGAACACAAGGAGACGGGAGTTTCTATACAAGTAGTTATGGGGTGAATTCTATCTACGTCGGTTACCGATTGATTATATGATTGGGTTTGTAAACAATAATAATAAAGGAAGAGTCTAGGGAGGTCGGGTCACACATGAAAATTATGTAAATGCTCAAATTAAATATAGGAGTTGATAATATCGTTAACTATTTAGGCTTAAAGACAACCACCTATCAACCTTATTGTCAACCATAGATCGGGTCCTAGCGAACTCTTGTTATGACTAGGTCGTCTACTAAAACATGATTAGTCTAATTCAATTTCGTGCCTCTCGACTTATAAAAATGAATTAACAAATTTAATCTAAGATAGTGATCATTTATCAATGATTAACAAAACAAAGCAAACATGTCATCAAAAATTTTAATCGATTACTATAGCATCCTAATTCAACAATTGCAAAAAGTATTTGTGCATGACTTCCCCTATTCCCTAGACAAATTAAACTACTCTTGCATAATGTAAACTAAACTAATGACAAAAGATAAAGTAGACATGATAGCTAACTAATAATGAAAATGACAAAGGAAATAATAAAACATTACAAGAAATATAATCACCTTAACAATTGGAAATGAAACTTGGAATTGAAGAACAAATGCTTTAATGAAAATTGTAATACAAAATTGAAATGCTAAGTAAATGTAAATAACATAAAGCAAATGCTAACCTATTCTAAAACTAATCTAAGGACTAAAATAAGAGTAAGAAAATAGTGTAGGAGGTGTGTAAGAAGTGTCGATCAACACCCTTTATATAGGAATAAGAGGAGTAACGAAAATAAGATAAAAAGGGCTAGCCCCAATCGGGGACACCACACCCCGATCGAGGTCATGATATTCTAGGCCATTTCTCTTAATTCCGTCTTTATTTTGAAAAGGAATCCAAGGCTATGTCTTAATGCCTCTTACTTCCTCCGTCTTTAAGCATAGAAAGGGATCCTAAGCTTAGCTTTCTCCACATGAACTTGGACTTCTCTTTTGGGCTTTATTTTGTAAGATCATTTTGCATATCAATCCAACCTTCATACTTCTTACTCGGGCTTGGAAATTACCAAAATACCCTTCCGAGGTCATGCTTAATCTTTTTAGCCTCGTGAACTCATATGCTTGCTACTTTGACGGGAAAAGGCTACTAAAAGCTTAATTTCCTACAAAACACAATGAAAACAAGCAAACATAACTAGAACACGGAATAAGCTTACAAACATATTATTAGAAATGCAATAATCAAATAAACCGAGCTAAAATAGGGATTAAAGTACATATAAAATGGACACATCATTGATGAACATAGCACTCACACTAGGTACGGGTCGGCCTGTGAACAAAGGAAGGAAACGGGCAGCCCCACTCTCCGTTCCCACATTCTCTAAGTACCCCTCGTCACCCTTTTCCAAATTCAAGTGGTCAGCCAACTCATCCAGGGTCAACTCATAGTTGGTGTTCATAAGACGAAAACTAACGGTTTTCCCGGCAGTGTCATACTTATAAGAACTCATAAAATCAGAAAAGCATAGGACTTCTTATAATGTCTGTACAAACCCTTCATCCACAACACGTTAAACACGTGTCAGACATCCACCTCAATCTCCAACTCCTCCAAAATTCCCACATCCACACACTGGGTAGGTTTCAAAGTGTGGGACATCAAAGTAACAAAAGCTTTACGCTGATCAAAGTCTATGAATATCATTGACGGATACCCGTCAACCGAGGAAAGGTCCGCCCTTGGCTTGATTGGCCTTGCTCGGCTAAGGTAGCAGCTGATGAGCGTTTTCATCACACGTTCAATCAAACACATTTATATTCGCAACAAAAAACTAGATAGTGGTTAAGTCGAGGTCGACCCACGAGACGGTGTGCTTTGGGTTCTAAGTCTATCTATCTCAATTTATGCTAGTGTCACAATTGGTTTGGGTTTGAAGTTCTATTCTAAGCTACAACAAGGAAATGTAAACAATTGAGAAACAAGACAAGTAAATAGAAAAAAAGGTGTAAACAAATGATAAACAATACTAGGGAATCATGATCATAAGGGAATCATGGTGAAATAGCATAAATGAATCATATAGATGCAAGCAATTATTATTGTTGGAATCAAGTTAGTGTATATCTTATAATTTCTAGGGAAACTTAGATCTTGGAGCCGAGTCGGACAAGACTTTACAACATCTACAAGTCGACTTGGTTTTCCCTATTCATGGTGAGATAACATAAATGAATCCTAGGAAGGTTTGTGTCCCGAAGCCGAGTCGGTCAAGACTTTACAACACCTAGAATCGACTTAATTCTTCCTAATCAACTATATGCATGGTCTAACACGCCTTGAGTTGGTTTGTATCTTACAAGTCTTGTTGAAAGGATAAGAAAAATATGCTAGGTTGTCAATCAAGAATTTCATCAAACATGACATGTGCATAAGTTGGAAATACAATAAGTAAGCATTCATATGAACTCATTATGTATAGATTTATCCCATAATTGCTCCCCTAATTCCCCACTAATCCCTAGTTACGAAACTACTCACTCATTATCATGGAAACCATGTTAACAATGGTGTCAATCATTTTAACAAATATAAACATGATGCATGAGTGAAACAATAAACAATAATTAAGTAAAGAGTGAATAAATTATACCAAACTTAAGATGAATAAATGGAAAGGAAAGAATAATGGAAGAGAACTTGTTTGATTGATGAAGAGTTGTCAATTCTCCAAATAATAACCCAATAATATTCAATTACCCAATAAGAAATCATGAACAATAATTAAGGAAAAATTTAAGTGCAATTTGTGGAATGATTAAAGATTAATCTATTCTAATCTACTCCTAATCTACTCTAAGGGAACTTAATCCCAACTATGAGGACATTTTTCTAATCTAAGAGGACATAATCCTCAATTTATTACAAATAGAGTATTTATATTGGCACAAGGATTAGGTTAACTAAGGGCTTATGACGATTAGACCCTTTAATCTACGTTCAAAGCCTTGCAAGTCCTGAGAAGGGATGTCGACCTCTTGCTCGAAGATAATCATGCTGTATGGGGAGACGTCCGACCTGGCATGGGGGACGCCCGTCCAGAGCTTGGGGACGCCCTGACCGACTTTGGGTCTCCCGTGCTCAAGGGCTTTTCTTCTTCTTCTTCTTGCTTGGTTGCCTCGTGATCTGTGGGGATTATTGAGGAGCCGTGGGGTCGTTTAACATTGCCCAATTCCTTTTTTTGTTGACTTAGGCCTTTAATGTTAATCTCCTCCTTGTTGCTTGGTCGTTATATGCTATCATTTAGCTCCACTTCACTTCTTCTAGCCAAGTTAGTGCTCTTCTCCTACAAAGGACGCCAAACCTTATATAAAATGCATAGAAGGAAGCTAAAGATAAGAAATAAACCGCGCTAATATATACTAGAAAGCATCGGAACTAGGCTAGTTAGGGGACTAATTGTGCGTAAATACGAGTCACATCAAATATCCCCAAACCGAACCTTTCCTCGTCCTGAGTAAAGAGGTGACTAAAACTATGACCGTTACTAATATTACTAGCCGATGTGAGATAATTAGCGGGTCTCACTCCGCCCCTTCAACTCACAACAAGACATCCATGGGTTAAGATGCCTTCTTGTAAGGCAAGGTTGGGCTTGCCAAAATGGCGATACATCCAAGCATTAAGCACTCAAAACAAGTAATGGATGCCATCTACAAAAGAATAACCACTTTTCTCATCTAAATGGCGGAAATCATCTACACGGTAAGAAATTTAAGGGTACATACTCCATCATAGATATTGGTTCTCCTAGTTACAAAGTCTAAGAGGATACAAACAAGTCACCTCCAAGTTGTGTTAAACTAGGCTACTTTCGTCCACAATTTCTAAATTCTTTTGTCCAGAGCCAAATCCCTATGGTGTTAGAAAATACTGTAGGATCGCGGAATTCCCCCCTTGCCTAGACAAGAAGATGGGTCGTCCCCTCTCCACCATGCAACAAAGATAAGATCATCAATGGATAAAAAGGATTCAAAGTGTATGAGTTTCATGATGATAGTTTGCTTTTGGGTTTATTTTTCCCCCCATTTTTGTAACATTTGACATTGAAAAACATTTCTTGCCATTTTTGATGTTTGGCATTTTGATACTTGGCAATTTCAATTTTACAGTTTTGAATATTTTCCAAAGTAACCTCATTTGTAGCAAGGGTAGTTCTATTAAAGAATAGAGTCTATTTTTGCTCCTCTTTTCATTGATGCAATTTGCAAACATTGGATTTTGATTTGGTACTTGAACTCAATTTGATATTTTTGTGCCTATTCCCTTTTTGTTGACAAAAAGATGATAGAAGTGAAAGCACGGTTGCATGGCATCAAGGGTCACCTTCGAATAAACGGTAGCCAAGGATTTATCACACCACAAGGTACTCTAGACTAGGCCTTAGACCATGGGACAAAAGATACTAGTATGACACATCCGAGGGTGTCTTGAGAGTATTATAGCAAACAAAGTCTCAAGGAGAAAAATTATCTATAAGGGCTTTATATACACTTGTCAAGCTTTTCAAATAGGCATTTTCACAAAATTTTCTACCATGTAAACTACATGCCATGATGCAACTAACATATATACAACTTTAATGCATATGCTTCTATTAACTAAAATTCCACATAATCTAGATGCAACTCCTAACAACACTTAGATACACAAACCCCAACAACAAAATACATCACTTCCTCCTTGACATGTAAGCCCATCCCCCTCATACGAAAAATGAACAGAAATGGAAGAGAAATAGGGATTAGAACGATCATACCAAGCGGTCTTCACATTTCCTTGCTAATGCCTCAAATGACGTGTCATATCTATGTGAGAAGAGAACAAAAACACAAGTATATACAGTTCTACACCACTAAATTAAAGAAAATGTTTTTGGTTTTTGCAATTTTCAAATTTTTATATATTTTGTTTTTATGAAATTAAAGAACATATTTTTGAGATATTTTTCGAAATTTTTCAATTTTTATGCATTTTGGAATATAAATTCTCACCCCCCACTTTATTTTGGACATTGTCCTCAATGTACATGTAAGAATAGGAATAAAAAAGAAATACATGTTTTTGGATTTTTGAATTTATGGAAATTAAGTACAAATGCAATGATATGATATGAATGAATGCATGCTCTAACTACATGCAATTCTATATGACATATATAACAAATGAATGCAATCTAAACTACACTAAATGATGCATGTTCTCACCTATGATCAAACTTCCCCAAACCGATTTAAGAACTATTTTTAGTGTAGGAGAAATGAGGTTTGGTCATTTGTGACTATGCAAATTTAACTATATGCAACTAAATACATGAATCATGTGAAATAAATTACGATGTAAGCTAATCTAAAATGCAATGCACCTATACATAAGAGATAGGAAAAGAGAGATATCATACAATGGAGGTGGCATGGCCAAGTGTTTCTAGCCATTGTATCCTTCATCATCATCATTGGGTCCTCCATACCCACTATACCCTCATTGCTCTTCGTAACCTCGTCCTTGGTATCCCCCACCTTGGCCTCCAAATTCCCCTCCTTGGTTGCCATGATTAGGGAACAAGAGATGTGGTTGAGCTCATGATGGAAGAGGGCCCTAGGATTGATGTACCCTTGTTGAGCCATGTTGTAGTAGGAGGGGTATTGGGCCAAGTAGTTGTCAACCCATCCATCGTGCACCCTAAGTTCAACACATTGCATGAGTGTCATCAATTCACCCATGGATAGGGCTTCCGAATCTTGGGGGACAAAAGGCATATGTGTTGTGGGGTAGGGTGAAAGGAGCACATAAGATGGTTGTTGGTGTGGTCCATCACCCCATTCCGGCATTTAAGGAGGTTGGTGGTGTACTTCTTCTCGCGGTGGTGGGTGATCATAGATCTCAATGGGTAGAAGGTAGCTTGGCCTTTGTGAGTATCGGCTCAAGCGGGGCTCGGTAGGTGGTATATTCCACCCCATTAGTACAGGTGATGAGCATCCCCTAGTGAACCATTCTACACTCCCAGCTTCATTGCATTTACACCACCGGTGGAGGTAGAATATGACATGTTCATCAATCAAAGTACTTCCTTTGAGCTTGGCATACCTTCCATCAAAGTTGAACCCGGGGGAAAGTCCATTGGCCAAAATTGTTACTACCCCTCCCATCACAAAAGTTTTGATTTGAGAAATCCCCTGTCCAAAATCATTAAATCTTGTAAGCATCTCAAGGGGTGTGTTGAAGTTGAAGGGCCTTGTCCCTTGCACATTCAAGTAGGACTCAAAAAAATTCAAGTCGAGAAGGGTGCATTTGTCTTGTTCTACCCTTCCAAGAATAGTCCCGACCACGAATCGTTCGCTAATCCTAATCACCGGATGTTGGATAGCAAAAGTGTAGCATTGTTTGAAAGAACTAAATTCTCTCCCAGAAATAGCCCACCAAAGGTGGTTGATAATAAGGTCAGAGGGCTTGTCGGTGTCTTTCTTTGGCACCTCAAGACCAGAGATCCCCGCAAATTGGTCTAAGATTAACCTATAGGGAATATTACAAAGACGGAACTCCATACTGACATCTTTTCGTCAATTAGTGACAACACGGAGGCTACACAAAAACTCTAACGTGAGGCTTAGGTAAGTGTCTTCATGAGCATAAAACATCATCTCTAGACCCATGCCATTGAAGAATAACTCCGTTTGTTGCCTTATACAAAGTATTTCCAACACATCAAGATAAATGAATTGAGTAGGTTCATAACTCTTACCTAGCAATTCCTCAAATCGTTGACGGTGTTCATCTTTGATGAAATGCACCTCCGAAAAATGCTCAAGTTGTTCAACATCCGGTATCATTTCATTTTATTGGCCCCTTGCCTCTCGTGAGGCGTTTGAGGTAGCACCCTTTCGACGTTTGGTTCCGGTCTCGGCGGTCTTCTTGCTTTTGCTCCTTAGAAACAGTATTGTTTGACGTGGTTGGTAGGAACTTTGATCAGAAACCATGGATTGATGTTTTTGTAATGGAGATTGTAGGAAAGATGATGAGATGTGGTTGTAATGATGCTAAGATAAGGGAATAGGGATGGTGGGGGGGGCGTATTTAACAAAGAAATATGCTGGGATGAGTGGGTTGGGGATCGGGTTCGGACGTGCTGAAGTTCAGCCCTGCGTTTTTCTTCATGTGACCCGGGCATCCTAGTATCGGCTCGAGCGTCCCTCTATTTGGGACGGGCATCCTGAGGATGAGATGGGCATTTTCTGTGTCAGGACTTTCACCTTTGTTTCCCCCAGCTGCGGGTCGAGCGTCCTCTGAAAGGGATGGGCGTCCTGCCTCTTTTCTTGTCAAAATTAAGGCTTAAGTTAAGCCTTTCCCTTGCACCCTTTGTGATCCCCTCTTATCATTGTGTCCTTTCCTGAAAATGAATTAAAGAGTAGATAAGAACTCTCCCTCACAACTCTCATGTAAAGACTAAAGGATACATGTAACTAATCTAAAATGTAACTACCATTATCATACAATGTAAGGCTTATAAAGAGTATATTACAAATGGTAGTTTGAGATAGGACTCCACCAAACTAAGTTGAAATGACAAATTCCATTATCCATGGAGCTCAATGCTCTCAATAGTTGACCAAAAGCTTGTGAATGGTCCTCAAGTAAGCATAAGTAAGTTTTGAACCATTTCAAAATAGAGTAAGGCCAATCCATAAGGGACCTCCCTTTGAACTCCTTCCTCTTATCCTTTGCTTTGTCATGATGGCCTTTCCGGCTCTTGCAACTAGCAAACTTGAGATTCTTGTCATATGGGGTTTTCCGGTTGCTCCTATTTTTTCCAAAGTTGATGACGGAAATTCTTGTATTAATCAACCCTTCAAGGATAGAAGGTGAATTTTGATGGCTTTGATGATGGGGTAGCTCGGGAGTTGGGATTGTGGGCGCCAAGTTTTCACAAGTAGGCTCCCTGTTAGATTTGTCCATGAGTTTCTCCACCAAGTAATTCTTGTATGACAATTTGAATTTCATGAGAAGGTCCATAATGTCATTTTCAATAATCACGGGCTCCATAGTGGGTGTGAGAGGGTCCTCGTGTTCAATAAGGAAGAGGCATTCTTCCTCTTCATTAAAGTAATGTTCAAACTTCTCAAGGATGGGTTCCTTAAGCAAGTTAATCCCATAACTCTATTCATCATTTGAGTCCATATTTCCCTCATCATCTTCTTCCATGAATGCGTCATCATTGCTTTCTTTATATGAATCATAAATAGGGGCTTCACTTCTCCTCAATAACTCTTACTCCACCATCTCAATGTTCACATCAAAAGTCACACCCTCATACTCACAAAGGCTAAGAGTATTTGGTTTGCTCAACCTCATATCTTCTTCCTCAAAGACCACACTTTCATACTCACAAGAGCTCAAGGAGATTGGCTCTTCCAACTTCACATCTTCCACATCAAAGGTTATTCCTTCATATTCACATTCATGATCAATGCTTAAGAGTCCGTGAGAAGTGGTTGGTTGGGTTGCCTTCATTTAGGCAATTCGAATTGCCAACTCCTCACCTTGGGTAACAATGCTTCGAACAACATTGTTTCTATTTTGTCTCTCTTCTAGAACTTGTTTGAAGAAATTTTTTTGATCCCCCATCATTTGTAGAACCACATTTTGAATGTCAAAGTTAGACTCATATTTTTATTGTGTGTGGGTGTGAAAGTAGTCATATTGTGGCGTTTGAAATGAGTCTTGGGTGGATGGGAATTATGGGTAATGGATGTGGGAATTTTGGTGGGAAAAGTTGGGATAGTAGTTAGGATTTTCATTGTATGAGTAGTAAGGTAGGTTTGTGTTGACTTTCTTCTCAAACTCCCTATACCCATTATAGTCATACTCAAAAGATCCACTACATACTTCATGTGTCAAGTCTTGAGCCATCATCATAGCTAAGACAAGAAAATAACTACAAGCATGGAAACTACAACAAAATGGTAAGAACGACCTTAAGGAACAAGTTCCTCAAGGTTACAGCAAAACTAAAATAGACAAACAAGTAAGAACTTAATCACAAAACACCGTCCCACGCAACAGCGCCATTTTGATGAGCGTTGTCGTCGCACGCTAAATCAAACACATTTATATTCTCAACAAGCAACTAGATAGTGGTTAAGTCGAGGTCGATCCATGGGACGGTGTGCTTTGGGTTCTAAGTCTATCTATCTCAATTTATGCTAGTGTCAGAATTGATTTGGGTTTGAAGTTGTGTTCTAAGCTACAACAAGGAAATGTATACAATTAAGAAACAAGATAAGTAAATAGAAACAAGGGTGTAAACAAATGATAAACAATACTAGGAAATCATGGGATCATAGGGGAATCATGGTGAAATAGCATAAATGAATCATATAGATGCAAGCAATTATTATTGTTGGAATCAAGTTAGTGTGTATATCTTACAATTCCTAGGGAAACTTAGTTCTCGGAGCCGAGTCGGATAAGACTTTACAACACCTACAAGTCGACTTGGTTTTCCCTATTCATGGTGAGATAACATAAATGAGTCCTAGGAAGGTTTGGGTCCCAGAGCCCAGTCGGTCAAGACATTACGACATCTACAATTAACTTAATTCTTCCTAATTAACTATATGCATGGTCTAACAAGCCTTGAGTTGGTTTATATCTTACAAGTGTTGTTGAAAGGATAAGAGAAACATGCTAGGTTGCCAATCAAGCATTTCATCAAATATGACATGTGCATAAGTTGGAAATACAATAAGCAAGTATTCATATGAGCTCATTAAGCATACATTTATCCCATAATTTCTCCCCTAATCCCCCACTAATCCCTAGTTAGGAAAATACTCACTCATTATCATGGAAAACATGTTAACAATGGTGTCAATCATCTTAACAAGTATAAACATGATGGAAGAGTGAAACAATAAATAATAATTAAGTAAAGAGTGAAGAAATTATACCAATCTTAAGATGAACAAATGGAAAGGAAAGAATAATAGAAGAGAACATGATTGATTGATGAAGAGTTGTCAATTCTCCAAATAATAACCCAATAATGTTCAATTATCCAATAAGAAATCTTGAACAATAATTAAGGAAAGATTCAAGTGCAATTTGTGGAATGATTAAAGATTAATTTATTCTAATCTACTCCTAAACTAATCTAAGGTAACTTAATCCCAACTAAGAGGACATTTTTCTAATCTAAGAGGACATAATCCTCAATTTATTATACAAAGAGTATTTATAGTGGCACAAGGATTAGGTTAACTAAGGGCTTAAATGACGATTAGTCCCTTTAATATTCGTTCAAAGCCTTGCAAGTCCTGAAAAGGGACGCTTGACCTCTTGCTCGAAGATAATCATGATGTATAGGGAGACGCCCGACCTGGCATGGGGGATGCCCTTCCAGAGCTTGGGGACGCCCGGACTGACTTTGGGTCGTCCGTCCTCAAGGGCTTTTCTTCTTCCTCTTGCCTGGCTGCCTCGTGATCCATGGGAATCATTAAGTAGCCGTGGGGGTCCTTTGTCATTGACCAATTCTTATTTTATTGACTTTGGCCTTTAGTGTTAATCTTCTCTTCGTTGCTTTGACGTTATATGCTATCAATTTAGTCCCGCTTCACTTCATCTAGCCAAGTTAGTGTTCTTCTCCTACAAAGGACACCAAACCTCATATAAAATGCATAGAAGAAGCTAAGGACAAGAAACGAGCCTAATACATACTAGAAAGCATCGGAACTAGGCTAGTTAGGGGACTAAATGTGCGTAAATACGAGTCACATCAGCGGCACATGTTCTCTTGTTGGTAGTTCTCTGGACTCTCTGCATGCTGCAAAAACATGTTTTCAACAAAAAATTTCCGGATTTTCACGATTATTAAAGCAAATTTCGGAATTTTTCGAATTTTAAAAGACGGATTTAAAACGGGTTTTTCAATAAAAATACGCAAAAGGAATGCTAATCGGGTTGTATTATTATCATTAAGAATTTTATAGCCTCTTAAGATGGATATAATTAGCAAAAATCAAATCTTGAGCAAACCCTAGAACTTTTCGGTACACTAGTAAACGAATCCGGGGGTTGAAAATCATTCTCCCTCTAATTTAAACTATAATTAAAGCAAGTTTCACTAGTTTACAACATCTAGAATATGATTTCAAGGGTTCTAAAGTGAAAATTTCAGTTCCTAATCAACAATAAGTATACTAAACTTTGAAAATGAATTAGAACACATTACCTTGAAGTTGGAAAGTAGATTGATTGTAAAGATGAGCAAAGTATTCAATTGGAGAAGCAATAAGCACAAAATCACCAAAACTTTGTTAAGGGAAACTTTTAAGAGAAAGTTTGTGTGTGTTTTAATGAAATAATGCTGAAAATTTTGAGTAAACGATGTTTATAGGGTTTCCAGAAATAACTTGAAGAACCGGTTAAAATAGGGCACTCGGTCGAGTATTGGGTACACTTGGTCGAGTACCCTCTACTCAGTCGAGTATTCTGGTGCACTCGGTCGAGTGCTCAAATTGCTAGATTATACCTGCCTCTATCTATTGGGCACTCGGTCGAGCAGGCCTAGCACTTGGTCGACTATGATGGACTCGGTCGAGTACCCCTATGAACTCGGCCGAGTTCCCAAAATAATGAATGAAAATCGTTGCACAATAGCATCATTACTCCTGCAACACAAGAAACGCTGTTCAGAGTCTAAGATACACTTAGAGCTCGTCACAAATCAGAATCTATTACTACTACCAACGATTCCTCTAGCAAGTTTGCACATAATTACCGCACAGATTGCTAACACAATGCACTCAACATGTACATGCTAACATCTTGTCTACACACACCGTGTAATTCATCTTAATGCACTTATACCTTGCAGCATTGATACTCAAATTTCACACATACCGGCTTCACATACACACACAATGCCGACACCCTTACTCAACTATTCACGCACACATTCCAATCTCGACGGTCGTAAGCACATTCACATACTCATCCTCTTGTCTTTCAATGTATTCATGCTCATCCAATTCCACGTACCAAGCCACACATACAACAACCAAAATAAGTCACACATCACTCTTAAAACCTACGCATATCGGCTCCTAACCAATCTACGCATATGACTACCACAGACAAACTGTATATAACACGCAAGCATACAGATAATTCCCGACTCTTTAACCACCACGAAGTTTCTGGTTTAAGCATGTTAGGCCGGGATTCTGGAATGAGGGCGCCTTCTCACCCAAAACAACCATAAGAGGGCTTCTAACATACATACACCAGGTTCATTTTAATTGACACCCTACGTTCATTAGATTCATTGGTTTCAGGTTCCAAAATCGTCGCTCTGATACCACTTTGTAACACCCCCATTTACCAAGGAGCCTTCCCAGACCTTCCCTAGTAAGTAAAGGGCGTTGCCATCTTTGTTGCCCGAGGTAAAGTATATCAAATTGGCAATAAAAGAACAATTAAAGCTTTATTAAAGTAAACTCGTTAAACCGTTACAAGGTCCAAACCATAAACTAACTTATACAGCGGAAGGTACAAAAATACTAAAGTGACACTATCTGCTCTAAGCGATCTCAACACCGACACGCTCCCACTATGGGTACCAACTAAGCTTCCAGCTATCAACACACCTGATAAGACTATCTGCTCACCATTTGTCGGCAAGATTAAATGGATCACGACATACACACAATAAGAAGAAACACAACACACACACACACACACACACACACACACACACACACACACACACACACACACACACACAAACATGGTCACACACACACACACACAAACATGGTCAGTCTACTATACAATCAAAAATAAGCTATAGTGAACGATCCATCCAACATAAACAATTCCTGTAACAATCATCAATCTTCACTCCAACACAAGTGACTGAACCGCAGCCCGGACACGACTACACCCCACATGAAGTAGTTCTGCCGGGTTACCCATCGCAACAGTAACTCACTCCACCAGTGGTAGACCACAAGCATGCCACCTAAAGCCCCGCTCGTTGCAACGAGGGAACCCAAATCATTAATGTGCATATCCCCCTTGTGACGGGAGCCACAAGGGGTGAAGACCATCTCCCGACAATGGATTAACAATCATCCTAGAAATAGCAACGATAATACCAAACAAACAACATAACCATGATACCATATCAATGTTAATCATACAATCACCACACCACTCACAATAAACCATATAGAAGAACTGAGTAGGGGAACTGAGTAGGGGAAGCCCTACCTTTAGCAATTCTCGCGCAACACCAATCATCACATGCGTACAAGGGACACCGTCACCGACACTACCTACAGACAACGGTATAACCCTATTACACTAATAATAAAATGCGGGAAACTGACGGAAAAATCTGTCAGTAACAGCCACTTTCCGTCAGTAATCCGCTTTCCTGACGGAAAATCCGCTAGGAATACGCGTCACTACGATTCGTCACTAAAAACGCCATTGTGACGGAAATTCCGTCAGTAATTAGGAATACTGAAGGAGCACTGACAGTTAAACCGTTATACATAGCAGGCTCATTATTGAAAATTGTTGTGTCTTACGGAATATCCGTCAGTAAAGTCAACGACATATTGACTTTACTGACCGATTTTCCGACTGAAATAAGACATGTGGCATTATCTCTGGCGGAATTTCCGTCAGGAAAGTCAACTAAGGTTTGACTTTCTTGGCAGAATTTCCATGAGGACTATTTAAGGTAGGGGTTGGAAACAGCAGCTTGTTGCCCAGCCATGATGTCTATTTGGATCATTTCAAATCAACATATACAACCAAAACCTACAAAACACATACAAACATCGACTGCGAAGCAGGAATCCATTTTCATGTCGACCGCAAGTGCGGGAATCAAGAGTAGCCAACAAAAAAATGAACGCGATTGGAAAAATAAAGTTATTTACATAAAAAATTTGTCAAATTCGTACAATGTCTTACTAATGAAATACTAACATAATCGTACATAATAAGAAATGTTTCTTACATACTAACATAGATCATAGATGACAATACTAACCTAAAGGCTGAATGGGATCACTATCTCCAAACCCATGCCCATCGTCCGCAAAGTCGTCTCTACGATATCGAGGGAAACCTGAGCACGAGTTTGGGGGTTATGATGCCTGCATATTAGCCCAGGCCTTTTGCATGGCTTCCATCTGTTCAGCCTGTGATCTTGGAAGACAATTTCGTCAACAGGAACATTAACATGTGATCTTGCCTGGATTTAAAAATCGCGGACCATTGATTATCTTTCTTAGTGGTTGGATAACGAGCACAACAAACTTGATCTTCGAACATAAAAATTCTCCACAGTTCCATAGCACATAAAAATGAGCTTCTTCATACTCTTTTATTCAAGTACCTCTGAATACGTTTCCCGGTTGTAGTTCTCATGTCATCATTGAATAACTTGGATAATTTAAAATTTAACCGATCATCGGAATTTACACTAACATCTAAGTATTTCTCTTTTCTGTCACTGTGATCTTCGAAATAAAGGGAAGCCCACACTTCATCACCCGTTAATTTTGATGCGGCTATGCGATTCTCAGTTTTCCTGTTCATTAGAAAATGCTTACAATTGTTGCAGAAAGGATGACCAGGTACCAAGAAATCACGGTGACAATCGAACCAACAAACCTTGCCACTATGTTTGAGCAAAAAAGATCTATGATCTTTTTCTTGGCAATATAGACAAGCACGGTACCCACTTGTGAACCAACCGGAAAGCATCTCATATGCCGAGAAATAGTTGATCGTCCACATTTTTTTTTGGTAAAATGTAAGTATATTAATGATGTGACCATAATTAGAGCATATTTATTCCCCGAATTAGCCTTGTTCCCATGCTTTTTAGTGCATATTTCGGTCATTTATTGTTTTTAGTTCTTTGTTTTGCATATTCTTTGAGGTTTTGTGTCCTTGGTAGGAAAGGAGTGCAAACCTTGCATTTTCATGGCAAAATGAGGCTAAATTGATTGAATTCATTGACCAAGCATCAAGGAGAGACAAGATTAGAAGGCCTTTGTACATATTATAGTAGATGGGCAATGATGAGAAAAGATCTCTGCATCCCCGAGGAAATCCTCAAGGATTTTATGAAGAAAAAGGAAGAAAAGAAGAAGGAAAGAAACTGCCTGACAATCCGTGCGGATTGCCCTGAAGACGCCCATCCACCACCACAATCCGAGCGTCTTCCTCCACAAGACGTCGGGCAGAACCTCCAGAAGACGCCCGTCTTCACCCTCTGAAAGACCGTCCAGAAGCTCCCAAATCCGCCCGTGCCGTGTCAAAAACGCCCGGATTGTAACACCCCACGGTAATTGAAGAGGTCCAGTGATAGGCTTAAATGACTAGTGCTTAAAGGGATTGGAAGTACTACTCATATCAACAAAGTGCACTTTCTTTTATGGTCATCCATGCGAAAGAACTCCAAAGTTAAGCGTGCTTGACTGGGAGTAGTCTTAGGATGGGTGACCTCCTGGGAAGGTTTCCGGGATGCGCATGAGTGAGGACAAAATGCGCTATAAAGGATTTGTGTTGATCTGTGGGCCATGTACACAGCCTGATGAGCTATCATAAGTAACCGCTCCCGACCCGGTTTGGGTCGGGGTGTTACACGGATTCCCAGACAGTTCCATTTCGTCTTCTATAAGCTTCAAGGAAGGATGCACATCTTTTTCTAAGACCGGCAAAAAAGAGACCGTAGTCTCCCTAGAGACCGGCGATTCCTCAAGGACTTAATCGTCATTTAAGCCCTTAGTAAACCCTAGTTTATGTACCTAATCCCCACTGTAAATACCCCATTAGTCTACTTGGAAGAGCATGTTCTTCTTAGCAATCTTTAGTGTAGTTAATATCAATCAAATCCCTCTTTAATCTTGTAATCAACATTTAATCAAGTTTTAATACAAGTTTTATTTCCTTTATCTCTCTCTTGTTCATCCTTTATTTTGGGTAATTGAAGATTATTTGGGTTATCATTGGGAGATTGACAACCTCTCAATCAAGTATCAAGTACTTCTTTTATTCTTTGCTTTATTATTGGAATCATTAGTAGGTATAATTCTCTTAATCCCTTTTTAATTATTGTTAATCACTTTCATTTATTCATCATGTTTCACTTTGTTGGTATGATTGACAACCTTGCTAGCATGTTCAACATGATAATGAGTGAGTAGTTTCCTTAGCTAGAGTTAATGGGTAATTAGGGGAAACCAACATGGGGAATGATTCATGCTTAAATTAATATGCTTTCATAGTTTATTTGCTTGCTTGTTGTGATCTCAACTTATGCACATGTTATGTTTGATGAAATGTGTGCCTATGAATCCTTGCATTTTTTATCCATCACCTATCTTTTCAATGAGACTTGTAAGACATAAACCAACTCGAGTATCATTAGACCATGCATTTTGTTGAGTAGGGAAGATTAAGTCGACTTTTAGGTGTTGTACAATCTAATCGAT
Source organism: Silene latifolia (assembly GCF_048544455.1). Taxonomy (NCBI): domain Eukaryota; kingdom Viridiplantae; phylum Streptophyta; class Magnoliopsida; order Caryophyllales; family Caryophyllaceae; genus Silene; species Silene latifolia. Next base: position 612,625 of record NC_133532.1, read on the forward strand.
TCGGCTCCGGGACCCAAACTTTCCTAGGATTGTAAGATATAAACCAACTCGATCCATCACAACAATAATTGCATGCTTATAACTTGAGAATATGTTTGTATGATCAATTCCTATGAATCCCCTATGACCCCATGACACCCTAGTGCCTTTTATCAATTGTTTACACCCCTTTTTATTCATCTTGCTTGTTTACTTTCATTGCAATTTAGTTTAGTGATCTTCTACTTCAATCCCCAATTGTGACACCCTTAGACACCACTAGTTGCAATAGAAATCTCATTTCAATTCCCGTCCCTTGGGATCCGACTTTTACTTGCCTCTTTACTAATTGTAGAGTTGTTGATGAAGTTATAAATTGTGTTTTGGTCTAGGTGCTCCTAACGACAAGTACATAAAACTAAACCCGAGGGAACACAACCAAAAATGGCGTCGTTGCCGGGGACGGTGTTAACTTGATTTAGATTTTCTTACATTGTTATTAGTTGTGTCTTTCTTTGCCTTGGGGAAGTAAAAGTCCTCAAGGTTTATTCTAATTGTTTTCGAGTTGTTTGATATTTTGCATGTCTAGAAAGATCACAAGGTAACTTGTTACCCTTTGATCACGAAATTAAAAGGACTTTGACAACCAATAGAAGACTTGCTAGGAGAACTTTGAGAGGTATTGGTGAGGTTGTAGATATTCAACCAAATACTATTGAGTTCAACCCTTTTGCAAGAGAAGGCGAGGAGAACCCAACACAAAATCCAACACAAAATCAATCCACAATGCCTAAGTTTTCATCAAATTCTGTACCCACCGAGGAGAACCTACCCAATGGTACTCCCACACCACAACACTTAACCGGAAATTTTATTGCCAAATCCGCATTTATCCAATTAGTCGAAAGAAGCCAATTTGGGGGGATGCCAAGTGAAGACCCTCATTCTCATATGGAGACTTTTTGTGACTATTGTGATGCGATTTCTCAAACCGGTGTAACTCAAGACCAAATTCGATGGGTCTTATTTCCTTTTTCTCTAATTGGCACCGCGAAACAATGGTTTAAAGGCCTTGATAAGGCTACTCTCGGAATTGATTCTTGGAAAAAGTTGGCTCTAGCTTTCTACAAAAAGTTCTATCCACCGGAAAAGACTAACATGCTAAGAGCTCAAATTACGGGCTTTAATCAAAGAGATGAGGAATCTTTGTATGAAGCTTGGGAGCGATTCAAGGGAATTTGTCGCTCATGTCCTCATCATGGACTTAGCGAGTGGTTCTTGGTACAACAATTTTGGAACGGTCTTTATGAAGATTCAAGGAACATTCTCAACATGGGATCAAATGGAATGTTCACCGAAGTTGTTGACAATCAAACTTAGAACAAAATTGAGGAAATGGCGGTCCATAACTCACAATATAGTAGACCTCGCAAGGCTACTAAAGGAGGAAAGCATGAAGTGGACTCCATTACTCAATTGGGTGCTCAACATAGTGCTCACATTGATACCATCAATTTGAAGTTTGAAAAAGCTATGGCTAGACTTGAAGAAGCCTCAAAATCACCAAAGCATCATGTTAATGCCATGACGGCATCTTCATCAATCCCAAGTGGGATATGTGAGAATTGTGGAACTTTGGGATATGACCAAAGTGAATGTAGGGGAACAAATGAACAAGTGAATGCTTTCCAAGCATACAAGAGTGGAACCCCTTATTCAAACTATTACAATGAAGACACCAAATTCCATCCAAATCTCTCATACAAAAGCCAAAATGTTCAAAACCCTCAACCAACATACACCCCACCTCCCATGAGAAACTAAAATCAAAGACCCTTTTACAACCAAAACCAAGGTTACCTAAATCAAACTCCATACAATCAAAAAAATTATAACACCCCTATATTCAGAGGAGCCTTAGCTAGGCCTTCCTTAGCATATAAGGGCATTACCATCTCGATTGCCCGAGGACAGTAATAATCAAATGTCGATAAAAGAACTATTATGTTATATTACAAGTGATTTTAACCCAACTGACGATATAAAAGATACAACTCAAAAGCCACTCGCTATTACTATCAAATCTCGTGAAGACTAATCCCTGCCCGGACTCCAGCTATCAATGACATCAACACCTGCTAAGACAGACTGCTCACCATAAGGGATCACGACAGACACATAAAACAACAAGACAGCCACACAAGGTCAGTACTGAGATAAGACATGGCAAAACCAACGACATCCAGCAACACAACACAACACAATCAGTCACACACACAATCACACCAACTCCAATCAATCTCCGTCACCGACTGTCCACTGGACCAGCCCTGCCAGTGGGGGACCGCAGCCGTTCCCACCTAAGACCCGCTCATCACACCGAGCGATAACCCTGTCCCATTAATGTGCACATCCCCTCCCGTGGCGGGTTCCACGGAGGGCGAAACTAGGGTGTGAAGCCACTCCCACAAGTGACTCCACTCAGCCGAGAACGCATCTCGAGAACCAGAGACAAACAATCACAATCAACAACTGCTGCAATACAACACAACTAACAACCGTATATACACTGCCACACAATCACAACCACAACACAACAACAACGACACAACAATCGACACAATAATCGACACACTAGACTATCTACAAAACTGAGTAGGCGAACCTACCTTTAAGCAACCGCAACCAATACATGCCAACATACGACATATCCAGCATTCAAGCAATGCCTATAACCACAACACAATCATCTATTACTATCAAGCAAACCCTAACTGCAAAGACAAGGATACGGATGATGATGACGACATACATATAAGGAGAAACTTGGCAAAAGGCTGCTACCCGACTCAAGTTACGCTCTCCCATGGCACAAGAACCTTCAAAAGGCTTCCATGGAGGTTTTATGGTGAAGGGAAGGGAAAGAGGCGACTAAAGGATTGAAGGAATGAGGCGGAAATGATTGCGGATTTAACAAAACGCGATTAAAACCCCTCGCCGAAAACCCGGTACTCGATCGAGTACCTCACATACTCGATCGAGTGACCCCCTACTCGATCGAGTAACCACGCTACTTGATCGAGTATCCTCTACTCTATCGAGTACCACCCATAACTCGTAACCCAAGATAGCTTTGGCACGCACTTCTAAGAACTATTACCGCTCCTAAGGTTAGTCAACGTTGATCAAAGGGTCTTTAAAAGGGCGGGTATTACAGTCTTCCCCCCTTAAAAAGAACTTCGTCCCCGAAGTTCAACTCACCTAACTCAAAGCACAAGACACGGAAACACGACAACATCACTACCCTTTCGACACAGGTCACTACTCCCCCGAAATACCATTCCCCTATGTCATCATCATCAACTGTCACTCTATATAGGTCGACTCATACAAGATATTACTTGAAATACTTAACACACCACAAACTTACACTATCACTTAGTAACCACCAACAACGCAAAACACATCTCATATCAACATGCCGCATGACCATACTACCATGTTACTCAACAACGCGATTCTATTACGACACATGGCACAACGACTATCAACTTCCACTTCGACGCATGAATTACTCAACGAACTAAAGTAACCAATTACAACTTCATACAATCAAAGTGACCAAAGTAAAAGAAAACTTTGTAAATAAACAACAAAACATTTTAAACGAACAACAACATAATCTCGAAATCAGCCTTTTCCTCAGCCTTTTTATTTTGCGACATTACTCTTCCCCTCTAAAAAGGAACTTCGTCCCCGAAGTTCACCACCAAAATACCACACATATTACCTATTACTTGCATCGTAACATAAATCAAAACCTTATTTTATTTATTATGGACATTACTCACGAATCATATACTCATTAAATTAGAAAACATGCACAAATCACCCGAATAACTAGCCGCCGTCGAGAAAACATGTTAAGCGTATCCTTTGAATTTGTATGTATATAACATTCGGTGAAATATAAGTTGTGGACAAAACGGATGTAAAACGAATGTAATTAGAATAATTACAACTTCACTATTCGTTGCAAATACACCTTTAAAACCAAGCACGACCTCCAACAATTTAAATGAACGGTCCAAACATGTTACTACTCCTTAATAACCATGTTAAACATCAAACATGCAATTATATAAAAATTAAACAATTTTAATTTTCGAAAAGTTCTTGTAACAGTGCTACTCGATCGAGTATGTAGTGGTACTCGATCGAGTGCCCGCTACTCGATCGAGTGTCTTAGCTACTCGATCGAGTAACTCTGAGATCAGAATGCGTCAATTATGTCATACCTGCAGCTACTCGACCGAGTGTGGGGTACTCTGTCGAGTACCTACAGGTCAAATTTATGGAAAACCTGTCATAACCCACATGTATATATACATAATCGTCGCATAACTTGAGTCGGAATGACTTCCCGACTCTCAAAATCCTGCAACAAAGTCATACTAGTAAATCCGGCCTTATGGCCAAGCATACAAATCCGAGAAATAAAAGTTTTAACAACCAACAACTACCATAACTAACGATGACTACCATCAACCGAACACAAGGTAAAGAATAGGAGTATCACTCCTCCTGCTGCTGCTGCTCCTCCTCCATCACCTCATCACCACCACTATCACCTCTCGAGGTGCCCGCTCCCGATGACCCGATACCCGTATCAACCCCCGCTCCAGCTACAGGACCTATGTACCATGGGGTCAAGCCACCATAAGCAAAGGACTGAGGCGTCCCCAAGCTGACTGATCCACCCCGTAAGAGTGGAAAACCCCACTATAGTCCCCGACTCCACTCCACCACATCGGATGAGGTCCCTCGGTCCCAATCCCCTGAGTGTACGCCATCTCATGCATATTCCTGAGTGTCAAAGTAGATGACACTCTCCCTGCTAAGTAACTCGATCGCGTCTTCGGGGTGTCAAGGTAGGGGTAGCACGGAAAAGGGTGCTGCTGTGGTGGTGCTACCGGCTTTGGTCTGGTCTCAGCGGTCCTCTCTCTCACTCGACGGGGTCCTCTCCCCAACCTAGGCCTCTCCTCCACTACCGCCACGTTCTCCCCCTTCTTCGGCTCGGGCATGACCTGGAGAATCATGTCATCAATGAGGTACGTCCTCAACTGTCGAGGAACGTCATCACTCTCCTCCTCCTCATCGAAGTCCACAGCTATGACCACCGGGTCTAACGACTATGTCGGTGGGAGGTGCTCAGGAGCCGGAATCTTCATCCAGCTCATGCCCCACACCCTCCAAGCAAGGCTGCCATTAGTTAAAGTTCTCAACCATTTCAGGTCGAGGTAGTAGTCACGGTCCATAATAGGCACCGGTGTAGCCAGAGGAACATACTCGGAAAAAGCCTCAAAGGTGGTTAGCTTTTCAGCTAACCGAGTGGTGATAGCGCCGCAACTCAAGTACCGGGAAGTGGTCGTAGCCATCAAAGCAAGGCTAGCGCAGACGATGGAAGGAGCATTAAAGACCACCCTCTCGGTCCGCTCCGGGTTGAGGTAAGACATCATAAGCAACACCTCATGATTGTTCAGTTTACTGATATCCGGTCTATCGTAAAGGAGGTTCGAAAGAGAACGAAGAAAGATCCTCAATGTAACATGATGAACATCATTAATCAGCATGTTGCTTGAGGTGGGAGCTGGCTTTCCGGTAAGACAAGGCATTAGGCGGCAGACACCGCACTCAGCAGGAATATCAGTGATAGAATCCTTGGGAGGCTTGGCCAACCCAAGGTGAGAAGCGAAAAGGTCCATAGTAAGCAAGAAACTTGTGTTCATCAACCGAAACTCAACGGTTTGGGCAGCTGGGTCATAACTAAAGGAGCTCATAAACTCCAAAGTAAGAAAAGGGTAGGAATGTTTCCTCAGCCGGTACAACCCCGTAAAGCCCAAGGTCTCAAATATGTGACGGACATCCATCTCTATTCCCAAATCCTCCAAAAGTGTGGTATCTACACACCTCGTTGGCATCATTTTGCGTTTTTGCAAAACCACAAAACGCTCTCTCTGTTTAAAATCTACAAACACTACAGAAGGGTACTCCGGTACCGCGGGTACCACGGGTCCACTCCCTTACCCAGTCTCAGGCTGTGAAGCCCTCCCCCTTTTGCTTTATCGGGTCCCTATGTTCAGTCTCGGCATCTGTTTCAACATATAACTTAAACCAAACTTGTATAGACATGTAAAGCACGTAATTCGTACAATTAAACTTTGAATGCCAAGCTAGGTACTCACGTCACCAACAAGTTCCCAATTTGATATATTTATATAATTCAGTTCATAGCAACTCATATCCAAAAGTTGTGAAAGGTTTAGCATGATATACATGGTTTACTCAACCCATTCTAACACCCTAGCATGATTCAAATGCTATTCTATACATATGCTTTAATAACATGCGAGATATTTGTATATGCTCATAGAAAAGTAATTTAGGACATATCATCATCAACCTTCAATATTAGAAACAAAACAACTCAGTTAGACTTGTCAGACGGTCTCTACAGCTGTAACTACTTGGGTATATTCACCATCAATTAACATCACCATTACCATGTTGAAGTTTACCCTTACTTAAACAATCATATGCAACACCAAACTTTCAAATATAGAAGACGAATTTCAATTTGGGGCACTTTTAAGACAGAGTTTTAAGGCAAGTTTTAAGACAAAAATCACCAATATCCAACTTTCAACAAGGTATATACAACATGTAGTACTCAATTTCATCATCAAACATTCATGAAAATTTCGGCCCACAAATCGGCAATTTCTAGCCTATTTTACAGCAATTAATCACCAACATTCATGAAAGGGAAGCATGTGAATCATATTACAACAATTAAAAGCAATAAATTATACATATGAATCGAAAATTTCAGATATACCCTCATCCCAACAACTTTAAAAGCATAAAAACATGTAAATAGGGAAGAAATCATACCTTGATTAAGTAGGAAAGTAAAAGAATGTAAACAAATAAGAAGAAACAACCCAAATTAATCACCACACTACAAGATTATGAAAGCTTTTGAGGGTTATAAGAGGTTATCGGTCGAAATAAAGAAGAAGGAATGAGGAGAGTATGAAGAAATAAGGGTTTTAAGAAACCAGTAAGAATCACTGTACAGTAACCTACTCGATCGAGTGTCTAGGGTACTCGATCGAGTGCCCTCTACTCGATCGAGTATGCGCTATTTCGTCGAGTATCTGCAGAAAATTTCCACATCCCGACGTCATAGCTTCCTAACTAGATCGAGTGAGGTCTACTCGGTCTAGTAAGCACTCGCACAAAGTCGAGTAAAGTTAGGTACACGGTCAGAAATACGAAGTAGATTGAAGATTCCTGCAAAAACCAATATCGCGTGTCGATTCCAAACTAAGTTCGGATTCGTCACTGGTTATCATGCTCGATCACGCATTACCATTATTACTCAAGCATACCATATCGTCTCAACAAATAAGTTTTATGTCCTAATACGCTACAATAATTACCCAACTCGGTTTACCTGCTACCGAGTCATTCAAAAGCATAATCACGTCATCATACCACACTTAAACTTGTCTTACCACATTACTACCAAACTCGTGTTCACATCAACATGAAACATATAATTAACGTTAATTCATTCTTTCTTATGTCATATAAATGCAAACTCTACATGGCAAATTAGGGCCTATCATGTTCCAAATTCAATCATAAGCAAATCATTCTTCATAAATCGATCGTCACGTAGCGGAAAGGTGCAACCACTTAACAAAGCATATGCATTACTATATGCTATGTCTCATATTATAACTCAACAATTCTATAACTATCATCATTGTAATGACGGTAGGGCTTATAAACTCGAACATAATTACCGTTATTAACAACCTGAAGTAAACACTAACATGATCACCTTCATATTACGGCATATACTTTCACATTTTCACGCATTTCTATCAAATAAACTCTTGTCACGTTCTCGTAATCATCGTATAAGCTCACTAATCATGCCAATTCATCACTATACACCATCCAATCGCAACCACTATGCCCGTCTCTACATTAACAAAGACTCGACCACAAATAACTCCGACAAAAGTAACATACACATCACATATATACACACGGACTCCACATTCCCATACCTTGTGACTGGCTTAAGTACCATGGGGCCAAGATTTTGAAATGAGGGCGCCTACTCACCCGAAATCTAGCATCTGCGGGGCTCCCATTATACATACAACAGGTTCATTTTATTAGACTCACTACGTTCAATATTTTCATTGGTTACAGGTTCCAAAATCGTCGCTTTGATACCACTTTGTAACACCCCCCATATTCAGAGGAGCCTTAGCTAGGCCTTCCTTAGCATATAAGGGCATTACCATCTCGGTTGCCCGAGGACAGTAATAATCAAACGTCGATAAAAGAACTATTATGTTATATTACAAGTGATTTTAAACTAACTGACGATATAAAAGATACAACTCAAAAGCCACTCGCTATTACTATCAAATCTCGTGAAGACTCATCCCTGCCCGGACTCCAGCTATCAACGACATCAACACCTGCTAAGCAGACTGCTCACCATAAGGGATCACGGCAGACACATAAAACAACAAGACAACCACACAAGGTCAGTACTGAGATAAGACATGGAAAAACCAACGACATCTAGCAATACAACACAACACAATCAGTCACACACACAATCACACCCACTCCAATCAATCTCCGTCACCGACTGTCCACTGGACCAGCCCTGCCAGTGGGGGACCGCAGCCGTTCCCAGCTAAGCCCCGCTCATCACACCGAGCGATAACCCTGTCCTATTAATGTGCACATCCCCTCCCTTGGCGGGTTCCACGGAGGGCAAAACTAGGGCGTGAAGCCACTCCCGCAAGTGACTCCACTCAGCCGAGAACGCATCTCGAGAGCCAGGGACAAACAAACACAATCAACAACCGCTGCAATACAACACGACCAACAACCGTATATACACTGCCACACAAACACAACCACAAAACAACAACAACGACACAACAGTCGACACACTAGACTATCTACAGAACTGAGTAGGCGAACCTACCTTTAAGCAACCGCAACCAATCCATGCCAACATACGACATATCCAGCAATCAAGCAATGCGTATAACCACAACACAATCATCTAGTACTATCAAGCAAACCCTAACTGCAAAGACAAGGATACGGATGATGATGACGACATACCTATAAGGAGAAACTTGGCAAAAGGCTGCTACCCGACTCAAGTTACGCTTTCCCAAGGCACAAGAACCTTCAAAAGGCTTCCATGGAGTTTTTATAGTGAAGGGAAGGGAAAGAGGCGACTAAAGGATTGAAGGAATGAGGCAGAAATGATTTGCGGATTTAACAAAACGCGATTAAAAACCCTCGCTGAAAACCCGGTACTCGATCGAGTACCCCAAATACTCGATCGAGTGACCCCCTACTCGATCGAGTAACCAAGCTACTCGATCGAGTAGCCTCTACTCTATCGAGTACCACCCATAACTCGTAACCCAAGATAGCTTTGGCACGCACTTCTAAGAACTATTACCGCTCCCAAGGTTAGTCAACGCTGGTCAAAGGGTCTCTAAAAGGGCGGGTATTACAGTCTTCCCCCCTTAAAAAGAACTTCGTCCCCGAAGTTCAACTCACCTTACTCAAAGCACAAGACACGGAAACACGACAACATCACTACCATTTCGACACAGGTCACTTGAGTCGGAATGACTTCCCGACTCTCAAAATCCTGCAACAAAGTCATACTAGTAAATCCGGCCTTATGGCCAAGCATACAAATCCGAGAAATAAAAGTTCTAACAGCCAACAACTACCATAACTAACGACGACTACCATCAACTGAACACAAGGTAAAGAATAGGAGTATCACTCCTGCTGCTGTTGCTGCTCCTCCTCCATCACCTCATCACCACCAACATCACCTCTCGAGGTGCCCGCTCCCGATGACCCGATACCCGCATCAACCCCCGCTCCAGCTCCAGGACCTACGTACCATGGGGTCAAGCAACCATAAGCAAAGGACTGAGGCGTCCCCCAAGCTGACTGATCCACCCCGTAAGAGTGGAAAACCCTACTATAGTCCCCGACTCCACTCCACCACACCGGATGCGGTCCCTCGGTCCCAATCCCCTGAGTGTACGCCATCTCATGCATATTCCTGAGTGTCAAGTAGTAGATGACACTCTCTCTGCCAAGTAACTCGATCGCGTCTCCGAGGTGTCAAGGTAGAGGTAGCAATCAAGCAATGCCTATAACCACAACAAAATCATCTATTACTATCAAGCAAACCCTAACTGCAAAGACAAGGATACGGATGATGATAACGACATACCTATAAGGAGAAACTTGGCAAAAGGCTGCTACCCGACTGAAGTTATGCTCTCCCAAGGCACAAGAACCTTCAAAAGGCTTCCATGGAGGTTTTATGGTGAAGGGAAGGGAAAGAGGCGACTAAAGGATTGAAGTAATGAGGCGGAAATGATTTGCGGATTTAACAAAACGCGATTAAAAACTCTCGCTGAAAACCCGGTAATCGATCGAGTACCCCACATACTCGATCGAGTGACCCCCTACTCGATCGAGTAACCACGCTACTCGATCGAGTAGCCTCTACTCTACGAGTACCACCCATAACTCGTAACCCAAGATAGCTTTGGCACGCACTTCTAAGAACTATTACCGCTCCCAAGGTTAGTCAACGCTGGTCAAAGGGTCTCTAAAAGGGCGGGTATTACAGTCTTCCCCCCTTAAAAAGAACTTCGTCTCCGAAGTTCAACTCACCTTACTCAAAGCACAAGATACGGAAACACGACAACATCACTACCCTTTCGACACAGGTCACTTGAGTCGGAATGACTTCCCGACTCTCAAAATCCTGCAACAAAGTCATACTAGTAAATTCGGTCTTATGGCCAAGCATACAAATCCGAGAAATAAAAGTTCTAACAACCAACAACTACCATAACTAACGACGACTACCATCAACCGAACACAAGGAAAAGAATAGGAGTATCACTCCTGTTGCTGTTGCTGCTCCTCCTCCATCACCTCATCACCACCAACATCACCTCTCGAGGTGCCCGCTCCCGATGACCCGATACCCGCATCAACCCCCGCTCCAGCTCTAGGACCTACGTACCATGGGGTCAAGCCACCATAAGAAAAGGACTGAGGCGTCCCCCAAGCTGACTGATCCACCCCGTAAGAGTGGAAAACCCTACTATAGTCCCCGACTCCACTCCCCCACACCGGATGCGGTCCCTCGGTCCCAATCCCCTGAGTGTACGCCATCTCATGCATACTCCTGAGTGTCAAAGTAGATGACACTCTCTCTGCCAAGTAACTCGATCGCGTCTCCGGGGTGTTAAGGTAGAGGTAGCAATCAAGCATTGCCTATAACCACAACACAATCATCTATTACTATCAAGCAAACCCTAACTGCAAAGACAAGGATACGGATGATGATAACGACATACCTATAAGGAGAAACTTGGCAAAAGGCTGCTACCCGACTGAAGTTACGCTCTCCCAAGGCACAAGAACCTTCAAAAGGCTTCCATGGAGGTTTTATGGTGAAGGGAAGGGAAAGAGGAGACTAAAGGATTGAAGTAATGAGGCAGAAATGATTTGCGGGTTTAACAAAACGCGATTAAAAACCCTCGCTGAAAACCCGGTACTCGATCGAGTACCCCACATACTCGATCGAGTGACCCCCTACTCGATCGAGTAACCACGCTACTCGATCGAGTAGCCTCTACTCTATCGAGTATCACCCATAACTCGTAACCCAAGATAGCGTTGGCACGCACTTCTAAGAACTATTACCGCTCCCAAGGTTAGTCAACGCTGGTCAAAAGGGTCTCTAAAAGGACGGGTATTAAAAAAATGACCAAGGTTTTGATGTTCAAAAAGCGGTCCTCCAAATGCAAAAGAATCAAGAAGAGTTTTTCATTCAAATGCAAAAAAATAGTCAAGCAAAGGAAATCACCATTAACAACATCCTAGCTCACACCAAAATGTTGGAAACCCAATTGACTCAACTAGCATCTTCAAGCTCACAAAGACAAAAGGGGCAATTACCACCTCAAAGTAATCCCCAAGACATGAAACGGTTAGAGACATTCACTTGAGGAGTGGTACAAGGTATGAAGCACCAAAGAAGCAAGTTGAGGATTAAGTTGTGGAAGATAGTGACAAAGAAGAAATTGTGCAAAACTCCAAGGATGGAGAACCATCAAAAGATAAAATTTCAAACAAAAATGAAGACAAGGTCAAGGAGAAGGAGCCCATTGTGATTAGCCTTCCTTTTCCGAGTCGTCAAGCCAAGCCCAAATTTGATGACCAACTTGGAAAATTTATGGAAATTGTGAAGAATTTGGAAGTCTCGATTCCTTTCACGGAATTAATCAATCACGTGCCGGCCTATGCAAATTACATGAAAGACATCCTCACAAAGAAGAAGTCAATCCAGAAGCTTGAGACTATCGCCTTCACTAAGGTGAGTAGCGCAATACTTCAAGGGACTTCACCTCCAAAACTCAAAGATCCGGGAAGCTTCTCAATACCGTGTACCATTGGCGACACCACGATCAACAAAGCCTTATGTGATCTAGGGGCTAGTGTGAGTGTTATGCCGTAATCAGTGAGTAAAAGGTTGGGGATGAGAGAGCTTAAATGCACCAATATCACACTCCAAATGGCCGATAGATCGACGAAGACACCATTAGGGATATGGGAAGATGTTCCCGTAAGAGTTGGGAAATTTTTCATCCCGGTGGACTTTGTCATTGTTGACATGGAAGAAGACTCCAACATTCTAATCATTCTAGGAAGACCTTTCTTACACACCGCGGGTGCGGTGATTGATGTGAAGCATGGAGAGCTCACTCTAGAAGTGGGAGATGAGAGCATAACTTTCAATCTTGACAAGACCATGAGAGCTCCCCGTTTGCATGAACCATGTTTTATGGTTGATCATTATAGCCGGAAGGATGATAGGAAGAAGTCGGAATTCCAATGGAAGAAGAAAATTGATGATGCTCCATTCAAAGACCAAATGAATTGTAACAAAGAGAGCTTGAAAAGCTCACCAAAGTCAAGCAATGAAGAGGATGGCCTCATTGGCCAAGATAAGGAAATGGGACAGTTGTCTCTATCAACTCAAGAGATCTTTAGTGATCAAGTAGATGAAGTTTGTGGTCTTTGGGACGATGAGTTTTAAGGGATTTTCAATCCCTATATTGGTATTGCTATCGATAAAGACCGACAACAACGGCAAAGGTCTATTGAAGATCTTTATCATGATAATGAACAAGCTTTTGACTACATTTTCAAGGTGTTGAGCAACATCAACAACACCTTGGACATGCCCCCATGACATCTGACTAAGGATGAGAGTTTGGTGGAGTCCTCCCTAAACCACCATTTGTAAATATTTCTAACTCCCTAACTTGCATTTTAATTCTTACATTGCATTTTTGTCATTTTTGGATTTTTATGCTTTGATCAAGATAATTATCATTTTTGAGAGAAGTGAGGGAGGGACTAATGATTTAATTGATGTGTAGTGCTTTAGCTTAGTGTGGGGATAGCAATTGCCTAGACTATTCATGCCTTAGTAGTGCCCCTACAATGAAGAACACGGGATTTGAAGAATGAAAAATGACACAGGATATGCAAGTGCACGGATGGAACTGAATCCGGGTAAAACAGGGAGAATCCGAGCATCTTCCAGGGAATCCGCTCGTCTTCAGGAAAGACGCCCGTCTTTGCCAGAATCCGGCCGTCCATTTTAACTGAGAATTTGAAATTTTGGGACTGTCGAAGAATCCGAGCGTCCTGGTAGAGAAGACGCTCGTCTTCAGAAATCCGCCCGTCTTTGCAGGAAGACGCCCATCTTTTTGCCTGTGAAAAACAAGAAAGCTTGCTGTCTAAGAATCCGCCCATCTTCAGAGGAAGACGCTCGTCCTGCAATCAAAGAATCCGAGCGTCTTTGCTGAAAGAAGCCCGTCTTTAGGTGAGAATCCTGAACCCAAAATAGGCAGAATCCGAGCGTCCCGAAGGAAAGACGCCCATCTTCCCCTACAATTTTTGAAATTTTTGGGTATTTTAAATACCCCCTCCCACATTCATTTCTTCATTCATTCATTCAAAACACTACCCATAAACCCCAAAACTCAAAACCCTCATCCTCTCCATCACCAAAACAAGATTTCCTCAACCAAATTCAACAAAATCAAATCCAAACTTCCTTTTAACAAAAATTAATCACTCCTCTTCCAACAAAAATCAAACCAAGCACCAAAATCTTCAACCTTTGAGTCGATTTTTGAATTACAAAGGCAAAGCCTTTCATCTTAAAATCGATTTGGGTATACTTGGAAATTGAAGATTTTCACTCTTTTCTTGGTATAATCATCAATGGCAAGAACAAAAGGATCAACAAAGGCACCTAAGGCAAATGCACTCTCAACAAGACAAAAATGTCTTCAAGCAAAGAAAGCCTCATTGGCTATGGTGGTAGCTAGTTCAAACTTGGAAGTTCAACAATAACAACCTCCCTTGGAAGCAACAACATCAACAACTCCGGAAATTTCTCAATTATCAAACTATCCGGAGGTAATTTTCATTTCTAACTCACATAGGGATACATTTGCCAAGTATGCTAGGAAATCCTTTCTACCCACCAAATTCATATGTGAAGATGCCTTGAACAAATTGGGTGTCCTTGAACAAACAAAAGCCTTCTTTGAAGCCATGGGGTTGGGAAAATTGTTTGCTACAAGAGAATTGACATACCCCTCCCTTACCTTAGAATTCTTGAGTTCTTTGAAAGTTACTAAGGTAGAGACTAGAGAAAACATCGAGTTCCGCCTTGCTAATGTGAGTAGGCGCATCACCTTTGATGAATTGGGTAAAGTATTTGGTCTTAGTGATTCACCTAGTTATTACAAGAATCCCGAAAAGTATGACCCCGCTCCTCTTTGGGAGGCGATTTCTGGGAGGAAATTTGAGAACTATCATGCTAGTCGCGCTCTATTAGTCCACCATCCGGGCATTAGAGTGTGGCAAAAGGTCATCGGGAATACTATCATTGCAAGAAAAGACACTAACCACTTTACCAAGCTCGATTGTGTTCTACTTGAGTCGGCCTTAAATATTAGAAGGGAATTCACCAAGCCTTACAATTCTCTAAGTCTTTTAGTGGAAAGATGGCTCAAAGCTAATTGTGGAAAGCAAGGCACCACTTTTATTGTAAATGGAGGTCTAGTCACTCTTTTGCTAAGTACTTTGATCCGAATTTCAACAAGGATAGCAAGTATGTGGCGAAAAAGGGGGGTCATCTCATTGACATGGATGCCATGATTAACAAGTACAAGTGGGTCACTCATAACCCTCTTCACACCAAATATGGGTGGCTAGCCAATGAGGCTACATCTTTTACTTTGCCTTCCAAGATATGCCGTTTGAGTGTCCATCGGACCAACTACCTTCTTCCCCTCTCAAAAGAAGCCGAATACATCATCCGTCAAAAAAGGGGTAAAATTGAAATGCCCTCCTCCTCCATTGTCACACCACCCTATCCATTCAAGTATCAAGAGTTCAAACCTGAAGGTGTTAAACAAGCAATGACTACATGACTCTACTTATGCAAGAGATGCACAAACAAGCTTTTAAGGATCGGGAAGATACCTACTTAGCCCAATATCCACCCCTCCTTCATTTAGCTAGGCAAGGACTACTTGATCCTTCATGTCCTTTGCCTAGTTGGGCGGATAGGGAAGTCTTCTTTCCAAGTGCATCTAGGGGTGAGAGACCGGGTGACGATGAGGTTGTCGGTGATGAGGTTGTTGATGAAAGCATTGATGAAGAGGTAAATTAAGAGTAAGAGGCTAATGAAGAAGAAGATGATGATGAAGGAAGTGAGCAAGGAAGTGAAGAGGGAAGTGGTGATGAGTCCACTTCTATTGAGGAAGATGATGACAATGATGATATGATGGAAGACTAGCAAGCTTTGGAGGCTCCTACCCTCTTTAGGTTTGTCTACTTCTTTCTTTGTTTTATTTATTTTATCTTGATCATGGTTGGAGAGTCCTAGCAACATAGAGGACTAACACCTCGGCCCCATTGAGGTGTTCTTTTTTCATTGTTCCCACTTTTGAAAATCCAAAATGACAAATTTAGTTTCATGCATTGCATCTTGTGTGCATGAACTACCCCAACTTTAGGACATTAGAAATAATGTCTATCTCGGTTTGGGGAAGTACATACATACGCAACGGGAGGTAATATAAATTACGCTCTCCGTCATAAACAAAAACCCATGCATCATGTAGTGTAGATTAGTATAGCTTGCATTTAGTGTAGAATTCATGCATCATGTTTGCATAATTTCCCATTATTTTGGCCATTGAGGACAATGCCCATATTAGTGTGGGGATGGGGAATTCTAACTTAGCTTTTATTCAAAAATCCAAAAAAAATCAATAATTTTAAAAAACCATAAAAATTTGAAAATTTGAAAATCCAAAAACAAGTTCATTTCCTTTGTAGTGTAGTCATGTATATATTGTTGTATATATTGTATTTGTTCTATCCTTGTTCACATTGATCGACTACGCCACATCCGAGACATAGGATATTGAAGACCTCATGGTATGATCTTTCCAATCTCCTTTTTCCTCTTTATGTTAATGACTATGTGGCTTTATTTTGATTGATGCGGTATAACAATGTGAACTTAAGACTTGCATTTAGTTTATATGTCATATTAGTTGGTAGAATCATTTACATTAGGATGTTTATATGCTAGTTGCATCATGGCATGTAGTTTGCATGTTAGAAAAATTTTGCGAAACCGTCTACTTGGGAAGTTTGACAAGTGTATATAGGCCCTAGTAGATGCTTTTTCTTCTTAAGACTTCACTTTTTAGAATACTTGTAAAACACCCTAGGATGTGTCATGCTAGTATTCTTTGACCCATGGATTAAGGCCTAGTCAAGAGTACCTTGTGGTGTGATAACTCCTTGGCTACCGTTTATTCCAAGGTGACCCTTGAAACTATGCATCCATCCATCATCCATGTTCTACCACATTTTTGTCATGAAAGGGAATGGGCACAAAAAGAAATCAATTTGAGTTCAATGAAATGAAAAGTGAAAGAAAGTTTGCAAAAATGCATCAAATGAAAAGAGGAGCAAAAAAAAATAGAACTCATAAAGCTTCAAATATAAGCCACCCTCACTACATATGGGGTGACTTTGAAAATGTTCAAAAGAAATGCAAAGAAAAGTTGAAAGTTGTCAAGTGTTGAAATGCCAAAAATCAAAAACAAATGGCAAAAGAAAGTGTTCTCAAATGTTATATGCCACGAGAAATTGGGGGGAAAAACAAAAACAAAAGCAAACTCCCAAAGTGAAACTCAAATACTATCGATCCCTTTATCCATCGTATCCATTTTTGTGCATGGTAGAGAGGGGACGACCCTTCTTCTTGTCTAGGCAAGAGGGGGAATTCCGCAATCCTCCAAGGTTTCTAACACCATAGGGAGTCTACTCTTGACAAAGCCATTTAACGATTGAGGACAAAGGTACCCTAACTTGACACAACTTGGAGGTGATTTATTGGTATCCTTCTAGGCTTAGTAGTTTGAAAAAATTGCATCTATGAAGGAATGTGTACCCTTGAATTGCTTCCCTTGTAAATAATTTCCGCCACTTAGATGAGGAAAGTGGCTATTCTTTTGTAGATGCATCCACTACTTGATTTTGTGTGCTTAATGTTTGGATGTGTCGCCATTTTGGCAAGACCCACCTTGCCTTGCAAGAAGACATCCTACCTCATGGTTGTCTTGTTGTGAGTTGAAGGGGCGGAGTGAGACCCGCTAATTGTCTCATATCGGCTATGTTATTAGGTTAGTTTAAATAATGGTCCTAGTCTTTGTTACCTCTTTACTCGGGACGAGCAAAGGTTCAGTTTGGGGATATTTGATGTGACCATAATTAGAGCATATTTAGTCCCCGAATTAGCCTTGTTCCCATGCTTTTTAGTGCATATTTGGCCGGGTCATTTATTGTCTTTAGTTCTTTGTTTTGCATATTCTTTGAGGTTTTGTGTCCTTGGTAGGAAAGGAGTGCAAACCTTGCATTTTCATGGCAAAATGAGGCTAAATTGATTGAATTCAATGACCAAGCATCAAGGAGAGACAAGATTAGAAGGCCTTTGTACATACTATAGTAGATGGGCAATGATGAGAAAAGATCCTTGCATCCCCGAGGAAATCCTCAAGGATTTTATGAAGAAAAAGGAAGAAAAGAAGAAGGAAAGAAACTGCCTGACAATCCGTGCGGATTGCCTTGAAGATGCCCGTCCACCACCACAATCCGAGCGTCTTCCTCCACAAGACGCCCGGGCAGAACCTCCAGAAGACGCCCATCTTTACCCTCTGGACGTCCGTCCAGAAGCTCCCAAATCCGCCCGTCCCGTGTCAAAAACGCCCGGATTCCCAGACAGTTTCATTTCGTCTTCTACAAGCTTCAAGGAAGGATGCACATCTTTTTCTAAGACCGGCAAAAAAGAGACCGGAGTCTCCCTAGAGACCAGCGATTCCTCAAGGACTTAATCGCCATTTAAGCCCTTAGTAAACCCTAATTTATGTACCTAATCCCCACTATAAATACCCCATTAGTCTAATTAGAAGAGCATGTTCTTCTTAGCAATCTTTAGTGTAGTTAATATCAATCAAATCTCTCTTTAATCTTGTATTCAACATTTAATCAAGTTTTAATACAAGTTTTATTTCCTTAATCTCTCTCTTGTTCATCCTTTATTTTGGGTAATTGAAGATTATTTGGGTTATCATTTGGATATTGATAACCTCTCAATCAAGCATCAAGTACTTCTTTTATTCTTTGCTTTATTATTGGAATCATTAGTAGGTATAATTCTCTTAATCCCTTTTTAATTATTGTTAATCACTTTCATTTATTCATCATGTTTCACTTTGTTGGTATGATTGACAACCTTGCTAGCATGTTCAACATGATAATGAGTGAGTAGTTTCCTTAGCTAGGGTTAATGGGTAATTAGGGGAAACCAACATGGGGAATGATTCATGCTTAAATTAATATGCTTTCATAGTTTATTCGCTTGCTTGTTGTGATCTCAACTTATGCACATGTTATGTTTGATGAAATGTGAGCCTATGAATCCTTACATTTTTTTACCCATCACCTATCTTTTCAATGAGACTTGTAAGACAAAAACCAACTCGAGTCTCATTAGACCATGCATTTTGTTGAGTAGGGAAGATTAAGTCGACTTGTAGGTGTTGTACAATCTAATCGATTCGGCTACGAGACCCAAACTTTCCTAGGATTGTAAGATATAAACTAGCTCGGTCCATCACAACAATAATTGCTTGCTTATAACTTGAGAATATGTTTGTATGATCAATTCCCATGAATCCCCTATGACCCCATGCTACCCTAGTTCCTTTTATCAATTGTTTACACCCCTTTTTATTCATCTTGCTTGTTTACTTTCATTGCTATTTAGTTTAGTGATCTTCTACTTCAAACCCCAATTGTGACACCCTTAGACACCACTAGTTGCAATAGAAATCTCATCTCAATTCCCGTCCCTTGGGATCCGACCTTTACTTGCCTCTTTACTAATTGTAGAGTTGTTGGTGAAGTTATAAATTGTGTTTTGGTCTAGGTGCTCCTAACGACAAGTACTGAAAACTAAACCCCGCGAGGGAACACGACCAATTAAAACCAATAAAACCGTCCAGATTACATCAACTACTAAATTAAGCAAAAAGCTATCTTAGCCATTGCCTAATACGTTCTCTATCAGTTGCCTTACATAAATGAACTATCCTGTTATACACCTCCTCTCTTAGCTGTGTAACTATGACTTTAGGCCTACTAACAACAGACTCAAATCTACAACGGTTCCTTGCTTCCCAAATTTTGTAAGCTAGACCTTGAATCAAAGCTGCTATGAGCTTCTTCTTAAACAAACTTCGAATTCTCAGCTTGAGCCACCACTGAATTACATTAGTAGTAGGAATAGAGACGTCCAATCTGAAAGATAAAACCTGCACACATCTGTTACTGAACACACATCTGAAGAACAAGTGTCTATGGTCTTCATCCTCCATTCCACATAAATGGCAAACAGAATCAGAGGTTAGATGGAAATGCTGAAGCCTATCCTTTATGAGAAGCCTCTCATTAGAAACTAACCATCCAATGAAACAATGCTTTGGCAAACTCAGATTGTTCCATACAAATTTAGCCCATACTTTTGAATCATCAGGAACTCCCATCCATTGATAACCTTGCTGAATGGAATAAGATTTGCCTTCCTTCAGCCACCACTGCCCATGAAATCTTTTAAAATGTCCTTGACACCACATATTTTGCACCAGGACCAGCTAGAGTAAGGTTTAGGTTGATAAGACATCCACTCTGAATTTTTGATGTAAATGGAATGAACCCATTTAACCCACAAATGGTCCTTTTTGTGACTAATCCACCAAATTTACTTACCCAGAGCTGCCCTATTCCATCTCCTTAAATCAATTACTCCCAATCCTCCCTCCTTTTTACTTTTACAGCAGGTAGACCAGGCAATCAGGGGAGGAGAATTAGCAGATTCCTTCCCCTGCCATAAAAAGCTTCTACATAAAGCTTCCACTTTGTTAAGGATTCTAGCAGGAAGAATGAATATTCTTGCCCAGTAACAGTGCAAGGTACTCAACACTGACTTGATAAGGACCAGTCTGCCTGCTTAAGTCAGCTTCCTCGTCCTAATAACTCTTATCCTCTCACTCACCTTATCAACAAGCTTAGCACATTCCAGTGCAGAGAGTCTCTTAGAAGCAATTGGAACACTCAAATATCTGAAGGGGAGATGACCCTCCAGCATACATGTCAAGTGTACAATTTCAGACACAACTTCATTAGAGACTCCATTGCTGTAGAGGCTAGATTTGCTTTGGTTCATACATAAACCAGACGCTCTTGAAAAAGTTTCAAATGCCCTAAGAAACATGATCACCACATCCTTCTCTCCTTTACGGAAAAGGGGTAATTCATCAGCAAAATACAAATGAGACAATTTCAAAGGTTTACACAAAGGATGAAATTTAAAACCTTCCATTTCCTGAACCACAAAAAGCACCCTACTCAAGTACTCCATACAGACAATGAATAAAAGTGGAGAAAGTGGATCCCCCTGACGAATCCCTCTTTTAGCCTTAAAGAATCCAAAGAAATCCCCATTAAGAGCCAAGGAAAAGGAAGGGGTACACACACATTCCATAATCAGTTGAACAAACCTAGCAGGGAAACACAATGCCTTAAGCATTTGCTTTAAGAACAGCCATTCAATGCTATCATAAGCTTTCTGAAGGTCAACTTTAATCATCACCCTTGGAGAGCAAGCTTTCCTACCATATAATCTAACCAAATCCTGACAAATCATGATATTTTCATCAATGTCACACCCTTTGATAAAGGCACTCTGATTAGGACTAATAATCATAGGAAGAACTTCACCCAACCTAGTACTCAGGATTTTGGCTATACACTTATATAAAGTTTTACAGTAAGTAATGGGACGAAATTGAGTAACAGAGGTAGGTCTATCAACTTTAGCAATTAAAGTCAAAAGAGTATTATTCAACTGTTTAAGCATCCTTCCATTCTGAAATAAATCCAGGACTGCATCAGTAATTCCACCACCTATGACATCCCAACTATCTTTAAAAAATTGGCTAGTGTATCCGTCAGGGCCAGGTGCCTTGGTCTATGGAATGGAGAACAAAGCCATCTTAACTTCATCAGCAGTTACTTGTTTATGCAGGATGGAATGCATAGCATCAGTTACCACCTTCCCTCTCCTCACAGTAGGAACATGGACATCAAGAACATCTTTACTAGTCCCCAAGATGTTAGTAAAATACTCAATAAAGGCAGCATTGATACCTTACCCCTCAGTTTGACACTATCCATACATATCATCCACTTGAATAAATTTATTCCTACTTCTTCTATTTCTTATACTGGCATGAAAATATGAAGTATTATCATCTCCTTCAGTAGCCCATTCAGTTTTAGATTTCTGCAATAGGAACATATGTTTGGCTTTTTGCAATTGTGCATAATCCTTGGCAATCTCCATCTCAATTGCAATAAGCTCAGGATCTATAGGCTTAACCCTAAGCTTCTTATTCACATCAGTCAGGGCCATACATGTAATGGAGCAATTATTCTCAATATCACTAAAATCTCTCTTATTAAGAATTCTAAGCCTCATCTTCAGCATCTTGAGTTTAGATACCACTTGAAACATTTTAGCTTCATGAATGTGCTCTGTCCAAGCCTCTCTAACAATCCCCTCAAACTCTGAACTCAAGGACCATATATTGTAGTATTTGAAAGGTGCTCTATTCCTTCTGGTCAAGGCATCAAACTGAACAATGCAAGGACAGTGGTCATAAAGTCCCTCAGGCAAGAAATTGGCAAAAGCCTCAGGATAGCAAGAGATCCAGTCACCATTGACCAACATCCTGTCTATTCTACTATAGACTCTAGATTCCACTCCTTCTTTGTTATTCCAAGTGAAAAAAGAGCCAATAGCAGGTATATCTTGCAAATGGCACCAGTTAACACAATCCTGGAAGGGAGCAATTTCAGTAGAGGTAACATCAGACCCAATCCTCTCATGATAGTTCAAGATATTATTAAAATCACCCCCCACAGCCCAAGCCTTATTACATAATCCTTCATACTCCTTCAACTTATTCCAAAGACTCTATCTTCTAGAGCTCTGATTAAAACCATACACAACTGTAAACCAGAACTTCCTACCAGTAATCTTGCTCTGAACATAAGAGTGAATGGTTTGGCTTGTGATATCAACAACATTAACATCAAAGCAATTAGGATCCCATAATAACCACACTCTGCCACTTTTCTGTAAACTATTATTAGTGCATACGGCCCAACTAGAGCACAAATTATTCCTTACTTTAAGCCAATTATTACTCTTAACCCTAGTTTCTACTAAACCAAATAGCCCAATTTTTATTAGCATGCAAAAACCATTTTATTTCCTTTTGTTTATTAAGGCTATTTAGTCCTCTAATGTTCCAGAAACCAAAGTTATACATTACCAACTCTTGAAGTGGAGCCTCCCTCAACAATTCTTGCAACCAAAACTTTCTTACTATTAATCCCTCTCTTAGCCATCTACTGATCTCTGAACTGCAGCACTGAAAGTATCCATAAAAGAGGCTTTACTTGGGCCAGTGTCTTTACTGTAATTCTGTGTATTCATTCTTTTTAATAGTCTGGCCGGAGTAAAAGGAACTGAAGGAGTACTCTCTGTCAGTACCACAAGATGACCAGTTGGTGGATGAGGAGATGGAGTAGGAGCAGGTGCAGGAGCTTAAGCAGCCGCAGGAGCACGAGCTGGAGCCTGAGGTCTGGCAGCTGGTCTCCACACTAGTTTAACCCTTTTAGGTTTTGTAGGATTAGCTTTAGAAGTAGGCTTCCTACAATTACCCGCCAAATGCCCCATCCCTTTACAACTTGTACAATGGATTGGCAACCAATCATATTCAACTTTAATCTTCTGAACTTTTCCCTTCTCATCCAAAAACTCAATGCCATCAGGATAGGTCTGATCAGGTTTGACTTTAACCAAAACCTTAGCAAAATTAAGCAGAGTTTTCTGTTGAGTAGCATCATCACAACGAACATACGTCCCAATTAGGCCACTGATTTTCTTCAAAGTATTCTGACCCCAAAATTTCAATTCTAGCCCAGACAGTTTAACCCAAATAGGAACATATTCTAAATCATGTTATACTAACTCAGAGACCTGCTTCCATTCATTAACAACCACCGACTTGTTATCAAACATTAATTGATCAGAGATTATAAATGTCACCAGGAAAATTCTATTTGGCATGAAAGACACCTTATCAATATCAAATTTAGACCAAACTCGTTTAATAAACCCTTCAATTACATTCCATGGGGGATTTTCTCCAAGGATGTAGCAGAAAACAGATGATTTCCAGTAGTTAATTTCAGAAGCAACATCCTCTTCAGAAAGTTGAAGTAATACCTTAGGGTTAGCAGCTTCCGCCGTTTTTTGGATTGTTTTCTTAATTTTTCTGGATAACACCTCCGTACACGATCCATCCTTTTCCTGAGACACCTCTACTGCCACCGGTTCATCCAGGTCAAGGTCACGATCATAAGGAAGAAGACATCTCGCCGCCTGCTTCTTATTCAATTGAATATCTTCATCACTGCCCTCTAGAAATTCTTGTTCTACTAATATTTGTTTGCCATTCTGTTTTTTTTAGGTTTTTTCGTATTATTATTAGTTGATTTTCGTGATCTCGCCATTGTGTTAATCAGGAGCAATCAATTTTGCAGAATTTTAGAGCTTTCTCTCACTAACTTTCTCTCTCATAACTGTTATTCAGATTTTGATCTTTGTTGTTTTTTGGATTAATGAATTGATTGTTGATCGTCTACATTAATGCAGCCTTTAATTGAAAATTCTGTTTCTTAGAGACATCATAAGTGTACACGCCGGTTTCCAATAGATCTTTCAACTCTTTGATCAACGGTTAGAGGTAGACAACTAAATCTGACTTAGGGTTGTTAGGACCAGGAACGAGCAGAGATAAGAATAGAAATTGTCTCTTCATACATAACAAAGGAAGTAAGTTGTACGGAGTGACAATGACGGGCCAACATGAGTATTTCTTCCCGAATTGCCCAAAAGGTTGAAATCCATCTGTACACAAACCTAGCCGAACATTGCGAGGCTCACTTAAAAATTTTGGATGCTCTCTATCGAAATGTTTCCACGCTTCTCCATCACTTTGATGTGCCATTGTCCCCTTTTCTCTTAATCGGGAGTTTTTGTAGTGCCAACTCATCTCACCTGCTATGTGCTTGGTTGCATATTGTCATTGCAACCTTGGCGCAAGCGGGAAATAAGTTACTGGTTTGCAAGGATTCACCTGCCACTTAAAATCTTTATACCTTTATACCGAGATGCATGAACTTTGTACATTCCTCAAGATTAGCATTTTCCTCTCAGAAAAACATGCATCCAGTAGGACATGCATCGATATTCTCATGGGGTTGTTGGATTCACTTGAGAACATTCTTAATCTCATTAAAATTGCGCATCATTTGATTATCCTTTGGAATAAGGTCACCAACGAACGACACAAAATCATTAGCGCATCTAAGAGATATGTTGTTCACACATTTGAGTGCTACCAACCTAGGAACCGCTTGCAACAAACTCATATTACTTCCCTCATACACTGGTTGTTCGGCTTGATCTAGCAATTTACAGAAGGAAGAAACTTGGAGGTTTGGGGTTTCATAATGAAGAGTCTATCGATCCAAAATACTCAAGAGGGGGGGGGTGAATTGAGTATAAGTAAATATGCCCACTTTTTTGATTATGTCCGTATGAAAAGTGTATGTAGCAATTAGTATGAATTTATTGATTAAATTCAACTAACTCAATTGTATGTGAAATGAAAAGCAAAATGAAAGAAACGAAAGAGATGCAAAGGACACACGGATTTTTGAAGTGGTTCAGTTTCACAAGTCGAAACCTACGTCCACTATTCTCGATTAATAATTTTAGTACCTTTCTACGGATTATAAAATTATCAACCCACTCGTACAACTAACTCTAGTTGTAACTCAATTTAGTACCGTTAAATACTCGATCTATCTATCTTACGTTAACAAGAAAGTGTTTGATTGTTCTTTTGATGTTCACACAATTGAACGTATAAGAAACAATTCTAAGCACTATAATCCAATAACGATATCAACAAATGTAATTGACAAAGGAAGAACTCGACTTTTCAAAATTGTAAATAAAGAAAGAGACGTTTTAAAAGCTTTTTCAATTAAAAATAATTTTACTCTATTTACATGATATGCTCGTAAAATGATTTTGCGTGAAAAGTCTTAAACCTAATTAAAAGAGTCAAAGTAGTATTTATTGAAGACCGAAACTAGGGTTTAAAAAATCAAAACCCTAGGGTCGTGTATTTCGTGTATGAGAAGAAAAGAATTATTCTCTAAGATTTATCTTATCTTTAATGAAATAATATCTTGGTAAGTAATATAGAAGATATAAAATCTTTCTTTAATATTTAAATCAAGATATATTCTTTATTTTATGAAAAAGATATCTTATTTAGATAATGAAAGAGATATGAAATCTTTAACAAACTATTATAAAATAAGATATGCTAAGCCCAAACTTGCACAAGAAGGAAAACGAGAGGAGGATCATAACCAAGGTAACCGCCGTTTTTCACGATACTCTACGCAGCACGAAACCCTAGCCGGTTTATTTTAGGGTGTAACATGAATAAGTTACATAAACCCTAGATATAATGATAACTCATAGGTTGCATTACTGATCAATAGTATAGAAGTAAATTATTCATCCAAGATAAGTATAGGATATAATCAAAATAAATACTTTAGTTTATAAAAACATTTCGAAATATTTTAAGCTTTAAAAACAAAGTTCTTCATAAGTCATCCAAAGTTATTGTGAAATGAGCTATAACCTTAGATTTGGTTTATTAAAGTTATAGATGAAATAGTTATAACTTTACTTCACAATAATCACATCTAAAGATACCATTACCAAATGACGACCTATACTATCTAAATTTCCTGGAGATCTTCAGTAGTTGTTCATCTTGTATCTTGAATAAAAGCTCTTCATTTTGAGCTTCAAAACTTGTACTTGTCTTTGTCTTCATATAACCAATAAGCTTTGTTCAATGTTCTTGTAGCATACAACAAACCTTTACAAGTACCAAATATATAGACACAACATACTTTGTCATTATAAAAATTTAATAGGACATATAACTATATGGTCCAACAAATTCCCCCTTTTTGATGATGACAAGCCTCCCATGATTTATGTCAAAAGTAGGTTCCCCCTCAATGTAATACCATCATATTGTAGAAGGGTCAAATGCAAGGCAAGACAAATATATTCAAACGTATAGCGTTTAAGGACCTTAAGAGACTAAAGGTCTTGACAAGGAGCAAGCTTAGGCAAAAACTATAAATCAAGGTCGCAAATACTATAAATCAAGGTCATTTCTTCCCCCTCTTGACATCATCGAAAAGACGAGAACAAGATATAAAATAACCATAATAATATAAACAGAGGAAAGAAAATAAAAGCAAACATATATCATAAAACGAGAAAGTAACATCTAACAAGGTTTACGATAATATATCTTAACTAACAAACCAAACGATTAATGCCGATGGGCCGAATGTAAACAATGCCAAAATGGGCCGAATTGACATTAGAGTAGTTAAGCTTAATTAGCCGAATGATAGAGTATTATTGTTAAGAAAAGCAAAGAAAAAGGCAACCGAAAAACAGGTAAGAGCTTAATGGCGAGGATGATTAACAGTATGAGGGTTGACATAGCCGGGTCTAGTGCGGAATTCAAGGGACTCAAGACAGTAAAGGCAAGAACGAACATGGGTAGCTTGGGTTGTCAAACATGTATCAAAGTTTAGCAGTTTGAGCGAGAGAGCCTTCGTAGCTTTGAAGATAAGACTCATCTCCTCTCTCATCCTTCGACCCGCCATCATAATCACCGCTCTTTGGCTTACCAAATTTGCTATAGAGGTCGTATGACAGACCACATCGTGAACAACCAAGTCCAAATCCCTCCTCATTAGCTCAACCCACTCCTCTAATCCCGTAATTGCAGCAATAATTGAATCAATACCAACAGAGGCATCACTCTATTTTGCCTCCCCTGATCGAGCAACAACATCCATGAACAACCTTGTTTGCGCCTCCATTTTCTCATTGATACCAACCATAATTCCTCCAATTTTTTATCCATAGACGCCAAAACATCGGACGGTTTGTCCTCAATAACTCCTTTTGAAACAAATACCAACTCCAGTTCTATCACGCCCAATTTCATCAATTGTAAAAATTTATCTTCCATTGTATCCCGAGTCATAACTCCATAACTTGCAACATCGTCAACTTTCTTGACCTAAAAAAGACGAGATATCTACATGCGTTAAGGCAAATCGATAGTTGTGGATCCCTTGTCCTTGCAAGCAAGGACACTAGTTTGAATAATCCGATGAAAGACAAGTAAAGAAAAACTCACCTTCCGTCCCTCCAACCAAGAGTAAATGGTAACTATCTCATAACTTGATATTTTATCACGGTCACCACGTCTAGGAAGTATGGTACTCCGTAGAAAATTGATGAAAAACTTTACCTTTGGCGAAAAAGATGTGGTCAACACCTGACTATTACAAGTTGGATCTTTATCAAAAGATCGCTTAATCACCATCTTAACTTCATTCGTGATATCACCCCATTCTTGACTCGGATTGATTTCGGGTCTATCATCAGGAAAGGAAAACAGGGAACAAAAATCGGCAATAGAGATGTCGACTCCTTTTCCATTCACCGCCGCATGCATAACTTCCTTTGACACTTCAAAGGATATATAGAACTGGGCGATTTCAATAGGATAAACCGGAACCGAGAACTCACAAATCGTTTTCCATCTTTGTAATGTAAGGAAATTCGAGAAAAATTGAAAAGGTTCAATTTTTTCATACCATTCACTTGGTTAATTTCGAGCTCCATGAATGTCATATTGAAGTACTTGATCAATCGGTCGTCTTTCATCTTTTGTAAGACTGAGTTTATTTAAGCCTAAATCCGTTGCATGCGGCATATACTCTCAAAACATTATCCTCCGAACACCTTCTCGGACTACAACACCACCATCCACCACCACTTCTTCATCTCCAGCATTCACCTTCTTTTTCCCTTTGTTTAACTTCCTCCTTTTACCTCCAACACTAGACTCGACATGTGTTTGGGTTGCAAGGGAATATTTTGGTTTCAGTTGGGTTGAAGGAGGTAAGGTACTGGTAGTGGCTTTGGTTGATTTGGTTATTGAACGAGTGGTAGGGGTGATTTGAGGTTTTTATGATGGTGTCATGGTGAGGTGAGTTTGAGTGTTTGGGATTTTGGGTTTTGCAATTTTCGAAAAAGAAGAGAGGAGATGATGGTGATGATGAGTGACGTGAGGAAGGAGAGTTTTTATAGTCAAAAAGGTGTTTGACTCTTGGTAAGATTAGGAAAGTAGGTGGTAGAATTATGGTTGGAGTGTATTTTGTAAAGATTGGATGGTTGACAAGGGTAAGTCTAAGGATTTGATTTTCAATTTCACATAATATAATTTAATGCAAAATCTTAGATAAAATATGGTAGAGATATGAAAAGATATGTAGTGTATGACATGGTAAGTAATATGAAAATAACCGAAAATAGGTATGTATATGTGATAATTAATTTCGGAAATTTTCGGCCAAGATATTTTGTGAAGACGGAATTTGGTTTGTACATCGACATAAAATATAAACAACACGTAGACGGAATATTCTAGTAATATAATAGAATATTTAGCGATTATAATCCCGCAGCGGAATATACGGACACAGTCATATAATCTCGTCCAAATCTAGTCAATCATAGAGATAAGAAATATTTATGACAAGTTTAGGTGCCACCAATTAAACCAACTTCCAACTGCAAATTCTCAAAATGTTCTCTAGCCAATGCTTTTGTCAAAATATATACCCATTGTTTTTCCGTACTACAAAACTCAAGTCTTATATTGCCTTTTTCTACTTGGTCTCTAAGAAAGTGGTGCCTAATATCAATATGTTTAGTACGTGAGTGCTGTACGGGATTTTTGGATATAATTATAGCACTCGTATTATTACATAGAATAGGTACACAACCAACATTCACACCATAGTCAGATAATTGCTGCTTTAACCAAAGTAATTGAGAACATACCAAGGTAGCAGCAATATATTCAGCTTCAACTGTAGATAAGGCGACTGAATTTTGTTTCTTAGAACCCCACGTTATGATGCATGGTCCAACAAACGTAGCGATGCCGGAATTAATTTTTCTATCAAGTAAACAACCTGCATAATCTGCATTTGAATACCCTATGAGATCGAAATTACACTCAAGAGGATACCACAAATATAATTTGGATGTGCCAACTAAATACCTCAAGATTCTCTTAACTGCTATCATATGCGATTCTTTAGGGCACAATTGAAATCGAGCAAAAACGCATACACTTAACATAATGTCAAGGCGACTAGAAGTTAAATATAGAAGTAAACCAATCATACCTCAGTAAGTTGTTTCATCGACAGACTTACCATCTTCGTCTAATGTTAATTTCTTATCTGTGACCATAGGAGTGGACATAGAATGAGAATTTTCCATTCCAAATTTCCTGGTTAGTTCCTTGATGTATTTTTGCTGGTGGACCATAATCCCTTCACTAGTTTGTTGAATTTAAAGTCCTAGGATGAATTTGAGTTCTCACATCATGCTCATTTCAAATTCTAAGGTCATCAAATCTGAAAAATACTCACACAATCTATTATTAGTTGAACCAAAAATGATATCATCAATGTAAATTTGTACAACTAGTAAATCTGAATCCTTGGATTTTAGGAACATGATCTTGTCAACAGATCCTCTCTTAAAATTGCTTTCAAGTAGAAATTTAGACAATCTGTCGTACCAACCCTTGGGAGCTTGTTTCAAACCATATAAGCTTTATCTAATTTATAAACGTGGTTTTGAAACTTGCTATCCAGAAATCCTGAGGGTTGCTCTACAAAAACTTCTTTATTTAAATAACCGTTAAGAAATGCAGTCTTAACGTCCATTTGAAATAATTTCATTCCTTTCTAAGCTGCAAAAGCTATTAATAATCTAATAGCTTCAAGACGAGCAATGGGAGCGAAGGTCTCGTCATAATCAATCCCTTCTTTTTGATTGTATCCTCGTACAACCAATCTAACTTTGTTTCGCATAATAACTCCCGTGTCATCCAGTTTGTTTCTGAACACCTATCTGGTGCCAATAACATATCTATCTTTAGGTCTAGGAACCAAGTGCCACACTTTATTCCTTTCGAATTGTTGCAATTCCTCTTGCATGGAAACGATCCAATCTGGTTCAACTAGGGCTTCTTTGATATTGGTAGGTTTAATGGCGGAGAGAAAAGAGTAGAAGGAGAAAAATTTGTTCAATCCTCTACGAATTTGAACACCTTTCCTTAAATTTCCAAGAATGTGCTCCATGGGATGAGAATCTTTATATCTCCATTTCTTAGAGACTGAAGGCACATCAATCTCATTTGAACTGGGCTCACCTTCTTCAAATTATTGGGATCCAAGAATTGTTCCCCCTGAGTTCAATCCTGGGGTTATAGTAGAATCAGGTATAACTCTTGATTCTATTCTTTGGTTTGGATTTGAAGTTATAGCTTCATCAATTATAACTTCAGTTTCCAAGTTCTTGTTTTGAGAGGAGGTTATTTTATCATCAACTATAATATCAGCTCTCTTTCCCTTGTCATTTGAAGGAATTCCACGTTCATCATTAGTACCTTCAATTTCTTTATCTTCTTCATCCAACTCTGGAGGATCATCTCTAGATAGACGAAAATTTGGTTCGTTCATATCTTCTTCCGCAACCTGATCAGCCTTATCAAACATATTATTCTCATCAAAAATAACATCAACACTTTCCTCGATGCATAAAGTTATTTTATTAAAAACTTTATATGATTTACTATGATTAGAGTATCCAACGAAAATATCTTCGTCACTTCTGGGATAAAATTTGTTTAAACGGTTTTTGCCATTGTTATGGACGAAGCATTTACTCCCGAAGCAATGTAGCTGAGATATGTTAGGTTTCCGTCCTCTAAGAAGCTCATAAGGAGTCTTCTTAATGATAGGTCTAATCAAAGCTCGATTGTGAACATAGCATACAGTACTAATAGCTTCAGCCCAAAAATTATGAGGTAGACCACTACACAATAGCCTAGTGCGTACCACATCCTCTAGTTTTCTATTCATACATATAAAAACACCATTTTGCTGTAGAGTTCGTGGTGTAGAAA
Organism: Silene latifolia; assembly: GCF_048544455.1. Taxonomy (NCBI): domain Eukaryota; kingdom Viridiplantae; phylum Streptophyta; class Magnoliopsida; order Caryophyllales; family Caryophyllaceae; genus Silene; species Silene latifolia. The sequence goes on from NC_133532.1 coordinate 644,754, forward strand.
AATTATGTCCCTACACTATTTTTCCTATAGAATTCTATGAAGGCATAGTTATCAAATTCGGTGCCATGATCGGTACGTATAGAAACTAATTTTGACTTTTACTTATTTTGGGCAAGCTTTATTAGAACTACAAACTCATCAAAAGTTTCATCTTTTGAATTTAGAAAGAGAGGCCAAACATACCTTGAATAGTCATCAACTATAACAAAAACAAACTTGGATCCGCCTCTACTTCTTACTTTCATTGGGCCACACAGATCCATATGTACTAGTTCCAGTAGTTCTTTCGTGCTTACCACTCTCTTAGGTTTGAATGACGATATCACATGTTTACAACGAGAACACGAGTCACATAGCTTCTCTTGGTCAAATTTGATTGATGGCAACCCCATAACCAAATCCTATTTCTTGAGTTTATTCAGTATTGTCGAGCTAATGTGAGAAAACATTTTATGCCATAAACACGGATCTTCTAAAGTAGCTTTCATGCATGAAAACGAGTTAGTAGGAATTGCATTCAAATCAATCATGTAGACATTCATTTTACGATGACCTTCAAGAATAACACTACTTGTTCATTCAATTATTATACGACAAGTATCTGAATGAAAAACAACTTTATTTCCCTTGTCGCATAATTGAGAAATACTAAGTAGATTATGCTTGAGTCCTCTAACAATATAGACATCACTAATGGCATGAAAAGTGGAAATACCGACCTTACCAATGCCAACAACCTTACCTTTCTTGTTATCTCCAAAGGTAACCTTACCTCCATCAAAGGGTTCAAGAGAAAGAAACAGGTTTATATCTCCAGTCATATGCCTTGAATAACCACTATCAAGGTACCATCCACAACCTACAAAGAGATTAGATACAGTTTTTAGGTACCCAAGCAAGGTTGGGTCCTTTAATGTTAGTCAGCCTAAAGATTAAATCTTTTCTAACCCAAACTTGTCTAATGGTTTTTCGTTTGATAGACGAATGGGTTTGTCTTGAAGGTGTCCTAATCTTAGTGTGAGCTCTAGGTATTTCACGTGGTTGCTTTTCAGGTTGTTTTAGGGGAGCCTTAGTCTTATACGACTCTTTAGGCTTTTGTGGTTGTTTAGGTTCATTGCTCTTTTTCTTGTAATCAAAACTCATATCATAGAACCAATGGAAGTTATTATTTCTTTCTTCATTCAAGTTTGGTTCATTCGTGAGAATATAATTTTCTTCAACTACTATGTTAGATGCTTTAAAAAATTGTATGCCTTTGCGTCAATCTTGCACGCATTTAACACAGTTGTCTTGAATATGTTCCGTATGACCACAGTAATTGCAAATCAAGTATTCAGGTAAATTAACATATTTTATCTTCCTGAAATCTCGCTCGGAATGAGTTGATTTGCATTTAGAGTGGTCTCTACGACCATAGCACTCATGTCCAAAACCCATTTTCATATTATTGTCTAATTGCTTAGTTAGAAAATTTAGGACTTTCGTGCTTCCTTCCCACTTATCATGAACCATTCTGGCATATAAGAGCAATTCCTTTAAAGATTGGATTTCTTTTAGGCATTTGGAATGATCTAGTTCCACATCTTTAGAGGAGTTATTCTCTATATAATTTCACGAAAATCCTGGAAACTTTTATTAAGAACCCGTACCATCTCAGAATGTAATTTCTTAGTATCAAATAGCAAGGCTTTAGATTCTTTTAATTGCTGGTTTAAAGAATCAATTTCCTTCTTTTGATCTGAAATTGTAGCTTCTCTAGCTATAGCCTCAGATTTTAGAAGCTCTTTGACTTTTCTCAATTCTTAGGTTACAGCTTCATTAGCTATAACCTTGGCTTGGAGATGCTTAATGTTGAGTTTTAGTTCTGAGGTTATAACTTCATTGGCTATAACGTTAGACTCAAGAGCCATTTTCTCAGCATTTGTCGAATCTGAAGTTGTAGCTATATTAGCTGTAACTCTAGATTTAAGCTTCGTGGCTTTAGTCTTTAGAAGGTGATTCTCCTCAGCAATATCTAGAATTTTTTCTTTCAAATCTTTCAATTCCAAATCTTGTTCATGACAATTATAAAGAGTTTTCTTGAAGTATTCAATCAGCGCTTTCTTGGACAGTTTCTTAACTTGTTTCTTAAGTTCAAGATAACTTACCTTTTCTTCTTCATTGTCTGAGTAAAATTCTCCTAGAAGATAATATTATGTACTTGAACTTGTGCTTTCATCGTCACTGTCAAAAATTAAGTCAAGACTAACGTTGTTAATGCATAGATTAACAACTTCTTCATCTTCAGACCCCTCGTCATCTTCTGTGTCGAGATCTCCCCAACACCATGCCATCATGACTTGTTTAAATTCATTTTTGGTCTTTTCACGCTTAGTCTTATCCTTGATTTTCTCCCATGTGGGAAAGTCTTTGATCATATGACCAGACTCTCCACACTTGAAGCATCCTCTATTAATGAACTATATTTTTGACTCAGTTGCTTTCTTATTGGAGGATGTATTATTGTTATAGGACGACTTTGTTTGCTTGTTTCTGAAGAGTTTCATTTTGAAACGTCTAGCAAACAAGACCGTCTCATCTTCAATGTCAGATTCAACCTTTTCACTTGATGATGCTTGGAGAGCCATGATCTTATTTTTACTTGGTTTGGCATCGTCATTATCTAGGACGATCTCATGAGCCATGAGACCTCCTATAAGCTCCTGATAAGACAACGAAGTAAGATCTCTTGATTCCTCCATTGTTGTGACCTTAGGACGCCATTTTTAGGTTAGACTCCTAAGGACTTTTCTAGCAATGTCCTCGGATTCAAACTTCCTACAATGGTAGATCAATTCATTTATAATACTTGAAAATCGTGCAGACATGCTACCAAGAGATTCGTTTGGCTCCATTGTAAAGAGCTCATATTTTTGAATCAGCAAGTCAGTACGATATTTCTTAACAATTGTCGTTCCCTCATAAGCTAATTCAAGACCATCCCATATTTCCTTGGCCGAGGTACAAGAAGAAAAATGATCGAATTCATTTAACGTCAGGCCGTTTTGCATCAGGCTTATAGCTTTCGAGTTTTTCTCAGCCTTATTGTAATCAGCCTCCACATAGTCTTCTTCCTTTTTCTCATAGGTGGTGCCTTCAGAAGATCCAACCAAAATTTTATTTGGTCCATTTTGTATGATCCTCCAGCACTCCCAATCATGTCCTTTTATATAGTGTGTCATCATGTTTTTCCAAAGTCCATAATTCTTCCCATCAAAGACGGGACACTTAAGATATATGGAATCCATTTCACACGTGTAAGACAGTGGAATTTAAAATAAAAGGAGTAGACGGATTAGCCTCTTTGCGGTTAGACAATCAAGAGCACGAGGCTCTGATACCAATTGAAGAGCCTATCAATCCGAAATGCTCAAGAGGGTGAGGGGGGGTGAATTGAGGAGAAGTAAATATGCCCACTTTTTCGATTATGTCCATATGAAACGTGTATGTAGCAATTAGTATGAATTTATTTATTAAATTCAACTAACTCGATTGTATGTGAAATGAAAAGCAAAACGAAACAAATGAAACAGATGCAAAGGACACACGGATTTTTGAAGTAGTTCAGTTTCACAAGTCGACACCTACGTCCACTATTCTCGATTAATAATTTTAGTACCTTTCTACGGATTACAAAATTATCAACCCACTCGTACAACTAGCTCTAGTTGTAACTCAATTGAGTACCGTTAAATACTCGATCTATCTATCTTACGTTAATAAGAAAGTGTTTGATTGTTCTTTTGATGTTCACACAATTGAACGTATAAGAAACAATTCTAAGCACTATAATCCAATAACCATAATAATAAATGTAATTGACAAATGAAGAACTCGACTTTTCAAAATTAAAAATAAAGTAAGAAACTTTATAAAAGCGTTTGCAATTAAAAATAATTTTACTCTATTTGCGTGATATGCTCGTAAAATGATTTTGCGTGAAAAGTCTTAAACCTAATTAAAAGAGTGAAAGTAGTATTTATAGAAGACGGAAACTAGGGTTTGGAAAATCAAAACTCTAGGGCCGTGTATTTCGTGTATGAGAAGAAAAGAATACTTCTCTAAGATTTATGTTATCTTTGAGGAAATAATATCTTGGTAAATAATAAAGAATATATAAAATATTTATCTAATATTTAAATCAAGATATATTCTATATTTTTATGGAAAAGATATCTTATTTAGATAATGAAAGAGATATGGAATCTTTAACAAACTATTATCAAATAAGATATGTTAAACACTAACTTGCACAAGAAGGAAAACGAGAAGAGGATCATGACCAAGGTAGTCGTCCTCTTTCACGAAACCCTAGGCGGTTTGTTTTAGGGATTAACGTGAATAACTTACATAAACCCTAGATAGCATGACAACTCATAGGTTGTATTACTGATCAATAGGATAGGAGTAAATTATTCATCCAAGATAAGTATAAGATATAATCAAAATAAATACTTTAGTGGAATGAGCTATAACCTTATATTTGGTTTAGTAATGTTATAGATGAAATAGCTAAAACTTTACATCAGAACAATCACATCTAAAGATATCATTACCAAATGACGACTTATACTATCTAATCTTTCTAGAGATCTTCAGTAGTTGGGCATCTTGTATCTTGAATAAAAGCTCTTTATCTTGAGCTTCAAAACTTGTACTTGTCTTTGTCTTGATATAACCAACAAGCTTTGTTCAATGTTCTTGTAGCATACAAAAAACCATTACAAGTACCAAATATATAGACACAACATACTTTGTCATTATCAAAACTTAATAGGACATATAACTATATGGTCTAACGCATAACACACTTCTCCATCGCTAAGGTCATCGGGATTGTGTCGATCCTCCAATATTTGATCAATTTTATCACGCAATGCATTTTCCACCAACTCACAGTAAGGATTCTCACTAGCTACAATACTTGTATTTGTTCGGCTAGACAACTTCTCACCGTGATATGTCCATGCATAGTAATTATCGGCGAAACCATTCGACCAAAGATGAATTTGAAGATCTCGTTTTCTTTTAAAACCTGCGTTATTGAATTTCTTACACGGACACCTCATTTCACCAAATTTCATATACTCACTACTTTGTTCCGTGAATTTATAAACTCTTTCACCCCCTCTGCAAATTCAATCTTGTGTTTCTTTTTTTGGTCTAATCTTTCATACATCCACTGTCATTCTAATCTTTTAATATTATTATGTATCTAAATTTCAAGTTATATGTGTGTGTGCGTGTGTCATTAAAAAAAACAATAACTTAACAACAATCACAATCAAGAATAACGCACAATAAACATTATGACCAATATATAGTTATTGTCAACAAGTAACATTTATTTCTTTCAATTGGATCCTTAATTCCTTATCACTCAAACCTAAACCTAACGATGTACGTTTCAAGTCACCAGCAAACACGCACTTGTGATTTATTAATGAGGAAAAAATTCGGCAGCAATTCCCCTATATTCTCCAAATACACATTGTAGAATAAATAATTACTCCACATATGCATTAGAGAACATTAAGGATTGTCACCGAACACTTTCGTCATTAACAAATCACAAGTACATGTTTACTACCTAAGGGACTTGAAACGTACAAAGAGAGTCCCAAAACGGGGACTCTTCAAAAATTACTCTTATTGAGCAATTTTTAAACGGGTACTAGGTCAATATATGAACAATAATTTTTATAATACTAAAAACAAAACATACATACAACAATTACTACTATCCTAATAATGTCAATTAACAAAAACTAAGTAACATTAAGTCTAATTTTTCATTTTACATTGCTAATCTAATTAACATTAAGTCTAATTTTTAAAAACATTAACATTTCACAAAATTTAACAAATTTCAACAATTAAACAATGGCTTCTATCCTAAGGCAACATGCACGAATACCAATAATAATTTCAACATCAATTCAACAAAGGCTTCTATCCTAAGGCAATTAACCTAATTAAATAAAAATTAAATAAAAAAGATTAATAAATTACCTAATTAAGAAACAAAGAATTAAAAGGAAGAAGGAGAATTAAGGTGGTGCGGCAAAGGGGCGGCGGGGCGGCTAAAACAAAAAAAAATTAAAAAACAAACAAAAAAACCATGAAGGAAAGGAGAGTAGGAGGTGGGATTACCTGAAACAACGACGGTAGGGGAGGCGAGCGCGGCGGCGGCAGTCGTAGTGGTGGTGGTGAAGGCGGATTTGGGTTAGGGTTTGGAAAATTAATTGATTTGGGGTAAAAATGAGTATAGAGGTGTCAGGGGATTTTGCGTGTGTTGATTTGTCCGAAAAAACTCCTGACGGAAATACCGTCAGGATCCCGTGCTTTCAAATAGTCCTGGCGGAATTTTCTTCAATACTTTGGAAATTCGGACGGAATATCTGTCAGGAGTTTACACTCAATAATTGTTAGAGTGGCATCTGTATGTGGGCATGACTGACGGAATTTCCGCCCAGAAATACAAAGTACTGACGGATTTTCCGTCATAATTTCTTACTACTGACAGAATTTCCGTCAGAAATCCGTTACCCATTATGGCGCCAAAGCCATCATTCAACGCGCCATCTATATCTGACGGGTTGTGACGGATTTTCTGTTAGGAACACCTTCCCGATGGAATTTTCATCAGAAAACCGTCAGTTTCCCGTGTCATATGACGGCTCTATTTTTCCGTCAGATTTCCTGTCACTATTGCGAGTTAGCTTAGTAGTGTTACGACTAACTACAAACATAACCAAAACCGCAGGTGATGGCGACGACTTACCTAACTCAATTGACCTACGATTGGGTCACGTTCTGTAACACCCCTTCTTACCCGGCCAAGATAATTGGGAGATTTTACCATCTCGGTTTCCTGAGGCGGTGAAATCGGAGTTGCAATTAAGAAACAATTAATATAAATAAAGTATTTAGGAGATTCCATAACCATAAATGAATAAATGAAATAAATGATACCACTCACGACTACTATACTCTTCTAATAAAATGACACTCGGTTCCAAGTCCAAGCTCGTCCCGTCTCCCACGTGACACCGACTCAACCTGCTCCCCATATGATCAGAAATATCATATGGATCGACACAGGCCATCCCGGAAATAGGTGACAATTACACAGACACACAACACGTCATTTTCAATAATTTAATATAAGACACAACATAAGTAGATATGCAACATGCCAATGATATGAATGAGATACAATTATACAATCACCATGTCGGTACCGGGACATGCCCAGACATACCCATAACCACCAGTGTCAGGGATACGCCTACGACACCACACCTCACCACAAAGGTACCAGGACACGCACAGAAGTACCGTGTCCGGAAGCTAACCGGATCCCCTGCCAGACGTCGTGTCTCACCCACACGAGTCCCTACGAACTCAAGCCATTAATGTGCACATCCCTCTTGCAGTCGGAAGCTCCAAGAGGCGACTCAAGCGGATGTCAGTCTCCCAACCGTCTTACGTCTCCTCAACAACAAGAATCACCACCAACAATTACCAACCATCACATATATCACTAAATGTATCACAATATGCCAATATGCGACCATTTTATAATGAATATGCATAACTCATAACAATTTGACTTTTCTCATACATCATGAATGTCAAACAAAACACATGATATAATGCAAATCCAACAACTTAAGGGACTCACCAAGGTCCTTAAACATTATCGCATGATACAATCCGAATCATAATATGCAAATGATGAAAAAGACATATAAATATACACACACATTATTAAAACCGAGTAGGATTAACCTTCCTTTTAGCATTCTTCACAAGCAACTCGAATCCCATATGATTCTGTCTCACAAGATCGTCTTATTCCTATATAAACCATGTAATACTATCACAAATACATCCTACACTACTATACACTAAAAACCCCTTATTATTATCAATTAATTACCTTATTACACATATTAATTTTTATTTAATTACCCAAGATAAAACCCTCAAATGTTAAGGATTAAACTAATTAAAGAAGGGTAGATCTTAACTTACAAGGTAAGAGGAGGAAGGAAAAGGATGAACAATTCCCTAGAGCAAGCTTGAATCCCATATAAGTGTGTTTGTGAGGGTTTTAGAGAGAAGGGAGAGGATATAGAGTGAGAAGGAAGAACATATAATGAATGAGGATAATAGTTTAAGATTTCCATATTCCGTATTTTGACGCGGCGGCACTCAATCGAGTGACGAGTCCACTCGATCGAATTTCACTCACTCGGTTGAGTGTCACTTACATGATCAAGTACCGAGTCAACTCGATCGAGTGACCTCACTCGGTCGAGTGCAACACAGTTCTCAACAATGACCATTTTTCGTAAAATAGTCATATCTCATTCGTTTCTTTGTCATTTTGGGCGTGTGACCTACCATTGGAATCTTAAGAGAACTAGCTATCATCTCCAATTAGAATCACATCAATACCATATATAGATCTCAAGTTATGACAGTTTTAAGACGACCCTTCTATAGGCGGACATTATAACAACTCCACTAAGTCTAGTATAGGTTATACTCGGTCCACTTTATAGTTATACTTCATGCCCGAGTAGACTCATCAAACCCAAGGGTCCTCTCACGTATCCCGGGGTTCCTTTGAGGGTCCTAAAATATCCAGGTATTACACGTCCCAACTGGCATATCCAGCTCCCATGATGATGAACTTCTAGATGGAGGATTTAGGGTTGATAATATGGGGAGAGAGAGAGAAAGAGAGATAGAGAGAGGTTCTAATTTTAGGTTTTAGGAAAATATATGAAAGGATTTGAGTCGCATCAACCGCGTAACATTATAACGTGTTGACGTTGGGCCACTCGGTCGAGTAATGAATGTACTCGACCATGTACACTGCACTCAGTTGAGTGCCACCGACAATCTGCCAAGTCACCCTTACTAGGTCGAGTTCACAATCTCAAATACAATCTAACTCCCTCTTTATCCCCTACCAAAAGTCCTACGAGGTCAAGCGTCGGTCAACGGGTCCCTAATAAAGCGGGTATTACATAAGGAGTTTCCTGATTTCTTTCCTGATGATCTACCTGGTATTCCTCCTGAGCGAGATCTAGAGTTCTCAATTGACTTGTTGCCTAGTACTGGTCACATTTCAAAAGCTCCTTATCGTATGGCACCAGCTGAGTTACATGAACTTAAGAAGCAAATTGAGGAGATGATCGATATGGGTTTTATTCGATCGAGTGCTTCACCGTTGGGTGCTCCAGTTTTGTTCGTCAAGAAGAAGGATGGTAGTTTGCAGTTGTGTGATTAATGTGAGCTGAATAAATTTATTATCAAGAATAACTATTCTTTGCCGAGGATCGAGGATTTGTTTGATCAGCTCCATGGCGCTATCGTGTTTTCTAAGATCGATCTGAGGTCTGGTTACCATCAGATTTTTATTAGGAAAGAGGACATTTCTAAGACTGCTTTTCGTGTGTCGTAGTGTTCATAGACGACATGCTGATTTACTCGAGAGATTAGGATGAGCACGAGAGTCATCTTCATGTTATTTTAGAGACTCTGCGTTGGAGTTATGGCTGATCCGTCGAAGATTCGAGCTGTGGTCGAGTGGGAGAATTCGAAGAATGTGAACAAGATTCGCAGTTTCCTTGGTCTTGTTGGTTACTATCGTCGTTTTGTGCTTGATTTCTCTAAGATCGCGAGGCTTATTACTCAGTTAATGAATAAGGAATCCAAGTTCATTTGGACTGAGGCTTGTGAAGCTGCTTTCCAAGAGTTGAAGAAGAGGTTGACTACTACTCCTGTGTTGACTTTATCAGAAGAGGGCGTCGAGTTCGATGTCTACTGCGATGCATCAAAGTCTGGTTTGGGTTGTGTCTTGATGTTGAACGGTAGGGTTTTGGCTTATGCTTCCCGTCAGTTTAAAGTTCCTTAGATGAACTACACGACTCATGATCTTGAGTTGGCAGCTGTGTGTTTGCACTTAAGCTGTGGTGACACTACTTGTATGGAGTCTCTGGCAACATTTATACGGATCATAAGAGCTTGAAGTATTTCTTTACTCAAAGAGATCTTAACATGAGGCAGAGACATTAGTTGGAGCTGCTTAGTGACTATAAGGTTGAGTAGCAATATCATGAGGGCAAGGCAAACATGGTTGTAGATGCTTTGAGTTGTAAGGTGTGTCATGCTATGAAATTTGTGATGGTGTTACCTCACGACTTGAGTCGAGAGTTCCAGAAGATGAGCCTTGAGGTAGTTCTTCCTCGTACTTTGGATTTGAGTGTGATAGATGTGAACCCGAGATCCTCTATGAGATTTGATTTAAGCATAGAGAGGATGGGTTCCTAAAAGGAGTTCGAGTCGCTGTAAGCGAAGGTCGCGCCAAGGGCTTCGACATTGGACCTGATAATGGTCTGCGATTCCAAGGTCGTTAGTGTGTACCAAGATGTGAGGTTATAAAATGTAAGATTCTCAAGGACGCATATAGTACTCCCTATTCGGTTCATCCTGGTGGTGATAAGATGTACAAGGATCTGAAGTTACGATTTTGGTGGCCGAATATGAAGAAAGAGATCGACGAGTTTGGGAGCCGTTTCCTGATCTGTCAGAAGGTCAAGTTTGAACACCAGAGACCTGGTGGTCTACTGAAACCTTTGAGGATTCCCACATGAAAATGGAATTTAATTTCGATGGATTTCGTCATGTGTTTTGCGGAGGTCACCAAAAGGAATGAATGTCATTTGGGTCGTGGTTGACCCTTTGACTAAGGTCGCGCATTTCATTCCGATGAAGGAGACTTGGAGTCTCGAAGAGCTGGCTAGTTCTTATTGGTGTGAGATCATCCATCTTCATTGGGTTCCTAAGGATATCATCTCCGATCGTGATTTAAGGTTCTGCTCTCAGTTTTGGAAGAAACTGCAGTTGGCTTTGGGTAGTGAGCTTAAGATGAGTACTGCTTTTCAAGCTGCAAGTGATAATCAGTCTGAGCGTACCATTCAGACGCTTGAGGACATGTTGCGAGCTTGTGCTTTGGAGTTCTAAGTTAGTTGGGAGAAGAGTTTACCGCTTGTGGAGTTCTCCTACAACAATTATCAAGCTAGTATTCAGTTGGCTCCGTTTAAGGCACTTTATGGAAGGAAGTGTAGTAGTCCTTTATGTTGGGAAGATTCTAGAGAGGCAGTCATTCTTGGTCCGAAGTTGGTTCAGGAATCGATTGAGCAGGTAAGGATGATTCGTAAAAAGCTTAAGGCAGCCCAGGATCGTCAGAAGAGGTATGCTGATTTGCGGGCTGATTGAGTTCGAGGTTGGTGATAAGGTTTTTCTTATGATTTCACCGATGAAATGTGTCAAAATATTTGGGATTAAGAGCAAGCTTAGTGATACGTGCATTTTATATAGCCTTTTTAGTCTTATTTTGCACGTATTTCTATGCAATTTTATACTGTTATGTATTGCAAAATGCCCCGAATTGGCTACTTTGGTTTGTTTTGTCTGAATTGCAGAAATGAACCTGAAAGTGGTGAAACCGTACTCTTTTCGTCCTATTTAGCATGCATATTGAGGAGACGAGAGTGTAAGAGCGGGAATTATGCCTTGGTGTGCGTGAAGAGTAGTCAACGAAACAGTCAAAGTCAACTTGAGAGGCTACGATGAAGAAAAGCACTCGATCGAGAAGTCTTTAGGTTCGATCGAGTGGTTTGGAGGACACGAGAGGTCGATCGAGTACTTTTAGTTACTCGATCGAAATGCTGATTTTTTGATGTCCTCGATCGAGAGGTATTTTGGCTCGATCGAGAGGATTAGCTGATGAAGACCTCGATCGAGTCGTTTTATATCACTCAATCGGGAGGTTTTTGGTATTATGCGGGCTTAGTGACCCGTGATTAGTTTTATTCTGTTAAAGCTTTTATTTTCCTATTTAAGCTTTCGCTAATTAGGTCATTAGGACGCTTTTTTCATCTTAGAACTCTCTAATCTGTTTTTCATACTCTCTACTGTTAAACTTTCTCTTTAATCTCTTGCTTGGATGCTGGATTGTTCTTTACGCCGGATTGCTTGATATTGTAATCATTCTTTCCTTATTGATCTTAATCTCATTGTTTCTTTACTTTAATTCTTGTTACTCCCTTAATTATTTCTGCCCTAATTCTGTTTATGCTTAATTATTGTTATTTCGTCATGCCTTCAATTAGTATGCTTTATATTATTATTGTTGACATCATTAGTAATATGAGTAGCTAATTTCTCTTATGTCTAGATTAGGGAATCCATGGTAGGATTGTGACGATATAGCGAATAGACTAGAGAGTTTACTTGTGAGAACCTGTACCCATGGCAATTTAATTGTAATACCGACTTAGTTCAGTGAACGCATCTAACTTACCTTTAATCTGGTTAAATTTACTCCTAGATCGGAAGATTGGACTAAATAGACCTGCTATGAACAGTAGACTACCCTGGCGAGGACGGAAGTTAAGTTAGTGGAAATCTAGGATAGAAAGTGGACCGGAAGGACCTTTCCTGTATCCGTCTCACAGTAGATTGTCTAGGCTATTTGCAGCTGAGTCGATAGACTACCATGGTGAACCGAAATCCTTGCATGCTTTCTCTTATTTGATCACTTTATTCATATTTTCTACCTTTTATCGCTCTCTCTTTACTGCTCTTTCCTTTAAACTTTTATTAGTTTAGAAACCAAAATTCAAAACCCCCCATTTGTGACCAAATAGACGGACTCTTAACAGATATCTTGCCTCCCTGTGGAGATCGAACCTGCTTATCACTAAGTTCTTTGTTAGTTTTAATTAGATTTATCTTTCGTACAAAACGACAGTATCGAACCCGCACCCCGACTACCCTGAGGTAATTTTCTTTAATGCTATACATCGTCAACGTTTCTTTGCCTTAGAGAGCTATGATTTTCTGTCTACTAAATTTTTGTGTCGTAAGTCGCTTGATAGGCTAGGTATTTACGAGCTTGTTATTGAGATTTTGAGGGGTACGGGGATGTCTTGACTAGTCACCACGAGTGCCTTGACCTTCAAGGAGCTAACCCTTGAGTTTTTCAGCTCCTTTACCTTCTCTTCTGGCGCCTATGCCACTGACCCAACCTGTGCCTCTGTTTCTTTCCGGTTGTTTAACCGGACTATTTCTTGGACTTTAGAGGAGTTTGGTACTAGGTTAGGTCTTTCTTTTATGGGTGGCACTGCCGCCCCTAGGAAGGTCATCCGCCAGTTGTGGGGGACCTTGGCACAGACCAGTTACGAGGAGCGCAAGCTCGCACATGTCCACCTTCCCCCGGCCCGTTACTTCTTGCGTCTCATTGGTGGGACCATCTTTGGCCGTAAAGAACCTAACAACGTGAACAACATTGAGCTGTCTATTCTTGGTGGGTACCTGAACATTGACAGTGAGATACCCTTTGTGCTTAATATTGCTTACTTGACTGCTCAGTACTTTAACACGGTGGGGCGGAAGACTACGGGCACCATTATTTGCGGTGGCATAGCCACTTTTCTTGCCCGTTCTATCTTCCCCGCCTTTCCTCGTGACTTACAGTACCTAGACACGGATAGGTACCTTGACCTGGCAGCTATGCTGTCTATGACTTGGCTTACTTCTAACCATCAGACATGGAAGATTTGCGGTTCCCTGTCTGTACCCTTGTCTTGCACCACTCTGTCTCGTCTCATTCTCATGCCCATTGTTAGGGGTAGGTTATCTCCACCACTCCCCATGTATCACCTCCCGCTTGCTCCACCTCCTACTATGTCCGCTTCTAAGAAGCGGAAGAGACCTGAGACCGGAGAGGGATCCACACCTTAGCTTCTACGGGTGGCCAGACTTACATGGCCATTCCTACTCCTACTCCTACTCCTGCACCAGACCAGACACAGCCGGTTTACCCGGCTAATTTTGTACCTCCTCCACCTTTTGAGGCATACGCGATCCTTGACCAAGGGCGTCGTGACGGTTTGTTGCTTGAGCTTCTTAGCAGGCAGTTCGTATGGAGCGGGACATAGCTCTTACTTTGTTCCCTCTATACGAGTATCACATGATGCGATGACGTCCAGTTCCTGAGGGTTGGCCACACCCGTCTTTTTACCGGTACCCAGCTGAGGGGTACCCAGAGCCAGCCAGTGACGAGGATGGCACAGGTGAGGAGGAGGCGCATACTCAGGCTGAGGAGGCGAGGAGGAGAGAGTAGGAGGTGGACCCAGACTTCATGGTGGAGGACGTAGAGGACGAGGCTGACGAGTAGCTACTGGTCTACTCACTTCCCTAGTTTTCAGGCTGGTTTGGGGAAGTTCGTGTTTTGTATGTACATTCCTGTTCTCTTATTTCTTTTGTCTTCTTTTTATTTATTGTTTTTCATGCATTTATCGGTTGTATTTTCCCGTTCCCCTGTATTTATCTGCTGGTGTATGCTGGAGGACAACGAGGGCGTTGTCCGTTTTGGTTTGGGGAGGGTATTTCATCCTTTGAGTCTGCATTTGCATTTGTTTTTGCATTCACGTTTCTATTTTCTGATTGCATTGTTTTCATTTATTTCAAAAATTAGAAAATTTCAAAAAAATTAATAAAATATTCACGTTTCATTTTTATATAGGTTGAGTCGGAACGGTTGATTTCCGTGATGATATTGCACTGTAACTTGTCATTTTTACTTGAGCCTTGCACTTTATTGACAGTTCTTAGCTGAGTCTCACGCATATCTACGAGTTTTTGTTCAAATTTAGCTGACTGTGTAGACTTGACTTGATAAATTGACAACCTACTCTATAATTTCTGAGATTTAGAGCCATATAACTGGTGACATGTGGCTGGTGTCACATGCAGGGAGGTGCTTGCAAATTTCCCTTTCTTATATTTTTCACCCATTTAGCTCCACTTAAGCCAAATTTAGCCTTTTTGACCCATTAGCTACACCCAAAACTAAGCCTGCCCAGTCAAGCTAGTTTAGTGTGTCAATTCTGGTATGTTGATCCATTTTGCGAGTTTGGCCCGTTTTTATTATTGGAGTTCGTGGAAAATGAGGATGGAGAAGGGATGAAAAATGAGAAAAAAGACATGAAAAGAAAAAAGAGACGTGAATGAAAAAAAAAGAGTTGAATTCACGTGAAAAAGAAAGAAAGAAGAAAAAGAAAAAAATTGAAAAAGTTGGTTGGAATTAAAAATGAGACCGTTTTATAAAAGGGAATTTTGTTACCGTCTCACTCATCTGTTCTTATTCGTATATTTTTGAGGAGATAGTGTATTTGGTTAGTGAGATAGGTGCCATAAAAGGCACTTGTGCTTTAGTTTCAGTCAGTTGAGATTCAGATGGTTTTATATGGTCTTGTTTAGGAGCTAGCTTGACGCTTTACCTTCACATTCCCATAATTTGTTTTGCCTTTCTTACCTGAACCTCACTTTACTATACTATTTGTAAGCCCTCGGCTATGACGGACATTGTTGTTTGGAGTGTATGCATAGTACTTGAATCGTCTATCATTTTTGTTGTATGCATGTTATGTAGGTCGCAGTTTAGGTGAGTGACTGTTTCTCTTTCTCTCTTATACATATATAATTAACCTTTTGCTTCATGAGAGAAGAGTGACCACGTGAGAGTCCGATTTTGTTGGTCTTGTAAGGTCGATAGGTCAGCTTTGTTTATGGACATCTTATAACTCGTTTGCGTATTGACTGTTGTAGCTATGATTGTTGATTTTTATCTGCATTAAATTGGTTCAAGTAGACAAGTTATAGCTAGCTCTGAGTTTTTATTTCCGTTCCATTAGTTTGCATTTAGTTTACTCGAGGACGAGTAAAGGTTCGGTTTGGGGAGATTTGATACGTGCATTTTATATAGCCTTTTTAGTCTTATTTTGCACGTATTTCTATGCAATTTTATACCGTTATGTATTACAAAATGCCCCGAATTGGCTACTTTGGTTTGTTTTGTCTGAATTGCAGAAATGAACCTGAAAGTGGTGAAACCGTACTCTTTTCGTTCTATTTAGCATGCATATTGAGGAGACGAGAGTGTTAAAGAAAGAATTATGCCTTGGAGTGCATGAAGGGTGGTCAACGAAGCAGTCAAAGTCAAATTGAGAGGCTAATATGAAGAAAAGCACTCGATCGAGAATTTTTTTGGTTCGATTGAGTGGTTTGGAGGACACGAGAGGTCGATCGAGTACTTTTAGTTACTCGATCGAAATGCTGATTTTTGGATGTCCTCGATCGATAGGTATTTTGGCTCGATCGAGAGGATTAGCTGATGAAGACCTCGATCGAGTGGTTTTATATCACTCGATCGAGAGGTTTTTAGTATTATGCGGGCTTCGTGACCCGTGATTAGTTTTATTTCGTTAAACCTTTTATTTTCCTATTTAAGCTTTCGCTAATTAGGTCATTAGGACGCTTTTATCATCTTAGAACTCTCTAATCTCTTTTTCATACTCTCTACTGATAAACTTTATCTTTAATCTCTTGCTTGGATACTGGATTGTTCTTTATGCCGGATTGCATGAGATTGTAATCATTCTTTTCTTATTGATCTTAATCTCATTGTTTCTTTACTTTAATTCTTGTTTCTCCCTTAATTATTTCTGCCCTAATTCTGTTTATGCTTAATTATTGTTATTTCATCATGCCTTCAATTAGTATGCTTTATATTATTATTGTTGACATCATTAGTAATATGAGTAGCTAATTTCTCTTATGTCGGGATTAGGGAATCCATGGTAGGATTGTGACGATATAGCAAATAGACTAGATAGTTTACTTGTGAGAACCTGTACCCATGGCAATTTAATTGTAATACTGACTTAGTTGAGTGCACGCTTCTATGTTACCTTTAATCTGGTTAAATTTACTCCTAGCTCGGAAGAGTGGACTAAATAGACCTGCTATGAACAGTAGAATACCCTGATGAGGACGGAAGTTAAGTTAGTGGAAATCTAGGATAGAAAGTGGACCGGAAGGACCTTTCCTGTATTCGTCTCACAGTAGATTGTCTAGACTATTTGCAGCTGAGTCGATAGACTACCATGGTGAACCAAAATCCTGGCATGCTTTCTCTTATTTGATCACTTTATTCATATTTTATAACTTTTATCGCTCTCTCTTTACTGCTCTTTCCTTTAACCTTTTATTAGTTTAGAAACCAAAATTCAAAACCCCCCATTTATGACCAAATAGACGGACTCTTAACAGATATCTTGCCTCCCTGTGGAGATCGACCCTGCTTATCACTAGCTTCTTTGTTAGTTTTAATTAGGTTTATCTTTGGTACAAAATGACAATATCACTTAGCCCTAAGTACGTTGGACCTTATGAGGTGCTCGGGAGAGTTGGTGAGGTATCCTATAGGTTGAGTTTACCTCCAAATTTTTCGAAGGTTCACGATTTTTCCATGTGTCGCAGTTGCGTCGTTATGGCAGTGATCTTTCTCATGTTCTACAAGCATATGTGATTGATGTTGAGCCTAACCCGACTTACGAGGAACGGCCTGTTCGCATTTTGGAACGTCGGAAAAGGAAGTTAAGGAATAAGGTTGTACCTTTTGTTCAAGTTCTGTGGAGGAGTCAGAAGTTCGAGCAAGAGACTTGGGAAACCGAATCGTCGATGAGAGAGAAGCATCCGCATCGTTTCAAGTGAGGTAGTTCTCTTATCAAGTTTCAAGGACGAAACTTCTTTTAGGGGGTTTGATTGTAACTCCCCTAATTCCGTAATATATTTCTTTATTTTTTTCCCATATTTCATATTTTATTTTCCGGGAAAATATCCATTTCTTTTTTAATGGGTTGATCGAGCTTGAGTGTGGTGATGACCCGCTTGGGTTGTGGGTTTCACGTGTGGTTATGATAGATGGGTTGAGTTTTGGGCTTAAGTTGTAGTAAACCCACGAGTTTTTCTATAAATAAGAAGAGAAACCAATCCCTTACATTTCTTTTCTCATATTTCCACAAAACCCTAACCTAGTCTTCCTCCTCTGTTCCCTCCCTTTGAGCCGCACGGTTTCTGGAGCCTTAGGGATTTGTGCTACCTTTGCTTATTCGTTCTTCATCGTCATTCGTGCCTTGATCCATCCTACCTCTTGGATCTATCAATCTTCGTCATAAGTTTCGTAGTTTACGCGATTTTTAATATATTTATATAGTAAGGATATTAATTAGATCAGTTATCTTTGGCACGTGGATAATTCGTTAAAGGTGTGGAAATTACACCTGGAGAGTACATCTATCTGGTAGAAGATGTTCTTTAGCTTTTGCTAAAAAGGTTACTATGTGTGTCTCTTTTAATTGTGTTTATGCCAATTGATAAAATTAATATGATTTAATGATTGTTTTGTATGATTAAGTACATGTTTGATTATTTATTACCATGAATAATATGTTTCATATGTTTGTGCATGTTTTAATGTCCTAATTATGACGCGTGTGTGGTTTATGCGTTGTTATGGGTGTCATGTGCGCGGCTAGGGTTCACGAGTGAAACCCTAGAGGCGGCTTGACCTGCGGCCAAGAGTGATGCCCAGGGTTATAGCTGAAGTTGGTATAACTTTGAAAATATGATTCAAAGTTATGGCTGAAGCTAGTACAACCTTAAGTTATGACTCAAGTTATGGCTGTTTGAGGTATAACCTTGGAAATATGAATTAAGGTTATAGTTGGAACTAGTATAACATTGGACTACAAGTTAAGGTTATAACTGAAACTAACGTAACCCTGAGATTATAACTTAAGGTTATGGTTAGAACTAGAATAACTTAGAGCTTCGTGTCAAGGTTATGGCTGAGGTTAGTATAACCTCTAGTGGTATGTTGAAGGTATAGTCGAGGTTAATATACCTCACATCCAGAGTTCATGTTATGACTAAGGCTACCATAACCTTGGTTTTTTATACTTACTTCATATGTTGTATTTTATGCATGTGTTATAATCTTGTGGTTTAATTTGTTGATTGGTTAGTCTTGTTCATTTGTTATTAGGATAGTCGATTACACTGTTCTACTATGTCGAGTCCTGATGTTATTCATGCATGAGTTGTACAGTCAGTTAAACTGTGCATTTGCATATGTTGGACAATCAGTTAAACTGTTCTTCTGAGTTGAGTCGTGATGTGGTTCATGATAGAGTCAAATTGTGTTGGGTTAATTAGTTTGTTTTAGTTAAATAAACATGTTAAAATATCTGGTTTTGAGCATAAATCATTGTATATGCCGGTTATCCCGTTTTTGTTGTAACTTTGGTTAATTGCAATTGTCTTTGGTTTATATGTCTTGAGGTTTGCGTAAGTGTATTATGTTGGTGACTTGAGGAGAAGAAATAATTTTGCCAAAGCCAAGTCAAATAGATCGAGATATAGACAAGTCAAAGTCAAGGGGTCAAACCCGAGCCATGATCAACCAAGATGAAGAAGGAGAGCCAAAGTTAAGCCAAGGGAATAAGTTCAAAGTCAAGAGAAGCGAGCAAAAGGAAGAATTGAAGCCTTGACATGCACAAATAAGAGCCAAAATGAAGAATTAAAAACTCGGTTTCACAAGAGGCAACATCAAACGAGTATGTCTCGAGTTCTAGAGCTAGTATTGACGCAGACAAAGTGTAGGTTAAAGCTTATGTTCTTAGCTTTCCAATGGTAGGTCACACGCCTGATTCAAACAAGAAACGAGGGAGATATGGCCTCCGAAAGATGATGTTATCAAGCTGAAGCGTAGCCTGCGCAAATGTGCGTAGCCTGCGCTTTTCTCTGAATATCACAACTCTAGTTCCGTGTTTTGGGCTTTCTTGAGGGACTTAACCTAGATTCTTGTGCCTCCCTATATATATCTAGAATTTTTAGATCTATAAACTCTCCTACTCTCATCTAAAAACATCATCTAATCTTATAATAATAATTAACTCTTATGCTAGCAAGAGAAGTACTATTAAGAAAGACAAAGTTGTAATCTTTATTGGATTTTCATGCTAATCTTTCCAAAATTCTTAGATTCTTTTATGATTATGACTGGCTAGGCCTTTAATACTTGGTGTAATTTGAATTAGTGACAACATATTAAGCATTGTAAGGATTCCTTTACTCTTTTTATCTTCTTTATTGTAATCTCCTTCATTTGAATGTCATATTAGTTGAGTGAATGTAGGACTTGATCAATCTTGCATGTTATTCATCTAATTAGTGTATAGATCCTCTTTATGACTTAGTAAAGTGGAACTTCTTGAAAGCAAACTTGTAAAGGTTTGATTTTGGCTTAAAAATCAAGTCTTTGTGAGTAGAAAATTACTTGTGTATTCTTGAATAATAGGCTTAGATTGATTGAGACACATCCTAGCATATCTTGTTTGGAATTATGTCTAGTGCTCTTAAATTGGTTTCTCTTGTGGCTTAGTAAGTTAGACCCTTTTAATGAAGAAACTTCTAGTTGGCTTAGATTAGTAGGTTACCATCTCATGTTATGTATTGGGTGAAAGAAGGGAAGAAAGAAGGAGTCCATACTTTCTTATTGTGTTAGTCATTAGGGAGAATTGCACCAAATTCTTTCTTTATATTGATTTCTTGCACTTTACTTGTCTGTGTTTTTGTCAAAATAATGAAACTTGCAGCCCATTTCTCTCCTTATATGTCTTTCTACATGTTCATTAATTTTTCATACCATTGTTTGTTTATAATAATTAGTAAGTCTTAAATTGTGGTCAGTATCTTAATTAGTTCTTAGATTCCTAATTAGTTTGTTACGTAGTTAAAAATCAAGTCTTTAGTTGTGAGTCCTTCTCTTGGATTCAACCCTTACTTACACTTTACTACTTTCTTAATTTAAATAGTTAGATTCAAGTTTGGATTACAAATTGTTAATTTGATAGAGTAATTAGCGTAATTAACGACCCCTAGTTATTTCTTATCAAATTTTTGGCGCCATTGCCGAGGAAGGCAACATAGCTAAAGCTTGTTTTTAAACTATTAGTCTTTAATTAGTGTAGTTAGTCTTTGTAAATATAAGGACTCATTTATTTGTCATAGATTATTTACTTGTTTGATTAGATGGCTACTCGTTATTTTCGCCAATATGATGAACCATTCTACAAGTATTTTAATAGAATAAAAGAGTTTTAACTCTCTACGTGAATACCCTTTTGAGACTAGAAAGCTTTTTAATAATGTGGTCTTTAATAGGTTGAATGAAAAAACTTTGTTGTTTACCGATCAATTGACTAACGAAGAATTTGTTGGCAATGTCTCTAACTATGAAGAAACGTGGAAATTTTTCCATAAGCGGGCTCTTGCGAGTAAACAATTGGAGTTGAGAAAGTCACCTCCTAGTGTACCGTATGAGGCTATTCCTAGCAAGGAGCCTCAATTTGAGGATCTCCGGTTCCAAGAGAGTGAGAGTTATAGTTTTGACTTGACTACTTCACTTCCCTTACAACCAATTTTTGTTCCTAGTGACTCTCCTTGTAATGATTCCTCGATTCATAGTCATGTGAGAGAGGATTCTACTATTGAAGGATCGTTGAGTGAATTAATTAAGGAAGTAGAACATGGAAGGGTGGTTTGTGAGATGGTTGAGGAAAAAGAAAAGGGTGAGATTCTTATGGATGTTGTTAAAGACCCAAGTTTGGCTAAGAAGTTGGAGGGGATGGGCTTTGAATGTGTCAAAGAGAGAAAGAACAATGTCTTTATTTTTATTTATCCTCAAATAGAGTTACCACCCTTAGCTCTTTTGAAAGACCAACCCATGATTATCCCCAAAGAAGCTCACGAATCGCCTCATTCTTACTTGATTTTCACCAAATCCATCCCATCGTTCAAAGAGCCTTATCGTGATAAGAACCCGTTCCTTGGGCATGAAAAGTTAAAATGTGTGTCATTTTCACACTCGGTCCTTACTTATGCTTGCTAAATGTGTGATATTTGCTATCATGGCTCTTGTATATGGGCTAATGTGTATGATAAGTTCCTAAGGGCCTTGAGTTGCTTCGTTCTTGATCTTAGCTAAAGAAAGAAGATTTTAAAAGGCGTCGAGCAAACGACGAAAACCAAAAGCGCTTTACGGGAGGCAACTCGTACTCCTTTCATATTTCTTTCTTTTACTTTTATAGTACTCCCCTCCACACTGAGGACAATGTGAAAACTAAGTGTGGGTGAGGAGTTTAGATGTAACATATGTACGTTTTATTTCATGTTTTGATTCAATATTATGGAAAAAAAATCCCGATTAGGTGAAAACCCACATGGGTGGGCACCTAAGCAAATGTGCCGAGGACGGAATGAAAACACGGGAGGGCGTTCCGGGCAAAATGAAAAATCGAGTTTTGAGCCACCGATGAGACGAAAGGAAAAGCTAAGGTGAAAACCCGAAAGGGCACCTTAGGCAAAATGAGGGATTTTAGAAAGAAAAAAAATGAGAAAAAGAAAAGACAAAATAAAATAAAATGGAGCATACTACATCCTGTGATGAGAATTTGGGAGGCAAAAGAAAGGAGAAATAAGGAGGGACTTGGAAGGAGGCTAGATTAGGATTTAATTTCTTTTTTATTCACAACAATTGTTCCAAATTGGTGGCTTTTGTTATTGGCTACTTGTATTGTTGATTCTTAAAGGTGTTTGGCCAACCAAGTAGTACAATCATACATTTGATGGAGTGATAAGAGGGTGCTATAAGGAGGTGGTTCGATGATTGGTAAGGGGGTTGTATAGGTCACTTTTCTATCACCTTGGGATAAGGTGAGAGTGGCCATCTCTTGCTTGGTGATATATAAGAAGGGTAGATTATGAGTGGATGAATCGGAGTAGGTGGTGTGTATGTCTTGTAGTAATGAGGGAGATATAAGAAGGGGGTATGAGTGAAGAGTATGTGTTAAATTTGAGTCTAGATTTTTATTTTAATCGGTGGTTGTTTGAGAGGGAGTTATAAGAAGGTTGTAGTGAGGGAAGAGTGGTCAAATACACCTACACCCACTTGGAGACTTATGCAATTGCTTGTTTTGAGTTTAGCTCGGGACGAGCAAAAGTCTAAGTGTGAGGGTATTTGATAGATTCAAATTGTGTCGGGTTAGTTAGGTTGTATTAGTTAAATAAACTTGTTATAATATCCGGTTTTGAGCATGAATCATTGTATATGCCGGTTATGCCGTTTTAGTCGTAACTTTGGTTAATTGCAATTGTCTTTGGTTTATATGTCTTGAGGTTTGCGTAAATGTATTATGTTGGTGAGTTGAGGAGAATAAACCATTTTGCCAAAGCCAAGTCAAAGTGATGCAGGAGCATACTCGGAAAGAGCAAGCAACATAGGTTACTTGGAGAGCAAGGAAGCTAGAGCTGTCCACACGGTTTCCTAAACTGTGTATTAGCAATTATGTCAAGTTTTGTGTTCATGATTTAGTTTCCTAAAATTAGTTTCCTAATTAGTTTAAGGTAATTGTTGTTTCTTTCCTAATTTCAGTAGAGGCAAAAATAAGGCAATTGTGCCATATAGAAGTCGGTTTCCTAATCACATGAGAGCTGTTTTTAGGACGTTTTTCCTATTAAGTTTGAGGAGATTTTAGTCGGCCTAATCTCCTATAAATAAAGGGTTTTGTATTCAGTTTTACTGAAATTGAAGTTTAAGAGTTAATACCAGAGTTTCTTGTTGTGTTCTTATTGCTTGCGAGTTTTAAGTTTTATATTACTTCCTTGCGAGGTTCAGATTGTAGTGTGATTCGATCCTTGCGAGGTGAGAACCACCATTGGTGTTCCAATCGAGTTCCTTTCGAGGGAGGAGAGAAATTCACGTCATATCCTAGTTTTAGTTAAGGTGTCTTGCGAGATTTTCACAACTTATTCATATCCTTTTATATATCGTTTTTACTTCCGCGGCAAAATTATCTCTGAAAAGTAAAATTGTGACTTTATTTTACATCACAAACAGATCAAGATATAGACAAGTCAAAGTCAAGAAGTCAAACCCGAGCCATGGTCAACAAGGATGAAGAAGGAGAGCCAAAGGTAAGCCAAGGGGATAAGTTCAAAGTCAAGAGAAGCAAACAAAAGGAAGAATTAAAGCCTTGACCTACACAAACAAGGGAAAAAATAAAGAATTGAAAACTCGGTTTTTCAAGGGGCAAATTCAAACGAGTATATCTCGAGTTCTAGAGTTCGTTTTGACGCAAGGCAATGTGTAGGTGAAAGCTTATGTTCTTAGCTTTCTAACGGTAGGTCACACACCTGATTCGAACAAGAAACGAAGGACATATGGCCTTCGAATGATGATGCTATCAGGCTGAAGCGCAACCTACCCAAACATATGCTGCGCTTTTCTCTGAATATCGCAACTCTATCGATGTGACCATAATTAGAGCATATTTAGTCCCCGAATTACCCTTGTTCCCATGCTTTTTAGTGCATATTTGGGTCATTTATTGTCTTTAGTCCTTTGTTTTGCATATTCTTTGAGGTTTTGTGTCCTTGGTAGGAAAGGAGTGCAAACCTTGCATTTTCATGGCAAAATGAAGCTAAATTGATTGAATTCAATGACCAACCATCAAAGAGAAGAAAAGATTAGAAGGCCTTTGTACATACTATAGTAGATGGGCAATGATGAGAAAAGATCCTTGCATCCCCGGGGAAATCCTTAAGGATTTTATGAGGAAAAAGGAAGAAAAGAAGAAGGAAAGAAGCTGTAAGACAATCCGAGCGGATTGTCCACAAGACGCCCGTCCAGCACCCACAATCCGAGCGTCTTCCCCCTGTGGATGCCCGTCCAAAACACCCAGAATCCGCCCGTCTTCCCCATCTGGACGCCCGTCCAGAATCACCAAAATCCGCCCGTCCCGTGCCCTGGACGCCCGGATTCTCTAACAGCCTTTTCGTCTTCTACAAGCTTCAAGGAAGGATGCGCATATTTTTCTAAGACCGGCGAAAAGGAGACCGGAGTCTCCCTAGAGACCGGTGATTCCTCAAGGACTTAATCGTTATTTAAGCCCTTAGTTAACCCTAATTTATGTAACTAATCCCCACTATAAATACCCCATTAGTCTAATTAGAAGACCATGTTCTTCTTAGCAATCTTTAGTGTAGTTAATATCAATCAAATCTCTCTTTAATCTTGTAATCAACATTTAATCAAGTTTTAATACAAGTTTCATTTCCTTAATCTCTCTCTTGTTCATCCTTTGTTTTGGGTAATTGAAGATTATTTGGGTTATTAATGGGAGATTGACAACCTTCCCATCTATCATCAAGTACTTCTATTATTCTTTATTTTATTATTGGAATCATTAGTAGGTATAATTCTCTTAATCCCTTTTTAATTATTGTTAATCACTTTCATTTATTCATCATGTTTTACTTTGTTGGTATGATTGACAACCTTGCTAGCATGTTCAACATGATAATGAGTGAGTAGTTTCCTTAGCTAGGTTTAATGGGTAATTAGGGGAAACCAACATGGGGGATGATTCATGCTTAATTTAATATGTTTTCATAGTTTATTTGCTTGCTTGTTGTGATCTCAACTTATGCACATGTTATGTTTGATGAAATGCGAGCCTATGAATCCTTGCATTTTTTTTACCCATCACCTATCTTTTCAATGAGACTTGTAAGACATAAACCAACTCGAGTCTCATTAAACCATGCATATAGTTGAGTAGGGAAGATTAAGTCGACTTGTAGGTGTTGTACAATCTAATCGATTCGGCTCCGGGACCTTAACTTTCCTAGGATTGTAAGATATAAACCAACTCGATCCATCACAACAATAATTGCTTGCTTATAATTTGAAAATATGTTTGTATTATCAATTCCCATGAATCCCCTATGACCCCATGACACCCTAGTTCCTTTTATCAATTGTTTACATCCCTTTTTTATTCATCTTGCTTGTTTACTTTCATTGCTAATTAGTTTAGTGATTGATGTGGACACGATGTCGTCGGGTCACATCCAATCAAACAAATTTATAATTCTCAACAAACAACTAGTTAGTGGTTAAGTCGAGGTCGATCCATGGGACGGTGTGCTTTGGGTTCTAAGTCTATCTATCTCAATTTATGCTAGTGTCTCGATTGATTTGAGTTTGTAGTTGTGTTCTAGACTAATGCAAGCAATAAAGTAAAGCAAACAATAAAAGAGAGATGTAAACAAGTATTAAAGAGGACTAGGATATCATGGGGTTATAGGGGATTCATGGTGTTGATCATACAAACATGTTTACAAAGTTGCAAGCAATTAATGTTGTGGAGGAACCGAGTTGGTTTATGTCTTACGGTTCATAGGAAGAGTTGGGTCCCGGAGCCGAATCGATTAGATTGTACAACACCAACAAGTCGACTTACTTTCCTCCTATTCAACTTCTATGCATGGTCTAACAAGACTCGAGTTGGTTTATATCATACAAGTCAAGTTGAGTAGATAAGAGATGGTTGTAAATGCAAGGATTCATAGGCTTATCATTTCATCAAACATAACATGTGCATAAAGTTGATATCACAACAAGCAAGCAATTTAATTATGAAAACACATTAGATTAAGCATGAATCAATCCCCATGTTGGTTTCCCTAATTGCCCACTAATCTTAGCTAATAGACTACTCACTCATTATCAAGTTTAACATGCTAACAAGGTTGTCAATCATATTAACATGGTAAAACATGATGAACAAGTAAGAAAGATTGATAATAATTAAAACAAGGATTAAGACAATTATACCTATGGAGATTCCAAAATAATAATGCAAAGAATAAAAGAAGCAACTTGATTGATTGATGAAGGGTTGTCAATACTCCAATAATAACCCAATAATCTTCAATTACCCAAAAGTAATAAACTTGAACAATAATTAAGGAGAGATTAATGTGAGATTTGTGGAAAGATTAAAGAGTAATCTATTCTAATCTATTCCTAATCTAATCTAAGAGGAATTTCTAGTGTGGAGGCTCTCTACTCTCCAAAACTCCATACCTTGATTATTTACAAGTGGGGTATATATAGTAGAGCTTCATTAGGTTAAGTAAGGCTAAATTAGTAATTATATTTTTGAGTTTTATGCAGGGAAACGCTAGTCTTTTTGGAGAGATGAGCATCTCGGCTGAAGACGCCGCAATCCGTCCATCCAGGAGGGGAAGACGCTCGTATTCTTGCAGGGATGGACGGGCGTCTTTCTGCAAATCCGCTCGGATTGTGGCAGAGGAATCCGAGCGTCTTTGTGGCTTGGACGCTCGGATTCTCATCTTGGACGGGCGTCTTGCCTGTTTGGCCGCTCGGATTCTGCTTCAGAATCCTTTTTCTTCACTTTCTTCTTATTCTTGTAGGATTGGTCTTTAGTTCCCGCTTCCTCTTCATACTAGTCTATCAAATATCGTCAATAAGCTTCCAAGTATGCACAAAAGACGGGAATTTCCGCCTAATTATCTTCTTTCCTACAAAACATACGAAATGCACTAGGAAAGCAAAATAGAAAGCATTTGACGGATAAAATGGTTATGTAATGTTATAATAGTATGTAAAATGGGTTCAATTAAGGGACTAAATGTGCGCAAATAATATTCACATCAAATATCCCCAAACCGAACCTTTACTCGTCCCGAGTAAAGAGGTGACAAAAACTAGACCTTTATTTAAACTATCCTAATAAAATAGCCGATATGAGACAATTAGCGGGTCTCACTCCGCCCCTTCAACTCACAACAAGACAACCATGAGGTAGGATGCCTTCTTGCAAGGCAAGGTGGGTCTTGCCAAAATGGCGACACATCCAAACATTAAGCACACAAAATAAAGTAATGGATGCATCTACAAAGAATAGCCACTTTCCTCATCTAAGTGGCGGAAATTATCTACAAGGGAAGCAATTCAAGGGTACACACTCCTTCATAGATACAATTTCTTCAAACTACTAGGCCAAGAAGGATACCAATAAATCACCTCCAAGTTGTGTCAAGTTAGGGTACCTTTGTCCTCAATCGTTAAATGCTTTTGTCAAGAATAGACTCCCTATGGTGTTAGAAACACTGGAGGATCGCGGAATTCCGCCTCTTGCCTAGACAAGAATTAGGGTCGTCCCCTCTCTACCATGCACAAAAATGGATACGATGGATAAAGGGATCAATAGATATTTGAGTTTCATTTTGGGAGTTTGCTTTTGTTTTTGTTTTACCCCCAATTTCTTGTGGCATATAACATTTGAGAATACTTTCTTTTGCCATTTCTTTTGATTTTTGGCTTTTCAACACTTGACAACTTTCAACTTTTTGCATTTCTTTTTGAACATTTTCAAAGTCACCCCATATGTAGTGAGGGTGCCTTATATTTGAAGCATAGGAGTTCTATTTTTGCTCCTCTTTTAATTTGATGCATTTTGCAAACTTTCTTTCACTTTTCATTTCATTGAACTCAAATCAATTTCTTTTTATGCCCATTCCCTTTGATGGTAAAAATGTGATAGAACATGGATGATGGATGCATGGTTTCAAGGGTCACCTTGGAATAAACGGTAGCCAAGGAGTTATCACACCACAAGGTACTCTGGACTAGGCCTTAATCCATGGGTCAAAGACTAACATGACACATCCTAGGGTGTTTTACAAGTATTCTAACAAGCAAAGTCTTAAGAAGAAAAAGCATCTACTAGGGCCTATATACACTTGTCAAGCTTCCCAAGTAGACGGTTTCACAAAATTTTTCTAACATGCAAACTACATGCCATGATGCAACTAACAGTTATATATCCTAATGCATATGATTCTACCAACTAGTATGTCATATAAGCTAAATGCAACTCCTAACAACACATAGATACACAAACCGCAACAACAAAATACACCAAATTCTCCTTGACATGTAAGCCCATCCTCCTTATATGAACAATGAAAAAGAAATGGAGGGGAAATAGAGATTAGAGCGATCATACCAAGCGGTCTTCATTTTCCCTTGCTAATGCCTCAAATGTAGTGTTGTATCTATGTGAGAAGAGAACAAAAGCACAAGTATATACAATTCTACACTACTAAATTAAAGAACATGTTTTTGGTTTTTGAAATTTTCAAATTTTTATGGATTTTTGTTTTATGAAATTAAAAGACATATTTTTGTGATATTTCAAAAATTTTCAATTTTTATGCATTTTTGGAATATAAATTCCCATCCCTCACTTTATTTTTGACATTGTCCTCAATGTAAATGTAGGAGTAGGAATGGAAAGGAAATACTTGTTTTTGGATTTTTGAAGTTTTATGGAATTAAAGTACAAGTGCAATGATATGATATGAATGAATGCATGCTCTAACTAAATGCAATTCTATATGACATCTATAACAAATGAATGCAATCTAAACTACACTATATGATGCATGCTAAATGCTTAAGTCACTTATGATCAAACCTCCCCAAACCGATTTAAACACTATCTCTAGTGTAGAAAAGAATAGGATTGGTCATTAGTGGCTATGCATGAATTCTAGTCTATATGCAACTATCTATATGAGGTATATCACAATGCAAACTATACTAGATGCACTAACTAATGCAATATGAAATATAATACAAATGTAAGTGAAAGCTACACTAAAGGCAATGTATAAACAAAAGAGAGAGGGAGAGAGAAGTATCATACAAATGGAGGTGATGAGGTAGGCCTCTTTCACTCGTCATCATCCTCATCTTGGGGGTAGCCATACCGGTGAGAACTCCCTCCTTGGTCATACCCTCCTCCTTGACCCGAGTACCCTCCACCACCGAGATTCCAAGCTTGGTCCCCTTGATTAGGGAACAAATGTTGTGGTTGGGCCCAAGAGGGCATAGGGCCATTAGGGTCGTCAACATACCTTTGTTGAGCCATTTGATAGTATTGAGGATAAAGGGCCAAGTAGTTGTCGACCCTCCCTTCATGTACCCCGAGGTCCACTCTATTCATGAGGTTCATCAAGTCATTAATACTCGGGGTATTGGGGATTTCCGGTTGGAATTTTGTATAAGGAGTGGGGTATGGTGGGATAGGAACATATGAAGGTGGGTGAGTAGGCCTTGCCGGTATCCCACGAGGTACTTGTTGTTGGCGGGGTGCCTCTTCACTTTGAGGGGGATTGCCGATGATTTGGATATCAAGGAGGTAGCTTCGCGTAGGCGAATATGGGCTCAATCTTGGGTCGGTGCCCGGTATATTCTAACCCAAAAGGATGATGGAGGTGCATCCTTTTGTGAGCCATTCTACACTCCTTTCTTGAGTGTAGTTGCACGACCGGTGGTGGGTGAAGACGGCGTGTTCGTCAATCAAAGTACTCCCCTCAAGAGGATCATAAATCCCACGGGAGTTGAACCCGAGGCAAAGAAAATTGGCCAAAATAGTAACTAGACCTCCCATTACGAAGGTCTTGAGTTGGGTGGTCCCTTGAGCAAAATCATGAAACCTTGTAAGTATCTCAAGGGGGGTGTTGAAGTTATAGCGCCTCGTCCCCCAAACATTTAAATAGGACTCAAGAAATGTTAAGTCAATGAGAGTACACCTATCTTTGTTCGTACCTCCCATTGATGGTACCGGCCACAAAGCGTTCGGTAATCCGAATCACCGGGTGTTGGATGGCGAAGGTATATCATTGCTTTAAATGGGTAAAATCCCTCCCGTAAATAGCCTTCCAAAGTAGGTCCACATCGAAATCAGCGAGTTTATCGGTATAGTTGGTTGGCACAACAAGACCGAAAATGTGGGCAAATTGATCAAGTGTAAGGCTATGGTCTAGGTTGCACAACCTAAACTCCATGCTCACATTGGTTCGAGTATTCGTGACAATACGAAGGCTACTCAAAAATTCCAGGGTGAGACTAAGGTACGTCTCCTCATGGGCATGGAAAAGTTTTCCAATCCCTAAGCCATCAAAGAACATCTCGGTGTGGTACCTTATCCCAAGGACTTCCAACACCTAAGTATCTATGAATTGAGTGGGTTCATAATTCTTACCTAGCAATTCGACAAACTTCTTGCGGTGGGCATCGGATTCGAAGAGTACCTCTTGGAAGTACTCAAGTTGCTCTATTCCTCCTCTTATGATGGGACGGAAGTTCCTTGGGGGCACTACCTCTCGTGGGGTTGAAGAGGATGAACCCTTGTGTTTCCTTCCGGCGGATTCAACAAATTTCTTGGCCTTGCCTTTGAGATTCATCATCTTGAAGTTAAGGAAATGGGGTTTTTGTTGGCTTTTGATGTGAGGGGAGTGTTTTTGAGGATGAAGATGAGTGTTTTAGGGTTAGATAAGGTGAAGAAATGAGGGAGAAAGGGGTTGTTTTTATAGAAGAAAAGGGGAAGCCGAGCGGATAAGGGTGGGGTCTGGGCGGATGATTCGAGAAAACACCCGAATCCGAGCGTCTTTCATGCGGGACGGGCGTCTTGCTTCAGCATAAATCCGAGCGTCTTCCTTAAAATCCGCTCGGATTTTGTGTCAGGAACTTAGCAATTTCTGGAGTAGGCAAAAGACGAGCGTCTTTGTTGCGGGACGGGCATCTTTCTTTGGACGAGCGGGTTTCCTAAAATCCGCTCGGATTTCGTAACAGCTTCAAAACTTTGCTTTAGGTGTCTTTTAGGACGAGAGTCCTGTGGAGAATACGAGCGTTTTCATTGAAGACGAGCGTCTTTGGCGCAGTCCGCTCGGATTGTATAACAGCGCTGAACAGTAATCTGGAGAGGGCTTTGGACGAGCGTCCAGCCCTTCGGGACAGCCGTCTTTCTCTGCTTTCTTTCCTTTTCTTTCTTTTCTTTGCACAATCATACCCTTTCACCAATTTTATTCCTCCTTATCTTTTTCTGAAGTTTTGCTCAATAAAAATGTAAGAAAACTCTCTCTCACCACTCTCATGCAAGAAATTAAATACAAATGCAAAAATGTATAATATTATACAAAGTAAGGATTCCAAGAAATATCTTACAAATGGTGGTTTAAGATAGGACTCCACCAAACTAGTTCAAATTGTAGAAATTCTTGTCCATAGAGCTCAAGGCTCTTAATAGGAGATCAAAAGCTTGTGAACAAGCTCCAAATAAACACAAGTATGGGTTGCTCCATTTGAACATGAAATTTGACCAAGGAAGTTTGTCATATGTTCTTTGTTTCATCTTGTCCTCGGCACTAGAGCTTTCCCAATGCTTTAAACCAATAAGTCCATGATTCTTGTCAACACTAGTCATGAAGTATGGTTCATTTTCATCCGTAGACTTCCATTCCCCAATTTCTTCTTCAATCTTGGTGATGATGATAGCATTTGAATTTGTCAATCCTTCAAGAGTAGAAGGAGAATTCTCATGGCATTGATGACCGATTTCCTTAGAAGTTGTCATTGTGGGTGCCAAATTTCCACAAGTAGCTTCACGTGCAAGTTTCTCTTTGAGCTTTTCCACCAAGTAGCTTTTGTATGATGCTTTGACCTTTTGGAGAGGGTCCACCATATCTTCTTCAATAATCATTGGCTCCATGGTAGGTGTCAAGTAGTCTTCATGGGAAATAGGGAAAGGACATTCATCTTCATGATAGGATATCTCAAATGTCTCAAGGATAGGCTCCTCAAGCAAGGTGATATTACAAGTCCATCCCTTAGGCTCGTCATCATCGTTGCTATCTTCATATGAATCATGAATGGGGGCTTCATTCTTCATCATTAATTCTTCCTCCAACATCTCAATGTTCACATCAAAAGACAAACCCTCATACTGCAAAGGCTAAGAGTATTTGGCTTACTCAACCTCAAAAATACCTCATCAAACACGACACTTTCATACTCACAAGAGCTCAAGGAGGTCGGCTCCTCCCATTTTTCATTCTCCATGTCAAAAGTTACTACTTCAAATTCACATTCATGATTAATTTTTAAGGAAAGGTGGGGAGTGGTTGCTTGGGATTCTTTCATTTGGGCAATTTGAATCTCCAATTCCTCACCTTGGGCAACAATTCCTCGAAGAACATTGTCCCTCTTTTGGCTCTCCTCTAGCATTTATTTGAAGAAGTTTTGTTGATCTCCCATCATTTGGAGAATCATATTTTGAATGGGTTCACCTTCTTGTTGTGGGTAGGTGTGAAAGTGGTTGTATTGTGGCAATTTAAACTCATTATGAAGTAGGTATTGAGTGGGTGGTTGTTGTGGATAATGGATGTGGTGATTTATGTGGGAAAAATTGGGGTAGTAGCTAGGATTTTCATTATATGAATAGTAAGGTATGTTTGTGTTGACTTGCTCCTCAAACTCCCCATACCCATAGTCATACTCAAAAGATCCACCGCATACTCCATGTACCAAGTCTTGGGTCATTATTATAGCCAAGATAAAGATACAACTACAAACATGGAAACTACAATAAAGCGGTACGAACAATTCTTGAGGAACAGGTTCCTCAAGGTGAAAGCAAAATCAAAATAGACAAACAAGCAAGAACTTAATCACATAGCACCATCCCCGGCAACGGCGCCATTTTTATGTGGACGTGATGTCGTCGGGTCACATCCAATCAAACACATTTATAATTCTCAACAAACAACTAGTTAGTGGTTAAGTCGAGGTCGATCCATGGGACGGTGTGCTTTGGGTTCTAAGTCTATCTATCTTAATTTATGCTAGTGTCACGATTGATTTGAGTTTATAGTTGTGTTCTAGACTAATGCAAGTAATAAAGTAAAGAAAACAATAAAAGAGAGATGTAAACAAGTATTAAAGAGGACTAGGATATCATGGGGTCACAGAGGATTCATGGTGTTGATCATACAAACATGTTTACAAAGTTGCAAGCAATTAATGTTGTGGAGGAACCGAGTTTGTTTATGTCTTACGGTTCATAGGAAGAGTTGGGTCCCGGAGCCGAATCGATTAGATTGTACAACACCTACAAGTCGACTTACTTTCCTCCTAATCAACTTCTATGCATGGTCTAACAAGACTCGAGTTGGTTTATATCTTACAAGTCAAGTTGAGTAGATAAGAGATGGTTGTAAATGCAAGGATTCATAGGCTTAGCATTTCATCAAACATAACATGTGCATAAAGTTGACATCACAACAAGCAAGCAATTTAATTATGAAAAAACATTAGATTAAGCATGAATCAATCCCCATGTTGGTTCCCTAATTACCCACTAATCCTAGCTAAGAGACTACTCACTCATTATCAAGTTTAACATGCTAACAAGGTTGTCAATCATATTAACAAGGTAAAACATGATGAACAAGTAAGAAAGATTAACAATAATTAAAACAAGGATTAAGAGAATTATACCTATGGAGATTCCAAAATAATAATGCAAAGAATAAAAGAAGAAACTTGATTGATTGATGAAGGGTTGTCAATCCTCCAATAATAACTCAATAATCTTAAATTACCCAAAAGTAATAAACTTGAACAATAATTAAAGAGAGATTAATGTGAGATTTGTGGAAAGATTAAAGAGTAATCTATTCTAATCTATTCCTAATCTAATCTAAGAGGAATTTCTAGTGTGGAGGCTCTCTACTCTCCAAAACTCCATACCTTGATTATTTACAAGTGGGGTATATATAGTAGAGCTTCATTAGGTTAAGTAAGGCTAAATTAGTAATTACATTTTTGAGTTTTAAGCAGGGAAACGCTAGTCTTTTTGGAGAGATGAGCATCTCGGCTGAAGACGCCGCAATCTGTCCGTCCAGGAGGGGATGACGCTCGGATTCTTGCAGGGATGGACGGGCGTCTTTCTGCAAATCCGCTCGGATTGTGGCGGAGGAATCCGAGCGTCTTTGTGGCTTGGACGCTCGTATTCTCATCTTGGACGGGCGTCTTGCCTGTTTGGCCGCTCGGATTCTGCTTCAGAATCCTTTTTCTTCACTTTCTTCTTATTCTTGTAGGATTGGTCTTTAGTTCTCGCTTCCTCTTCATACTAGTCCATCAAATATCGTCAATAAGCTTCCAAGTATGCACAAAAGACGGGAATTTCCGCCTAATTAGCTTCTTTCCTACAAAACATACGAAATGCAATAGGAAAGCAAAATAGAATGCATTTGACGGATAAAATGGCTATGGAATGTTATAATAGTATGCAAAATGGGTTCAATTAAGGGACTAAATGTGCGCAAATAATGTTCACATCAGTGATCTTCTACTTCAAACCCCAAATTGTGACACCCTTATACACCACTAGTTGCAATAGAAAATCTCATCTCAATTCCCGTCCCTTGGGATCCGACCTTTACTTGCCTCTTTACTAATTGTAGAGTTGTTTGTGAAGTTATAAATTGTGTTTTGGTTTAGGTGCTCCTAACGACAAGTACTGAAAACTAAACCCTCCAAAGGGAACACGACCATCTATTTCAGTGTTTTGGGCTTTTTTGAGGGACTTAATCTAGATTCTCGTGTCTCCCTATATATATCAAGAATTTTGAGATCTAAAAAGTCTCCTATTCTCATTTAAAAACATCATCTAATCTTGTAATAATTAACTCTTATACTAGCAAGAGAAGTAGTATTAAGAAAGACAAAGTTGTAATCTTTATTGGATTTTCATGCTAATCTTTCCACAATTCTTAGATTCTTATAAGAAATGGCGATGCCTTTAATACTTGGTGTAATTTGAACTAGTGACAACATATTAAGTATTGTAAGGATTCCTTTACTCTTTCTATCTTCTTTTGTAATCTCCTTTGTAATCCCTTACAAAATCTAGTGCAAAACAGTGGCGGAAACACTGTTGAATGGGATTAAATACACAATGATAAAAATTCTAATTGTCATATATTGAGGATGTATAAAATTCTCAAGGATAAAATTAAATGGTTAAGTCTAAACAAATGCCACTTTATAAAAAGGGCAAAAATAAAGAAAACCTCCAAAAGTGTTCAAGACTAAAACCATAAAAGAAAGCAGAAAGATAGAGTAGGATCTGCAAACTACTCGCTAGCTCACAAAGAAATCCCCAGCAAAGCTAACACCTGTCATGTTATAAACATAACAGCCACAATCAGTGGGGAGTAACTCGACGTTCTCCCAGCCATATCACATGATATAAATGTTACAGATGCAAATAATATATCAAAGTAAATTGAAACGTTATAAAACATAAGTAACAAAATATGATTACCCAATCACGTTAACCAACGTGCTGCATGCTTAAAAGCAAAATATTCAAAAGATAGAATGGAAATAATTTAGTTGCAGGCTAGATATTTAACTTTGGCTATACTCCTTGATACAGCAGCATCTTACACTAGTTTCGGGAACCCAGTGTCACGCAAAGGTGACCAACTCCAAGTTCACTCACTAGGCAACAAACTATAACAGGACTCGTCTTACCACGCAGTGCGTAGTCCCAGTCTAAGTACATATACATGACTCTACGACAATCTGTACCTCTCACAAGGGTACTCAATCATATAGCTGTATAAGAACCCGTATGCCTTAGTTTATTATTTTTTGCCTTTACTTTCATTATTCCAAACTTAAAAAATATCCCAATGATAGTATATTATTCATTGTATATCATTCAAAAGTTCGTAAGTGAACCACACTTTTATTTCTTCAAAACAGAAAACTTAAACTTTACTTCCAAAAGTACAAAATTATTTCAAGGACTTTAAAATAGATAAGTTACTGAAATTAAACTTTAAAGATCATCCTTTGACTTAAGATACTTTAGTAAAGACTTATTACTTAGGCTTTAATGAGACGGAGTTCTACATTAGTTTATAAAACTGAACAGCAGTATTGTAAAATTCATAATTAATTACAGAAAAATTGAAATGATGCAAGGCTAATTTTGGTGGTTTTCTGTAGCTTTTATCTACAACTTTCATGTTTTGACCAACTTGAAATTACGAAGGTATCAGGGGTCTAAAAATTCATTTCTAAAACTGTCAGAAAACGTCACCCATAATGTTTCAGTTCATAAATCCACTTTTAGAAAGCATTTTAAGGCAAGGCATAATTTTAAACATAATTGAATATTATAAAGCTTCTTTGAGAAAAATATTAGCTACTGTATCAAAAGAAAAATATATTTTAAAAATGAATCTTTGAGAAAAGTCAGAAACGCGTTTTACAGGGGAGTTGTTCACAAGTAATTTATTCTGACCAAACCGTAAGTTTAAATCTTATGTAATTTTTTATGCGCACTATACACTTTAAAATAACAGGAGTCTATTCTTTACACTTTTGCAAATTCGAAATAAGAACAGATGATATGATTTTTACAAACAGACGAACATATTTGACTGATTTAACAACGGTTTTCATCAAAATTGTAAAATACACCATAAATCAAAAATAATGATCCAAGACCTAATACTTTATACACAACCTAATACTCCATGTCTCTGTCACATACTAAAATTTCATGAAATCTTTTTAAGAACGTACCTCTTGTCAACCTTTTGCATCTTGAGATCGATATTTGTTTCGTAGGCTACCAAGAGGATTCCAACGCCAACGAATATTTTGTAGACTCGGTACTCGGCGAATCCTCCCCCGCTAGGTGTGTGATCATAATGGAGCGTATAACCACTGCCTCCAGGAGCGTATAACCACTGCCTCTAGGAGCGTATAACAACTGCCTCCGATCACCACACGGTCGCAAGGTTGCTCTGATACCACTTGTAACACCCCGGCCCAAACCGTGTCAGGAGCGGTTACTTATGATAGCTCACCAGGATGTGTACATGGCCCACAGATCAACACGGGTCCTTTATAGCGCATTTTGTCCTCACTCATGCGCATCCTGGGAACCTTCCCAGGAGGTCACCCATCCTAAGACTACTCCCAGCCAAGCACGCTTAACTTTGGAGTTCTTTCGCATGGATGACCATAAAAGAAAGTGCACTTTGTTGATATGAGTAGTACTTCCAATCCTTTTAAGCACTAGTCATTTAAGCCTATCACTGGACCTCTTCAATTACCGTGGGGTGTTACATCCTTCATTTGAATGTTATATTAGTTGAGTGAATGTTAGACTTGATCAATCTTGTATGTTATTCATCTAATTAGTACATAGATTCTCTTTATGGCTTTGTAAAGTAGAACTTCTTCGAAGCAAACTTGTAAAGGTTTGATTTTGGCATAAAAATCAAGTCTTTGTGAGTAGGAAATTAGTTGTGTGTTCTTGAATAATTGGCTTAGATTGTTTGAGACCCATCCTAGCATATCTTGTTTGGAATTATGTCTAGTGCTCGTAAATTGGTTTCTCTTGTGGCTAAGCAAGTTAGACCCTTTTAATGAAGAATCTACTAGTTGGCTTAGATTAGTAGGTTACCACGTCTCATGTTATGTATCGGGTGAAAGAAGGGAAGAAAGAAGGAGTCCATACTTGCTTAATGTGTTAGTCATTAGGGAGAATTGCACCAAGTTCTTTCTTAATATTGTTTTCTTGCACTCTATTTGTTTGTGTTATAGTCAAAATAGCAAAATTTACATCTTTAGTGTTCTTATGATACTTGCAACGCATTTCTCTCCTTATATGTCTTTCTACATGTTCATCAATTGTTCATACTATTGTTTGTTTATAAGTATAATTAGTAAGTCTTAAATTGTGGTTAGACTGTGCATTTGTTTGTTGGCTAGTCGAATAGATGACGGTAGTATCAGTTAAATACTATCGGAATGAATTAGTGCTGCCCTTTGGGGGTTTATTTGGTTTATGTTCGGGGGTGGCCAGATTCGTCAGTTAAACGTTCTGAGTCCCGAGTGTCGTTCGGTGTACAGTTAATGCACCGAGAGGTCTGGCCAGGTCTTAGGCATATAAGCAGTGGTTATAAGCTATACATATTACCGTAGAGGCAGTGGTGATATGCTCCATAACCGATGGAGGCACTGGTGATACGCTCCATCAGGTAGAGGCAGCGGTTATACGCTCTAACGGCTTAACTCTATTCGTTATGCTTTGATGCTAGTTTTGTGCCTTATGTTGCTATGGATCGTGTGCTACTTAGATTTGTAGGTGTCCATGGTCTAGTGGTTGCATATGGTCTAGGGTTGCATGATTGTGTTCGTCTAAGGTTGAGTAAGTTATAGTAAGTTGTATTGAGTTTTCATGAGTATAGATGATCTCACATGTTTAGTGGTTTTGCATTTCAATTGTTATTGATTGTTGGTTATATTCAATTGTTGTAAACATGACTGGGAGAGCATCTAGTTACTCCTGACTGATTGTCGACCCCCCATTCTCAGGTTGATCAGGTTGAATGGTCGTCGCTGTTTGGATGATGTTGTTTGAGATGCATCGAGGGGCGAGAGGAATAATATATTAGGAGTTTGTTTTATGTTTGGGAAGCCGTGAATAATATACTAGATTTTGTTTTGGTTTAGTATGATCCGGATTTTGTCAAGTGTTTCCGCCATCTTGTCCCTATTATCATTGTTATACTCTGATAAATCATTTAATATATGTTTTTTCTTTGTTTTATAATCCAGATTGTTACAAGTGCCAACCAAACCAGCTATTATAAGCAAAGCTGGTCCCCAAAACTTAAAATCCAGGTTGTATAAACGAATTTAGATATATACAGTAGTAGGTTTAATCTTTTCAAGCTTCGAATCTGGTGTCCAATCCTTGATAAAAAAAAGGCTTGTTGTCAAAGAAAGTAGCACCAGATTTAAGAGATTTATCCTTGTCTTCCCCAGTTTTGAATCTAATTAAACAGACTCCATTAGGTTGGAAAGCCACCTTATTAATCACTAGGTTTTTCCAAATCGTTAAACAACGACGCACCCAAAACAGCGCTAGAAGGGTTTGCTCCAAGGACACAACAGAAAATCGAAGTCGACCAGAATTCCAATTAACAATTGACATCCTCAGGAGCAAGTTTTAGTATCAGAACCTTACCAGCAAACGAATTCAATCGATTGCGACGCCTTCTAACCTCTTGCCATTCCACATCATCAATTGACGTATCTTCCTGTAGCACATCAAGTTCCTTATTCAGATTGAACGCTCGTATTTCCGCAGCCTTAAAACTCACAGCCTCACAAACTTTAGAAACAATTTTACTGAATTCTTTACTATTTGGCGTACTATTACTATTTTTTGATTTATTGTGCTTATTAGGTGATGGATTATTATTATGTTTTGATCTAGATGGAGTGTTACTAGTAGACATAACCCGCTTGCCTCTCGCCATTGCAGAGAAACAAAAAGATCACAAGGGTTTTATCTCTCTAGGCGTTATCCTATGACATAGATAATCTAACATTTAAACGTTCTTTTAATGTAGTGTGAAATTTCCCGAATCTCATTTGCAACTATAAGTATTAAGAGATCTTGATATAATACAAGATAAAAGTAGTGCGAAGTTAAAATCAAATCGTTCTTATGTTCTTTTATTTCTCTATATCAGTCTTATGGATGCATTAAGTTAACTTCAAAAAAGAAAGAAAATTCATACAAAAATGAGTATTTCCTTTGTCCCAACTCCCAATTATTTATGGGTAATGATAAATACAACCCACTAGGTTGTATTTAAGAAACCAAAAGTGGGAATAAATTCTTAATATATGTATTAATTGTATTGGCTAATGTATAATTTTGTTCTTAATTCCTAAATTAATATCCAAATTAGAAGGTATTTAATGTTTAAATATAACCCAGTAGGGTATTTAACATTACCCAATTATTTATTTGTCTTCTTTATTCTTTGTAAGGAATATTTTATTTAAAGATAGACAAATGATTGAGAAAGTAGGAGTAATAAAGTTTCTAACAAAGTTTCCTCGAGAACAAGAGGAACGGGTTGAACATTTGATCGTGCAGAATATGGAAGCATAAAAAAAAGTGAGAAGCGTCAAAACCTAACAGCACCTACGTTTCACCAATAAAATTAAATCATCAATTACATTCTGGAATTCTCACCGTAGTTATTACTTGTCTCCTACGCAGCATGTCCGTTGAGACAATTGTCCATAAAACACCCTTTGTTGCTAAACTAACTTATTGAATAAATGCAACATAAATACAATCCACCATGCATCATAAAGCTAAACTTATTCTAACCAAATCTACCATTTTCTAAACCTTACAACTTATTATTCATTTTGCTACTTCACTTTCATTTGCTTATATACACATCATTGTTACACTCTACTACATACAGCAAATTTAAATAAATCCCAAAAATGTCGTTTTTGTACTCTAATCATGATCATGGACTAAGTTTAATCATGATTTTCGCGGTAGCAATTAGTTTGATAGTGTCGATAACTAAAGGTGAGGATCAATCTTTGGGCGCTTCCTTTATATTTGGAGACTCATTGGTTGATGCAGGGAATAATAATTATCTAAGCACTTTGTCTAAGGCTAATTCACCTCCTAATGGTATTGATTTTAAGGCTTCCGGCGGTACTCCCACTGGCCGTTTTACTAATGGTAGAACTATCGGTGACATTGTTGGTAAGCACCCTGGCCTTCTTATTATCCACCCTTTTCGTCGTGAAATAATTCAGCAGCGAATTTAGAAAATTATTTGCATGATCAAAAGTCGTAACTTAACAAGTTTTTTTATTGAGCAGGAGAGCAAATGGGAATTCCGAATTACGCCATTCCATTTTTGGCACCAAATGCCACCGGAAAAACCATACTAAATGGAGTGAACTACGCATCTGGAGGAGGTGGAATACTGAATGCAACCGGAAGAATTTTTGTAAGTTTTACAATAGATCAGGAGTTTGCGACATTATACTAAAGACTTTGTCGACTTTATGTGACCATACTATTTAAAATGACAAAAAGGCGAAAAAATGGTTGGCAGGTGAACAGAATTGGAATGGACGTCCAAGTTGATTTTTTCAATATCACAAGGAAACAAATTGATGAATTGTTAGGAGAGTCGAAAGCAAAGGATTACATATCCAAAAAGTCAATATTCTCAATTTCAGTTGGATCAAACGATTTCCTCAACAATTACTTGATGCCCGTTCTCTCAATTGGAGCTAGGATTTCCGAAACCCCTGATTCTTTTACCGATGATATGATTAATCATCTCAGAGATCAACTAACTGTATGTTACTCATTCACATATTTTCTTCGTCCTAGCTTGTTTGCATCTAGGCCGTACCCATTCCTATATTAGCCAGCTCAGCTTGTTCGTGTAGAAATTTTAAAGCACGACAGTTGTTAGTTAGTTTAACTTGTAAAGATAGCGAACATAATTTACTCATACGTAAAGTGGTTATGTTAATATTTGGGTGTTAATTGTGGTTGCAGAGGTTATACCAATTGGATGCTCGAAAGTTTGTGGTGGGAAATGTGGGGCCAATAGGGTGCATACCTTACCAAAAGACAATAAATCAGTTGAAGGAGAATGAATGTGTAGATTTGGCTGACCAGCTTGCACGCCAATATAATTCCAAGCTCAAAAACCTTCTCACTCAACTTGGCCCCAATCTACCAGGATCCACCTTTGTTTATGCTAATGTCTATGACCTTGTCATGGAACTTATCACTAACTACAGGAAATATGGTACGTCCCCATTCTTAATTTCTCTCGTCCTTGACGCTTAATTCCTTACAGGTTAACCGAAAGTATAGACTGCTTTATACACGTCTTGAATCCAGACTAATCTTCCTTGAAATTTTGTAAGTTGTTATCACAACAGATGTATGTAATTGTGTAGGATTTACAACATCGAGCGTAGCATGTTGTGGAAACGGAGGGCAATACGCAGGAATTGTACCATGTGGACCAACATCAAGCTTATGTAAAGATCGTGATAAGCATGTGTTTTGGGATCCTTACCATCCAAGTGAAGCTGCAAATGTGTTGATAGCTAAACAATTACTTGATGGAGATACCAAATACATTTCTCCCATGAATCTTCGACAACTTCGAAATCTATAATTATAGTGTAATACTTAAGTGTGCAACCAGATTGCCGTTTATACATGCTCTTTTGTGTCTTTCCCTTAGATTCAATTTGCTTTACTTTATCCATAATTATATTTTGTAATTTTTACATTGATCAAATGAGAAGTATATAA
Organism: Silene latifolia; assembly: GCF_048544455.1. NCBI lineage: Eukaryota > Viridiplantae > Streptophyta > Magnoliopsida > Caryophyllales > Caryophyllaceae > Silene > Silene latifolia. The sequence continues at coordinate 687,710 of NC_133532.1, forward strand.
ACATCAAATGTTATCCCTTTTTTAACTTTCCCAACTTGTAATGATATTCCTTGCAAAAACAAGGACATTTGACGGCCTAAAAGTCGTGCGCTCATCAAAATAAATATATAGTAATCACTTACGCGACTAGATTACTGAAATAGTAATATAAAGAAAGTAAGGGTTGAAATCATAGATAGCTAGGACTAAGATTAGTTAAAGTGAGGAAGAGTGTAGAGTAAAGTAACGAATTTGGAGAACTAATTTGTTGAAATATCAAGCTGGACTTTCCATATAGTTAGTTAACTATAGTGACTAGTTAGATATAACTAACTTCCTCGTATAAAGTTAACTATAGTTAGTTAAGCTAGATTATATATATATATATATATATATATATAGAAATTGCATCAAGTGAGTCCACCAATCTTAAATGAGTCTTGCGTCTAATTCTAGGCCGTCGGATCAAGGCAGATCAATGGCAGAGATCAACGATTTTTAGTGAGGGTACAAATGTAATCCCGCACAAACAAAATATCTGCTTCACTTGTAAGTTCAATTCATTCACCTTTTTCTCCCCTCATTTCCCTTTCTCTCGATTACAGATTTAAAATCTTGTCTTTCAATCTTCAAGCTTGCTTATGATGGTGAGTTTTACTTGCTCAGATTCATTCTTCTTTCACTCTTATTTTCCATTGTAAACTAATTTTTGTTCGTATTCTATGCAACCTTATTAGTTTCAATTGATTCCTAATTTTAGAAACCCTAACTTGATTGTGCTTACAACTCGTCAATTGTGCCGAATTAATCAATTATTTATGTAGTTAGTATACATTTGTTGTCGATTTTCAGTGTTCTTGATTATTTCTCCGTTCAATCTGATGATTTATGCAATCTTTATTGTTTAAATCTTCTTATCAGTTGTTCTTCGTTGTCGATTTCTTCGATCACATTCTTGCATAAACCCTAGTTAGTACAACGCATCCTATTTTTTTTGTGAAATCAAAGGAATCCTAGGAACAAGCATTAAGAGTTGTGAGACATTATGTGCGATTTAGTTATTTATTTACACTTACTATGAAGGTTTTTCGCTACATCTCTCGAAAATTAGGTATTTTGTCTTTATTTTGCATTTTCTACATTGTTGAGGGTCTTACAACTTTCTGCAATTATTATTCAACATTTATGTTGAGTTTTCTGTTATGTGATTTCGCCCCTATTTGTATATAATCACAATAATAGTGTATATGTATTACAATAATAGTATAACAATGTTATAGTAGCGGCATATTTGTGGTTCAAATATGGTGACCATGTGTTACGGCATTAGTGAATTTGTGTTACGATAATAGTGTATATGTGTTACAATAAAAGTGTACCAATCTTATATTAACGACATACTTCTGGTTCAAATATGGTAATCATGTGTTATATACGACATTAGTGAATTTATGTTACGATAATAGTGTATATGTGTTACGATAATTGTACAATTTAGAATGTTTTGACTCTTTTTTGCACAAATTAGTGATATTATCATGCATATCGATATGAACCGGCTTGAAAATGTCCATTTAATACAGAACTATCAAAAAATTGGAATTATGCTTTGAACTTTAGAAGCTTGGTTGATTTATGATGCTGATTTAATTATGTACATCATGGTTTAATTGTGTTTTATTTATTCCCTCATTAATTAATCTTTTCCCTCTAACCTGCATCGACATGTAGAAATTGGAGGATTATTAGGTCAATGTGGAAGAATCAAATGATTCTTGTTGATCTAATACTATAATGAAATCAGCATTTGCAATGTATCGTAATTCCGTCTTATGAGTGTTGGCTCAAGTTGTATTATATAAGCTAATTATAGTTATGAGTTAGGATTCTCTCTGGTTATTGGAGAATGAAGTTCAGTACCTTTTTGATTATTGGATGATAAAGAAGGCAAGTGCTTGTGATCCTACTCTAGTTGATTGGGTGAGTTTGATACTTAAGTACATCATTATTTAATACAGTAACAATGTTACTGTAACATTGTTACTGTATTATTGTTACTGTATTATTGTTACTACTTGACATAATGTAGTTGGCATTGTGTCAATGTTTATCATGTTTTCTCCAAGTATTCTTGTTTTGTATGTATTATATTCTTGTTTCAGTTCCCTTATAACCCAATTGTTAGTTTAAAGGCTATTAGCTCAAATGAGAGATCAATGTGCAAAGTAACAATGTTACAGTAATAATGTTATTGTAATAATATTTCAAGTTCAGTTCAACAGTAACTGCGATTCCTCAATAATAACTACAGTATAGCATGCAGTAATAATGTAACACTAACAATGTTACACTAATAATTTAACAATGTTACGAATAATGTAAGTTTACAAATTATATTATAGCATGATTTAACAATTCATAATATCACACATTATTATATGATTAAATCGTAAGGTGGGAATTGTGCGACATTGTGTGCAGGTCGGATATTTAAACTTAAGGTGAGAATTTATCGCTCAATCTCGCAAAATTTAGGTATTTTGTTGTTCGTATACAATTTTTAGATTGAATTGATGTAAGTTTACAAATTAATTGCATTATTACGTGATTCTTATGCGATCTGTTTTTGCTTTGTAATTTTGTCTCTTATTCGCATTAATCAGTCGAGATCAGATGGACTTGTTTACTTTATTTCATACCTGGACTTTATTTTATGAAAATTGGGGTAATTAATTGTGACGATTAAATTAGGTTTCGTAAAATCTGGACACATATTACTTTAATAGTGTTCTTTGTAACATTATTATTGCATGAAAGAACTGAACTTGAAATATAGTTCTTTGTAATATTGTTATTGTAAAATTTGTTGGTATAACATTGTCATAAACTTAGAAATGATGTTCTTGTAATATTTTTTTACCGTACAATTATCACTAATGATCGACAACCCGGCTTTTGCATATGTTTGAGTTATTAATGGTTGAATATTTTGTTTTGATGTCGAAAATTTTGAAGAAGGGTTGAGAAATCAAGAAACACAAAAAACGGTGCGCAAGGAAACCGTATATACAAAAAAATAGTAGGACGCAGACTAATCAGTCATGAAGATAGGCGTGAATTGAAGAAGACAACATTATTGAATTTGAAATGCTAGTTGAGACTCTTAACATTATGTGTGACTATGATGTATATTTGTTCTAAATTTTTCACATTAATGTGATGTGGTATTTCAAAGCCTTTTAACATATTAGGATGAGTTGAACCTGTCTTATTCACTTGCCTCTTGTTGGTAAATAAATTGTAATTAGAACTTTTAATATTATTTCCGTAATGATGTTACAAGAACATAGTCAACGTATCAAGAGTAATCGCACAAGTGTTACTACAACTAATAAATCAACAATGTTACGGATCATTTATTTTGTCCATGTTTGTAATTATAAAGTGGATAAATATAACGAGAAATTGAGCCTTAGATATCCCACATATAATTGGAATAATCATTTACATTATTAATCAAAGTAACAAAAGAACATTCATTACCAACCAAATTTACAGTAACCGTCAAACAAATATACTACTGTTTAAACAACTAAACAGTCAAACAAATTAACACCATTGTTAAACATCAAGACTCTTTTCCTTCAACTCGACATTTGTTTCAATGGCAGGATGCTTCTCCATAAATATGTACTCCCACTCCAGATTATCCTTATGACAAACATCTTTAGCTTACTACTCATTTTGATCTGCTACTGCATCTCACATTTTCAGCAACATATTAATAATGTAACATAGATATAGTAACTCTATCACAATAACAATATAGTGCTAAGAGTATTGTAAAAAAAAAAGTTCACTTTTAAAGGAAATTTCAGTAAAAAAAAAAAAGAATAATTTAAACAAGTTATAGTATTAGAGCATTGAAAGGATGATATTACAACAATTTTGCAAGTTCAGTTCAATGACTAATCTACACAAAAAACTAACAGCATAATATATACAAAAGAGAAAAAACAGTAACAAAGACAGAGTAACAGTGTCACAGTAACAGTTCCACAATAATATTGTCACAGTAACAATGTCACTGTAACAGTTACAGTTCAATACGAATCGAAAAAAAAAAGACTGTTAAAGTTCAATACGAATAAGAAAAAAAAGGCGAAAATCAATCTCTCGCTTTATTCATAATACTAAGCATAATTTTGTGGCGAAAACTAAAAATGAAGAACACAGAAACAATACCGCCAAAAAAAAAATGAACATTAATTACTCGGTTTCTACAAATCATTAACTATAATTTTTTGGCGAATAGTTGAACATAAATAAACACAAAATTCAATAGCGAGCAAAACAAAAATAAGCACTAATTTTTCAATTTCTACAAATCATTAACTCTAATTTTTAGGGGAAAACTAAAATATGAACAAACACGAAAATCAATAGCGAGCAAAACAAAATCGAATTTCAATTAATCAGTTTCCATAAATCATTAACCCTAATTTTTTTAAAAACATTATAAACAGTAGTATAATACGAAACAGTTTATGAATCGTGCATCATTAATCGCGATTTAACAAATCGCACATTATGAAACAGTTTATGAATCGTGCATCATTAATAATGTTATAATACGAAACAGTTTATGAATCGTGCATCATTAATCGCGATTTAACAAATCGCACATTATGAAACATTCAATTGATGCTAACAATATGAACAATCGAAAGGAACGATTTTTTACCTCTTCATTTTGTGTTCAAGAAATGAGATAGATGATAGGACGCTTCTTTGATTTTGACTTTTCGATCTATATGAGCAGCTTTTTTGTTGTATTTGAAGGATTTTTTAGGTTTTTTTTGGAATTTTGGTAGAGAGAGAAAGATTTTTCAAATTTGGGGAACGTAAATGAAAACAACTGCTGGTGCTTTGTTTTTGGGTTGATTTGAGGGGTTGACGTGGCTGCACAAGAGCTCTTGGATCTTGTTGATCCAATGGTCCTAATTAATATGCTAGACTCATCTAAGATGCTAGACTCATGGGATGCTCACTCTATATATATATATATATATATATTATATATATATATATATATATATATATATATATATATATATATATAGGTCGAGTCACGTGCGAACTAAAGTTCGACGAACCGTTTAACTAAGACTCGACACTAATTTCACGCAAGAAAGTCAACAGGTATAATAAAATTATTAACCCCTTTCCTTTCCTATTCCGTACTCCCCGACCTCCCCGCACTCTCCTCTCTCATAACTTATCCTCACTTGTTGTCGCCGCCGCCGCCGAGATATGACGACACCGGCTCATCACCTAGCGACCTTTGTCTTCTTTCATATCGGAAGAGATTTGGTTCTATCTTGCAAGACTTGTTTCTTTCCCATCACGACTCTTTACGACCTTTGGTATTTGCAACATCTTTTATCCTACCCCTATAGTGGTGGTGGCTTCCTGGTGGCCGGTGAGTATGGTCTTTACTCGTTTTTGTGAATACATACGAAGAGTCATTTTTTGTGGTTGAATTTTGGAGGGCTAACTAGCAAAGCGGTTGTCAATCGAGTGAATCATATTGGGGTTGGACGATCTGTCATCGTTATTTCTTGTTCGAGTTGAGTCATTTCTTTTGATCGATTTTTTTTTCCGGCTAATCATGATTCGAGCAATCGTATATATGATTTCATGTTTAGATTAAATTCGAAATGATTTTGGGTTAAGTGATCAATTGCACTTTGAATAGGCCATTCGTTGAATCGGTTTCTACTGGGTTGACCTCTTGGGTTAGTCGATATTGATGAGGTTCTTTGGTTGTGGATGGGGAAGCTTGTGGATGTCATAAGCGGCATTTGAGGTGTCTGGTGATATATTTTGCGTCATCAGAGTTGTTCACTGATGTCTCTGGTGCCAGCTGAGGTGGCCGTTGATATTGTCGGTGGGTGGATACACAAAATGATGCTCCAGGTACACATAATTCTACTCTAAGATACACAAATCGACAAGTGTATCTGAATGTATAATAGATGTATCTAGACTAAGTAATATGTGTATCTAGGAAATAGTAAAAAAGATTGCATCTTTTTGTTAATAAAGGTATGAAATTATGCAGGGCAAAGCTAATTTGTGGAGATTGCATCCATATGTGTATCTAGGTAATAGTAATATGTGGTATTATTTACTACGGTTGTGTAATTTATCGCAGGTCAGGATACTTCATGCTCTAGAACACCCTAATGTGCTCAAATTTTATGCATGGTGAGCCGTGGCTAAGGATGTTTCCAACTAGTCTTCATTTGTGTTTTTCTCAACTTCTACTATTACTCAACTTGAGATACAAGTCGATTTTTTTTATTCCTTCTTGATGATTACAATACATTGTATCAGGTATGAGACTTCTGCTCATTTATGGCTGGTGCTGGAATACTGTGTCGGAGGAGACCTTATGAGCTTACTGAGGCAGGTTGTGTTTCTACTTCGACTCATGACATTTCTAAAACAAGTTCTATTTATTTGCCTCTCAAAATGACAATGGTAGTGTTGGAAATTTGGTCTTGTCTTGCACTTTGTTGTTACTTGTAGGTGTTGTTCTCAAAGAGTACATGTAGGTACTATATTCCTTCTTGTATTTTGGTGAGAAGGCCTGTTCAGGAGTATGCTCTATTTTTTTCAATGAACTTTGAATTCCACACAGTAGTCCAGTGTCAATGAGTTGCTATTTGCTAACCCGCCTTGGCCAAGAAGCAGTGTCAATGTAGTACTGAGATATCTGCATGGCTGTATTGACCGGGATGAAGGATCGACTTAGTGATTTTTAATGCCTTGTCTCTTGGCTATTGATAACGAGTCTTACTGAAAAGCTATGACCGCTTTCCTTTCTTCGGCAGTTTTTGGTCCCTTTGTTGTCTTGGGTGGCCTTACAATAATTTCCTGGATAATGAAGGTTAGGTTGGACATGTATATCAGTATCTGATATTACGTGACCACTTATTTGGTTGTGATTCACGTAATGTTGAGTTGGGGAGGAGTATAATGTTGTTTACCTTCTGATGTTATTTCCCTTTCATGTAATTGGATTCCTTAAAAGGCTAAACAGTTATATCAAGGTTTTGAGTTGGTTGAGATACTGACTTGATGATCTGTCATTAATAGAGCTTTGCCCTGCATATACATTCTGTAGTGCAGCTTGGCAAGCTCAATATTAAGAAGGTTTTGAATAAAGTCAAGTTTGACATGCTCTTAATTAACTCATGCAGTTATGCTCAACATTTTATTTATGAGAATATATGCTCAACTTGGTTATGTCTTGCTGTACCAATTACTTCGTGTTGGGGTTTCAGGATGTCCAACTTCCAGAAGATTCAATACATGATCTTGCATGTGATATTGTCGAGCTTTCTTTGTAAGGATGTTATTCTGTCTAGATATTCCCTTTTTTCTGTTGCTTGTCACTATGTTATGAGATTTAGCATGAAATTTGCTCGTCCAAAGATTAATATTGCGGTCTGCTTTGAATCGCAGTTTCCTACATTCTAAAGGAATTATATAATGTGATCTGAAACCTTCCAACATCCTTTTGGATGAGAATGGACATACAAAGGTGCTTTAGATAGATATTTTGTAAATCGCTAAATTCTTGTGCGATTGTATGCATTAGTTAACTGACATGGTTCTGATTCTTGTGTTGTTCAGCTTTGTGATTTTGGATTGGCCAGAAAGTTGAGTGATTTGGCTAAAACCCCTTCATCATCGGTATGTTACTATGTTCTCTTTTCTTAATTTAAACACATCAAGTGTTACTATCTTCTCTCTTTATAATTAGCTCCACTTCTGTTCTTTTTATGGCTGATTGGTTTAGCTACCGCAATCAAAGCGTGGAACACCTTTTTATATGGCACCAGAGCTTTTTCAAGATGGAGGTGTCCATTCTTACGCATCTGATTTGTGGGCGCTTGGGTGTGTCTTATATGAGTGTTATGCTGGAAAGCCACCATTTATGGGAAGAGAATTTACTCAGCTAGTAAAATCCATTCTCTCAGATCCAACCCCGCCTCTTCCAGGAAACCCAAGCAGGGCCTTTTGTTGGAATATGTGTCCTCCGACAATAATGCGATCACGACTGTTGATCATGATGATCACATGTTTAAGTCTCATTAAAATGAATACAATTGGGAAGTAATTTTGTTACTGTCAACTGGTCAACATATATCGGTAATGATTGGCTTACTAGAGTTTGACATTCTTGTCGTGTGACGGTGGTGATCGATTGACCCCTAGGTCATACCTAAAGGGCAACCCTCTTAATTGATTATTTAATTAATCGTATAATGTTACGAGTTAATTAAATTACTTGAAAATTGACGGACGATTTTGGAAGTAAAATTTACGTATCATATTGAAATGTGATTAAATAAGATACGGTCTGAGTAATTAAATTGTATAATTACTCGGATGAAATAAATTGTTTAATGTAACAATTAAATTTGAATGAATTGTTATAAATACAATATGTTGTAATTTATAATTGGTAAAATTTTTGGCACAAGTAATTATGAAATTACTAAGTCGATTTTTGTATGTGACGTATTTTTATTAATACGTTGATTTTTAATATGTTAAAAATACATAACAAATATATGTGACATATGACATGTAACATATAGACAATTGACAAAAATAATATGGATTCCATATTACCAAATGGGCCGAAAAATAGAGGGACTTGAGCTAATTATATGTTGTTTATAATTAGTGGGAAAACACAATGATTAAAGGCAACCCTAGCCTTGCATACCTATTGTTCCTTGTGAAGAACAATTTCTTCATGCATTGGCTCCCTTTATGTCCTCTCTTACACGGTTTTGGAGAAGAACAATTCATCATTGTTTTTCTTATAATTTTACCTAATAATACTCTAAAATGTTTTAGATTATATTTATTCATTCAACTCATCCAAAATATAAGTTTTCTAGAGAAATAAAATCCTCTCTTTATCTCTCATCAAAACCGAAAATACTTAAGTGTTTATAAATATTTTTGGTTCAATTTTCTACTATAATTAATATTATAACTAGTATTTATAATATTGATTTAATTAAGAGGAGCCTTGGGTATAAAGCATAGGGAGAGATCTTACACTTAGATCTTCATTCTTCCATTGGAATAAGCTCAAGAACAAAAGAGAAAGGGGATCTCTTTTGTGCCCAAATATCCGAAATTAAATATGTAAGGACATAATTTCTCCTCTATTCATTTTATTGTTTGCATGCATAAGTTCCGTTATTAATTTTATGACAAATTATTAGACATATAAGAGTATGTTAAATATGTATATGAATATACATTTCCTTCAATCGGTATCATGAGCCACGGTTGTTTGCATGCAAATTGGTTAAAAGTTTTTCCGAGTTATATGAATAACAAAATAAAACTTGTAAAATTTGTGTTATTATGATATATCACGAAATAATTACATGCATGTTAATATTTCTGGTCCTAAAGTGTTTTAGGATTTTTGGGTTAATTTTTCGGATTTTTATTGTTCATATATAATAATAATGACATTTAAATGTGATTTTATGAGTAAAAATGTCATTTTTGGTCGAAAATTAGCTATACTTCGAATTTTAAGTTGATCTTTGGATATGTTATCACATATATTATTTTGAGATAACCTGTAATTTTTCATAATTTTTACACTTGTTATGCTCGAAAAATGAATTTTTCATTATTAAATTCGGATTTAAGAGAAAAATAGGTTAATATGAGTTAAATTTCGAATCTGGTCATAGGAAATTTATATGTTGTCACATGCAATTTTACAAGATGTGTGTAAAATAATTGGCTATAAAGAAGTCTTTTAGCATGATTTATGAATTTTTGAAGAAAAATGGCATAAATAGTGACATTATTAGTTGAAAATTAATAAAACATATTCTATGACTTAGGAAAAACGTTTAATGTTGCATTTTATTATATTTTTCAGATCTAAAATTGAAAATTTAATGAAAATAATTTTTCCATGTTTTTATGATTATTTTATTAAATATCGATAAACCGCAACATTGTTTTTCCGAAAAATTTTTGAAATTTTTAACCTAAGATTTTGAACATTATGAGTGTCATGGAATTTTTCCAGAATGTTCATGAATTTAAATTTCAAATTTTGAATTTATTTGAAATTTTTGGATTTATTTGAAGTTTAATAGCTTATTTTTGTAATTTTGGTCCATTTATGAACAAATTTGTAAATAAAAGTTAATTATGGTCAAATTACTAGTGAAGACTATATTTTGAGTCCTAAGTGGTTAGGGTAATTAACTAGTGCATAAATATGAGTTTATGCATATTTGTGATTATAAAATGTTGAAATCACGCAAATCCGTAAAAACCGAGTAATATACGATATTGGCAATTTAAAGGCGATTTAGCATAAAAAATTGAGCATGTTCATACATATTATAATGCTGCATTTTCTTATGATTGTCATAATTTTAATTTATGTAATTTTGAATTATGTAATTTTACTTAGTATGGCCTTAGATTTTAATTGGTATTTCCCGAAATGTATGGGAATATCGATTCGGTTGTAATTTTTATTGTGATCTCGTATCACCGTTTTGTAATATTTAATAGATTTATTTTATTTTAGTTACAAATGTATAATAGGAAATTATGTAATTTATTATGTAATTTTATTCATTCCGTAGTTCCAAAAGACGGATTTCTTCAAGAATGGCGATACATAAAGACGGTGTTACCTCGAGATGCGTGTCACAACCGATGTTCAAGGGACCAATGGAGTTGGTTTCCGAATATGTAATAGATTAATAGTTTTTCTATTTTAGGAAAGGCCATACTAGGATTTATTTATCTTTATGCTTGCATTTTATTTTATGTCACATGCATCGCTAAATCGCCATAACTAAACATGCATTGTCTTTTTATCGAGTTTATCGACCGTGTCGATTCGAATTATCGTAGTTCACCGCTTTAGTTCACTTAAAACGTGATAGATAATAAATTGACATGACCTCTCGCTAAAACAAACAATTGAGACATAGCCTTACCAAATAGTAGAAACCATGAAAACCTATTTCGCGAGGGAGTGCACTCGGCCCTACCGCGGTACAAACCTTGTTACGTAGGGGAAGTGGGTGATGAATGTTAATCCACCGAATTCATGTTGATAAGGGATGTATCGGCCCTACCGTGCCCAAGTTGATATGGATTTGGATCATGGACACATTTATTCGAAATTTGGATTGACCTCAACAAAAGTTTTTGATAAGGGATGTATCGGCCCTACCGTGCCCTTGTCAAATGTGTTTTGGGCTAAAGATAAAAGTTAATGTAATATTATCGACCAAGAGTTCTAAAAGTAGAATCGATTAAGCGTTAATCCACCGAGTTATATTGATAAAGGATGAATCGGCCCTACCGTGCCTAAGTCGATATGAATTTGGGTCTTGGAATCATTTATTCTAGTTGGGTAGAGGTCACTAGAAAAATGCTTATAACTTGTTTAAATCATACATTTTTACGAGTATTATTAAAACGACAATTGTTTTACTCCTTATATTTTGTTTTGTAGACCACTTCTTTTTCATAACAAATGGCAACACCAACTCCTAATGCTACACCACTCGCTACTTCATCTTGGCTCCGATCCTTCATGGATCGATGTAAACTTGAAAAGAATGGGTCAAATTTCTCCGAGTGGGATGCCCAACTCAAATTAGCCGCCGAAGGTGACGACAAGCTTCGTTACCTTACCGAGGCCTCTCCACCCGAGCCCACCACTAGGTCCACCGCGGCCACTAGGGAAGCCTATGAGGCTTACCAAAAGGAGTCCGCCGCAATGAAAAATGTCTTAATATTTGCGATGGAGGCGGAACTCCAAAGGAGAGCCTTCAAAATGGGCAATGCTAATGAGATTTACTCCAAACTTGTGACCATGTTTTCACAAACTCCGCGGATCGTCCAATATGAGGCGGCCGCGGCATTCTTTGATCTCGACTTCAAAGAGGGCCAAAAGGTTAGCCCTCATGTGCTCAAACTCATGGAGCTTGTCGAGACCTTGAAAATTCAAAAAGTTGAAATCCCCAAAGAACTCATCGTAGATAGGATTCTACACTCCTTGTCTAAAGTTAAGGCATATGTGCAATTCCGGGTGAATTTCAACATGCAAGACAAGGATGTGTCTCTTGAGGAGTTGCACAAGTTACTTGTGCAAGCCGAGAGGGACATGGGGTTAAATGTGAACCCTCCCAAGGATGTGCTTAATATAAGCGCAAAGAGTAAGGGGAAGTTCAAGAAGAGTGGAAGAAAGAGTAAAAAGCAAGCTCCCACATTCACCAAAGCTAAGTCTTGTGAAGCTAGCACCTCCAAAGTCAAGAAGGGTCCTCTTGACAAATGCCATTATTGTAATGGCATGGGACATTGGAAGAGGAATTGTTCCAAATACCTTGGTGATATCAAAACTGGAAAGATCACTCCAGTAGGTAAATGACTAACCTTCTTTTGTGTTTCAAAATTCAACTATGGTATTATGATGCAAAGTTGTGATAATGTATCTCCCTTTTTATTGTAAATAGGGCCGCCACCAAGCAAAGACAAAGGAAAAGAAAAGCAAGCATAAGAAACCATGAAGAAGCTAAGGATAGCTTTTATGGAGCTTTGTTTTTCATTGTCTTATTTTAAGTTATGTTTTGAATTTTAGAACTTTAAGTTTCCGTGTTCGACATGGAAAGGTATTTTGGATAATGGTTTGTATTTTGAATGATAGTGACTTGGTTTGCAACCCAAGTCACACGTTTTATCATTTATCCTTTATGTTCTAAAATTTCATCTTTAAATTGCTTGCGTTTTGAAACATAAGATTATTCACTTAAAGTGATCTAATAGACAAATATAATGACCGGTTTCATTATATGTCCACATGCTTAAGGCTTGTGTATGATCATTAATGAAGTGATTTTGAGTCTATGAACTCTCTTAAAGGTATGTCAACCACCAAGTACACATATGAAATCTATAACAATTAGTCAACCTATGAGGTAGTCCTCCTTATACTTCAACATCATTAATTTGTGTCTCATATGCTATCTTTGAATGTTTAGTGTATTCATTCTAAAGATAGAGTGGGAGAAAAATGAGGACACAACACACAAGGCAAGATATAATTGTGTACTTGTGTAAATGGAGATCTACGCAAGAAAGAATGATTTGAATGAAGGTATATCTATTTACATAGTATACCAAATAGATGAGATCTATAGTCTCAAGTTAGTTCTAAATGACTTAAGAGACCAAGTGGAATAATCATAAGAGTTTATTCTCAAGATAACTACACGAGGAGACCAAAAGAAGTTTTGGAAGAATAATGACTAATGTAAAGTCTTAACAAGCTTCTGACTAAGGTTATGAATCATTTGACCAATAGTTTCAATCATGAGTTTTACTTAAGAGCCTAAATGAATCATAGTAACATACTAGTTATGATCAAGTTGCAAAGATTGATATTCCGATATCTTCAATAGCCAACGTTTTAACCGCAAATGTCATTGTTTAACCTCCCTATGAAATGGTTAAACCTCTTTCCGAAAGGGTATTCCGAAGGACCTATTCTAAATATTATTTGTATTTGAATAATGACATTGCTACACATCATTATGACATGAGTGTGTTAGAGATTTAAAATCTCTTTCCGTAAGGTTGAGATGAGACCACTTCAAAATAGGCATTTTTGAAAGGATATGATGGGAACATATATGGTTTTATCCTAGTAACTTGGCAAAGCAATTTATATTTATATTCTTGACAAATTTCGATTAAGAAGTCATCTCGAAATATGTAGAATTGAGTGGGAGTTAGGAAATTCTCATGTGAAGACATAGAATTTAGTGGGAGCTATCATCCTTGAATGTATAAAACTCATTACTCATTAAAGAATGACGAGCTAATATCTTCTTTCATAAAGAAGCTTTTGAGTTTTCAATTCTGGATGAAAATGGACAATGATGAATCCAATTACATCATGGGATGTTGGATTAGTATTAAGAGATACACATCACATCAACATACGCGTAGGTTATTCGTATGAATGAAAATGGGATTACCATTAGCAGTCATGGTAGTTCATTGAACCTATGAACGGTTGATCTCATGATTATTAGTAACTAATGTTTCCGCCATTAGAATAATCATGTACATGTCCAATTATGAATCATATGCATAAGAGCATGATGATTGACTTGGTGAGCCATAATAGAAGCGTCATGAATTCTCGAGTAGAATCCGATGAGCGATTTCAGTGAATGACGGATGTTCTATTGTGTGTCAAGAGTTTGCACATATTGTAGAAAATCCGAGCACATATGAGGATTTATGAGAATCCCAAATCTTTCAAGCCCAGAAAGAGAAATGAGGAGTTTTGGAAAGATACTTGGTTAAATAAGAGGTTATTCAAAACAATCTTTCCTAATAAAGCTAGGACTTGTGAGAAGTACTAAGCTAATAATCTTGTCAATTGTTACAAGATTCTACAAAACATATACCTAGTGCATTGTGTGTGGATGGAATACTTGATCGGTACAAGTTGTATTATTCATCACAAATTCGTTCATTATGAGATGATCGATAAGAAAGTTCTTTCAAGTTAAAGAACCAAAACCAAGGTCGAGAACCTTGATGTATGCTTGGTAAAATTCATGGTATGAGAACATGAATGTGAAGGAAATTGCAAGTGTAAGAAGTTTGAACACGTGGACACATGGGATGTTAAACTTCTATTGCAATCGATAAGTGTTTACACTTATGATAAACATCACAAGGTTGTAATATGATATTGACTACCCGAGTGTGATGTCGACATTTGTCGTTTGAGTTATTATTAACTCACTTGGTACATTGTTATATCCAAACGGGTTGTGGAGACAATTGAACCCCGTTAAAGTGAACATGGATTAACATTGTTTATGCCCATAGTTACTTATATGAGTGTGGACAGCGGGCCGCCCACGGGGGCGCTTGGGAGTGAAGGGGCTCGAAAACAAGCGTTTGCATTTTGTATGGAGTCGCCACCAATTTTTATGGGAAATTGGAACCGTTCGAATACCTCGTGTCATGTCAAGACACAAAGTAGTGACATGAACACTAAGCAATCGTTACCCTTAGCATTCTATGTCTAGAATGACTCTCGTGGATGCCAATGAACACGGGTGCTCACGGAGATCTGGAGTAAGGGGTGAGGGTACGTATTAGGAAGCTCTTTTGATCGAACACCTAATCCCGCCCGCCTCGATAGCGGCCTCTACTAATGATTAGGGAGTTTATTTGTACTTGATATATCGTCGGCTATATGCATGCAATGCAACATCCAATAGATTAATCCTAGCATGTGAAGAATTAACTAAGTCGGTGAACAATTAAGTTAGCACACAATTGGGTCGAAGTTGGAATTAATGCTCAATTACATGTGAAGCATACAAATGATAAAAGAAATACAATAAGAATGAAAGTTACAATAAAGGGAAATTACATTAATTACATTGGAATAGGCGATCTATGTCGAAAATACCTTTAAAACGGATGATTTGAGAAAAAGAAATAAAAGAATAAAACACGACGATCGAAGGTGATAATACGGATAATAGTAGGTTAATATGTAAACTAATTAAACTAGGTCAAGGCAAAAAGGAGTTCAGGACGAAGTCGTCCCGGAACAGCGCGAGCAGCAATCGCGCCCTTTGGAAGAGGCGCAGCGATTCTTTGCGTCATTCCAAGGACGAACTCGGTCGTGAAGCCAAAATCGCAATCGTTAACGTTTATTGGTGAATTTAATGGATTGATTTAGATTACTTAGTCGGATGAAAGTGATTTACAGATTATTTACATATGATTGAGGTCATAAAATAGCAAAACACGATTAAGACGGAATAAGACGGTTTATTTATGTGAAGGGTCGATGTTAATGAATGACTAAACAAGCGAATAATTAACTAAACATGACGAATTGATGGCGGATTAACAATAAAAAATATATCAACAATGAATCCCAGAAACCCAATACGAACGAATTGAATCCCTAAAACTCGAATTGAACTTAATGACGAAAACCCGCAAATATGAATTACTTGGGATTTAAGTTGGATTAGATGAATTAAACATGTGAATGGATGATGAAATATATGATACAATATACATGCTAATTATTATGATTTTATGACGGAGAATTAACAGGCGAACAAACAAAACAAATAAATTTGATACGAATTGCGAGAGGACGGAGGAAGAAGAAAAGAAGCGAGAATGCGGCCCTCACAAAGAGGCGCGGCGATGTTGCGCTCCTTTGAAGAGGCGCAGCGATTCTTGCGTCTTTTTCTCGATTGTCTGTCTACTAGAAATCCGCAAAAAAGGTTTTAAAGACGGTTTTAGAAATCGGTTTTAATGAGGTGCCTTCGACATAAATCTTACAACGGTGATTACAATAAAATAAATAACAATAAATAAAAGAGAATTATACACCCTCAGACTTACATGTTGACGGAACGAGAAGAACTAAGAAAATCGATTAGTGATGCTCGACGCGAATGCAAGGAAAGAGTGCCCTCGTAAGAGGAAAACGATTTAACAAATTGATTAATTAGATTGATTATTGTGTAGTGGTCAAATTGGTCGGTCATGCAACGGAGAGGCTGGTACCCGGAAAGATCCGAGCTTACGTGGTCGAAGGTTCAAGCACGTAGGCGCCAATTAGTAAGAACGAAGTCTAGAATGCAAAGGGAGAAGAGAAGGGCGGACACTCGCGTGAGAAATATGAGGAACGAAAGCTCCTATTTATACTAATCACGTGAAGGAATAGGGTTTCGGAGACTCTTTGGAAGTGAATCTCGGAAAGATAAAAGATACGTAAATCATGCAAAGAAGGGCCTGGGAAGAGGCGCAGCAGCCACTGCGTCTCTTGGAAGAGGCGCAGACACTGTCTTGCGTCTATTCCCATGAGGTTTCCTCCTGTTTAAGAAAGATTTCCGTGTTTAAGTTATGGTAGGACGGATTTAATTCGATTATCTTTTGAATATTACGGGATATTATTTGCCAAAAGATAAAATTTGAGAAATATGGAATAGAAATATCCGGAATATTCCAGAACATTCTGACTCGGGATTTAACAAATTGGTTATCGAAAAATGGAGACGGGTTTTGACCCGACTCCGAATGTACTCTAATTACTGCCAAAACGACCGTATCAGGACGTAGATGACAACTAAGAGGCTGACATTAATTTTTGAGCAATCACTTGACGATAATCTTACGAACTGTCACTAATCGTTCCGCGAATCAAGCATGCGGCCCAATCATCACCGGGTGGTTTGCGAGGGTGCGAAAACGAGGTGTCTACAGAGCCCCCACTTTGACTGAGGCTTGGACAAGGCGAAAGTCAAAGTATAGCCATCAGGTCAATCGAAGATTACAACCTGACGACTATGGCGACGCGAGGCGGCTCGAGGGGTCTGAACCAAGGACCTGTTGTCGGGAACATTTTAGAGTCTGTCGACTATCGGGGAGGGTCGTTTAAAGTCCATTAGACTACGTAAGGAAGCTCGCCAGCCATAAGAAGAAACCATACCTGAGACTTAATCGAGCTTCGCGGGGAATAAGAGATATTGAAAACAGCAGGACGTCGGTAGAAACTGCTGGGGAAAATCCGCTTACGTCAGTCTTGAGCGAATTCTGGCGAAATTTGGAAGTTGAATCTGCTTGCGTCGGTCTCAAGCGAACTCTTGTTGGGGACATATCGACGACGAGGAACATCTTGATCGTCGTATGGGAAACTTTGAATGAGCAGTACTGCAAAATACTACTGCGCCGGGTAAAATGATTTGACGACTAGGAACATCTGAATCGTCGCGAAAGCAAGTCTCGAGCGAGCAGTACTGCAAAATACTATCGCGCTAGACAAAATGGTTGAGCAATACTGCGAAATACTGCTGTGCGGGATAAACTGAACTCGGACAATACTGCGAAATACTGTCGCACTGGATAAAATGCGGGCCGGAACGAAAGGAAATCGTCGAAACGGACCAAAGTGATAAAATGTCATCGAGGAAGAGGCGCACCAAAGATGGGCCCACGAATAACGAACTCATAACGGATTTTTGAAAATCCATCAGGAGGGAAACAAAGGAAGAGGCGCAGCAAGAGCTGCGTCTCTTGGAAGAGGCGCAGCACCTGCTGCGTCTGTTCCCCAATTCAGCAATTCCGCGTAAAAACGCGAAATCAGAAGGGTTTCATTTCATTATTTCGAAACACAAATCCTTCAATTTCTCTCTCAAATCCTCACCATTTCCGTCAAGGTTGGATTCAAAAGCTTGCTTGAAATATGACTAATCGAGGTATGTGCTTTAATCTCGCATTAATCTTCCATATTTGTTGAATTTTGAGTCGAT
The DNA here is from genome assembly GCF_048544455.1 of Silene latifolia. Lineage (NCBI taxonomy): Eukaryota > Viridiplantae > Streptophyta > Magnoliopsida > Caryophyllales > Caryophyllaceae > Silene > Silene latifolia. Next base: position 706,150 of record NC_133532.1, read on the forward strand.
AATTAGGGTTTTCGACCCAATTGATCGAAAATTTGGGGCTTTTCCCCCAAATGGATTTGTCTTGCCAAATAGATGCTAGAAATGAGTAGTAGGCAATGTTAGGAACATAACCATGTATTTACTTTGAATTTTCATCGAGTTTCGAGCCCTTGAGCGAATTTTGAGACGGTTTCACAGCTAGATCGAAAATGGCTTCGAAAACGGCCTTAGGATCGCCCATTTGTGATGAAATTTGATATTTGGGACCCTTGGGTGATGGGTAAACTTCCTGTCATCTCGGAATTTTGGTTGGTGACGGCTTTTGCAGGACACCTTTTAGGGCATAATCGTCATTATAGCGAAATGCTTTGCGAATTTTCGACTCGAACTCGGAACTAGACTTTGACTTTGACTTGACTTGACCCAATTTGTCACATGAGCGATTGAATTGGTGAGAACATGGCCAAGGATGGCCAGGAAGGATAGCTTCCGGGCTCCGGAGGCTCGAAAACCTAATAACAAGGGCTTGTCGTCACGTGACGCGGCCTAAACTTGCTTTAATGTTGCAGGTGATGTTTGCTTCTACTTCCGGGAGGACTCCCATGGAGGTAGACGCCAGTGCGGTTGAGGAGGCTTTGGAGCAGGCTTTCACCGACGCGGTGATGGCTGCTGCAGACGAGGTTCCTGAGGAGGAGGCTGCTGAGGAGGAGGAGATTCCGCGACGGGCCCACCTCGGACGAGGGGGTCGTCAGCTGAGAGGAGCTCCCGCGTGGGCTGAGACCTGGGAGAGCAGGCACCTTGTGTGGGCTGCAGAGGGTCACCTGTCCTACAGGACGGTGAAGAGCTTGGTAAATAGGAATTCCCTAACTCATTACTTATCCTCTTTCTTTTTTTTTCAAATTTCTTTCAAATTTACTTCAAAACTAAAGATAGCTTTATTTCGAATCATAATAGGAGGCCGGGAATATCCGGTCGTTCTCGGGGTATACGACGGCGATGGAGCACTACGAGCGGCTGTCGGAGGAGGAGAGGGCCATGATCGAGCGTGGAGCGTTCGGTCCTCTCCGTTCAGTCCGGAGGGATATCGTGAAGAGGAAGTTGCGGGCCAACCTTAGCCTGGTCCGCGCTTTCTTGGATCGATTTTGGGACACGACTTCCACGTTTCACCTGCCTTTTGGTGAGGTGGGGGTCACCTTGGAGGATTACGGCATGATTTCTGGTCTGCCGTGCGGGACTGAGGAGATGGTGTGGCCGGAGGCCGGCATGAGGGCGGACTCGGCCGAGGCGAGGAGGTTGATTGGCTGGAACCTGTCGCCGAAGGCGGTGCGGTGCGGGTTTGGTACCCGTACCTATGTTCGAGATTACTTTGCGGGAAGACCCCAGATCGGTGATGATCGATGGGAGGGAGACGGCTCCTCC